>NC_058122.1:6657500-7257500 GCF_914725855.1 Thunnus albacares | reverse complement strand
GCCTGTATATGGAAGACTAATACTACAGCAGGTTTATTCATAATAAGTTGTACCTCGAGCAAGAGCTGTAGCTTATTCCTGCTGTCTGTTGACTGAAAGGTGCAACATCTTAGGCCAATGGATTTAAGACTGGTAAAACCTCCACAAAGATTACATACTTTGCAAACTTAATCAACAAATGTTGCCACCCAGACAATAGAGACAATCAAGTCGCCATGGATACAGGTCTCAGTGTTCCTCCTCCTATACAACTCTGTAGTTTGACAATCAGTTTCTGAAATATCCAACAAACACATTCTCCCTCCATGGTTCCACCAACCTTTCCTCCATCCTGCCTCCACTAAAATAAATAGTCATTGCTTGTATTTTAGAATTGGAGCTACCAAATCTTTGGCTTCACTGGCACCAGCTAATGTCATAAACATAAAAGTGGAGATGACACCTTGTATTGGCTAGATCAGTGACTGATTGTTGGATATTGAGGACATAGTGAATCTGAATATAGGATCTGGCCAGAAAAAAGTTGGTTCCTGGTAAGAGCATGTCATCTGAGCATTCCTTGGAGAATGGGAGAGGAGAAAAAGTGTGTAACACTGAATAAGGGAAAACAGGTCAGCTACTGTAAAAGGCTAAATCAAACATGATAAAAACAACAATGGCAAAACTGTTAATGGCCTTTTCATGTTGTTGCAGTGTAAAAAAATGGCTTTCATCCAATCAGGATACTATTCAGATAAGTAAAAATCTCTGCTTCTAATTGAGAAGAGGGTTAAATGTTGAGAAAAAGGAAACCCAAATAAACGTTCTGCTCTTTTAATCAAATGAATCATGCTGCTGAAACCAACATAGAGTGGATTCCAGGATTAAGTCAACGTTTTTTTTTTGTCAGGTTTACATCTTCCACACCTCTCCGGCTCTGTGGGTGAAGGTGTGGCGACATTTTCCCAGGGGTGCTGCAGACTCATCATGACAGACCTTATCAGCAGCTCTCCAGTCCTAGCCTCCTGTCATGTCCTCTGCATGCCCATGTGCACTCAAAGACACAGTCCAGACCCACCCCCTACCCCCTGACCTCACTCCATCATTCAGTCTCAGCTGACAAGGAGATGGAGGCTTACAGTTGTTCATGTGATATCAGAGTATTCTGTATGAGCCACAGAAAAATTGGAAACTTGGTGGAGCAAGATTTTCTGTTGATACAGAGACCTGGACCCCCACAGAGGATGAAGGTCTCTCTGTTAGACAGATTTCTATCATTATCTGTCTCATTTTATCACTCACATGCTAATGTGAGGACTAAGAGTCAAGAGCAGAGAAGGAGAGGACCACAAGCTATACACGAGCCAGAGAAAAGGAGCAAGGTTATACCCACAGACAGGAAAAAAAACAAAAATAAAACAGAAAACCTTTTTAGTGAATATAAGCAGTCAGTGCATGTGAAGGTTGCATGTTGGTCATACCAACACTCACGAGAAAAGAGCATGTTATACATTATCTTAAATTATCCAATTTATAGCCTTGGGAGTGTAAGACTTCCTGATCTCAATATATCCCGATCCCACAATGATGAAACAACAGAATAAATCACTGCAGTTAGCGCCTCAGGAAACAGGGGGCACTGAGTTTGAGTGGATTTATTTGCAATGACTCACCAACAGCAAGCAACAGTGTAGCACTTCTCATAAATTATGCCACTGGTTATCACCCTGATAAAACTACAAAAAAGAGGGATGTCTATTTCAAAAGTAAAAACATGTTTTTAATAATACATGAAAGTTCTGCGTTAATGGCTCACAGCAGAGCAGTTCAAAGTTCCATTCAGGGAGTATCGGAATACACTGCGCCTGCAGGCCCACCTCGAGGAGGAGATGTGCTGAGAGAAAATCCAACACCAAATCGCCACACTTGTCCATAGGCAATGCATTAGACACAGAGCAAGGTTGCACACCTTAGATTACCACACTGGCTTCGGTCGCATGAAAACTGCACCGCAGAACATATTTTGAGACCTGGAGGTAACCTCTGAAGAGCTAATGATACTGCTGTCTGTGGAATTATCAAAAAACTTCTGGACATCCTTATCAGTGAGATAAGACCTGCTAGCTTGATAATAAACAACACAAACACAGAGATGTGAACCACTGGAGGAAAAACATCAGAAAACATTTGCTAATGTTTACTGTGCATATTGCGTTTGAATATCAGCTACATTGCTACATTCAGTGCATATCGTCTTGGTTCATGCAAGCACATTTGAATATGCAATCTGTAAATGCATGAACAAAGAGATTTTTAGATGATAGATACATTAATTAATTAATGTGTCATTAAAATATTTTAATGACACATTAATTAATGTATGTCTTAAGTGTGAGTTAACACTCAAAAGTTGATCCATTAAACGCCTATAATCACATGAATGAATAATGACTTCACTATATATTAAGCCACAGGAGTTCATGATATAGTATGAATTAATTCATGCATTTGATCATAATGAGTCATGTTTTAACTATGCATCGATTAAGCATGCATTGTGAACCTTAATTACTAAATATTACCATAAGTGGGACATGTTTCCTGATCAATGACAGTCAAGAAAGGTTTCTCATTACTGAGAAGTAGAAATATCACGTCTCCTCTACTGCTGCTACATGGACAAACAGCCTGCTCAATGCTTACCTTTCCAGGAGCTTTGGTCTTGTTGTTGTTGTTGTGGGAGGCCAGATTGACGTCTTCATGGACGCGGTCCAGCAGCCACAGGAGGAACTCCAGGGCATCATGTTGGGAATTACCACGGAACTGTGATCCATACTTGGACACTATGGTCTGGAGAAGGGAGGGAATTTGCATGATGAAATTGCAATTTTTCTACAGCTAAATAATAGTTTTAGGTGTAGAGAAACCTTTTGAAATCCACAAATATATTTATCCTATCCACATAATCTCAATTTTACTTCAATGAAAAACAAAAGCCGTCGTGGGCACCTGGAGAAGCAATATGAATTCTCTCACACTAGATGTGAATCTCAAGCACTATTTGTTTACTGGATTTCACAGCTTGGGTGTGTTCGTTGGTACAACTGAGGCTCCTGAATGGGCAGCTCTTCCCTGATCAGAGGAATCCTAGAATTGCAAATTTGCACTAACCAAAAATTGCCTCCCCCTTTACTTCTCAAGAATTGCTATTTTAGGTGTGAATAACATTCTTCTTAAAAGTAGGTTGAAGGCTACTTAAGCTCACACACTGTATAATATGACTTCAGATGTGAATGGCACCCAACTCAATTAGGCAGGAATTAACAGTATGAACCGCAGCTGGCAGCCTGGAGAAGCACAGGCAGTGATGAGAGATTATAGCAGAGGGAACAGCCAACTGTAATCATTGCTTCATAATTCCACTAATATGAGATATGCCTTTTATGGCTATTAAACCATAACGTGATGTAGGATGTCTAATGACGGTGTCAGAGGCCTGTCACTGGAGAGTTGCTAGTTCAGTCCCAAAAAGAAAACACACTGTCTGGTCCTTTAAGAGCCAGCACTTAAAGGTGCAGTGTGTAAAATTTTGTGGCATCAGGAGGAACAGACTTGGCAGAAATGGAATATAATATAAGTATGTTTTACTTAGTGTATAACGCCAAGAAAATAAGAATGAGACTTTTATCTACATAGAGAGCTAGTCCTCCCATGGAGCCTGCCATGTTGCACTGCCATGTTTCTATAGTAGCCCAGGACAGACAAACCAAACACTGGCTCTAGAGAGGGCCTTTCACATTATTTGCGGCCACTGTAGATTCTCCTACACGCTTGGAAGGGGAGGGGTATCCAGTTAGCTGCAATCTGCAACCTCACTGCTAGATGTCACTAAATCCTACACACTGGTCCTTTAAGTGTCCTTGAGTAAAGCATGTAACTGAATGTTACAATGCAGCTGCACAGCGTAATTGCGTGTAGTTCTCTGAATGACAAGGAAAGAGCAGATCTTTAAAAAAAAGTATACTCAAGTCAACTTTCCCTTCAAATCATTTAATAAAAGATAGCTGTTTGGTATGACCAGATTGATAACTGACTAGACGTGGAGCCAGGAATGCATTTCAAAGTAGTTACTGAGATGTAGTTACCGACAAGAGCAAAAAGTGAACATAAAAATTCATAAACAGAGAAAAACTGCTGGCGGAGTCTTGGCAGAGCGATAAAGTTCTCTAATCTTCTCTTCTGATCTTGTCTTGAAAGTGAAAGTGAAGCTTCCTTTATCTCATAGATCTCAAAGTTTAAAATATATGAGTGTTGTCATGTGAAACAGGATTCTTACAATCATTTAAAGAATAAGATTGTAACAAAATATGAAATGTTAACCAATAGAGAGCTACTGTTTTTAGCCGATAAAACTGGACAGCTATGCGTCTTTGTTGAGCAACAATGTTATTACATAAAGAGCATGTCAAAACAGCAGATAGGCATCAACGTATTAAAACTGCATTTTTCAGCGAATGTTCACTGCACTCTAAACGTTGCTCATATGGGTGACACACCTCTGATTGTGGGAGGTCTTATGTTTGCCTTGAATTTCAGAATAAGATATTTACAAACTTAATCATGTGTAATCTCTAAATGTCGTGGCTAACACCATATACTGTATAATATGGCCTCTTCATTGTCAAATTTAAGAACTATCACACTTAACATTACAAATGTTTTTAAAGAAGACTGATTAGATAACATTCAATGTAGTACAGCAGATCTTTTTAAAATCGATGCTCTTTAAACATTCAGGAATACTTTGCATAAATGCTATGATATTAACCATGGGAGCCATGGACATGTACTAACCTAAAGCTGTTGTGCAGCTAGTCATTACAGCAAAGTAATAACAGTAATTACCATCAGCCTTTTGAAGGTGGCAATTGTCTCAGTGATATAATTGAGGTTGTGGAAAAGGTTGTATGTTTTTTATTGCTTTCTGGCAGATTGGCCACTGGCCAGTTGGCAACGTGTGTGTTTTTTTCTGGTAAATATTCACTCAACCATCTAACTAAAAGAGATCTATCCTCTACATCAGTAGTTCCCACTCTTTTTCTCAGACAAACTCCCACAGCCCAATTAACTCAAGTGCATCATCAGCACTCATCATGCTCCAAAAGTGTTCATTTGAATTGATTTTAAACTGGATGTTTTTAACATTATATTATGATGTTCTTAACTATATAAAGGTGGATATTGTAGTACATTTCTTTCACACAATTTAACTGTCAGTGTTAAGGCTCGTTTGGTCAAGTTTGCATTTGTAGGCTACTACTAATGGTAAAAGTGAGACATTTCAACCACTTCTCCATTACTTTTATCTAACTATCTCAACTGTTTATTAATTACTTTTGGCTAACTATCTCAACCATTACTTTTAACTATCAACCATTCATCCATTACTTTTAGTTAACTATTCCAATTATTTATCCATTACTTTCAACTATGTTAACTCCATTACCTTTAGCTTACTATTTCAACCATCTATCCATTACTTTTGGTTACAATTTCAATGATTTATCCAATATTTTTAATGCCAGCAAACTTTTTAAATTATTTATGAATTACTTATAACTATCTCTTTTAAACCGTTTATTCATTACTTTTAGCTAGCTTACTATTTAGACTTTTCTGCTAGCTTGCTAACTATTTTTCAGATACTCTCAATTACAAGTAACCCTGGTTGGGAATCACTGATCTACACCTGCATCCTTATTTACTGTAACCAGCAACATAGATAATCATTCAAAATCAACATGGAGACTACAAACATTGACACATACCTGCAAGCAAAGCCCACTTTCACCAAGATGAGGTCATCACAACATATATTTAGCTTCCTAAATAGACCCATAAATATTCACCGAGGGGATGACCACATTCCTGTTCAGTCATCTTGCCTGCTTACCCTTACTCCCTTCTTTCCTACGCCTCTCATGTTATGGAAACTGATAAATTGTCTGTTGAGTAACTGTTTGAGTTTCGGCCCTGTCCCTGTCCAGGCCCCTCTGTGCAAACACACCATCCTGCCAGGGGGGATTCAGAAAATGCACGAGAACTGTCCAGATCAAAAGCCCACATCTGCTTCCAGAGCAGGTTGAAGAAACTCAACCCTTCAACTGTAAGGCTGGGATCACACTACAGGAGTTTTGGGCTGATTTATCCTCGATTCACCCCTCCTGACATTTAGAGGAGAAATCTGGTCTGGGAACTTGGTAGGTACCGATGTTCGGCCCAGATTATCTGGTAATGTGAGGGGTTTACAGATCCAACTTTAAACCTCCAGAACTGCTTGCAGATTCATTGGGGCCACCCCAATAATTTCAAACATGTTTGATATTTAGGATTTAAAATTTGGATGATTACGTCACTACTTTCTGAGCAGGACCACAATAGCCAATGAGAGAGACAAGTCTACAAGGAGACGGAAGTGAATGAGAGGACTTTTATAATGGCGACCGTGAAGAAACAACAACAAGCCGTTATACGGGTGCTTTGGACAGGTGAGATGGAGGATAGGCTTGATGATATGAGGCAAGAACACGACTGCCTATATAACATATCTTCTAAGACATATCATAACCATATGGAAAAAGAGAAGAGCTTGACTAAAGCAACTTGTTGCACTATATCAGTCTCCATCTGCTTCCCCATGAGATCATGTGAGGTGGTGCATTGCTCCTTCTCGCACGATAATCTCAATACCATCATGTAGTGTGCGATATGCCATTATTTTCAAATCCTGTAGAATGTGCATATTTGAGATTAGAGTGGAGAACATCTATGAAGTGTGCGTGATGCTACCCGATTTCAAAATCGGCAAGGATTTTAAAACTTGCGTAGTCTAAGCCCGGTTTAATGCCAGAGACACGTCTGGACACATTGACATTATCAGATATCACAAAGCAGCATTACGATACTTAAGTGAACATTAAGAAAAGCTGCTTTCCTCCTTTCGCCTCTCTTGTCCTGCAGGCCAGGTGGTACTGGTATGTGGCAGAGCGCCAGGCATTCAGCAGGACGTTTTTAGTGTGTTTTTCGCTCCTGACCGGGACTCTGCAGACAACTGACCAGTGAGGAGCCCACTCCTGATTTATTAACTTTGGAACCTTTTCTTTTGATCAAATGAGGATATATCTACATTCACAGGTGTGGTGTACATGAACAGCATTATTCATTTAAACTAAAAAGTGCAGCATGGTGTACATCCTGTTGAAAGGGTAATTGTCAAAAAAAAAAGAATCCCTTTCAACACCTACCCTTTTATCATATCTTATCAAAATTCATGTGATGGGAAGATGGGTACTATTGGTAGTCCTTTTAAGTGCTTTCAATATGGATGCTTCAGCTGCACCTAACCAGTGCCCTTATGGCAATACACCTGACTTACAGAAGCCTGCAATAAGTGATAATCAACGTACGAAAACACTTGATTGATTTATCCATTTAAATAAAGACTAATCTTTTTTGGAGGATTGTTTATAAATGCTTTGTGCTGTCTGGACTTCCTGCAACTGGGAGTTAATTTTGCCTCTCAGCCACAAGCCTGAGAGCTATCTGATTATTTTATAATGCCTCCCTCCAGGCAGCCATGGTATTACTCAACAGGCAATTTCAGAAGGCCTAAGCTGCATGAACTCTGGGCCTCCTATGGTCTCAAACCACAGCCAAGAGGCAGGGCAGTGTGTGTGTGGGTCTGTGTGTGTGTGTGTGTGTGTGTGTGTGTGTGTGTGTGTGTGTGTGTGTGTGTGTGTGTGTGTGCTCAAACACAGGAAGCATCACATACAAGAGGGAGTTGTTTTCTTTGAATCTGTCTTTTAATCTTGGCAAGATGTTTCCATGCTGTTCCCTGATTGTTGTCCCAAAAATGTCTGATCAGATTCCCATGAGATAAGAGGGAAATGAAAGTGTGGAATTGGGGATTTATTGGCAGCAGGAATTCTGGCTGAGGGAATTTATTTTAACAGGGGTAGCAGAGTTTATCGAAGAGCACAACAGATGGGAAAATGTTAAAATTGATTCTCTGTGTCAGTGACTGTTGATGCTGCAAAACTGCAAAACACTTCACTGGCTCTCAGGTAAACCTTTGATTTACATGAGAGCACCCTTACATCTACACAGTAGGGGTCAAGACACTCCAGTAGTCATACTTATACCCTTTTCTTACAGAGTAATTAGCATTTCCAAGAATAGATCCATTGTGGGGTGTCTTTATTCGCTGCACCATATTATCTACTTCTTGCCTTGAACTATGGCTCAGAGAAATCCAGAGCAAAGAGCTGCAGGCAGATAAAGTATGGTTGCTTTTTCCCCCCCTTCTATCTTCAGCGTGGGCAGAGGAGGAAAGCCTGAGGGTCTCCTGATAGTCACAGCTCCTGATTCTCAGGGGAAGGGAGATCTTAAGTGGAGAGTGCTCCAGTAAAACATCTCCAACATAATTCACATCACAACAGCAGCTAAAATGATTTCCCTTTTATTTATCGCTCAAGTTTTTAGTGTTGTAACGCAGGTGTGTTCTAGTGGAAAAACTCTTAACACAGCACTTGACCCTGGCGCTCAGACTCCGGTGACACCGAGCAGCAGCCTCATTATCACCTGGCAGGAAAACATTGAAGTCACAAGGCTGTACGCTTGTTTTTGCCTGTGGTAAGAGAATGGTTGCTGTACTGTTGGCAATTATAACAAATGATGTAACACTCATGACACTTCCTTTTGTCTGAGCATTACATTCAGGCTACTCCCTGCACTTCATAGTGGTTATTATGGCATACTGCTGTCTGCATAACATGTGATTATGTTTGACTTGACACTCTGCACTTGAGCATTAACTGTTCTTATTACCAAAGAACTAATACAGTAAGAGTAGACGTTGATAAGGTCAGGTTCACAATCTTAAAACGACAGTCAGGTGTCCATATGAACACTGACAGAGGTTTTCCTCACTGTAATCATTCCTCAGGTTCACACGGGCTATTAAAATTATTCAAATGTGGACCCAAAATCCACAGTGTGTCCACAGTCATTTTGTGCAAAAATGCGTTTAAAAGTTTATCTGAAGCTTATATGAGGCTTCAGCAGTCTGAGTTAGTCATATCAAGTGGATATCTGCCACATTTACAGTCTTTTTAACATCAAATTCCCTGTTTGTGTGTCTTCGGACAGTGTTTCCCTGTTGAACTGGGGTGGAAGTGTAGTAACAAAAAGAGGGACTTTGGCTCTAAAAAGACTGTAACACTGAAAGATATTGCTTGATTTGGATGACTGAAGCTTCATATTAGTTTCAGATAAACTTTTAAATACATTTTTGCACAGAAGGAGGTTTGTGAATTTTGGCCCCCATCACTTTCATTGTAAGTGCATCATGAAGGGATCCTGTAGGCCTAATGGTCAGTATGAACAGGAGGAATGATTACAGCAAGAAAAACATGTTTCAATGTTCATTTGGGTACCTGAGTATTGTTTTAAGACAGACTTGAAAAATTGTGAACCTGTCCTTTAATTGCCCTTATCTTTCACTGAACCTACCCTACTATCTAATGTGCACTCATACTGAGCTCATATCCACCTGTGGTCTGTGTTTTGGGGACTTTGAGTGAATTCTGCGTACCTTGAAGTCCACAGACAGCTGCGGTGTGTACTCCAGAGTCCACAGAGCCCTGACAAGTGATGCCAACTTCTCCGTGACTTCTCCCTTGGCAAGCCTCGTCTCATCACTTTTCACCAGCCCGTTTATTCTGGTCTCACTCAGGTCCAGCTTGTACCGCTCCAGCCCCAGGTACTCTGCGAGCAGATCGGTGTTGCTCAAACACTGGACCACGGCGTTCATAAAACACGTGTTCCCGTGGTTTTTCAGCCCCAGAACACCTGGGACTTTGTCTCCGTATTGGTAAAGTAGTTTCTCTCTGCCGGTGCACAGAGATGAAGACGTGCTCTGAGTGTTTTTCACCATCCGATCCCACGCCACCTGTACATCCTCTTTGATAATTCCTGAGCTGGCGCTGAGGGTGCAAGGTGCGCCATTCCGAAACCCCCCGTCGTCGTCCTCCGCGTCCTGCGCGTCAGCGTCTCCAAAGTGGGTGAAAGTGCCCAAAGTTTTGATGATTTTGTTCATAAAACTCCCTACAGACTTTAACGATTTCTTTCGGAAAAGCTTCCCAGATTTCGGCTTCTTCTCTTTGCGCTTCTCCTCCTTCAATGTCGGCATTTCCTCCTTGACTCTGCTCTGTCTTTCCATGACAGCTCCTCTACTCCCTCGCCTGTCTATTCTGAGACTGATAATTGTGTAAATTCCGATGCCGGTGTGCCACTTCTCCGCCAGTGTCCCCTGTCCGGATAGCAGAGGGAAAAGCGCCCAGAGGTGACACCATCGCGGAGCCAGGAGGCACAACGGCACACTGTTATTCCACCCTGCGCTGACAGCAAACCTTCCTCATCCATCCCAGCACTTACTGAAGGCGTTCATTATCACTCCGACACCGCTGTGACAGGCAGCATCTCGTCATGCCCGGCACCACACGAGCCGCTCCGCCGTCCAGCTGCAGCACTGCGCGCTCCCCTCCCATCGCTCCCAAGTTCGCCTGGAAAAGGCTTGTGATTGTGTGGCTGCCTCCTCCCACATTCTAGCACATGTGGGAGATAAGAGAGCAGGGTACAGTCTGGATCCATGTTGTTGGCACTGACAACTTTCCACAGATCAGTAGGATAAATTAGGCCTGTATAAACTCAATATGTATATCACATTTTAGGTCATAAATAGGCCAAAAGTTTGATGCTGGTTACTTTATGATGAAAATCAAAAACGTACAAAGCTCATGTTTCATTTATAATCTTTAATAGTATATTATTTGACTTATATTTGACTACATAAAATGATTTTCTGTTTGAAAGGCTGTGCTCGCATCTTTCATCAATGCCTCTTTTATGGGGGAATCCCTTTACCCTCTGGTACCTTCAGAAAATCTCAAAAATCTGCTATGATATTTTTTGACAGAAGTGATTTCCCACTGTGAAGAGACATCAGCTACCAGGGGTTTTCATGTCAAAGAATTCTGTCAGTCACTTTTCTGCTCTATGGGCAGTGTCAATTTTGATCACTTCAGAATAAAAAAAACGGCAAGCGAGCATTTCTTGTGTGAATATGTGTGTGTGACCCCAGCAGCCTACAAAGGAAATTCATTAACTAAGCCTTGGAGGGCATTTCACACAGGTTACAGTGTCCTGGCTTATTACCTTCATTCCAAGGCCATGAAGTATGCAAGGGCGGCTCTGCTTATCTCATTTGCTCACCACACAGATATGTTTATTCACACAAGGTTTTCTTGCTAACACTAAAAACTGCAGATTTATTGCAATGGTGAGCAAAAGCATTACGACTGACTCTCCCCCTCACTGCTAATGCAACCTGAAGAGTGAGCCAAGAAGAGCCTCCTACTCTGCTTCTCCTCAGAGTGCTGCTTGTGATTGTGTGGAGGACCTGTTGTTGTTGTTGCTGTTGTTGTTGTTGGGAAGCAGCAGGCTGAATTTCAAGAGAGAATAAACTCAAGTGTAACTCAAATAGCCTAGAAGAACTCACTGCACTCACAACTTCCAACAATACTCTTTTCCCAACACTCTGATGTCACCAAAAAGAAGCAAATAACAATCTTTTCTCTTGCACGCAATGAGCCAAGCATGTTACCTGTGCATGTGAACCAACACTGCAGAGGTAAAGTGTACTGACCTCTCTGACACAATCACCGCATACCGAATGCAAGTCTGCAAGTGGAGCTAGTGGTCCTCCCCTGACATGTTATGTCAACTCTTTGAATTCCTCACCTGCCTATAGGAGCAAGAAAGTGTGATAAAAACTGCCAAAAAGCCACAGATTGGAGTATTTCCATCCTTCTACTCCAAAAGACTAGCATCGATGAAGCATACGATTTTTAAACTTTTGCAGTAATGACCCAGGGGCACCTCTGAGCTGCTGTCATCTATCATACAGTGCTGTGCATGTTTGAGAGTCTGTGGCTGAGCAACAATCACCTCGGTGTTTGGCAGTTGTCTCCTTGTTTCGGCCTCCTCTCTCGATTGTTATTTTTAGAACGATTCTTTAAAAGGCAGGTGCTTTTTAATTTCTCTCTTGCAAAGTTGATTTCTCGCATTGCTAAGACTGAAATCTAAATCCATATAATGTGTTCTTCCCTCTCTATGAAAAGGGAAGATGATGCATAGTAAAGAAATGCAGTTAAGTGGATTTGTTTTTCCCTCTCCATGTTTATGTGGCCTATATTTTATTGTCTTTGATGTGCTTCTCATACAAAGTGCAGTCCTTTGAACATTAATGTCTCAAATCTCAAAGTTAAGATAATACAAATTAAAGAGGCAGCAAGGTGTGTTTCATTCAGAGCGCTGCAGAACAGTTCTGGTTCAAGTTTTATTATTATTATCATGATCATTATTATTATTATATACACACACACGATTAGATCACTTTTGCTGCATTGTTGCCTAATAGTTAAGTGACGTTATGCCTATAAAAGGAGAGAGAGGTAATTTGCCCGTGACGCTCTTCCCTGCAAAGAAGGAAATGTCATCCCCAAAAATGAAGCAGGCAACAGAGACCATCTGGTCGCTTGAGTCATATATGCCATCCGCTCCGGGAACAAACACTCCCTTAGCTGAAAGAACAATGCGCTATCACTGTGAGCCCTGCCGTGGCTGCCTTTCTTCAGTAAAATATGACCAGAGGCAAGAATGTACACTGTGCACATCACATTGTTTTGTAGGTTTTGTAGTAAAGCAGAATGAAAGTTTAGGCATTTTTTTCCTGATTTTTAAAGATAGTGAATGTTTTTCACACGTCTCTGTAGAGCTGCGATGTTGATTAATCGATCCTCGGGCAATTAATTTCCAACTATTTTCATAAAAGAATAATCATTTTAGTCATTTATTTAAGCAGAAGTGCCAAAAAAAATAGCTGGTTTCAGCTTCTCACATGTGATGATTTAATACTTTTGTTAGTCATACATGATAGTGTACTGAATATCTTTTGGTTTTGGACTGTTTGTTGGACAAAACAAGACATTTAACAGATGGATAGATTAATCGAGAAAATAATTGGCTGATTAATCCATAATGACAGTAATAATTGCAGCCTTAGCTCTCTGCTTCCTACACTAATGACATACATTTGTGAGGTGTTGTGGACAGTGCTGATCAGTGTTATCCAGCTCCATCTGACTCCTCACAAAATGCCTACATAGACAGACAGAGTGAGGAAACAGCATGCCCCAGGAGAGAAATCAATACTGCTTTGTGTATTTTTACAGCCCTGACTAAATGCGTTGTTCTACAAAAGTTTCCCAAGGTCTAACAACACGATCGCCTTCATTAGAACTAAATTGATTTAACCGTTCCTGTGATGTGACTTTGTTTCAGCAGAAAAGAAACAGAAGGGGTTGAGTGGGCGAGTTCTGGCTTCCACCGGGTCCCAGATTATGCAGGCCCCATCTGAGCTGGCAATAACACATTCCTTGTCAATGCCTTTAATTTTAATGCAGTTGGCAGAGGCCTTATGCTTTCTCATGGACTCCAGGAGCTTTTGAGTGCTGGGCAGGATCTCCCACACACGAGCAAAAACGCACACGCACCTGGACAGAGAATAGACGGCCACCGGCTCAACAGCACACACGAGGCAACTGACACAGCAAGTCTCTCCTGAGACTTTGGAGCCAAGGCTACAGTTCTATTTCTATTCATGCCCTATTTCATCCACAACCAGTCCTATTTTCACACTATCTGAACTGTTATCAGTTACAGCAGGAGACCCAAACATGCAGAAAGGAACCCAACCAGTGCACATTTACCACCACTACAACAGAAATGCATTTTATTCCTGTCACACAGGCCTGCAGTCTAATCATGAATATTAATTTTTTTTTGTGTTAAAATCCCCAAGTAGGTTTATCTCTCCTCTCCTCCCTCATTATTCTCTTGCTATCTCAGGTGGTGGCAACAGCTGTCAATCTCAAACTGGAAGCATGCTCTGTGCTGTTCCAGCAGTAAACACATGAATTTACCATTATTCTTGGCTGCAAAAAAGACAGGTGCTGGCTGTTTGTGTGTGCATTTAAATAGATAGAGAATTTTTTATTTTGAGGAAGTTGTTGTAATTATTAACATGATCTACAAAGAATTATAACATGGACCAGTATCTGCACACTGAATGAAGAACTGAAGGATGAACTGCAAAAAGTCAGATGAAGAGAATCATGCTCTTATTGGACTGAAAGCTGTCAGTCATTAATGTTTCCATTCGTCAAAAAATGCACTGTTTAATACAAAAAAACCCATCAGTTATAGCTTAGTTTAGGAAAACTGGCTTTTCTAAATTTAAAGAATACACATATACTGTCATAAATAGAAAACATACAGTACTACAGCAGACAAGCTGCAACTTCAAATGAATTGTATTATAGCTCCCTCTACTGGTTAGTTATAAATTTGACATTATATCCACTATGTCTGTTTTATAGGAAACAGCGAGATGAGACAAAACAACAAATTCATATTTAATAGATTGTGGTAATATTGAAGATCATACTGACAGAAAGTCGATACTTACAGTTACAGGACAGTCACAGTATATGAGCATCTCTCATAAACAACAGCACACATTGATCTGGCTAGTACTTTAACCATGCACTTGCTCCTGCACCTGAGCTGTCCCTACAAAAAATACAATTCACACTGTCTGTAACAGCCACAAAATGCAAACTACATTCTATATATCTATTGTACTGATTTCATAAGCACAGCAACGTTGTTATGTTGTTGTCCTGGGACAACCTTTCTCAGCTCAGAGATTATTCAGGAAAGAGGATTTCATTTTCTATTAATACCGTACATACTGCTCATACAGATAGACTGTTATTCTGCTGCTCAGTATTGGTTGGAATTCACAATCATGTTGCCCCCTTGATCACAGTCAGCCAGTGGTGTCAAATCAGGATTTTCCACTTTCCATGCAGAGCTTTCCATTCCTCCTTCAACACTTTACAGGTCAGTGGCCTTATAAACATACATAAAATCAACACTGGAGTGTCTTCAGAACAATACTTTAAGAGTCCCTTAGCAGCTCAACCAAAGCCTGGTGTTGAATTCCTTTAAAAAAATGATTGGATGATGATGATAGCTGATCTGATGCACACCATCCAAGTTGGCTGAACTTGAGCTAATCTGCAAGGATGAAAGGGAGGTAATCCAAACACATCTCACTGCCATAGGTGCTTCCAGAAAGTATTGTTTTCACTGTCCCTCACATAAAATTTTAGTGAGAAAACATCAAGCTTGAATAGCATGTTCATATTACCAGTGGCTTAGCATACTGGAAGTCTTTTTTGAGACTTCATATAGCACTTCAATTCCAGGATAGCCTCTTGCAACCCAGGAAACATAACTATTGGTCTGATCAGCAAGTCAGCATCTGCCTTTGTATGTGTATGTACTTAATAACTATATTAATTCTTTTGGTGCATTTGTGAACTTACAGCTGCAGGGTAACAACCTCTTACATTCACTTTCAGTTGACAAGAAAGCCATTAAGCTCTACTGGTCATTTTCCAGTCTAAGTTTGTATAAAATGATATATAAATATGCAGTATCAGTTTGGACACATTTTCACATTCACTTGAATGAGAAAGTGTGTCCAAACTTTTGACTGGCACTGCATATATATATATACTGTATATATAAAGATATTTCTCACATTACATGATCCCTGCATCTAGTTCATCAGATACAGCCTCAGGGATGCAGTGTGAACTCGTTAGACAAGCTGGCTTTCAGCTGGGAAGGATTCTGTCTGGAAATAATGCAAACCAGCATGATAGTTTTAGCTGACTGTTATACAGGCTATGTTCTTTTTTTAGTAACTTCATGGCATGTTAATGAATGTTTGGCTTTGAATATTCAATAGCTTTAAGTGATTTATGTTAATGCCGTACTAATATGAACAATTTCGACTTGCAGGAGTCTTTTTCACCTCAAAAACAATGCTTTCATTTGCAATACAAAGTCTTCTTTCATCTTTCATCTGACATCATCTCTAATGAAATAAACTAAAGCAGTGGCTCCCAAACCGCAGGTCACAGCCTCTTAAGGGACTACACAAGATAAATCTGAGGGGTCGCAAAACAATTAACATGATGAGAGAGCAGAAAAAAAAATAAATGCACATTTTTCTTTCAGACATTTATTTGTTTTTTCTTGTGTGAACTGGGGGGGTGGGAATGTCACAACCATAGATATTACACAACTAGATATGTTTTGAAGCTATAACCAACTATTGTAGGTTGTTGTAAAGCTATGTTGTGGGAGAAAAGAAACGTCAACACTGGTTTGTCAGCTGCCAGTCTGACATAATTTTTAAAGCCACTAAAAAGCAAAAAAACAATGTATCTATTTTACTTGAAATTAGCACAGATACTGTAGACATTTGTATGTGTATGTAAGATAATATTTTTCTAACTGGTCAGCGTTCCCATTTCAGCACTAATTGAACATCAGTACCTGTTTTTAATTAGCCCAATTTGACACACCCTAAACCCAATGCTGCCATTAGTAGCTTATATAAGATTAAAACCTCTTCGTCATTAGCCATTTTTCACAAAAGACATTTTCTCATGTCACTAAATAAAAAGCACAGGTGTAAATAATAAAATTAATGATGGCTGAATTCAATTTAGCTGCTGTATTTTCAGGGTCCTGGTGTTGTGCGTGCTGGTTAACTGTCACACTGTCATGACTGCCTGGAACAGAGCCATTGCTAATGTTATTAGTAACACCCGTGCTTTTCCTTCTATGACTACTGTGACAAATGTGAAGCCTGTTCTTTTTTGCAAATACAATGTTTAAATCTTATCTCTGAAATCTTAATAAATAAATATTAATTCACATATATATCCCTACATGTACTGTATATGTATATGCTTGAAAATGTGTTTGTCTGTGTACATTAGTTGTGATAAACTGGCAACCTGTCGAAGGTGTATACATTCTCAGATATACATCATGTGATGTGAATGAACCATGATGTGATGTGAATATAGATAGTATGGTGGAGTGGTTTACAGAATGGGCTTTCAATGGGTCTAGAAGTCACCACACACAGAGATCCTATCATATGATTAGGATAATATTACATTTTGGATTCTAAACAGAGAGAAAGTCACATTGTCTTAATGGCTCAGGTGTTTATGTATAATATCATGATACACATGGCTGATCCATTGCCTGCACTCTCTACATCGACCAGGTCAGCTGTGTGTTACAGTGTGTTAAAATTCACTTCCTATAGTGAATGAATAAATGGAAATTCTAAATTGAATTTACTGAGATTTGCAATATAAAAAGACTGATGCAACTTGCAATAAACATCAAATGACTTGCAGGGGAATGTTTTTAAAAAGAAACAATTGGACACATTCAAGTTTTGATTGTTTATCATATAGTTTATACTGATTTAAACTGACAACACAAAACCCAAAGAAAATTTCCATCTTCATTCCAGAACAAAAAAAATCACAATAAAGTGACATTTGACACAATAAAAGTCAGCTGATGGCTTTGCGGTACATTTCAATAGAAAACAGGCCATCTATTTGTTCCTTTGTGTTTTGCATAATGTGTCGTGAATCAGTGCCCCTTGACACCTCAACAAAAGTGAGGTTCATGCCAGAGCAGGCACTGTTCAGAGCTGCTCAGCACAAAGGTCTTTATTGGGGTCACATTCAGCTTGGCAGACCACCCAGTTGTGTGGGTGGAGACACATTCATGACCGTGTACCCCAAGCTTTGCTGTGATGACAAATGAGGAAAAAATAGTCATAATTCTCTCTTAGACATAAACGACCTGTGGCACCTTGGATGAAAGAGTCTTCAGTTACACTCTGCGGCCGACCTCCAGGGTGGCATCTTTGCAGGGTGAATTATGACAAACATGAAAGGCACAAAACCACAATTCAAAATGCCCTTTAGAGCCCCATCTATGCAACATTAATCTTTGAATAGGACGCATGACCAAAAAACACTGTCCCCTTTTATTCACATCAATTCAAGAGTACGCTGCTTCCACCCAGAGATTCAAAGCACTTCTGCCCTGCAGAGGGCAGCATTTAGAAGAGAATGACGGTAGAATATTACTACTCATGGAAACTTTGCTGCAAACGTTAAAGGGGGCTCAGTAAAGGATCCATGAGTGAAAAACACAGAGGTGGCCCAGAATCATTATGTGGTAGGCTTTGGTACAGCTGATCCTTTAATTATAAATGACATCAGTGAAATTATTGTAATTTGTGCGTCAGTCCACCACAGTTGTTGTCTTGAATTGCAGGATGTTTCATTGACCACTGAGTCTCATTCTTCTTCGTTGAGGAGAAAATATGACAGCCACAATGCAAGAACCCTCTCACTTTAGTGTATTGTTGGGAAGTTGAGTTTCATTAAAACCTGAAAGTCCAAAACAAGTTTTATTAAACAATATTTGTGTTGACAACTTAGTAATTTGATAAAAAAAATCCTCCCTCTGCTCCTCATGAGAAACTCATAACCTGCACCTATTGGATCTACCTTTTTTCTCCTTTTTTAAAAGTCTGTATGAGAACAATGAGAGGGCTTAAAGACACAGTGTGGGGTCTCTCTGAACAGCAACGATATTATTCACGCTTGAATTATCTAAGCTTTCCTCTCCTCTAATACTCCTGTTCAAAACCAATTTGAGAAACAGCATGCTAATTGAATATTAGTTTGTAAAAAGACAGAGGACACCCCATTATAAACAGTGGTATCCCCATGTTTAGGCCTCTCACTTTTCTATACTCTACTGATCTGTGGGCGGCCTGGCAGCACTTCAGTGTGGCCGTGCCCTTTAGATGTGCCTGATTGGCTCAGCCGGTCTTAGCACAAGGATAATTGGATAAGCTTCTAATCTTCACACCATCGCTTCACAGCTGGATCCTACATGAAGGATTAACTAGATATCCCCGGGTAAAGCAGTTTGTTGAATGCAGTTAAACATCTATCATAGGTTTTCTTAATGGGCAATATCTTTTAAACACTGCTTATAACCAGCAGGTGACTCATAGAAGTTTTTATTTGTAGCATTGCCATTTTGTAAAAGATATTGGGAGATGTGATGAGAGATTAAAAATGCAGACATGACTTCTCAAAATCTGTGTTTTCAGACAGTATTTCTTTGGATTTTTCTCCCCTTTTGCATTAAAGTATTTGATGTTATTGTGGCAGGACATAAAGCAGATACTGTATGTGTTGAAGACTGTGGTATGCGCTTGGATCGCCTCTGTTTACAAAGAATTTCACATGATGTAGTAGCAGCGCAGATGTTTTTGCAAAACCACAAAATAAGCTCTTCTTCATTTCCCCTCACTGGCTGAGCTCTGCTTTGAGATGAACATTCGCCTGCCATCACTGACAAAACACAGAGATGTTTATGCAGTAAAATTCATGCATGTAAAACACTGTGATCCATAACTGTGATTGTGTCTGTGGTGTGTTCTCAGACGGTCTTGTTATTATTACATGCTGCATGTTTCTACTCCCCAAATATTCTGTTCGTCAAAACTACAGATGTATTTTTAAGTTGAAAACTATGTACAATATACAGTGCATTAATCAATTCATGTGATATTTAGAATGTATAAAATGTAATATAACATAGCATGTATACTGACCACACATCCCATGCAAATCAATCCATCCCAAAACAATAAGACTAAGTGGCCCTAGTGAGCGAGATAGCTGGGTTATCATCTGGTATGTACCTCAAAATGTTAGACTGGCAATGTGTTAAACCGAAGTCAATGGTGCAACCCAAAACAATGTCTCAAGGGTTTCTTAGGGGTAAGTGGAGATGCAGATCTGTATTTAGGAGCTCTGTGCTGTACCCTTCACCCTCCAACTAAGGATATCCTAGTGCAGCATCGACAATATGGAAGGGTGGAGGCTCTTAACAGTTTGTTCAATGTCACCCATGTGTAGGAGACGTCCTTGTGAATGTGTGTGTTTGTGCAGTGGTGAAGTCCACTTTAAGCAAGTCCAAGTAAATTTCATCAAATCTAAAGATGGGTGAGACCGAGTTACAGCAAAGACAAAGTGAAGACCTGTTGAAGACTGACACCAAACCAGGAACTACATAGTCTATGTGTGCTTCCAAAAACAATAAAACTAGCAATAGCAGGGCTATTGTCTGGTATGTGTACCTCCAAATACTAGACTGACAATGTGTAAAATATCTGAGTTAGTCTGTGGTGCAGCCCAAAATGTCTCAAGGATTTCTCTGGGGTAAATAGATGCAGATCTGTCTTCAGGAGTTCTGAGCTGTATCCCTAAACAGGTGAAGGGAGAAAAAGGAGAAAAACATTTTTAGTCATGCTGCTAACACCATGGCTCCATGGATGGCAATGCTGGTTGGGCGATCAGCCATCTGGTTCAGACTCAAATATCTCAGAAACTATTGGATGGATTGCTGTGGCTTATTTTACAGACATCCATGTTCCCTATAGGATGAATCTGACTTTGGGGATCCCCTTAGTTTTCCTTTAGAGCCACCATCAGGTTAAAATGTGTGGTTTTGAGTGAAATGTTTCTACAACTGTTTGATGGATTGCCATGACATTTGCTTCAAACCATAATGTCTCCTCAGGATAAACAGTTGTAACTTTGGTAATGTCCAGACATTTCCTCTAGCGTCATCATCAGGTCAAAACTTTAGTTTGGTTTATGACCAAATACATGCAAAACTAATGACATTTCCATCATACTCTCTGTTTGATGGAGTTATTATAACAAAGGTTCAGGAACAAGACCACGCCCCTCTCTTTCACTAAATTCAATCACCTGTGCCTCACTAATTCAATCATCCGTGCATACCTATATAAGCGTGCCTAACCCCTACGTCTTAATTCCCTGGTGTTTTTGTTTCATGCCTGCGTCTATGAGCCGCACATCTTACCACTTCACATGCATCCCTTCATCCCTCACCCCTCGAGCCTCATCTCTTCGCTCCTCACTCTTCGACCCTCAACCCTCATCCCTTCATCTCTCCCTCGATCCGTCCTTCAGGAATCATCCTGGCTCTCCTCCGTCGATATTATTTGTTTACAGCGCCCCTTCTCACTTCCTATTGCCACAGATAGTATAGCTCCCTCGACTTGCCTGCTTCTTTTCATTCATTCAACCTTTATTTACATCTCAAGGTATCATTGAGGGCATGCCCTCATTTTCAGTGACATTGACTGACTGTATCAACTGCTTCGCCACAGTGAACAATTTTCATTGCAATCACTTCATTTCGATTCATTGCTTCAGGAAGCCTGGTTTTCCTCATCATTAGTTGATATGTAAAGAAGCCACAGAGCTCCCTCCTTTCTAACCCCCTCCGTTTTGTACTGTTTTCGTTTTCGTCTCATCCCTGTCTGCAGACTGCACAATCATCCCATGCACATGCATCCCCTCATCCCGGCATCCTTTCCTCTTCCCTTCCTTCAGCTGCAGCTACCTCAGCGTTTTTGGTTTCCAAGACAACCGCACTACCTAATCCCACGACATCCTGCCATGCTCAGACGCAGCAGTAGGTGGTTTGCCTCCAACCAACCACCTGAACGGTCCCCCCCCCCCCCCCCCCCCGCTCTCTATGAACCGTACCATGTCATCTTTGCAGCTCTTCTTTGGGGGTATGAGTGGTCTTCCAGTCATCCTCGTTCATACAGCCTACTACATCATCGTCAACCATAATAAACTAGAAATTTAAATCCTTGGCACAAGACTCAGATTCCCACCTGAAAGCCGGTCCCTCCATTTTCAGCTTCCATGCCTCCCATGGTCTTTCTTTCCCTTCACTCAACGTTCTGACCTCTCCTGCTTCACCACCTTCGCCCGTTCCATTCTCAAGATTAAATCTTCCACAATACACGTCTACACCAGCCGAACTAACATCTCCATAAAACTGCCCTCAGGGACACCATACCTAGCCTTGTCCTACGCACACCTCTGCATGTTATCTGTAAGTCCGAAACACATCTTATGCCAAACGCTCGCCCCTCACTCCAGACTTCCTGGCCCACTACCAAACTCTCTGCACAGGCAGCCTGTCTCCCCACATCGACAACGTCAGTCCACATTGCTAACCGTACTCTGGTCAATTCTTCCGCAGTGGAGCCGCTTCAACCGCTTCCAAATAAGAAATCTCAGACCACCTGTTAAAATTAAATAAATAAAATTCTTGACCGCTAGTCTTCCCAAGATTCCATACCTACCTCAGTGACATTCAAAGAGCCCATTCTCACTTAGTCCAATGAAGTTAATTTTGGGGGAGGACGAAGCAGAAAGCTCATCGAGACACGTGTCCCCCACCCTGAGTCCCTGGGTTCCTAGATGCTCCAGCCTCTTCGTGATTCCATTTGGTCCTCGGACATCCCCATGCCATTGACCCCCTTCATCCCTCTCCTCGACCCCATCATCCCACCGTACACGACCCGGACCAACCTTCAGCTCCCATTCATCCCCCGGCAATCGACCCCCTTCATCCCTCCCCTCGACCTGCATCCGGCCCACCATACACTATCCTCATCAATCCTGAACCCTCTCGACAATCCAAATAAATCTACTTTTATACTGTTCAAATGGCGTGGTCTTTGTTAGTGAAGTGCTGATTAGCAAAGGTTAGCATGCTAAGCTAAGATAGTGAACATAGTAAACATTATACCTGCTAAACATCGGCATGTTAACATTGTCACTGTGAGCATGTCAGACATATGTATATATATATATATGTATATATGTATATGTATGTCGGATGTTCATGTTAAAAGTGGCCAACATGTCAAATAACGAGGTAAACGTATGTAGCAGTTATCCCTGTGAGCAAAAAGCAGCAGCGTCAGACTGCTCTGAACGCTAGGTTTCCAACGGTTTTTTCTACTTTCAGCCCGAGCTGACATCAGTTCGTGACGGATTTCTTTATATGGACATCTGCCATGTGCAAAGTGCGCGAGTTCGGTGCTCCGCTCCGGGAGTAGTTATGCCAAGCTATGACGCCATTACACAGCATAGCAAAGTAAAATAAGTAGTTTACCTGTTGGAGGTGTGCTGGTTGTCTGCAGCTCTTCATAAAACATCTCACTGTAGCTATTTCTGCTTGTACTCTTCCTCCCTGCGTTATTTCCCTGCTGAACAAATAGCTCCATATGTTGTTGTTTCCACCGATTTTTAGAGCTGCTAACAAAGCTCTGCTAATTCAGTGAGGAACATGTTTTTACTTTCTGTAAATTCTTCACAATAAAAGTCTCCCATAAGTTGTTCATTTAAAAGCTTTTAATGTGAAGCAGTAAAGCATTGCATTTGCATTGACAGTAAAGTTACACAACTCTGATACGTAAAGCTGGCCAATCAGAACAGAGTGGGCTCATCGGATGAGGGCCTAAAATGGAGTTTAAGAGAAACTGTGTATATTGAGTGGCTGCATAAAGGGCCAGTATAAGATAAATAAGGAGTTTTTTTAACTTTGAATCATGCCAAGCTACTCTAGTGGAGTCCAAAAATAAAAATTTAGAGCAGAAATGAGCATAATAGGTCCTCTTTAAGGACTTACAATTGTTCATGTCATCTGACAACTCAGGAAGGTTATATAGTAACCAAATTGGTCATATGAATTAAAATGTACAAAATAACATTATATCCATTAAGTTTGGGTTTTATTACAACAAAAGACTTTGACTGATGTGAGGTGTTGATGTTTACTTGGTTTTCAGGCATGCCAGTATTAGTACTGTAAGTGCCAGGTATATTTGACTGACTGTGTCTTTGTGTGTTAAGATATGTACAAGCAAACTGCAGACACAGACATATATATGTGGCACCACATTTCCATTTGTGTTTATGCTGTGTGTGTGTGCTGAGGTCTTCAAGGTATTTCAGGAACATAAACTAGTCATTAATGAGCACAATTAGTGACGATCATTTAGGGCGCACCAGCAGCTAAGTGGAGTAAGGCATTGCAAAGGAATGCGAGATGTAAGTCCAAGTTAATCAGCTCCTCCACTGCTTTTCTTGGCACTGGCCGGGCCCACCACAATGCTGCAGCTCTGGAACAGCGTAATTACAAGCTGCTATCTCACTAAAGAGGGCTCTCGCTCTTATGCAGAACAGTGATGACATGATTAGTGTTTTCCTGCTCATCTAGGCCTTGTGAATGGGCATGATGACAGCTGTATGTGGCTGGGGAAACAGCGCTAGATTGTTCCTCAGTGCCTTTAAACATAACAACACCTATCACAGTGAACGCTTCTTGTGTGAGCCACAGAAATGAGTGTTAGCAGAATAACAGCAATCTGTCCACATTCCCTTATTACTGCGCTGAATTTGCGGTCTTCTGTATCAAAGGGTACGTGATTTCTTTGGAGCAAATGAAGACAAATTGTGTTGTCCTGTGGAGTGATGAGACAGAGTGTGAGAGGAGGGTATCTTCACCACACACTGTATAACTAACATTTATCATAACACAGACAAGATTATGT
This sequence comes from Thunnus albacares, assembly GCF_914725855.1. Lineage (NCBI taxonomy): Eukaryota > Metazoa > Chordata > Actinopteri > Scombriformes > Scombridae > Thunnus > Thunnus albacares. The sequence continues at coordinate 7,232,908 of NC_058122.1, read as the reverse complement.
TTTCTTAGTTTTAGAAAAACAGGCTGCTCCGAGAATATGATTGAATAAAGTTCTAAATTAGATGATGAACAGACTCTTTTGCATAGCTGAGTACAAATTCTATAAACAAATCTTCAGAAACTGTATAAATTAAGTCACATAATTAGTTTCAAGTTGGTTTTACACCATCTTCAAAAAGAAAAGCGCATGGAATCTTATTTTGCTCTATATTTTATATCTCCTGTCCTCTTAAAAAGGAGCTGTTATGGAATTTTTTACAAAAGCTTTCCATTAAAAGAAGACCTCTGTGCCACAGTATCCCTGTCCCTGACACCTGTAGAAATATTAAAGGCAACCTTGCACTCCATTAAACATGAGGCCCAGTAAGGAAGTGGCGGATTCTGTCATCAGAGTAAATCCTCAATGTGCAGGAAGGCCTTCACCCATAAAGGCCTGATCTGCCATAGTGTGAGTTACTGGCACTCTTCTCTGTCCTGCAGGTGCTGGTTTGTGTAGCGGAGAACCGGTGGGAGCTGGCGAAGGTCGCTGGAGGAGGTTCTTGCAAGGGAGTGAGTGATGTTAGTGGTCGATCTAAATAGCATGTACAAAGAAGTCAGAAGGAAATGGTTTTGGCCTGAGCGGTGAGGAAAGAGGCTGTTAACAGTATGCTCCAATAATATTTCCATTAACGACTTCTCATTAAACTCCCTCTGTTTTCAGCTGCTAAAAGAGGCTATAAGCTCCCTGCATTACACCAGCACACATTTCACCATTTTATTAAAATATAAGGGCCGGGGGTCTTCTATAATATATAACCCTCTCTATAACATAACTCATCCAATTTTTCTAACTCACGCTTTCCTCTTCAGTGGATTAAATGTCTTTAAAGTGGTTTTACAGTATCAGTGAAGTGCAGAGGTATTCCATCCCAAGAGTGATTTGCTCTTGTTATTTTTAAACTCTAGAGGTTACATTGATCCATAAATCACCTGGCCCACGGTGTCTAAACGTTCCGGCTCAGCCTGCCTGTCCGATGGTGGATTTATGATCCGCCGGTGTAGCAGCGAGCGCCAGCATAGACTCCTCTGGGTTCACTGGCGCTCTCCTGTGCACTTGTGTACATATTTAGAAAAAGTGTGGGGTGGCTGAGTGCTGTTCGGTTGTGGGTCAGACCACCTGAGCTATCTGTTGTGATGCTGCTGTACCTCTCTGGCTGCTTAATGAGATACAACACTAAAAGTGTAACGCACATCTCTGCAGGAATCCTTTATAGGTGGGAAGAATCAACACAAGGAGCTGAAACCTGTCTATAGAAGCTGTGCTGTAGGGTCTTTTTTCAGTCTCACATTCATCTTGTGAAACTATGTGCTTTCGACAAAGCTTGGCAAAGAGGTAAATAGCAATAAAAGGGGATTGGAGTGTACGTGTTTCCCTTGCCAAGTGTTGGAAAAAAGATCTTCCCTACATTGAGCGTCTGGCAACGGAGCCTTGGCTGGTGATGTCATCTCCAGGTTCACAGTTTTGTTTGTTTCACCTCCATTATATGTGAAGGTTCAACAGACCTGAATCTCTTGTGGCTTCTACCCTGAGACACATTTTCCCTTGTTTGGTGTCCAGTTCGGGCCTTACAAGGCTTCACAGCTGATCTTAAAAAAAAAAAAAAAAAGAAAAAACAGTACATATAAACTTCATGCTCCTTTGTAACATATGTCTGTAATTCCATTAGCAGTAATGCCATTCATGCCTCAGGAGATTTGGAATTGCTGGCCTAATAGTGACATGTTTATTAGCCCAACAAATGAAATGACATGCCTTTCTCTCCGCTGGCAAAGATGGCAGCTCATAGCAGGCTGAAATTAGAGTAGAGACTTGGAGTGAAGTAGAGTCTTTGAAGAAATGTATGGTTGGTGATTTGCAGGCCCACAATGGCAACTAGTTACCAAGAGCGCAGAGAGTATCATTTGGTCTGTCTGTTGGTTCACCACTTTGGTCCATACTGACAACTATTTGATCCATTACCATGACATTTTGTACGGACATTCATCATCTTCAGCGGATGAATCCCACTGACTTTCCTCCAGTGCCACCAGCAGGTTGACATTTTGTCTTTTAGTAAAATGTCTTGACAAGTATTTACTGGATTGCTGTGAGATTTTATGCAGACATTCATGGTTCCCAGAGGATGAATAGACTTTGGTGAACCTCTGACTTTTCTTCTTGCACCATCATGAGATTCAAACAGACATTCATGCCACCCCCCAGGATGAAATAAAGTAACTTTGGTGATCCTCCGACTTTTCATCTAGTCCCACCATCAGGTCAAAAATTAAATTTGTACAATACTTAATTTATGACCAAATACTTGCAGAACTAATGATCAGCCTCAGCTGTACCTTGTGTCAAGTGCTAACTAACAAATGTTAGCATGCACACTAAAGATCATCGTCATGATCACTACAGCTAATAACAGCTGCTTAACATCATACATGTTAACAGCATGTTAGCATTGTCATTGTGAGCATGGTAGCATGCTGACAACAGCGGTGCCTAAATAAAGCCTTACAGAGTCGCTAGTGTGCTGTAGACTCTAGGTCTTGTTAGAATATAAGCAAAATTAACAGTTAGCTAAATGAAATGCTCACTGCAATAGATTACATCTAGCTAATTTCATGTATGCAGGTGAATCTCTCTAAAGCACTGGCATTGAAATTAGTGGTCTCCTAAAGGTTTCAGTGATGCACACAGGACTTCAAAATCCCACCAAAATGAAAAGACAACAGTGGAGGCCAACATGACAATTGTATTGTTCTTCAATCAATGTATTGCAATGTGTAAAGATTTCAACTGCTAACTCCGCCACTGCAACCTATAATTCCTATGGTGGAAGAACAGCACATTCACAGCTGAGTCCTACCCACGGTGTCAGGAAGAATTTGTCCTTTGCTGTGTCTGTGTAATGTGTGTGGAGGATGTATGTTTCCTGTCAATGAAGAGTAGTCTTCTTATTTCCTGTTTTAAACGTTTCTACACAAACATTTTCATTGGCCCCAGAGTTGATTTTCACCACAAAAAGCTTGGACCTGCCAGCCAGCGTGTTTCCTCAGCTGGTGGATAACCTCCACTGCTCACGCATCTCTCCCTCTGCCATCCATTTCCTCCTCTCTGCCTCCTACTGGCCCTTCTTTCAGCACTTTAATGGGCAGTCAACTTGACTATGGCAGACATTCTTCACTGAGTTTAAGTCAAAACATGATGGACAGGAAAGAAAAATATATTCTTAACTAATCGACACAGCATTACTTCCAAAGCGAAAGAGCCCATCATTAACTAACTACATTAGTTTGTAAGGTTACAGGTTACATTAAAAATGACCAGCATTTCATGTTTAGTTTTTCTCCACTGTGAGGAAGCCGGCCCTGAATGCTGGCATCATCATCTGATGAGGATGCTGACTGTTTGCCTGGGACATGCAGCTTTATCCTCAGGCTTTTATAATGATATGTGTGAAGCCATCAAATGCATATTAAAGATCCCTTTTCCAAGATTCTCCGTCAAGTCAGCTTAAAACATTAAAAAGTAACAGCATTTTCAGACAAATCATTTCAGACAGTATGGAAACACCTAGAAATGAAAAGCCTGCTTTTGTCCACCTCTGTCTGAAATCAAGAACCCATTGTTTTAAACAAGACTAGGTCAAAACCTAGTATATGGCTGAACCGACCATGTATGGTCAATGTGCATAATTGTGGCCAATTTATTACAGGGATAGTCAGTGGTAGTGTCTATAATGTGAATTAAATGTTCATCTGCAATTTTCTGTAGTGGTACTGAAGTAACATATCACATGACATGGTTAAGCAACTTTTGAGTAAAAAAAAAGGGGGTATAAATGCAGAAACACCCCCTGAGGATGTAATAGAAACTGTTCATGCCAATTCATTTTGACAGAGCAAAGCCAGAGGGGGAACTCCAACACTGGGCCGGCCGATCAATGGTGTAACTTCATCACTCAGTGAGTCAGTCATTCAGTGGCGGACATTCAGGGTTATAGGGCTGGTCTGTGGCCTGTCCAGCCAAAAATTACTAACAATTTTGAGTGTTTAATTGCCATAGTTATCATTGCAAACTGCATATGAAGGCAGTGAATTTTCTAGTCTAAGTTCCTCAGGTAAGCTATTTCAAAAGTTAAGAACCCTGACAGCAAAAGCCCTGTCTCCCTTGGTCTTCAGCCTTGACCAGAAAATAGCTAACAGGGCCTTATAAGAAGATCTCAAGGCACGGGCTGGTGAGTAATGATTTAGAAGCTCAGTCAGGTAGCTCGGTGCCATACCATTCAGGGCCTTAAAAGTTAATAGTAAAATTTTGAAATCAATTCTAAAATGGACAGGCAGCCAGTGAAGAGAAGCTAAATTAGAGGAGATATTATCATGCTTTCGTGATTTGGTTAAAAGACTGACGGCTGCATTTTGGACACCCTGAAGCTATGCAATCATGTTTTGGCCGAGGCATGTAAACACTGCATTACAATAATCCAGAGGAGAAGTGATAAAAGCATGAATCACTCTTTGAAGATCATTAACAGAAATAAAAGATCTAATTCTAGAGATATTTCTCAAGTGGAAAAAACACGACTGAGCTAACCTTTTAACATGGGACTCGAGAGTGAGGTTCTGGTCTAAAATAACTCCAAGGTTTTTAACAGTGGGTACCACATGCTCAGCTAGAGAGCCAAGAGCAGGCTAAACTTGTCCATGAGTTAAGCTGAAGAAAATTTACTGCCGTCCAATCCTTAACCACAGCAAGGCAGTTATGCAGGGAAGATAACTGATTCAGGTGGTTTGCAGGACAAGTACAGCTGAGTATCATCTGCCTAGCAATGAAATGAAATATCATGCTGTTTGATAATGTGTCCCAAAAGGAGTAAATAAAGAGAAAATAAAATTGGTCCTAGAATAGAGCCCTGTGGCACCCCATACATAGACAATGCTTGAGAGGAGGTAAAGCCATCAACAGACACAACACATTTTCTGTCAGAAAAGTATTTTATATTTTTTTTAGACTTCTTGGAGTCTCTGCTGGTTGCCTGGCAACCTCATAGTGACATCAAAACTCCAGGAAGCGTACTGTATATTCCACAACGTCGAACTACACGTCATTTTTATGCTGTTTAATCCAGTTTTTGTACAGATTATGGGATATACGCTAGCTTTTCTCTTTCCACTCTTTGTGTTAAACTAAGCTAGCCGGGTGCAGGGGTGGTAGCTTTATATATAACACACAGACATGAGAGGCATCCATCTTCTCATGTAACTCTGGTCGAATGAGCATAGTTCTCAAAAATGTCGAACTATTCACTTAAACATTAATTTGGTTTGAGTTTTTTTTTTCCACATTTTTCATCAGCAATCTGACAGAATTTATCTCTGCATTGCACCATTGGTTTGAATACACAGGATGAGAATGAATCACTGCTAATTTCTTTCCTACAGTACATTTGAACACACTGTGATTACTTAAGCCCTTTCTGTAGCTTCAAAGCCCACCTAGACACCTACCTCAGCGACCTCACCCTGTGTATGCCTCACCCTGGCTGCAGCCAAGAATCCAACTACGTGGCAGGTTAGAGATGAGGAAGCCAAGGGTGAGAACAACGGTCTGACTGCAAGACTTTGAAGTTCCTGCACGCTCTGGAAACAGGGCAAGGAATCACCTGCCATAAAGAAGTGTGCGTAAGCACTGAGCTATTTGTTCTGGTGCCTGGGTGGTTATGGGTCCCCAGGGAGGGCTGGCCCGGGCCCCTGTGAGATCACATCAGTGTGGATCAGGCGGGAGTCCACCCGGAGGTGGAACTAATGGGCCCATGTGTTCGCAGACACTTCTAAGAGCCAGATGCTGGGAAGAGAGACGTCCATCCAGTTTTTCACAACACCTCCCCTGGAGAGAAGAGAGGAGAACCCAGTCAAGCTTCACACGCATGCTAGACATAGAAATCAGTGTATACAGATACACATGTTCATTTGGTTTTATACAGGCAGGAATGCTCTCTGACACACACACACAGACACCTTTAGTTTGTTGAGTCTACACGGAGACTGTTTCCACTCTCCCTCTCATTGATGCGGCACGCAAGGTGAAATACCCTAATAAAAGGGATCCGGGGCTCACATCTATCTATTCCATATGATCTGCCTGCCCCAGTAAAAGTCACGTACAGACTTCGGGGCCTGCGGTTCTTTGTATTATTGATGCAATCTTGACCTCTCCAATCTGACGTCTTATTCAAAGTGGTTAATGATTACCATCTTTCAATGTGTTTCAGCTGTTGCACCGGTAATCCCTCCCTGTTCCATTGGAAGGATTGTTCCTGTGGATGTCAAGGTCTGGACATTGTTTTGACCTCGACTGTTCCTCCAAATTGACACAGAATGGTCAGTCATTAGCTCATCTGTCAAATCTCATATAACATCAGCAACATTTCATGGTAGAAATTCTTGTTATTAAATCTGCTACGATGATATGGATTTGAAGCTTAGATGAGCGGCAGGATAAGGGATCAACAGAAATAATTGAAGGCTTTATGTGTCTTACACAGCTTACTGTATTCAAATGCATTCATTTGTTTTATTGTTGTCATAACAAAGGGAACTCACATTTTCATTGTGTCTCAGCGAACAATGTTTACATCTCATTTATTAGACCTTTTCCTTTAATAGACTCAGGCTTACGAGAAGTGTTAATAACCACCTTGTAAATCTCAAACAAAATGAGCAACACTAAATAACTCCACAAGCACTGATGCTGTCAAGTGGTTAGAGACACAATAAAAGATGAATAATAAGCTTAAACCTTCTTGCCTTCTCATCCTGATAGACACACTGCAGTGTGAAGTGGTGATGTGGTGAGAAAACTCCATGTGAAAGGTATTTTTTTTAGGGGGAATGTGTCTGTCACCAGTCCCCATGCTGCCCCATCCAGTCCAAACCGGAAGACTGGCGCAGTCCAGAGGACACAGATAATGCGACGCCACCCTCTTCCTTGCTTGTGTATAACATCCTAGAACTCTGCCTGGATCAAAGCAGAGACAGATCACACACATCCTCAGTAAACCCTAGAGAGAGAACGTCTGGAGGCCACCTCAGTGTCAGAGAGTGATTCGTCTGCGCCTGACAGAGATGGGGGCTCTGTGAGCAAGGAAAAACAAGCAGAAGTGAAGGAAGAGGTCAGCAAGGCCTCTGTAATGATCGCTTAATAACAAAGATAGAGGTAAGAATGAGTCAGAGAATGAGAAGAATATAGGAAATAAAATGTCATCAATCCTGATCCATTGTTTGCAGGACTAACGATATAACTTCAAGGTCCATATGAAAATAGTTAAATACACATTTGATGAATATCAGTGTGTTTAGAAGAGGATAGATCAAAACAAGAGTTTAACTGATACGTCTGCATTCCACACTTGACTTGTATCATTTCATTTATATAATAGAAAGCTGTTTTTATTTACTTAATTCATTAATTGTGAGTAATTTGCAGGACACATGCGTCTAGACACGGCTTATTAAGGCGCTAAAAGATTCACACCTCCCCCTGTGGGATGTGCATGCATTGAGATGCAGTGACACACTCTGGTAATGGGTTCGTGTCATTAGAAGTACTCGGTTTATCAGCGTTTCCTTCAACTGCATGAGCTGCTAAATTGGTCTGAACGTGGAGTGCTTGTTTTCCCAAGCAAAACAAATTTGGGACCTGTTGATTTATGGGCATGGCTAGTTATCTTGAGTGTGCATGCACCGCAAGCTTGTGTGGCAAGTCTCGCATTAGACATGAACCGCCCGTTGTTGTAGAATTTCAGAGTCCTGGTATCTTTTTTGATTAAAAAAAAAGCAAAAACAAAACATCAATTTCCCATGCAGGCTTATCACATTCGGTCCTCTCTTTCATCTTGGAAAAGGAGCTGTTGTCCAGATGGAAGCAGACAGACAGCACACATCACTCAGGAATCTCAAACAGGATTGGATGAGCAGTGACTGAGTGTGACTCAAGATGAGCTGTTTTGCTTTGCTGGCCACAGAGGACGAGTAATGCCAAAGCCTGGATGGTTTCTGCCTCTGGTCAGTTGCTCATAGCACACATAATGCTTTCCCTTAGATGGGCCTGAAGGAATTTTTTATACTTATATTGAAAGATCCCTTATTGCACATTTAATGCTGTGCACAGTGCAACAAATGCACCAGCTCCTATACTAAGATCAGGAGGGGCCTGACCTGAATGAAATGGTCCACCTGATGACCCCAAAGTGTTGTGCTTGTTGAGTGCTGTAGCTGAGAGAATAAGTGAACAATGATGGCAGTAGTCAGTCTATCTGTTGGGTGATTGGTCTACCACTTTGGTCCAGACTGTAATCTTTTTTAAAAAAAACTTTTGGATGGAGGACATTCATCATCCCCAGAGCATAAATCCCACTTCTTCCTCTAGCTCCACCATCAGTTTCACATTTGTGGTTTTGAGTGAAATGTATCTATAACTATTGGGTTGATTGACATGAAATTTGGTCACCCTCAGCTGTACTTCATGTTTAGTACATGCTAAAACGCTGAATTAAGATGATGAACACGGTATTATGCCTGCTAAATGTAAGCATGTTAGGATTGTCATTGTGAGCATACAGACGTTAGGATTATGCTCAAAGCCCCACAATGCTTAAAGGGTTTGGCTGGCGATTTTCTATATTTTTCTTACTGTGAACAAATCTCATTTGCAGAACCAAACCAACAATGAACTCATCTTACTTGCAAGTATTGTGTGTATCCAAAGTCTGATATATTGTATTCCTCTGTGCTGTAGACCTCTGTTGTTGTCCAAAATCTATTAAAAACACATCAGTGAGCCACACTGTTGTACTGGTTTCTTCACCACAAAGATTATGGTCATGGTCATTTGTTTAGAAATGGCTTCAAAGACTAATAACAGTGTTTTCAGTCTCCAGAGAGTAGTTCCCTGTACAGCAGACGCCACTGCATATGCGTGGAACACTGTTCCATTTACAGAGCTTCCCCAGCTTGTTACACAACATCTCGATTTTGTACTACATTGTCAATTTCTATGAGAACTTCAGTACAAAGTCAAGAACTTGTGATATGTAGGACAACAAGCTGGTGAAGCACTAAAAATGGATTTGAACACTGCCTGGTTGTGCTGGACAATAAACTGTATTGAATCAGCATCTAACAAGTTTTTCATATTGTAATTTTCAAAAAAATAAATTGTCCAAATCCCACAAAATTCTGACAAAATGAGAATAGCAGCCAACAACAGTCACCGGCTAATGACATCCAAGCAGAACCAGGCCAGAAGTCCAAAATCTTTACCTGATCTTATGAACTGAGACAACACAAGATAGAGAATGACATTTAGTTAAAAGAATGTTATTTTTACATTTATGATCAGCTATATTGTGATGAATGCCAGACTTTAACATGATATAGATTTTAGGTCAAACCATCCAACCCCACCGCCTGGTACACATTTTAACACTTTTGCAGAACAAAAATGTAATAAAGGTGTAAAAATGACACTTGGTTTACATTGCAAATTTGATAGATAACACAAAACTAAAATCTTTCTGGATTGACTGGAACTCTGTTGATCGTTCTTTGAAAATATCCAACAAAATATTGAAATTATAATCCTTATAATCATACAGCAAGAAGCCCAAGGTCAACATCCTGAAGGTGAATCTATGTGTGTGTGTGTGTGTGTGTGAACGCTGTATGGCCAGGTATCTGTAAAAAGATTTGCTCCTGGCAGGCGGTCTGACCCCGGTCCTCCTCCTGTGACCCTGTGGATGATTGCTGTGACTGAGATGTGTTTGATCCCTGCGTTGATGCTGGGCTTTTGATGGCCGCCCCACTTTGATGCCACAATAAGATTGAATCCAACCACCCTCTGTGAATCACACACACGCATGCAAGCACGCACAGGTAGGCAACACATAGACACAGTTGACCAAACAGCACCATCGGGCCTCGTCTCTAAACAGGAGGTGCTATTTCCTTCTTCTTGCTTTGATCCTGAGCGCTGATATTTGTCATCTTGCTGACAGTCTATGTCCAATATTTAATACCCTATGAGGAAGGGTTTGGGCTATAAACCTTACAAACCTCAGAAATATCATATTTTATTATCTAGCTATGTTTTTTATTCCTGTTGACATAGATTTGTCTTCCCCTGAGACCAATTGATACACTACACCATGCTTTTTTTTTTTTAAATCACAGGAAATACAGAAAAGTCATGGCCTTGCAGTAAAAGAGCATTTTTTTCCTGCACTGTAGCTCTCCACTGGTTTTTATACAACAGTTCTGTTTCCTGACTGTTTGATGTCTTCCTGTATTAATCTGAGCAAGCGAGGAGCCTGATTTACTAGCAACGCAGGACCACTTCACTTTTACTCTGCTTTTATGTCAGGTTCTGTAGGATGGAACAACATGCTGGCTAATGGCGAAAGCAGACCCAAACCTTTAAAGCAAGACCTGTGATGAAATGAAATTTGACAGTTTCTGGTCATATAGTTGCCGTGTATAAAGACGTTTTCATTAAACATGATTTACTGTAAAGAGAATTTGCTCATGTTCTGGAAGTTTTCCTTAAGTATGAATATTGATCAATATTTCCCATAGACTATAAAAGAAGTGGATGTAGCCACCGTGATGTCACCCATTGGTTTGTGGACTACCGTTCTGAAGCCTCGAGTTTGGCATTTTGGCCATCGCTATCTTGGTGTTTTGGAGCTAGAAGTGATCATATCTGGACGAGAGGGTGGAGCTAACCCTAACGCTAGCCCTATCTAGCTAGCTTGGTTAAAAAGGTGCATCTGTAATTCATGTTAACTGTGATATTAATTGGGATGCTAATTTTGGCCAGCGAAAAACAGGCTTAAAACAAAATGTACTTACCAGAAAAACTGAAGAGCCGACTCCTTAGAGGGTCTTTTAGTACATCTGAATGCTGAACAAGACTTTTTTAGGCGACTAAAATATTACAATTAACTTTCATGAACTGAAAACACACTGTCAAATAGTGACAGCTCTTAGAGGCCTACGCCTATACCCAAAGATTCTGGGATTATGATACGTAACCAATGCGCCTCTATCTATCACCATGGTAGTGACTTGTCAATCACAAGGTAGCCGTGCCCTAAAGCATACGCTGCTTTATCGTCTGTTTTACTCTAAATGGGACCATATTTTACAAAATGAAATCATGCTGTATTGAAGAAGACTTTAATGTTTACATTTAATTTTTACTGGGATAATAAATCAAATGAGGAGTAGGGTAATTTTCTCATAGACTTCCATATAATCAGACGTCTTTTTGCAGCCAGTGGAGTCGCCCCCTGCTAGCCATTAGAAAGAGTGCAGGTTTAAGGCACTTCTGCATTGGCTTCATATTTCAGACCCAGTACTACCCCCTCAATATTTCCTGATGTCTTGACCAGTGAGTCAAGTGTAAATCGTAAAGAGAGAACCTTTTCTGATAGTTGTTTATGAGAAAAAAAGTTTTCCAATTACTCTGGAAACTAAAGCAAGACATCCTGAGAGTTATAGGTCTACCCCTCCAATTTGAATGGTTTTTCTAACACTAAATCTCAACATAGGTCAGTGCTCTGTTTTCCTACATTTTCTGTCTCACACTCGACCCAGAACTGTCTGGTAGCTTCTCAGAGCTCCATGGATGGGCAGGAGCAAAGAGGAAAAAATGGCGATAGAAGAAGTGATTGTGAAATGTGGGAGCGAGGAGTGTTTGGCAGGGCTCATATTGTTTGCTCAGTAAACCCCCGAGGCCTGTGTTTTTTCGCTGAGGGAAATGCCCGCATTGTTGGGCCTGGAGACCGTGGTTACGGGCCAGCCCGGGGCCCAGCCAGGCAGGTTGGGACAAACAACAAGATGAAGGTCAGCTAATATAGCAGTTAATTCCACTTCCTGGTCCCCATGACACCCAGGCAGGGTTTATTTGAAGATCCCAGACCCTGAAGTCACTCTGGACTTTGTTTTGTCAATGAGTATTTTTGGTCCGAGCCAACACTTTCAGATATTAATGTATTCGGATGAGAAGGAAGGGAGGGTGGAAGAGAGAAAGGGAGCCGAGTAAAGAGGAGGAAAATTCCAGATTTCCACACATCTCACTGTCCCTTTTCCATATTTTGTCTAATTTCTTCTGTTCTTCTGTCCACAATAAAAAACATAAGCTGATGGATCAGTGAGTGTCAGTGTTTTGTTTTGTTAATTTCTTCTGTTGAAATAGAGATTTTATATCTAAACAGAAGAATCATTTTTGCATCTTTGAACATTAGTCCTAAGTTTTCACATAAATAAACACAAATCTAAGTGAAAACAGCCAACTTACTGAATGTTTTATTGATAGTATTTGTGACAAAATGGCATGCTCTAATTCATATTAAAAATTCTGACGCCAAAGATTATCAGGAATAACAAATAAACCTTAATTCCAGAACAATTGTTTTCCAATAGCATATAACATATCAAATTGCTTTTAATGTCTGTTAAACTTGGTTTAGTGTCCCCGTTAAAGCCTGGAGGGTGAAAACAGGGTGCTACTGTGAGGCAGCTGAAGGACTCTCCTCACAGCGCAGACTCCAATGAGATCCATCCACTCTGGCATACTCTGGACCCGGCAGTGTGCGTGAATAGACATTAAAAAGAGCTAGTTTATGAGCTGATTGTCTTACCAATCATTTAACTTGAACCTTGAGAATGCAGGAGGGGAGTGGGGCGGATGGAAAATATAGTACACACCATCCAAAAGCCAAGTGGCTTAATCCTGTATGGAAATGGTAATGAGAAAAAAAGAGGACTAACTCTGTCTGTGTGTGCTCTCCTATCCAGGATGGGACCGAGGCCTCTCTAGTGGGGCTTCACCAGGATGCATAAGAAGAGCCTTTGTGCTCCAATCTAGTAAGCCAGAAATACAGCTTTTGAACCGTGTGCATTGAAGAGAAAGAGAGAAATGGAGAGGGAGTTTGGGAGAGAGTGAATAAGTGATTGAAGGGGTGGGGGGTTGGGAGGGCACTAAAGGTGTTAGTGTCAAATGCAGAGGGTGTAATATATTTGGAGTTGTGTGTGTGTGTGCGTGTGTGTGTGTGTGTGTGTGTGTGTGTGTGTGTGTGTGTGTGTGTGTGTGTGCATGCACATATATGTTTTTTTGTGTGTTTTTGCCTGTGTGTGCCCATGTATGTGTGTGTGTGCAGTGGTCACACACTGGGCTGATATCAAGTACCTCTTTAAGCCCTCCTTCCATCTCCAAAGGTGCTTCGTTCTTTGTTTCGTGGAGCCTCATTCCCCCATTCTGCTTCATCCTGACTGTGAATGAGGGCTGGGAAGCAAAAGAGTGGCTGTCGCAGGATGGAAGTCTGTGCTAAAAAAAGAGGGAGAGTGGAAAATGCAGCACGCCACCTGGTTGTGTTTATTGATTGCAGTCAAATAGGTGACAAGTGAAAGCATCCAGCGTTGGAGAAGGGAAGCGTCTTGGTGTCTCACATTATGTCAAATATTTTCCTCGAAAAACTCAAGTCAAGCCAAATTCCTGAGGTTTATTTTCATAGTATTGATGATTTATTTTATATGTTTTGGCAATTTTCATAATTAAAAACTGAAATTGCTCTGAATTTGAAAATCATATGATTGTTTTCCCATTCTCAAGAGAATCAAACAGGGCTTGGAAATACATTTAGTCAGCTGAGAAAACACAGTGTGTTATTGTTCTCTGTTTAGTTGGGTGCTTAGGAGCAAACAAAACAGCATCTGTGGTGTAGCTCTGGTTTTACGGAGGGTTAAGAAGAAGGAGCAGAAGGCCAAGTGGGTTTCAGAAAAAACAAAAGACCATGATTGCATATAGTTTTCCAGCTCAAAGTGGGGTTGTGGAGATCTCATGCATAAAATCAGACTTGTTGAGCTTGATTGAAATGATTAAATTCTTGCGCCTAAAACGAAAACGTGGTGGCACTTGTAAAGTAAAGTTAAATGAAGTCCTTCCCCAACAGTCACTTCCCCTGAGGTGCAGGGCTGTTCTATGAAGAGAGATTAGAAATGGTGGCACTAAAGGTCCATGGCTTGCTGGGTGATGCATATCAGTCTCTGTGATCCTCTCCGGTGTTCCTCCTGCTTCTCAAACAACTCCAAATCCAAACTAATCCACTTAAGTATCACAGGCCTCTCAGCTCTCTACTCAAACTCATTTGGGGCCGATCTCAATAATTGTTTTTTTCCCTCCATGCGCAATAAAACACCAATAATAGTCATTAAAATATTGTTCATTTACACTGAAGTTAATGAATGTCTTGTTAATGCACTGTAATTACTTGCTAATTAGATTGTTATTGGACAATTTGAATACGCCCTCTTTCTGTTTTTCCTCTCCTACTAAATGCTCTATCAGGCCTGTTGATGAGGGTCTGTGAATGGGATTAGGCTGCCTGTGATGCTTCCTGTCCCAACATGGTGGTCACTTTTCTCAATGGATGACCTTTGGGTTAATTTAATTGTAATTTGTCCATATATTTCTGTATTTATGGCTTTTGCTATAAAGGAATAAGTTCTAGGAATTGCATTTTTGTTCCAAAGAGAAAGGATATTAACAAATAAACTATACTTTCAAACTTTTTCTCTCTAAGTTTGGTTTACTGGTTTGGGGCCATTTGGGTCTAAGGACCGTGGAGCATACTGGATTTGTCCCTACAGAATTATTAAACGCAACCAAACGCAGAGAGAGTCACATAATCCCTGATGGGATGTTGTTTCAACTTTGCAGACGGCCACAGCAGTCTCATAACACGTATGCTTACCTTTTAGGGGAAAACAAGGAACAAAGGAAAGGGCAATGAATTCACATGTTTTTTATGGGCTCAATCTGACAAAGAAATTATGTTTTTTTTCCATCCTGTCTAATCAGACATATAGACTACTGTATGTGCTGTGGGAGTTAAGCCATGTCACTCAACCACTTGCTGTTTCCATTTCCTGGCAGCTGTCAGCACAGCATACAATTGAAGGGCAGAAGGCCACCCAGCCAACAAACAGGACAACCTCAGCCTGTCGCATCATCAGCACCGCCCTGCCTGACCAGAGCGGAGCTTTGTTTTCCGAGGGGTACTCTCACTGTTAACAGGGAGACAATGGCAGCAGTGCAACTTAGGGGGATTCATCTGTGCGGAAAGTTCCGAGTTGCTGCTGCAGAGTCGTGATGGAAACCTGACCCCTCGCATTCAGTCCACTGTGAATGTCCTCCTGATGCCAAAAAGCTATGGCCGTTTTCATGTCTGTCTGCGTGTTTGTTGTTACAGCTTCATCTTTGCGCACACTGAGAGGGAAGTTCACACACACCCAGATCTCTTTTCAACTCTCCCATCCCGCCCAAATCATGAGAGAAATCACAGCCCTGTAGTAATCTTGTGCAACAGAGGGCCTTAATAAGCCGAAGTGAAGTTATTCATGTCTTGCAGGCAGAGAAGCCAGAGAACCTGAAAAGACCCATTAAACATACCTATTACAACAAAACATAAGACGTCTTTTCTCTGGGATGATCATGCACTGACCTCTTTGATCACTCTGTTTCTTTTCATTTACCAACAGTGCGGGCGGTTTTACAGCCAGTAATCGTGGTGGCCTTATATTAATGCAGAACGCAGCTTAAGCTTTCAGCAGTGACTGTATAATTGGTTGGCCCCTTTGGAGTATTTTTGCACTGGGCATTGCAGGAGCAGTATATCAATACCCTGTCCACAAGCCAAGACAGATGGACTCTCGTTTGGAGCAGGTTCAGAATTTTGTGTTTTTGTGTAAAATTCCCGTAGGAATAAGTTAAGGGCCTCCACTGATGCCAGAACCTCCCGGCTACAACAATAACATCTGCGGTTTGGATTAGACACATTGGTGATATCACCCCTTTTAGTAATATGCCTGCATTATAGCAATCTTACAGCCAGTCCTTATTGTCTATGAAGTTTATAAAGGCACAGGATCCAACACAAATGATGATCAGTGCTGCAGGACATAGTTGAAGTTCTCTGGCAGCGTCTAATGTTTTTATTTGTTTACTTGTAATGCTTAACTATTGGCTTCACAAGTTTTCTGTCACACTGACAACATCCTTGAAAGAATTCACATTTCAGCTGAAGTTGAGAAAGTGTCAAGATTAACATTGCATTAGGATACTGCTCCATTAAAAGTAAAAGTCCTGCTTTTTTTCCTGTAGAATTTACAGTAATGTTAGTATTTAAAAAACTTGTTTATCAGTTACATTTCTTGCATTTCTGCAGGGAAAATGTCCTACAGTATATGTTTGTGGGAACCTGTAAGTAATTATTGTTAATATAATGTTGTAGTAGGTCTAACAATTCCATATGTTATTGGCTTTTTCTGTTTTGCAAGCCAAATTGTATAAGTAACATTTTAAACTGACTGAATAAGAGAGTAAAAAGCACTGTTGGCTGAAAATTGTCTGCATATGTCTGGTGTGTTGCAATTTTATGAAAAGAATGAAGTTTTTTTGATTATAGGTGGAGGAAAGAACTAAAAATGTCATTTCAGCTGGGGTCATCCTCATTTCTTTTAAAACACAGCTTTATTTCAGATGAATTAATTTTCATTTCTATCAGGCTGTTCAATAGCCAAACACTTAATACTTTTCATTACAGCCATCTACAATTCAATGCAAAAAAAGTAACCAAAGTAAAAAAAAAAAAAAAGACCAAAAATAAAAACCACAAAAGCCACATTGATTCATGTGTCATTAAATATATTCATTTGTGATAAACATAATATATTAGTATTACAAGACATTACACAACCATTTGCAATGGACACTGCTAAACAACATTTACAAGCCAATGTATAAACATAAGCAGATAATTATTCAGATATAATATTTATGGAGAGCAGAAGTCTGGTAGGAAGTACCTTTTCTGCAAATGCCTGCAAAATGAGTCTATGTAAATGTAAATGTGTCAGTACAGATGCGTTGGCAGAGACTGTTTAAGCATGTTGTAATTTTCAAATACATACAGTATGATGCACAGAGTACTGAGGTGTACCCGTGTATTTATGTGTGTGTGTGTGTGTGTGTGTGTGTGTGTGTGTGTGGTGTGTGTGTGTGTGTGTGTTTGGTGTGTGTACATGTGTATCTGGATGTGGCCCTGCATGTGTATAGTATGTATTTGTGTATGTGTAAACTCAGTCATAGTCTCTCTCTCTCAGTCTGAGAGATCCTCTGGGTGCACATACTCAGGTAAACATAAGAAATTTGTCTGACATTCATTTATTTGTCTTTCCATTTATTAAGTCTCTAGTATTTAAAACTCTGGTTAAGTTCACATGGAGATAGAGCTAGTTAATGTTTAACAAAAAAACAACAACAACAACAAAAAAAGTAATACTATACAGCTATATAACATGTAGACAATCGGTCATGCCTTTTTGTCGAGTACCAAGTCTTGATAATGGAATCCAGTCCTCAAAAAGTTGCTTTGAGGTGATGAAACATTTGACACAGCGTGCTAAATGCACTGTACAATAAACATCTGTGATATTTTATCACTCCACAGGTTATTTTTCCCCACAACATTGAGTACTGTATACAAATGAAATGTGTACATAATTCACAATCATTGTTAGCTATCAGTCAGCTACAGTAAATAGAGAGCATGCATTATGTCAGTGGTATGAGGGTTGCTTGATAGGTCAATATTCTCTTTTAATGAAGTGAGATGGTTTGACTCTCAGCTGTAAATGAGTTTCATTCATTTGCAACCTCATTTGCAAACCAGCCTCTAAATATTTGGGACATCCAACTTACATTTAGTCCTGTATTAGAGAATAAACACTCAATTCTCTGTAGTTGTGACAAATTTGAAAAGGGTTGTTATTGTCAACCAGAAAAATCAGTCCAGTGGGGCGAGCAGGGTTTGAACTATACACCTTTTTTTTTGCATCATATGGTACAGTAAGGGATTTTTTTTTTCTTTTTGGATGCCACTCTAAAAATGTGAACATATCTCATATGTTCTAAATCTTTTGACTAGTAAAAATAAGTGCATGGTTGACATGTCTACTCTACATCTAGTTGATGCTATGGCATCATCTACTAAACATAATGTCTATGTATGCACATATGGTTACTTTACATTGCAGAGGTCACAACTACAACATACTGGTGATATATCAATAAGCGCTGAGCAAAGACTTGCTCGTAATGAGAAGTATGATCATTGTACAGAGTGAGGAGAGGATCGTTATGGCAGTTTGTTTCACTGAGGTAACACTCACATATGAGCAGGGAGCTCTCAGACAAAATGGCACCTGTTTTCACTCTGATACCACAGTTATGAACAATTTCACAATTTTTTCACTTTCAGCTGTGGTAAAAGTTTATCAAATGTTTGGCAGGTTATAAGAGCAACTTATCATACATGAGTAGAATCCCTCAATAACATGCAATGTCTTCGATTAACTTGATCATGCTTTACACAGCACAGTGGAAATAGATCCTCTGAAAATACAAAAGTCTGATACAGTAGATGCATTGCTCCTTTAAACAACTGAACAAGGGACTTTAAAAAACAATGGCATCATGGGTAAAATAGTCAGGATGTGACATATCTGTAACATTAGGTGCAAACTCTGCAATTACACATAAAACAAACCTTGAAAGACAAACAGAAACAGAACAACCGTAGAATAAGCTCCTTCACAAAAGTTCCTAAAAAACACTAATCTCTTCGCTCCAACTCAGAGCAGCAGCACTCCGTCATTCCCCCATCCCTCCTACTTTTCACCTGTGTCTCTCTATCTTTTATTCTTCCAGTTTATTTTTTTTTATTCATCCTCTCCTCCTCCTTGCATTCATCCCGGTGGGGACGTTATTTTGCCTCCACCTCTCCCTCAATAACTCTCTCTTTCTCTCTCTCCTCTCCAGCTACTTTTAGCACTTTCCCCTTTTGTCACGCTGTTGGAACTTCCTCAGTCGGCGGCCCCACAGGTCTTTCCAAGGGATGAGGAGGCTCCCCTTGTCCGCCACCACGCCGCTCTGCCCAGGGGAGTCATCATCTGTACCCAGGAGCAGGTACTTCCTTCCGGGTTTGATCTTGGGGCATTTGCAGGCCACATCCTTGGCGCGCACCCACAGCAGTTGGTCCCCGCGGCGGATGCGGTGCTCACCTTGTTTGTAGACAGAAATGATGTTGACGGTGAACTTCCACCACTCGCCTGCCTTGTCCCCTTTTAGAACGTGCACTTGGACAGCTGGTGGTGGAGAAGAGAAAAGCCAGAGTTAAATAAGCTACAAGAATAAGTGATTCATATCATAAACCAGTGATTACTAACCAGGGGTACTTGTACGTGAAAACTAGCTAGCAAGCAAATAGAGAAGTTTAAACAGTTAGCTAAAAGTAATGGAGAAAGAAGGTTAAAATAGTCAGCTAAAAGTATTGAATATATGTTTAAAATAGTTAGCTAAGAGTAATAGATAAACAGTTGAAACATTTAGCTAAAAGCAATGGATAGACAGTTGAAGCAGTTAACTAAAAGGTTGTAATAGTTAGCTAAAAGTAATGGAAAACAGTTGAAACATTTAGCTAAAAGTAATGGATAACAGTTGAAGCATCTCACTAAAATGCTGTAATAATTAGCTAAAAGTAAAGGAAATGGTTGAAGTGATTAGCTAAAAGTAATGGATAAATGGTTAAAACTTCAACACTCCAAGTTGTAGTAGTATGAATGCAAACTAAACCAACTTCAACATTGAACGTTCAATTCTATGAAAAAATAACCAATATCCACTTTTATGTGGTGTTAAATAACATTCAGTTTACAATTTAAATTAAATGAACATATTCGGAAAATAGAATGTTGATGAAGGGGTACTTGGATGCATCTGACAAGGCTGCGAGGGTACATCAGACAAAAAAGGTTGGTAACCACCGATATAAACTATAACACCTTCATTTGCACAAGCAATCCCATCTGTCTGAGGCAGCAGCAGTTCAACATTGTATAATAGGTCTGATAAAAGCTGTTGTTTAAACATGACCCAGAAATGACTGACTTTGCACCGTATAAACTGCTGCCACTAGTCCCTCCCCTCATCCCTGACCTGTGACCTTTCCTTGTTGTGCTCCTCCTGAGCATGCTTCCTATTACAGCAATAGTTGCCATAGCAGTCCCTGTGCGAGCACAATGGTTGCTGGCGGAGAACATCTGAAAGCACACTTCCATGTGAAGGGCAGTGAAACACTTCCCTCAGAAGGGTTTAAGGAGGAAGAGGTGGATACTGGGTTCTATTTTGCAATAAATAAATGGCCAAAAGAGAATTTTTATAGAAAAATGCCACATCTGCTAACAATATAACTTCTGAAACAATTGGTCTATCAGGTGTTAAGCTGGAGTCTGAACATCTGAACACTGACAACCTCGGGCTACATCAAACTGAACCTGGCAACTATTGGAACACCACTTTCAGCAGGTATTTTCATACCAGGAAATTAGTAAAACCACCCTTCGCAGGAGCTCCCCTGCACGGATTCTCTGTCTGACAGAACAACTATTACTTCATCACTTTGATTGCAACAAGAGGCAAACAGCTCAACAGCGCCGGAGCTAATCTGTGCTTGAAGTGAAGTGCTTTACATCGTGGGTTTAGCTAGGAATGTGCTATTAACGTTTAAGTGTGTGTGGGGGTTCACTTGCAATTGTGAGAATTAATCTAATCTGGAGAGGATTGGTTTAGATGATGGGAAACACTCAAGATGCACTCAAGCAATCATCTGTACATGCATGTAGCATTTCTTAGATTTATTTATCTTCTATTTACAACTCATTTCACATTTTGTTGTACAAATTGTGGGGTTGTTCAAGACTTGTGAAATAAATGCGCAGTAATTATATATCTGAAATGTAATTCCTGAAATAAAGAAAAACATTTCACTTATGAGTAAGTTAGTCTTTTCTTTACATTTCTGGCTGATCACTTTCAGTGTTCATCGCTCTTCACCTATTACTGCCAAGAATGAACCGGAGGAATAGAGTGTTTGAGTGTGTGTGTGTCAGTGCATGGTGTGAGCAAATTGCACACAATTTCAGAAGAAAGAAGGTTTGTTGGGCTGAGGAGAGCGAGCTCTCACAGCCCTGCCATTCATTGCAGCCCTCTCCTTCATCCAGACACATAAAGGGTGTGTGAGGGGGGGGAGGAGGGGCCACTATTTGTCTTCCCAGCCACAGAAAAAGTTCCAGGAGAATCGGGATATGTTCCGACCTCATGAGCTATCCGGGTTCTGCTCCCAGAGCCCCATCCAACTTCACAGCGTGAGAATCCAGCGGAGATAGCGCTCTCCTCTAACGAGCTGCTGTGATGAACTCACTGGAGTAGACTCGGTTACAGCATCCAGGCACAGTCTCTCTGTCAGTGTCTGCCTCTCGTTCTTTCTCTCTCAAGTATGTTCTCAGTCTGTGCAGTGTATTTAAACACACACAAATCCACACGCACACACCTTCTGCCGCTTGGTTTGAGCTAAATAGACGGCAGAGAAAGACTGGGCGCACAGGGTCAAACAATCTATTACAAAATAGTGCATGCTGACACTGTGTGGTGAGACAGACGGTGAGGGAGAAAAGCAGCAGTTTTGTGAGAGGAAGAGATAAGTGCGAGATGGTCCTGTGCTCGCACAATAGCTGCCAACTGAGCCTCCCATTGCAGCCAAACTTCCCACTGGGTTTATCTTCTTTGGGCAGTGTGCTGCGGCTTGACACTGCACGCCACCAAAAAGCAAGGGCTAATGAAATTAGAGCTCGCTTAATTACAGCACTGAGGCCCCTGTCCCCTCTGGTTATCAGCTAAGTGAATGATCAGGGACCTGTTACCCTTGGGTGAGCACAGAGGGGTGGCCGGGGAGGCTGGGAGGCCCTGCCTTTGAGCACTATCCCGGAGCGTCGGTAAACAAGCGGCCCTTTGATTCATTGTTCTCCTGGTGGCAGGGAGAGGGAGGGTACGTGTGTGCAGAGGAGGGTGTCAGGCGAGAATATAATCCCTTTGTGTCCGCCGTCTCCGTAGCTACGCCAGTGATGAAAAACAAAAATTGAATAAACAAAACATATTTCTTTCTCTCCGGGGTGGCAATCCGTCACCGTCTGCCTAATTTACCACCTGTTTGTGCCCTGAGGAATGCTCGGTGCCGGCAGAGCGCACAACTGTGTTTAAACAGAGGGCCCCTTCCCGTGACCCCCGGGGGCCTGCATCACCACTCACACATGGGGGTTGTGGCCCCCTGAAGAACAGAGAGAGACTCTGAAGCCCCACAAAAGCAAGGCGACAGGCCTGAGAAATGAATTAGGCAAAGGGAATGCATGCTAAGCGATGATGTCTGCCATACTGCCTCAGCGCGGTTCAGGCAGAATCATCTGCTTCCAGACTTTTCAGTGGAACTTCAGAGAAAACCAACAGGAACCGCCTGCTTTGCTTGAATCAGCCTGAGTGATTTATAGACGCAGTGCTGGTCTCAGCCCTGATGATTAAGATTTAAATCAATGGAAATATGAATAATGGCTGCATTTGGCTTCCTGGCAAAATGCAACAAATGGCCTGAATTACTATCTACTCAACTGTAAGGGGAATTGAGTATATTAAGCCAATTTTTAGTTGGATGCTGTTTAAAGTATATAAATCTATTTCTGACAGACTGATGATGATTTTGAATGAAAGACAACTGAGTCATCTCTGAATGAGATCAACATCAGGGGAGCTGAATGTGTGCTAGCAGAGCTAATAGTGATGAACATTTATTACAAATAATCCTCAAATTTACATTAACTGTCCACTATAATTGGAATGACTGATATGCTGGTCAACAAAAGGGAGATACTCTTAAAGTTACTGATTATACAGCTCATTTTAGAGAGAAGAAAAATGTAGTAAGCACACTCTTACTGTGTTTTTAGAAGATATAACACTTGCAAAGACTTGGCTGAGAAGGAGAGCATATCATATGTAACACTGGATCTGCCTCAAAGTTTTTTTTCTGTCTCTGTGGTTTACAGATGTGAATCCACCGATAACAGATAAACCATTAAATTGCAATGATTAATGGTGTGGAAAATCCAAAGGGTGGAGTGGAAAATTTGCCATGTGGATGAATGTAGAGCTACACAGTGGGATTGTACAATGTGCTATATCCACATATCCCCCTGTGTTGGAATTACAGGTATGATGCTCTTTCATTGCTGTGGGTTTTGGTTGTGGGACGGAAAATGGACTCATATCATCAATCATCAAAACATAAAAACGTCAAATTTCCTTCTTGTTTCAAGTTGTTGTGGCAAATTTGTGAGGCACAGCTGTCTTCAGTGTACTCTGGTGGTACCATGTTTTAACATATGATTCAAACCCAGTAATGTGATATTTTTCCAACTAACACTACAATTTTAGATGTGTTTCAGCTGGACCACTTGTTCTGTGGATTCATTGACAACATAATGTGATTGCTGTGTGTTTTGGCCTCTCTTATCAGTTTGGGATTTGCTCTAAAATGCGTGAAAGTTTTGCCAAAAGCCTCAGGCTGACTGGGCTGGATGAACTGTTGTTATCCACCATGCTTGTGCGGTCTGTTCCTCTTCGACAGCCTCTACAGGGTCTACAGGGTGCAAGTCTACCATACTTTTACTATAGTTCAAACATCCGCACTTTGACGCTTTTACAACTGGCCAGAGAAGAGGTGTTGTGGGGCGAGAGAAGTCTAAGCACCACTTGCATTTACACATTATAACTCTATCTAATGGTTCACTTAATCACTTATTGGTTTCAGGTTCCTGAAAGTTTTTGTTTTGAGCAAAAAGTTGTCAGCACCATTTTAAAGTACCCAATTGATGTTACTCCCCTGTACACCAGTTAAAGGAATAATTTGACATTTGAGGAAATACACTTATTCACTTTCTTGTCAAGAGTTAGACAAGAAGATTGATACCACTTTTACATCTACAGAATATGGTAAATAGCAGCCAGTTAGCTTAGCTTAGCATAAAGACTGAAAACAGCTAGCCTTGCTCTGTCCAAAGGTAACATAATCCACCTACCAGCACCTGTAAAGCTCATTAATTAATACATTACATCTCCGTTTTTTTTTCTTGGCTGGGAGCAGTTGCCAGGCAATCAGCAGAAGTCACTGCCTCCAGTCAAGAAGTTTTATAGAGATTTAACAAACTGGATGTATCATGTTAATTAGTGAGCTTTAGATGTGCTAGTAGGTGGAATATTTTATACCTTTGGACAGAGTCAGGCCCTGTTTCCGCCCTGTTGTGCAAAGCTAAGCTAGCCAGCTGCTGGCTATAGCTACATATTTACCGTACAGGTGTGAGAGTGGTATCAATCTTCTCACCTGAAAAAAGCCAATAAGTGTATACCCTAAATGTAAAGCTCTTCCTATAAGAAAGGCCTAGTTGACACAAATTTGGATCAAATAAATCAAATTAAATTATGTACAGGACAAACCAGTATCTGTACTTGGATTTTCATAACTTTGTACACAAATTTGCTGTGTACACTGTGGGGCGGGGGGGGGGGGGGGGGGGGGGGGAATTTACGCATAACAGAGTTATGCATAAATCTTTTTTCCCTCTACTTTCAGTTGGCAAACAACCACAGTCCTTACCATGGACGTCTGGTATGGAGCGGGGCTAAAATTATAGACCGTTTTGACAAATATGGCCCGATTCTCTGTTTGGGCCCAACAGGGAAGGGCTCCTTTCTGTTACTTCTGTTCTTTTTGTGATCTGTGTTTTGACTGGTCTATCTTTATATTTCTAGCACAACTGCTAAATAATGACATTCAACTAGCTGACCCAAGCTAACGGTAATTTCTGGGCATCTGCATTAAGACACTCCATCTGAATCACTATTTTCTACTCATGTGGTTGCTTGACAACAGAAAAAGAAAGACATGTGAACGATAACACCTGTACAGGGTGATCAGATCAGCTATATTGGCATACAAAATTAGCAATTGCAAATGACAGAATGTTGGCTGACAGTAATACATCTTGAAAAGCTCAGTTTTCCTTGTCCACACGTCAAAATTATCCACTCTGGGGACTCTTTGAAAACCTGGCGATGGGAAACAGCAGCTTAGTGTGTATGGAAGCCCACAACACAGAGAAAAGATATGTTTTCAAATTAATTTGTATTAGCAGACGTTGGCCTAAGGCTGTGTAAGTAAGCCATCGCCACAACACGGAGAGCAGGACCAGGGTGTGGATTGGACTTGCTTGGGATCTGATTAATTGAGACATCTGACCTCTTGACTGCTGGCTGACGTCTAGCGGCACACATTCCTGCATATTAGACTCACTCACCATAGTCTTTTTTACAGTACTTCTTCATGGTGATCTTCATCTTTCCCTTGGAAGCTTTACAGTGAGATTCACAATCTAGGGAACAGAAGAAAAAGAGAAAGACAGAGTAAACGCTGGATGGTGAATTTCATGAAATGCTTCCTATAACACCAAAAAATGTGTTTTAGTATCATCAGGAGACACTGCAGCTGGATGGATTTTTACATGTGGCCCCTTGTGTCACATTGTTTGCGCCCCTAAGGTCTTAAAGATGCCTTTAATGTGCCACTGTGAAACGGATTAAAGCTTACACAGATCCTCCTGTGTCTGTCAACACACTCCTACTATACTCCTCACAACTTTTCCACTCCAGCCTGCTCCCTCGTCAGTGTCCTGGCATGCATTGTACGAGCTTTGAGGGCTCCAGAGGTCGCCCCCGCACAAAAGAAGGTCACAGGGGGAAATTAGCGACTGACCTACAAAAAATTAGCAGGGACCCTTAGGAGCATCTGAGCCACATGAGGCAAGAAAGAGAATACTCTAACACAGGCGGAGGCTAAATGTCCTGTGGCCCCTTCAGAAGAGAAGAGCTTGCTGCAGAGAGGAACAGCAACCAGAAAGAAGCTCACACACTTATGATTAATGTCTTAGGAGTCCAGAGGTATCCCTTTTACACCAGTGTATGTGTACCTGGGTTTGGATGCCAGAGGGCTTTTATCGATGGGCGCTGCTGTCGTGCTGTCACTGTGCCAGGTACCTTTTGTAATGAGGAAGCTGGTGGTGGGACCAGAGGCCAAACTGAAAATTGAAATCATTTGTTCCCTCCACTTTCCACTGACTGACACAAATTGGAACCAGATCATCTCCTAGTGTTGCCCCCCTCCCACCCCCACTCTGCCTCTCCCAGAGCAATAAGCCTTGTGCTCTTTTCTGGGGGGGTGGGAAAGCTGGGCTGGGCAGTCTGAAGTAAAAGGAGGGGGCAGTTGAGAGAGAGAGGGGACCTTTCAGCTTGCCTGAATATGGACAAACTTCATTATTTCTTCCAGCCCTCTGTCCAGTCTTCCCCTTTCTTCCCCATTATACTCTGTGTGAATGAGGTTGCCTGGGTAATGATGGAGGAAGAAAAAAACGCCCCTCTCCTCCCTCTCTCTCTCTCTCTCAAAAAAAAAGAGCGGTTTGGGACGTGGGATGAGGATCGAATTCATGTATGTAGAGAAAGCATTTCTGGTGAAATGCCTAGCTGCTTTCTGGGGTGGCGGGAGAAATAAGAAAAGGGGAAATCCCAAAGTAAATGAATTTGACGAGTCCATATCGAGCATGCCTGATTTCCATGTAAATGAAGTGGTGAGGGCGGGGGGCCTCTTTATCTCCCGCTGGCCCCTGGGGGCCATCATCATACCTCCCTTTGATAGCTGACGTTGCCCATTAGCCCCTTAGCGCAATCACTGCACTGTCTGGGCCATTACATCCACCACTCTCATTAAGGTCCAATCTCCTGCTGCGAGGACAAACGCCCCCTTTGTGAGTCACTGCAGCAGTGCCACGTTCATTCTGCGGGGTCCCTGGGGACCACACTGCTCCTAATTTGGAGGGTGGTGGCTGTGCAGAGTTTCTGACAGGAATCCAAACTCCACACAGCCTCGGCAGTCACTATAGTAGGAAGTTGGGCTCACAACAAAGCTCAATGAAGTCAGTGGCGCCACTCTCGTCAGACACTGATCGATGATTAGAAGTGACTCAGCCTATTCAGCTAAACCCATATCATTGTAAAACTAATTAACATACTGTCATTTAATAAATATCTAAACAGCTAAGGCAACAAGTTCAGAGACTGTTTGCTCCTGATCAAGTACATTTAAGAATAGACGTCCTAATCAGGCATTAAAGGACACACCCCAAAAATTAAAGCTGCATATCTCTGTGACACATCGTCTAATGTCAGCACTCCAACATGGAGACCCCTGTCAGAGCACATGAACAATACAGTCGGGCAGGGCTTCACTGCCTGCGCAGCCAGCCTTGATTGAAATACAAACTGTTGCAAATGAAGCATGTAATCAGATTAGGGCTGAAACCCGGGGGAGGCTGCTGGGCATACCGGCAATGAGGCCACAGGGAGCACTGACAAAATATCTGGAGTTTACATCAGTGGCAGACCTCACCGACGTGTGTTTGGTTGAGGAGTAAGACTATGTTGTTGTTGTAGACGACTGATGGAAAAACTAGAAATACATATAATTACATGCAGGAAGGAGCAGTTGGTTTTGTTCAGTTGCATAGTGATTAAAAAAATGATAAATAACATAATAAAATACACTAAAACAGTAATAACAGATGGTGTCGTAGAAAATATGACTTTAATCCAAGAGATGTTTTGGTGTTGTTTTATTGTTCTAAAATCCTATATATATATTGCTGTCTTACTCACCTGATGGCTCCTCATAGCTGCTGTAAGTTGCTGTAGGAGAAGCAACTGGGATCTCTGTTGACAAAGAGAGGAATAGATACACATTTCAGATTGGCATTATATTACAATGCAAACAGAATAAAACTTATGTGATTTTACATCTAAAAGGAAATATACAGAGCTTAATTTCCTGGTTATTCTCCTCAGAGCAGAGAGCATA
Source organism: Thunnus albacares (assembly GCF_914725855.1). Classification (NCBI taxonomy): domain Eukaryota; kingdom Metazoa; phylum Chordata; class Actinopteri; order Scombriformes; family Scombridae; genus Thunnus; species Thunnus albacares. The sequence goes on along the minus strand of NC_058122.1, from coordinate 7,204,917 downwards.
TATCAAATACACTTAGGAACGGATTTAATGGGATGTCTTGTTAATGACAGCTGATTTTGACACGCAGATGTGCTTAAAAGTGTATAACGAGAGTGTGAGTTTCCTATTAATGTTCTCCTCCCTCCTGATTGTGGTATGTTGTAGATAGAGAGAGCCAAGGCCGCTGGTCTTGTTAAAGTCATAGCTGGCAGGGAGTTAGATATCACAAAAATTTAATATCACACCATTAAAACCAAAAGACATTATCTCAAAAATATATGAGAAACCAAATATATTCTACTCTTCAAGAACCCAATTTCCTCCAACTTTTACACCACATTTGTTACCTTCCAACAAAATTAAAGAAATCCTTTTCCAGCAGGTTCACAGGTTTAAATTATTGTTGTGGACTCTGGCCAAACGTATCACTCTGATTCTTGGTCCACAGAGACCTTGTCCAATTTCCACACATGACTTTATCAGAAATGTCAACCCAAGTAACATAGTGGACAATTGTTGGTGTCTACATGTCCTCCCAGACATCTTATCTGTTCATACCAGCCAGCTACTTGATGCTCCTAGCTAAAGCAGCTACTAGTGACCCATCTCTGTTTCTGTGAGGCGTTGGCGTTTATTGCCGAGGGCCTGGAATCTGCAGGCAGCAGATACAGCCAATAAACATATCAGCCATCATTCCCTTGGACTCATTCTGGGGATTTATTGCTAGACGGACCGTTAACAGTGTTGAAGGCACACAAGGCCATGTTAGGCGAGCTGTAATGGTCTGTTTATCCAGGCTCTGGTTTAAACAGCCAAATATCTATCCAAAATAATGGAACAGGGGTATAAAAATAACATGAGATGAGTGTGAGCCATGAATTCATGCATAACAAGCCTGTCTTGTCCTTTTCAGGTCTTCTTCAGGATCTTCATCACATCAGGATTTGCTATCGCTGATGGATTATAGACATCTTGGACTGTAGGATTTGGCTGAACTAACTTGGCTTAGTGTGGATGAGTAACTGAGCTTGATCAACTTTGAAATAACTGTTTTTTTTGCTTGTTAGCAAGCTGCATTTTATAGTTTCTTAAGAGTTTTTAAGTTCCAATTGATGATTTTATTAATAGTTAATAAATTCATATATTATTGCTGCATACATTGGTAGTAAAAAAAACAAACCTTTGGATTGTCAGAAAACCATTTGCATAGCGCTGCCTTTTTAGTTGTGCCTTAACACACTTACTTACAAAACATTAAACATTACTGCAGACCTGATGGCTTGTTAGAAGGTGATTAAGTCACTAATTAAGTGTCATGTCTCAATCTCTTTATTATAAGCAGTCAGGTCTGCAGTTGAAGATGTTCATATTTGAATTTACATCACTCTTCATGCATGATGAGAAAGAGTTAATTAATGAATCTAGTGAACTGATTAGTTAATCAACCAAAGGATTTTTTTATTTTCTTATGAATGGTATATTATTAATCGTTAAAGCACATATAAATTATTAGTTAATCATTAATAAAGTTGTCAGTTAACAATTTATAAACTGAAAAGTATCCCCCATTAATCAAATAGTTGATCCACAGAAAAATGAATGGCAACCGTTTTTAATAATTGATTAATCGTTTCAGTCATTTTTCAAGCAAAAATAGAGAAAAATGCCTCTTGAATGCAAAGATTTGCTGTTTTGCTTTGTCACATGTCATTGCAAACTTAATATATTTGGGATTTTGGACTGCTGAAGATGTCATCTTGGGCTCTGGGAAGTTGCGATGGGGAATTTCTTTACCAATTTTGTGACGTTGCATAGGCTAAACAATTTATCTATTAATCAGAAAACTAATCATCAGATAGATAGATCATGAATATAATCGTGTTGAAAGGTGGTAGAAGTCGGCCTTACTGATGCAGGGGGCGATGGGAGAGCGACTCTGCTGGTAGCCCTTGGCGCAGCGGTTGCAGGTGATTCCTGTCACTCCATCCTTGCAGGGGCATTGGCCTGTTGTCTGGTTACATGTTTTCCCTGCTGCTCCAACTGGATGGCAATCACATGCTATGGTGGGAAAGGAGGGAAAAAAAGGGGGAAAAAGCACACGAACATCAAACTAGATTGTACCCAAGTAAACAACTTGTGATTTGAAAAATGAAAGCATGAGTGGTTTACAAGACCAGTGCTATTACAAAACAAATATCAGCTTTCAAATGACTACAGTATGTCTCTGGCCTGTCCTCTGCTGACTCTACATATTCCATACAATAAAAAGTAATCTTAGCACTAAAACCTAGTGAGAAATCATTCACATTAGAGCAGACTGTGTTTTCCTTCCAGACCATCACAGATGGGGAACTGGGCCTTGCACCAGCATAAAACCTCAATCAAATTACACTGCTTCTCTCCACCCATAATGACTATAGGATTCTTCATTAGGTCTGCTCTCAAAGCACGCAGAAGAGTAAAAAACATGATTAATTGTAGTATTTCACTCTCACAGCACAGTGTCTGTCTACTGTGCACATGTTTGAACGTAAATGTATGTGGGTATGTCTTAGGCATGTGCGTGTCTTTAAGCTTCTTGAGAGCGGGCTTTGTGTCCTCTGCAGCGTTCAGATCAGACAGACTGTGTGCTCTTCAGATTGAGTTTCCAATGTAAAGCTTTTTGGCAAAGAGTTCCTTGCAAACACTGCCTGAATAATGTTTCCCATTAATGGGCGAATGGAACGCACTTCAAAGTCTGTTTAAGCTGTTAGTTGGGAGGATCGCACGTTAAATGTGAGAAATTTGCTCTCTGTGTGTGAGCGCGCTCTGCCAAACGTTCACCATAAAGCCAGTGTTTGAAGTGGAAGCCCAACCTCCCTATTAGCCCTGCATGTGTTATGTACCAGCAGAGTAATTTGAAATTTGCTTGAAGTGGTCCAGCAGAGGTTGGAGTTGCTTTTAGTTGGAATTTATGAAGCTTCATGAATATAACGAGATGCTTATTAAATTTTTTTTAAAGGGTCTAACTTGTTCTTCTTGATTTGTATCATAAAAGTTTCTGCCATGTGTATTTTTTAAAGTGAAATCAAAGTTTTTAAGGATTCAGTTCATTTCCCCTGAGAATTCGACACGACTTTGTTCTTTACATAAAAATGAGGGAGGGCTGTTTAATGGAAACTACAAATGCAATAAAATAATCATCACATAACGGAGTTACAATAAAAAATTAGCCATGACATCATGGAGTTTTATTCAGTCTAACTATTTCTGCCAATAAGGTTTTCTCTTGGCTGCTACTGTATGGTGTTTACACCAAAAAACAATGAAAAAAAATCTAAAAAAAATGAACTATTGTGTTTTCTTGGGCATGTTTATTTGTAAAAGCTTTAAAAGCTAAAATTTAATACATGAACTCCAACATTAATAAGTCACATTCTGTGCCTCTACTTTAAAGCGACAATTTTGGGAAGTACGCTATTTCGCTTTCTTGCTAGAGTTAGATGACAAGATTGATACTACTCGACTATCTATCCGTTAAATAGAGGGTTGAAGCTATCCAACACCTAACCTGCCTCCTCCTAATAAGGCAAAATCAATATTCAAGTCACCTTATATTGACGTCATCTGAACTGCGTCACTTCCCATAATTACTACGGCTGCTAGATGGCGTAAACGTAACTATGGGTTGTTTTTGCCGGCCTGAATTTTAGAGCTATACTGTCGTTGTTCTTGTGAGGACGGACTGTGTACATGACTTTAGAAAGCAGAGTTTACAGCTAAAAAATGACAAATTAAAGTAGAAGAAAGTGTTTTAAATATTATGAATATGGAAGTTCAATGATGCAAGTATCTCTGCTGCAGTGCAGGTAAACTTTCATAGGATAGTTATAGTTTTTTGTATGTGTGGCAGATTAGGTTTTCTCCTTTCTTTCAGCCCACTAAATTGTCATTGGGCTGGAATCAATGATTCATCTGTGCCCTGATTACTGGGCGGCACTGTTAAGCGCTATATCTAGGCAGGTGATCTGCTCCCCGGATGGACATCTCTGCCTCTTCCTGGAGCTTGGTTTCCGTGCTGGCTGGCATGTTCAAAGTTTGATGTATTGGCGTGTCTCCTGTGTTTCCTTGCGATCTGGTCTCCCAGCAATTGTAAGGTGTGCATTTTTACAGTTTTCTTGTGCTGCATGTTCATAGCGTTGCCAGGGGCATTATATCTGCTTCTGCTCCTTTATTTCGAAACGTGGTCTGCTTGTCTCCTGGCTGCAGACTTGGAGTAATATAGCCTTGCTTAAAGCCCTTCTTAACGCAACTTTGTCTTGGTCAAGGTAGGCTGGCTCAATCTTGTCTCGCTTTAGGCAGCTAAATGTAACTCTTCTTTTTTTTGGTCTCTGATCTGCTGTCTATAGTGATTGAGCTGCAGCTTTTTGCGCCTGTCACCCTCCCGCTGTTGAGAAGCTGTGCCTTCGCCCACTGGTATGTAAACGTGAGTTGGCATTACTTACCCAGTTGGTAATGTTAGTGTCTAATGCACTTTACAGGTACTTTTTGGGCCAGGCTGTGCACCACAGTGGGTGGCCCTTTTCAAATTCCCGGCCCCAACTCCCAGGCGCAACTGCTGTTCTGTCTCAGCTGTTTTGTCTCTAATGTATATAGATTGTTTTTACTTTTAATGTTTTTTTGTTTTTTGCTTTTTGTTTTATTTTGCACTGCAACTCGTTCGGCTCTGCAGCGGTCCACACTTGCCTCAGTGGGAGTGAACTGAAGCTGTCCGTTTAGGACACTAGGAATTCTACTGGGTTCCCTGTGTTGCGTCAACTCAGTGTGCGTGTGGTGTGTGTGCATTTTTTTTTTTTTTTTTTTTTATGCCAATGGTGGTGGCATTTATGTTTATTTGTTGTGCTTCCTCCACTCCCCATACTGCTTGATTTCATTTTGCCAATTTGATGAGGTGCTAACTTGTATTTTAAAGTTTTAAGACCTGCTTGTTATTTTAAAAAAAAGAATATTATTAATAAATTTATAACAGTTTTTTTGGAATCATGTGGAATCCAGTGTTTTCAAGCGTGTGACCTTTCTTTTTTGGGGTCCCAAAATAGTTGCACTCAAGAATTTCCTTGGGGTGAAATTCCTCGAGGTGGCATAGTTGACACGATCAACCCCCAACCCCCCCTCCATCATTGTGTAACTTTGTTAAAATCACAAAGGTTTCAACTAAAAGTAGCAAGTGCTTATAATATGGACAGTAAGCGATAAACCTGACAGTAAACCTCAGGATTTTTTTTCAGGACAGCTGAAAAAAAAGTAGAATGAGAGTTAGAGTTAGAGAAGCTAGTGGAACAGAGGCTAGCCCGGACATGACATAACAACTTCAGTTTTCCATAGAAAGCTAGCCAGCAGCTGTTAGCTTAACTTAGCATACTGCTCAAAGTCATGGTCCGGCACATAACCCTCCAAACAAGATATAAAATGTTAATAAGTGAAGCTTAGAGGTTACATTTTGAGTTAACTAGGCTAGCTGTTTCTCCCTTTTTTCTTTCTTTATTCTAAACTGAACTAACTGACTGCTGGTGGTACCTTCATATTTACCGAGAGTAGTATCAACCTTCTCATCTAACTCTCAGCAAGAGGCCTATTTCCCAATATGTCATACTACTCAAATCTGCAAATACAGTTTTAGTTTTACTCTACATTTAAAAGACTGAATAAGGTTTATAAGGCAATATAATGTCAGACTTTGTGATGACAGCTAGATTGACATATTTTGACTACAGTCTCAAGAGTCCCTCCCAAACGCAGAACTGCACTCCTGTTGCCTTTACAGGGGGTGACTACAAACTGGAAACAGTAATTAATTTCAGCATGTAATGGGGGGCCTGTGGAGCTGAATGGTTGTTGAGGGGGTTTGGGGGAGTGTGGTGCAGTGAACCATGTACCAGCTTCATCTCTGTGGACTCGCTGTGCCTAGTTAAAGGCTTAGACTGCCAAACGTACGAGGGGACGGGGAAAAAAACAAACTGTTAGGGGCGGGGGGCGTGCACTGTGGTTCTCCAAGAGCCATGTTTACACTGCGCTTGATGAGGGGTGAAGTTGTTAATCTGGGAAATAAAGCATGAGGCATTCCATGCTGCCACTGGAGATGTAGGCGTTGTATAGTGCAGAGGAGCCATTTTTTTCAAAACTAAAGCTCCATCTATTAAGCAAATCGTTGAGAGGAAATTTAGTTGAGATGTGGAGTGTTGGGGAGGAAAGGATGGGGGGGTTAAGGAATGGGGAATGAAAGCAGACTTCCCCCTGGCTGTGTTGGCGCAGCGCTGTATTTCCTGTCCAACAACAGCAGAGTGGGATGGTTGGCTGATTTGAACAATAAATATAGTGGTTTCTAACTGATGTCACATCAGCCTGTTTTTGTCACCTGAGGTGAAAGGCAGTAATCAGGCTGTTTGGGTTTGATCCCAGAGCACTGAGCTGGGTATATGGAGGGATGGGGAGCAGGGCTTGAGGTATTCAGGTTACTGATCCAGCTGTTTGGAAAGACTTTGCAGAGATCTATGGATGTTGCTACATCATTAGGCAAAGTGAGAACCTCTGTTACACTGACCTGCTCCCAGCTCCACCCCCCTGAACCCAAATACTCCCCAAATATAACTTGTGAAAATGTTTAGGCTGGCAGAGTGAAACAATGCTGCAAAGAACCGTTTGTCATTTTTTGAGCTAAGTACAGATGATCCATCAGGCTTGTGTTCAGCACAACACTGACACATGTGCTCTGTTTAAGAGAGATCTCTGACCGTTTTTGACATAAAATACCCAAAGACAAACTCTGAAAACGCTTTTGTAGGCCCCGCTGCTTGTGCCTTTGCTTTCATTTCATGTGAGCTGAGTGAGTCAGAGTGAATTAAGAGGGGAGGACTGTTGTGGCATGCAGTCGGAAATATCATGTTGCTGTCCCTGTGTTCAAATAGCCCGAGGATAGGGAGGATGAGGGAGAATAGGCATCCTGAGACCATGTCACCAGCCAGTCACAGCTCAGCAATGGATGTGGCTGAAGACCGCAATATGTGCATCTACCCAAAGTCCCTCATTTGTCATTAGGATGTGGTAAGAGATTGGGATGTAAATGGACAATGGCATTCAGTAATATTGCTATAAAAGCAGCATGCATGCAAAAGCAACTGCCATAAAAGAAGTAACATTTTAAAGTTTTTTGTTCATTTTGACCATTGAACCCTCAATCAAAGACTTTTCTTTCGTAAAAAACAATCATCAAACATCACATTTAGGGCAAAAACTGTGCACACACACAAATAATCAGGAAGATTTCAGACATTAACATCATTGTTTGTCAGTGTTTGTAGGAAAGCATACTGTACATGTCCGTACATATGTGTGCTGGTTTCTGTCACATAGACAGAGACAGGTATTTTGTGCATCTATGGGATATTTTGTCTGTGAGTGTTTATCCAGAATGACTGAGTGACAGCAGTTTGTTTGCTCAAGGCCTCATGAGCCTGTCTTTCCTCCCCGAGATACTGTGAGACAGAAGGAGCTCAGATTTTGTCTCACTACACATTAATCCTTGACAGCTTGGTCTCAAACCTGACGTATGTGCTCACACCTGTGTGTGCGTTCGTGTGTGTGTGTGTGTGTGTTTGTGCCGATTGTAAGTATGAATAGGGGTGAGGCATGATTAGCGAGTTGTTTCCATTGCTCTGTTCAGTGGATCAGCTCACACCTCTGTTCTGTTTGTTATGTTTGTCTTGTCAGGGATCCACAAAGAACCCCAAATAGCTTGGGAGCTGCACGGGTCAGTTCACTGACACCAAGACAGGTGGGCACTTTTCTCCACACTTTTGAAAGAATTCTTTTAATACCTGAAGTGTGAAACGGAGCATGTGAATGGTATGTGTATAAAAACAATTCCCCCAACACTAACCTTAGTGGAAAATGTTGAATTGAATGGTGATTCTTTAATTTAACAAAATACTGGTGACTGTGAACAGATAACATCCACCGTTTGTCATGTCCTGTTACCTTTGCAAGCTCTCCGGTGTGAGATGGACTTCGTCATGTCCCTGTAGTAACCCTCCTTGCAGTAGTGGCAATGACGTCCTGCTGTGTTATGGCGACAGTTGAGACAGACCCCACCACTCCTCCGGCCTGACAGTTTGTACAACTCCATGTTGAAACGACAGCGACGAGCGTGCAGGTTACAGTGGCAGGCTGGGCAGACAGAAAGAGGGAGAGAGCTGATGAACACTCTTACAACAACTCCTACATTGACATTGTGCAGCTCAGCCACTCATAATGCTTGAAATGAAATAATACATTCAATACTCAGTTTAGTAAATTTTAAACGATCCCATGTGGCACTGTTGTGATGTGAAAACCAGTTTTGCTGATTTCATGTTTTCATTCCAGTTGCATGGTTACATAGTCCCCTGTCAGTTGAGAAACTCCAAACCCTTGGACTCATAAAACCAAATTTAGTGTCATCAAGCTGAAAAACAGCATTGTTTTTCTTAGCTCCTGAAAAGCTGACATTTTGGGAAATATGAGCTTGTTATCTGACAGTGATGAACTCAACACACGATGTTTACAGACCTTCCATTCTAAAAATGTGGTGCAGTGCCAAATGCAGTCAGTGGAGTTCATGAGAAAATGCGTTTACTTGAAAGACATCACAAAGTCTCAGTCCTCTGGTATAAGTTTGTCAAATTCACACAACAGGTTATAGAAACAGGTGGCGTGGCTTTGCTTTGGTCTGGCTTGAGAATACTGAAGCTTCTAAAAGAAATGTCCTGGTTCAGGCTCATTTTCGCTTGGCCACCTGCTTGCGAATTTAACCTCTGAACTGTAGTAATGTCAGGCAGGAAAACTTTCTTCCGCTCTCCCACACATCTGAAAGGCTGGTGTATACTTTGATTTGTTGCCATTGCTATTTTCACTCGTTAATATTGACCCTGACTAAAGTTCATAATCCTCATGCATTTATGTGTTGACATGATTTCAGGCCTTTACTCTTACAGAAACCAAAGTGACAATACCAAGTAAGTAAAAAAAAAAACATTATGAAATAAATAATCATATATATAAATAAATAGTGTAAAATAAACTTAGCACAAAAAGTAAGGAAATTTGTGTTTCTTTGTTGTAACATGCTTTTTGGCAATAAATCTTATATTGTTGGAAAGCCTGTTTATTTCCCTTTTAAATGGTGCCACATTTGTAAGGAACATGCATTTGTGGGATGAGCAGCAGAGCTGAGTATGTGGGTTGCGCCCATGAAAAATTAGCCAAATCTTCTCTAGTGTTTAAGTATTTTAACTTATCTCACTATAGCAAGTAGTTAAATGAGGATTCATCTTTAAATCTTCTAATCAAAATGCGGCCAAGTTAACTCTGAATTAACTGATGCTTGTAACACTCGCTTTTCACTGTGACACAAACACAGTGTGTAGTCTACAATATTTATTTACATCAGTGGCATGAAATTAAACTTAAACAGTCACTTTTGACTGACCTTTGAAAATGGCTATTGTGAAATCAATATCTCTATAATTACATTATAATGAACTCCAATAAAACTTTATTATTATGACAATAAGAATGATGAAACATTTGATAATAATAAGTTGAGTTTTAACAATTTCCAAAATAATTTTACAAATTATCATTCATTGATATATTTTTCACAATTTATTTATGTGATTATTTATTTTATAATTACTTAAAAATGTATTCAATATTGACCCCTTTGGGACTCCATATTCTTTAAGTGAAGTTTTCACTCCTTGTAAGTAAAGTTTTCCCTTATAGGTCACTTTTTCCCATTATTTGGCTGAATCATGCACGTACTATTCATATGGGCAGGCCTCACAGTTGCTCACATTTCGGTAATCTCCCCATCAATGCGCCCGTCTTAATGTTATTACAGGGAGATGTAGACGATAAGACTGTCACATATGCTCCTCGATCACCAGCGGTCTGAATCACGTACAAACTGACTCACACCTGCCATAAGCGACCAGAGCTGGCAGGTGGTTGGGATTCAGAAACACCCTTTCTGAATGGGGGGCCCAGACACACACACACACACACACAGACACACAGAGGTGTTTGGCAGCTTTCACAGGCTTATCTCCCACACTTCCCTCCCCAGGGCTGATCGAACACACTGCACACTACACTAAGCTTTGAACAACTCACACATACACACGCTCCCTCCTCCCTTTCCCTCTTGCTCTTTACTGCTTTCTTATCCCAGATGTTATCTCCACTTAAGGGAAGTGTGAGGGAAAATGCAAGGGGGCCTTTTTCATGAATAGGAGTCGGAATGCTCTTAGGTTTCGGTGCTGAAGGAAGACGATGCTGGTACTGTACTTTAATCTCCCAAAATATTCACAGACAGATGTGTATATTGTAACATTGCAGCCCTCACTTCAAAGAACACAATTACTTTTCAAAAGACAGCCAGAGATAAAGAAAACAAAAGCCGGCTATACATCATAATTTCCATCTTATTCTTTGTGTTTCAATCTAGCAAAGACAAACAGATGATGATTCTTTTGCATGAATTTCCATCTGAATCTGTCTTTTTGCAGACTGGTCTCTCTCAAAGGTAAAAATATACTGCTTTGTATGTGTGTGACAGCGTCATGAGATTAATAAACGCTATCTCCACAGCTGTCCCCAGGCCCTTCTAATGAGCGCTGTGCTATCTCATTCACACATCCCCGCTCTGCTCACACAGCCACCGCAGTAGTTGTCCAGCAGTGACAATAGCTTGAGCGCTGATAAGCCGTGTTTAGAGCAGCAGATTCCTGATGCCAGCTCGCAGCATCTGTCAGATGTTTGCTAAATAACTAAATACATGTACCGTTGAAAAGTCAGAGCACAGGTAACACTCTAGTTTTGTTATTCAACAGATTGTGCTACTTATAAAAAAAACCTGTTCAAAGATTGAAGATAAGTACTGAAAGACGTATATGGAATCACTAAATGATAAATTGGAGTCTGAATTTCCAGAATTTCCACATTTCATTTCAGTTCTACCTATATATCTTCTTTTTAATAATAAGAAGAAATCCTAGAATGGTATTACAAAACACAACAAATAATGTTTGACATTTTCATGTTTCTCTCTGCTGATAACTGACACAGAAGTAATTCAATTTACACCTAGCTCATGATAGCTGTTACCATTGCTATGTGTGTTTCTTCCACTCAGTGTCAGAAAGTAAATTTATCTGGATCACAGGAAATTATGTGTTTTTGGTAGCAGCAGTTTGGAATAAATAGTAGTGGTAAAACAGTGAGGAAAGAGACAAAAAAATACAGTACTAGAGGCTAAAACAACAGGGAATCCAAGGAAAGTCAAAATAATTGTTACACAGTATAAATAGCAGAAAAATAGCACTGAGTGCAAAAATACATACGTTACTATATAATTACTCTTTCAAAAATGCTTAAATGTTAGTATTCTGGTGAAAAACAACATTGAAATTCAAAATATGCAGTGAGTTTTTCGAAGGGATGGTTACTGCAAACCAGCGTAGCAAGGTGTCTTTTCTGGGTCCGCTTTCATTTGGTTTCGAGGGCCTACTTAGAGCTATGCTATTCCAATCTATTTATGTTCAAGTGCCATCTATCAGGCTTAGCGAAGGAGGCGCTCGTGGTGGGTGTGCATATTGGGTGGAAATTACGCATCCCACAGCTTGGTGGAGGCGGTTTTTCGCTCCGTCTACAGAGGAGAGCACACTTCAGAAACAATCACACGTCTGTACATGATGATCTCTGATGAAATTTGGTTATGGATGGTTTGAAGAACGCGGCACCGCAGTGGCAGAAATTTACCAACCCTGTCAACAGGTGTCAGATGTTTAACCATACCATGTGTGCGCAAGGTTTGTGTGTGATCTGCATTGAGAAGAATGCAGCGCTTCTTCAGAGACAGAGAAGGATTGAATTCCAGCTCAACTGTTGTTTATGCAGGACCAATTACTCTCTCACTGCGTGTAATCCTGTACAATCACGCATATTATGAGCGGATGACTTACACCACATCAAACAGGGTTCACTTCTCATCGCAGCCTGTGATCAGAAGAAAAGACAACACTTAACAGATTATAGCGTGTGTTTTCATGACAATAGTTGGTTTAGTGGTTGGATATTTCAAAGACACATACATGCAACTAACTGTATCTGTGTGTTAGACAGTATCACATGTTTCTTTACAAAGGGATGCAGATTTTGCTTTTAGTTGTTCCGCTACACATCTTGACCGAGCTCTTACACACATATGCTGTTGAAGTTGGATCAAATATACCTGATTCTGAGGTTTCACTGCACAGCATATAGAGATTATACAATGCTTGCATAACACCTGTCTAGTATATGTGGGTGATGTTACCGAAGTGTCAAAAGAGTTCATTAATATCATGTCCTTTTTTTGCAGTATTAAAATCACAGGTAATGCTTTAGATTTACAATGTCGATATTCTGTAAATATCGGGTATGATTGAAATACTATAAGGAAACTACTAAACTAAGGCTTTATTTTACAGCACTCACACTATAATAAGGGAGCTTTCTTGCACATTTTCAATGTTTTGTCGTGGTTGTAGTGTACATCTTTTATCTCAACCAGTAGCCATATGACAGGGCATAAAAGCTGCTCTAGGTTGTTTTCTAACATCCCAAAAGTACATTTTTCTTCCCCAGTATTATAATTTTAAAAACATACACGGAACTATTTTATAGAGGTATGAAAATGATGTACACTAAATTAATAATAAAAAGCACTCCACAGTTAAAAACATTATTATTTCCTAAAGAATATATTTTGTAAATGTATCATAATTTTAAAATAAATGATATACCAATTAATTTCATTGCAATATCAACTCATTTTTCCACACATATTTATTTGGGTACATACTCCACTAATATACTAAATAACTGCACTCTAATTTGCAGGCTGTAATCTAAACTGTTACCAGAAAGGTAAACTGTTATGGAGCTCTGATTGATGAAGTCATGGCTAGCTTGAAACCCATCCATGACAAAGTGATGCTTTATTCCCTGGAAGTAGTTACTTTCTAGGATTATAAAACCATCACTGATCACATCATACTGCATAAAAATACATGGCACACTATAGTTATAATACTCTAAGGCTGGAAATAAATCATAAATGTCTGCTGTGAAAGTTTAGTATTTCATCGTCATAAACTCTAAAAGGGTGCTGTAAGACTAATCTTTATTGAAGCCAATACTCTAACAAACAAGCTTTTCTGTCACACACATTCATGGAATTTCTGAAGAAGCACGTTTGACTCGGTAATGCACAAACATAAAAAGCAAGTACCATGATCCGTCACCCTCAGCTGCTTCCAAGGCTGCTTCCACCCGACGCAGGTTTCCCACAATAAATATTTCAATCACACATCACTGCAGCAGCTGTGATTTGGATGAGGGCGAGGACAACAACAAAGGACCGACAAGCTCCCCAGATGATGAATACTTTTACAAGTTTCCGGACTGCTTTTGATGATTTCACTTGAGGCAAAAATGTAAACAGTGAAAGAAAAACCATTGGAGCTGTTACAGGGAGATTTCTATCTCGCACAAAACGGAGCGGGTTTACGCAATGACTCTTGAGGACTGCTTCATCAATTGCAAACCCCGTCACCTTGGTGTCACATAAACAAATAAAGCATCAAAACAGTATGCCAACATAAGAATGATTTTAAGACCCTCTTTGATCAAGTAGAAGAGGAGATGGCATGGCTGAGACAAACAACTGAAAGGGAACATGAGGAGTGAGTATATGTGACGTGGCTCTAATGAGACACACATTACAGGCAGGAGGATGTTTGAAAAAGGAGAATACTGGGTTCACTCTGGTGCACCTGCCTCAGTGCTGAACAGGACTGATGCCAGAGCTTTGTGGACGAGACATTTATATCACATCATTCCATTCAGTTTACTTCAGATTGCTCCTGTTGTCCCTCTAGGACATGAGCACGCAACCATGTGCTGCAGAGCGCCAAGATTATGCAGATTTCAATTCCAAGCAAGGGCAGCATCAAGTAATAGTTCCTCTGAAGGTAATCATGAAAAGCTGCGTTAGGAATGAATGAATTTCATAGGAATGAAGAGTTGCAAAATCGTAGGCTTCAATCACGCATGGCTGACATAGTTGCATGTAGATATTTTAAACAAAACTAGCCAGTATTGCTCAGTTAGAGTTCATAGTTATTACTGAGGACAAAAGCAGAGGAAAGATACAGTAAAGTGGATGTGGCAAGTGAATAACAAGTGAAGGTTAAAGCCAGAGCATTTTAAGATGCAGCTCCTTTAATGGCCACTAGATGGTGGGTTTCACGAAAATCTCAGACTGTATTGAAGTGACTGTACAGCAGCTTGTGACACCTGTACACCTGTATCTGGAGAAAGAGTTGGTGAAGATACGGACACTTTCAGACTAATCCTGTTGATAAAGTTTCCCCAAGATCCTAACACACACTCTATCTTGTCAGACACCTCACGTGGTCAATAATCTACTCTGACTATTAGCGTTTTTCAGACTAGAGTTCCTGTCCATCACATTCTGTCCCAGTGGTAATTTTTGGCTGCTTGACAGATGATTTAGTCATAACATCAGACACTTTCAACCCGTTTTCAATCATTGGGAATTTCTTTCTTTCATGGCAGAAAAATATGCTGCAGGAGCTGTCAGAAACACTCAGTATAATTATGGAATAAGAAACTCACTAGCCTAGCAACATTAAGGCTACAAACAACGGACTGTGCAACGCTCTCTATAGGAGCCAGTGTAACAACGGTACAATCTCCAATCAGAAAGAATATCTAATGTAATGAATATTTAAATGTATAGTCCTCAAATATAATACGATATCTGATACTCAGGCCACTATAGTCAATAAATGTTTTCCACAAGAAATGTGTGTCTGAAGAGAATAAAATTAATATTTAATCGATGTCAAAAGATGTCAAAGCTGAAATGTTCAATCTATCACATTCAGTTGTCTCTGGGCTACACCGAGGTGGCCAACCCACTCAAGTTGATTGTATCAGTTTGGGATGATTTGGGCTGAAAATCTGATCCAGTTAGCAGCACCCAGGCTGGTTTAGGGTGTCAGCCAGCGGACATGTCACTCTGGGACATTACTCATCACAAGTCTGGCAATTAATAGGCAAGCATGATGGCAATGCAATTTTGTCAACCTGGGCTTATTCATGTAAAACGGAAACAACTGACCAGATGTAGCAAACGGTAAATCTAAAGTTTCAAAACATCCTTTCAGAAATCTGTAGGTGACATCAGATTGATTTTTTTACAGTCTGTGACAGCAAAGCAAAACTGAAGAGAGCCATTATCGCTGTCTGCTTCAGAAATGGCATCAGGGGCAGAGGCTAACAGAGCAGTTTAGCTGCATCTGCTTGCTTGTATAAGGGCAGATGCTATCAGTCTAATGATGCCATCATGGCCAATCTGGCAGCAACACCTCTGTTCCCTGTGGGGAGTCGTGTCTGCTCTGGTACCATAACAGCCCACAGAGAAACATAATGACCCATCACTCAGCTCACCTTTCACCTTTGAGGAGCTGCCAAACCACACAAGAGTGCACTTTGTGCCCCGAGACCAGATAAGAAATGAAAAGGTATAAGCTGAGCTAATGAATTGAGTTTTCCCCTTGATGAAAGGCTATCTAAAGCCATCTCAGTCTTCCACTTCACCCAAGCCTGAGCACGTTCCTACATCTGTGTAAAAATCTGTTTGTCCACTTTTAGCCTTAGCGTAGGTGTAAAATGATCTTATCGTTGTTTCAGCCATATGTCAGATACCAGAAGCCAGGCTGAATAGAAACATAAAAAATGTTTTTAGAAGATAAGATCAAATGAAAGTTTTTGTCCTTATTTCACAAATCTGCTCAGAGCCAGGCTAATTCAAGGGAAAACTGATTTGCATGTTGAAATGATCAGAAATGATACCTGAAAACTTTAAGTTCTTCTTAATCCCTGTAACCACAACAAGGATATGGCAACTCCAGTACAAAATAAAATGGTAAATAAAATATAGATGATGCAATGGTGCTTTACTTTATTCCTCCACATATGATTTAGTCTCTTATAAGGAGGGCAACAGGGGGCAGAGTGTTTAGGAAGACCTCTTTGACTGGATAACCTGAGCTCAAGCTCTCATCTTGGGTCACATCACTCCTGTGTCCTTGAGGAAGACAATAAATACCAATCAGCTCACTTGGAGCTTGGTAAGTCTGACCTCTGACCTCTGATGGAATTCCCCTGCAGGTATTAATTATCAACATTTTAGTTTGAAACTTCCCTCAAGAGTCCACTGCCATTGCAAACTTTTGCAGTTCATATTTATATTATTTTATTTCTCTGAGGTCTAATACTCTAAAAATCACCAACCTCTCTTGTCCTGTAGCAGAAGACTAAATAACTCTTGATTAATAGTTGCATATATAAGTGTATGTTTATGTGTATATGTGCTTTCCATGAAACACTCTCTGCAGACTTTCTCTCTCACTGTGGGAATAAGTCGCTCCCCTGACTTGCACGCCTTGTCTTGCCAGGCAGCATGCGCTGATGTCATGGGAGGCGTTCCCTTTCTTTACGAGCGCAGCCCTGTGATCTCTGGTGGAGATCAATTAGCTGAGCAATCAGCCCGCCCCATGCTTTTGTGTGAGTAACTGCTCGTAAACCGTTCGGTTGCCTGGCGAACGGGGAATGCACTGCCTCAACATAAACAGCCACCCAAGTAAGCCTGGCCAAAGTAGCACTCCAAGCTCCTTCTCAGTGCAGTATATGTCATTAGGTAATGCAATGTGACATGAGCTCACGCAATGCACCATTAGAAAATGAAATTTAAGATTAGCTAGTAATAATGTGTGTGGGCCATGGTAATGACTTGTTAGTGACAACTCTAACAAGAACAGTAGGCTTTAATGATGCCAGGTTGATTTACATACTGACTGTACAGGCTCAGTACCACATACAATAACATGTATCTGAGTTATATTGGATTGTATATTTATTAGATACCGCCACAATGTACTACATGTGCTGTAAGTACAATGAAACACAGCATGTGAGCCTACCATGACCCCTTTTACAAATAAGACAAAAGACCTGACATTTTGTAGCAGCAACATTGTGTAATTGTGCAATCAGTAATGACCAGAGTTATTCACTCCTCTTTCTAAACAGCCGCTGCTAGGTGGTGCCAACGACAACACACCCTCTCTTATGAATAATAATGCATAATGGCCAGCATATCTCAGCCCATTTATCCTCTTGTTGCAGGGTTGGGAGCGGTCCAGGAGAGGCGGGAGTGGGCGTACTGCTGGTTCAGTTTGCTGGAACGTATGCCGTGTAATTGCATCAATCCAGTTGAAAAACTTGCCTGGGACCTTTGTTGCATGTCACCCGTTTTCTATCGGCCATTTGTCTTGTCTTTCTATACTGTAAACTTGTAATAAAGCAACAATACCATGAGAAAATGAGAAAGAATAGCACAAAGAAGAGGGGAAAAGGGAGTGTAAGGGAGAGCATGTACTTTCGTGTTGTTATTAGAGCTTTTTTTAATTTAGCTTTTCCTCTGATGTCCGGGCCTGTTCTCAGCATCTCTCTCACACCTGATCCTCCCCACATCCGAGTTCTTGTGTTTATATGCAACATTTAGCCAAATCTTGAAACAAGTTAATTTATCAAATGTGAGGTTTGCTTCCTGAGTGACCACTGGAGGAAACAAGACTGGACTTAAAATGACCAATTAAAGCACAAAGCTGATGGATTGGTGGAGGAACATCCTGCTGTCACTGGTTGGCAGGAGCTCAGGGCGTTGACTGGGGAATACTTCCTTTTTACTCTGAGTGTGTGTGCTTATGTTTGTGTGTGTGTGAACAGACATGCAACTGCGTCATGCCTGCTGTGACTGTTGTTAAAATATTCTCTTGAGTAATAAACTCATAAAGGCTTATTAATTTCTGATATATCTGTGTGTTTTTGTTTGATGCCTTGTATATTTTCATGAATGGACCGAAGTGCTCCCACAGTGTAGGTGTGGAAACAGGCTGACAGAAGTGCTGCTCCTTTCCTTCCTCCAAGTTTATTTCCTCAAGTTTATGGGAAAGGTGATGAAAAGGTCCACGGTCATTAAGCTTGATAAGCAGATTCTGTTCCCCCTTTTCTGTTTCTAAAAGGAAGTTTTGCTGCATGTGCGTAGGTGTATTGCATGGATACAACTGTGTTTTAAAGCAGTTGGTCCGAGCCTTTCTTTTTTCAGTCATATCCTCACAGCCCTGTCAGATGAACTCAGGTGCCCCTTCATCACCACCTGTCATGTTCCAGAAAGGTTCATTTGAACTGTTTTTAAATTGTCAGTGTTCATGTTGGTTTGGTCAATTTTTGCATTCGTACTACAAGTGGCAGAAACTAACCGTATTCAACCATCCATTACTTTTAGCTCTAGAGTAGCAAAGTGGGAGGTGCTATTTCAGGCAGTCCTTGTTCAGGAAGTAAAAGTTGCATTATGTTATATGACTCACAGTTGGAGCACTTCTACAGCTTGAGCCTGCATGAAACTCTCCCAACTGAATCATCCAAACAACAGATGAAAAACTGCATTACAAAATAAATATCTGGTTCTTTGATAAAAAGTTGAATGTAAAAGCCTGTGTACGTAAAAACTCTGGGGGAGAGGTAAACTAGGCACATTTTTACAAGAAACATCCCATCACTGAGCTTAAAATTCTGCTTTACATGCGCCACTTATGGAAGGCAAAAGATACGTATTGAAAAAACTGACAATAAAATCTGCAGAAATCAGGTTTTTGTTCATTAATTTAACAATGAAGCATTTTGAATTTGCTACTGCTCTGATTCACCCCTCTGGCTTCCTCTCCATAGCAAAGGCAGCCATGGCTCATGGGTATTGTAGTATTCAGACCCAGCAGCTATGCCCAATTTGACTCTAACATAAACCTATAGGATTGTTACATTATCTAGGAGAGTCCCATGTTTTTATGTTCAGTAACATTCGTATATCGTTGAAAAACCTGAGATGGGAATACATAATGGAAAAGCACTTCCAGAAACAGTGTCTCTCTTTCACCATTTATTCAGTTTCTTTCCATTTTAAGTGTTTACTTTTAGCTAGCATTTCAACCATTTTTCAATTACTTTTAACTATTTCAACTGTTTACAGGTTACTTTTAGCTAATTTGCACCATAAATCCATTGCTCTCAGCTATTTCACAATGTACCTCTTACTTTTAGCTAACTATTTCATCCATTTATCCATTACTTTTAGCTTACTGTTTAGACTTCTCTGCTCGCTTGTAGTCGCACTAGCTAGTAGTGCTAGTTTTCACACACTCTCAGTTGCAACATGTACGTTGTTCAGGTGTTACAGCTGTCTCAATACGTAGATATATATTTTTTATTCAAACTAGTTGAGCTACTCCACAGTCTTTTCATGCAGCCCCTGGTTGGGAATCACTGTTTTAAAGTCTAAATGCACAATGTCTCATGTTATTAGCTACCTATTTCTTTACAAACGTTTTCATTTATCCTGTCTAGTAATTAAGGAGATTGCTATACATTCATAACATTGAACATAACAACCATTTCCTCTGCAGATATCACTGCCAAGATCCACATAATTGTCTTTCACTTCAACATTTAGAGGTCAGGATGGACATTAACAAGTCTTCATGCTGTTAAAATGGGATGCAGGAGCTCTTTATGCAAGTTTACTCAGCATGGCAAATAAGGTTAGTAGGTGGAAAGAATGGTATGACATTAAATGTGTGGGTGGTTCTTTCTGGTGCACCCTTTGAAACAAATTGTCTAAATTACTGTAAATGCCTTGTTGTATCTGATGAATAAATTCAGACAATTTTGGTTTGAGTGTTGATACACTTGAGAGACATTCAAAAATCACCCACCTATCCTTACTGTAATTACCACCTTGAGGCTGACCTGAATTGTTTACAGTAAACCTGACATAGCATGAAAGCAGCATGATTGAGCTTGTGGTCAGGAGGGACGTTCTCCAGACTAAACCTGTACTAAACATCTAAACAGGGCCACGTCGCTGCAGGACTTTGCTGGACGATGTTAGATTGAGGTCCAAATCTTCCCCACAGAGCAGGAAGGTTATTTTAACACTCCGGCACGCGCGTTCACCGCTGTGTTTCCCCGTGCAGAGGGAATAGGGGAGAGAGGCAGGAAGCCACTAGGCTGTAAATCATAAAGCTGAGGTGACAATCCATCGTTCTTGGGCATGTTTATTGTGCTTTTCTCCTCTTTTCTCCAATGACCTATTTATAACAAGCCACATCCCCATGTCAAAAATATCCCTCCTGTGTGAGATTGCATCAACATTAACCCTATATCTCAACAAGCAAAGCTACTTTTAAGTGCATTTTTTTTCCAATTTATATTCAGGTAGGTGGAAATGGAAAGAAAGCAGGCAAACTAAAGGACATAAGGATTCAATTTTTGTGAGTAACATTACAGTCTCAAAGATGTGAGTAATCACTAAAGTATCACTGGATTACTTGCAGTAATATAGTGCGTTCTCTCTATACAAATCAAAGCAGGTGTTCAGCTCATAATGTGACTAAACAGAGGACGTCTGAAGAACACCAGCTCACCTCAGGAAAAAATGGCACAGACTGACCACGATGGTCACATACTCTCCAGATAGGAAGGAAAAAGTTAGGGAATTAATAGTTAATGATTGTTTTTATGGAAACATTGAGAGGACATTGCAAAGATTTTCTTACTACTGCGCTCATTTTTATCCCAAAGTTTGTGCTGGTTGCTAGGTGGCTTCCAGGACATAGTATTGAGCTGAAAAGGAAAAGGCTTGGTTCTTCCTGAAGCACGCAAACCCCTGGCGATCTTAGCAGGAACCCGGTGAACCTTCAACTACAGGATTAAAGAGTAAAACAAATGCTATGCAGAGCCTCGCATTAATGAACACATCCTGTATGAGTGGCCTCTGCTGTCAATCAAAGCACTCATTCACTTTCATTCATTACAGACTAATTATCAGCTTTTAAGGGGCACTTCACTAATTCACATCAAGCTCAGGTTACTCATCATGGGGAGTACTACTCATCTGGTGAAACCAGTTGTATGATGTCTTCTGTGTTTCCAAAGTGAACTTTCCAAAGTTCAATGTCATTGATGATGATGAATGATGATGTCATTCGGGGGATTCCAGTTTAAGCTTACTTAAACTTGAAAGACTTAAAATTCACAAAAAACTTCAAATCTGTGTTACAAACTGGGGCAAGATTTTGAAAGATGTGGGTGTTAACAGGGAGGGAGGTCTAACAAATGACAGTGACAATGATCCAGTTGCATTGTGGGAATTGTAGGATCCAGTGTTTTAGGGACCATGAAAGTCAGGATATTATGGTGTCTGCTGCATCTATTTAGCTATTCTTCTTTTAATCTATCTCTCACATGTCCTCCAACTTTATGGATGTGCAATGCTACATCATTGTAATGGGAAGGCTATGTTCATAATACAGTTTTTTAATATGCATATTTAGCCAAACATTTCAGCTACATCTGTATCTTCTACTACCCTCTGCTCAGTGTAACTGGTCCATTGTTTAGGTATTTTCAGATCTGTTCTTGTCACTCCAGAACATAAAAACCTGCTGTAACAGAGCCCAGGCACTCCGGGGCTGTTGTACATCACAGTGTAATCTAACATGGTCTTTGGGCTCACTGCTCTGAGGTCATTCTTTTTCCCAGCTGCCTGCCAAAGTGGGAACCAGATACACCGTGTTATCTCTGACTCGCTATCATGAGAAATTGAGCCTCACTGTCTGTGTAAATAAACCACATGTCACATACACAACACACACACATATATACAGATGTCTGCATGCTACGAGCTGTTTGCCTGAGTTTACATCACACACTCAGCACCCAAAGTTTTAAGGGAGGAAACCGTCTGATATGCTGTACGTCAAGGATAGAGCTCCGTCGACCGGGAGAGGAAGGAAGTCACTTTCTACTGTTTGGTGTGAGTGAAGGTGTTGTGAACCATCTGCTCCACAGTAGCCGTGGTGACCTGGACAAGAGATGAGGAGAGGATGTGAACAGGCGGACTGCTCTGTCTACATGCCCACTCAGACTGGGAGAGTTATGGGAGACTGGAAGGCTGCTTAATCCTCCTGCCTGTGGATGATTCTGGGCTCCCAGTCTGCCTCAATCACATACACACCAACACACCGTGTGCAAAGGGAGGATTGCAATTGATGAATCCCCAGGTTTTCCCTCCTTTGAGCAGACGTGGAACCCTGGGATATTTATAGTCATGTAGGGACCGATGTCTGGTAGCCAGCGTGCTCCCTTCTCCTCTATCTATCCTGCTGGATATCCTCTCAAATCCAATAAGTGGTTCCTCATTCTCTCTCAGAGAAGAATTGGTCACTGGGGTATGTGAGAGATGGAGGCAGAGCACAATGGGATGTAGAAATCCATTATGGAGCAACAGAGACTACTGGAGAGGCCCACGCAGAAGTTATATGGAAAAATAAATATGAAACGGGAACCAACAACTCCATTTCCTTCTCAAGGCGGGCTTATTATGTCTGCACGTTGTTTGTTTTAAAGAGTTCTGGAGATAAGTGGCTGTTAATGAAAAGAGGAGCGGGGTAATTAGCAGCTGACATTCCTGATGGTTGGTTGGTGGTTAAACAGCAGTCACATTTGATTTACATAATGTTAGTGAGTTATTACGGGTGGGTGGAATAAAAATAAACCTCACATAAGGCTCCAAACTATTAACTATCTACCTAAAACAGCAAGATTCTTCCAGCAGATCTACTGTAAATGTCATGCTAATAGGGATCAAGACTTTATTCTACTATAATTGATCCAGTTGTCAGTTGTTGTCTTTGTCTTCTAGTAAAAAGACCCCTGTGTCGACAGCGCAGCAGGGAGGATAGTACCAGCCAAAGGAGCTTAGCTATGCCTCCACTGCAGAGTTCCTTAATGCTTTTTGGGGGGAGAGGGGTAAGTGGCACTGGGGGTAAAGCTGGGTAAGTGACACTGAGGACGTGTGTTGTGTGCTGTCACTGAGCTGGCTGTGTCGGGTGGCAGCGCAGCAGGGGAGCTGGCTGGGGGTCTGAAGCGGAGCTGCGGAGCGTGTCACTCCGCTGGCCCATTAATCATTCCCAGCCTGCCCGGCTTCAGCGCCTCAAAGGGGCTCGATGCGCACGCACTAGGTGGTCCTGATGCCACCCTGGAAGCCCCCGTCTGCTCCATGTAGACAGACGGTGGACACAAAGGGTTGAGCATCCACACATACGCACAGACATGTGCATCCATTTCATCTTGGCACAGGCAACAATGTGGAGCCCCATGAACAGATAAAAATAAACAGCCAGGAAAACAAACAATTTGAACTGTCCCAGCCATTCAGGATCCATTTATGGCATCATACGGTGTTGTCTGTTGTGTTTAAGTGTGCACAGACAAACAGAGCTGAAGCCCAAATAACAGCATTGCATTTTAGGACACAGTTCACACAAACTCACTAAATAAGTGCTTCAGTGAGTAGCACTGAAACACAGAGCTACCATCCGTATCTGTTAAAGTCACAAAATTCTGTATTTGTATCTTTATTCAGATTTATACCAGAGAGGGGTGGTGACTCGACCCAAAGTGGATAAAAAATGACTGGCTTAATTCTCTGTCTTGCAATGTTTTTACTGCCGTCATTTCCCATTTCTCATACATGTACTGTATGTATAAGTTTAGCTGCTCAAAAAGATTGAAAATAACATTACATTTAAACCATGTACCTAAATTAATCAAACAACAATCAAAACTTGATTTGTATTTGAACCTCAATTAAAAAAAAATAAAAAGTAAGACTTAACTGAGTCTAAATAAAAGCTGTGTAACTGTTAATGGTCTGGGTGGAAATGAATAGTGGAAGGTAACAATGGGCCATATTTCATGATTAATGACGGGCTGTGTTTATAACGGAAGAAGGACCAGTTGGATGCATGTTTGGTCTGACGTGTCTCTGATTAAAAATGACTAATCTAAGCTACTTACAAAAAACAGGCCATTGGGTCAAAGTTCATCATTTTAAATTTAAATGGAGGTTGTACATGCGAGTCCCACATGAAAATAAAGGTGGTTTAAAGTATCGAGAAAGCTATTGACAAAATCTGAAAAGCTCTCTTGGCCATTTTGCATGCACTTTTAAGACGGTCCCTAAATTCAACTCATCAGTTTCACTCTACTGTCAAGTTCACAAGATACCAAGCTTCAATATTGGATCATGATGTAAAAATAACACCTGTAACATCTGTCAAGCGTTATCCTGCACTGCACATCTGAAGAAATCTGAAGAAAACATATTGAGGAAGAACCTCGTTGAATGACTGAATATTAAACCTAAAACTCTGCTGTGTTAAGAGGTCATTATCGGTTCAATTCTGAATAATTTACCCACATCCCTAGTAATGACACAACATGCGTCAATTCTGCTTTTCACTGTGTGAATAATGATGACACAATCAGGGAATCAGCACATAAAATGTGTCATAGAGCATGTGTGTCTCAAGTCAGCAGATAGTTTTCACGTTTTAGTCAAATGTTAAATGATCTGTGTGTCGAATAAACTCACTGTATTCTGTTCCATACTGGTCAACATTCATACTACGATGTCCAACAGCCCATGCATGAAGGATATTAAATCAAAGCTAACGCACTCCTCTCAAAACACTGAGTCACCTCTCCAAACCGCCATCCACAACATAACAGAACAAGATTTTTCAGTATGCTCTTAAAAGCCTGAGTGAAACCTTTCTGGCTCAAATGGCTCATGTCTGTCTTGAATTATGAGCTCAACAAAACAAAATCCTCAAAACATGCAGTCTTTACCCAGAGGACACTGGATTCTAGCAGAGCATAAGATTTTTTTTTTTTGAGATCCCCAAAATACATCTCTTTGTTTTATGGTCTGGTTGTATACAGAGAAACCTCTTACCAAAGTCACAGGCTT
The DNA here is from genome assembly GCF_914725855.1 of Thunnus albacares. Lineage (NCBI taxonomy): Eukaryota > Metazoa > Chordata > Actinopteri > Scombriformes > Scombridae > Thunnus > Thunnus albacares. The sequence goes on along the minus strand of NC_058122.1, from coordinate 7,179,857 downwards.
ATGTTGTAAGAAAGACTGGAGGGGACAGAGTAATTTTAGAAGTATTGTTCTCCATTTGTGAGACATCGTGACAAAATTAAAGGGTGTTGTAGGATGTGTCCTAAAATGACAAGTGCTGTTATCATTGTTAGCATGTGATCATCAACCTAATTCTTAAGCACAGACATGTATTTTTTTAGCACGGCTTTTTAAATGTAAGGAACGTGTCAGGAAATCAATACTCAACTGGACAAGAATCCCTGTAACATCCTTCATGTTGAAGCGTTATTATGCAAGACACTGAATCCCTCTCATGTCTAGTTGTCATGTTTTTAAGCTGTTCTCACTATGAAGGAGGGCCAGAGAACCCAGGGGGTCTGTGAAGTCCATTGTTCCATGTCTTTAAAGGAATGCATGGTGCTTTGTGCATGTTTTAGCCCATTAACTGTGCAAATTGTGTATATTTTTTTATTATTACTAACACTATTCCAAAACATATTGTAAGTTTTAAGATTAATTTCCCACCATCCACGCAGCCAACACTCAGTTAAAGGTGCAATATACGACATTCAGCCCCACTAGATGTCAGCAAATAACTATTTGCTATGTGAAGTTATAGTGAAGTAATGGCGTCCTGAACAGAGAATGAAGTCACATTCCCTCTGTGTGTGTTGTTATCCAAGCTCTTGGAAGCCAGTCCGGCTGCATGTTAGTGCATGTGAGTCCCTCCCTGTCCTCCCGCGTCTGTCTTCAACATGCTGGGTCACAAACTTCCTCATATTACAAGTAAAGAGTGCACTAAAATATATATCTGAAAACATTCGTGGCAAGAAATAGGCAATAGTAACAGAATCTTGATCCATATTTGATCAGCACCGCCTAGTTTGACAATTTGATCTGAGTTTCATGAGCCGTGTGTTCAGATGCCACTTTCATTTTTTTTTATATGTGATTGAGTAAATAACACACACATTTGTTTTGGTCTGAGATGCTGTTGCTCTAGTGCGACATCTAGTGGGGCTAATTGTTGTATATCGCATCTTTAAGGTTATGGTGACTGAAAACAAACAAGAAGAAGAGGGTTTTCTCTGAGTCTATAAGAGCAAGTGTAAGGGACTGTCTAAAAATTATTAGGGGGGAAAGAGGTCAGAAAAGTGGGAGGTTTTTTCTTGATGATGGGAAGTGGGTCAATCTTTTTTTTTTATGTTTAGTCCTAATCAACTGGTAGCTCATAGGGGCAATATGTTTGTTTTGAGAAACACAGAATACACTTGAATACTATGGATGATTAAAACATTATCTCCACCAACAGTCGTTCCCAAATTCACAAAAAGGAAAAATTTTAAATATGTCATAATAAGTTGGCCAATGATATAATTCAAGTTAAGGATGACACATTGGACCCAATTCATTCATTCTGTGTCAGTAATAAATGTTTGCTCAGCGGCTTTATATTAAGAAATTAATACATTTGCAATTTTTTAATGTGTGATTGGTGGCTATATGAACATTATTGTTCCATTATCATGTTATGGCATAGAGTGATGTACACCATCTTAAATTCTTTGTGCTTCAACTCTTTGAACCAATTCAGTACTGCTGTATTATTTTTCAAATAGGGGGTGGCCTTTTTTTTTTTAAGTCAAACATAACGTTAAACTCCCCTCCCCACCCTAATAATTTTCATACAGTCCCTAAGGCATTTCTCACATATTATGAGATATGAGACAAAACAAACAATGAATAAATACTTTGAAAAGTAATTTGAATTTGTTGTTTTTTGCATTAAAATCTCAGGTGTTGGAGCTTCCCACAACACATCAGTTCCATGAATCAGTGCATGGAACTACAGGAATACACAAAGATACAAAACTGGTAATAAAGTCAATTCATTTTCTGAAGTATAGTTAAGGTCTCTAACTTTATCTTTATGTAAAATCAAATTGTTTGTGTGCTTTGAAGATGGTCAGCAGTAATGCAAAAAAAAAGCTGATTTGTAGTTTCCTGTAAAACTATGCAAAAACATAATAAAATTATTTTTCTTACAAATTTCAGACCATCTTTGTGACTTTGTGAACATGAGCTGGAACAGAGAAGCCAGCTCTATACTGAGATGTCACATACAGACAAAATCTTTAGCGGTTTCACTGTGACTGATTTGGAGAAAAGTAATGCCTACCATACACTGAAGAGTTTGAAAAGACTTTTAAAAGACTAAAGTCTGACGCCCTCTCACATCTAAAGAAAATATGTCTAGATTTTGCAAAGACTGGGGATTATGCATAGTCACTATTTGCAAGACTACAACTTGATTCCTTTTGAGATTATTTCCCATCCTGCTTCTGGTGGAAATTTACAAGAAGAAAAACTGTGGAGCAGAAACAAAAGAAGCTTTTGGCCACATCTGCCCTTGTGTGTGCATTGGTTTGCTCTAAAAAAAACAGCCAAAAAGAAAAAGAGAAGCCACAACCCTGGTTGACAGAACAGGGACGGCAAGGATGCATCTCCCCGGAGCCCCCACCTTGTTTACTATCTACCCGGTTTGCTGCTTCCTGTTTGGTGCTGGAAAGAGCGCACCTATTGGTTATTCACAAAAATTATTTAAACATAACTATTTGCATGAGCCAAGACTAAAAACTTCTAGTAATATCAAACATGTTTGATTTTATTGGAACGTCAAGACATGAAAAATACTGATGTTTTATATGACCACCTTACACCAAACGATCGAGATGACAGGAGCACACCACAAACAACTCTAGCAAAACACTCATGATTTTATTCTGACATTGGAAATTTGTCTGTGACTGTGAAATTGCTTAAAAAGTCGTTTGGTATAAGGCCAGCATTAGTAACAACAAAATTTGCCTCAACCTCTGTGAGTGACAGTGGTTTCTGTCACAGTTTCCATAAAATGCATCTCCGGTTTGCTGTTTCTTGTTTTGGTCAGTTTTTCTCCAGACGAGGCTGTCATACGAGTCCTAATAGTTTCAGTGAGTCAGCTGGCTGATAAAGTTCCATGCAATTTTCATGTTTACAAGAATAAGTGCATGAGTCTGCTTTATACTTGATTTTGCAGATTGAAACTAACTGACTGGTTTAATATATTTTGGCTCTAAGGTGACTACCTCCTGACCTGCATTTACTTTCTCTGAACTCCCATTGGTCAAACCATTTGTATTTCCCACCCCAGTGCCCCTGAGCTGTACTCAAGAATTGACATGTTCTAGTTGACTGAGACTCATCAGTCCATCTAACTGGCACTCTGGTCCTGATGGGATTTTCAAGGGTGCCTGACTTTCCATGCTGCTGTACCGTAATGCCAAAAATGTTCCTAAATGTTTCCTAACTTGCAACACACCTGTTTCCTATTAACCACTCCAGGTTGTTTTAACCTAGTATTTGTTTTTTGACATTTTTTTGTTTATTCTTATTTTCTTCTTCAGTACTTCAACTACTATTTCCATGTAATCTTGTTTTGTGATCCGGTTTTATTTAGACTGTTTGCACTGCACATCTGAAGTTTGTAATGTTGTTAAGCTTGTTGTGAACCCATGGTGGAAAATGACTGTTACCCTGTTAATCATTAGTGGGGATCCAAACAAACAACCCATAACAAGAGCAAGACGCTAACAATCACATTTATTTGTTTTCATTTCTGTGTTTTCTCGCATTCAGGGAAATGTTCCTCTCAGATGAGTTTTTTCCCCTGCGTGACCAAAGTCTTTATATGTTTACTACTGGATTTTACTGAATGTGGCTGTTCTGCTTTATTAAACCCCATGAAGAACTTTTTCTTTGCCTTCCAGAATGAGGCCAAAGATCAGAGCCTGTTGAGCTGGTGAGGACTCAGTGTCTTGCTGTCAAGGGGATTGAACCGAGGCTTTCTTGTTGAACATAATCAGTCTCATCCCCAAACCACCTTGCAGCATCTTCATTATAACTCCTCATTATGACACATAAACTTTGCACGCGCAGGCTGTTTTCAATACTGTATTGTACAATATATGATGGTGGTGTATTTAAATGCAGAAACCCATCAAAACAGAAGTCAACACAACAAAAACAACCCCAGAAATAGTGGTGTCCTCCGGCTATTGTTGACTAAATTCATGTGAAAAATCAAAACCCTCAAATATGTCTCGGCTTGCAAATTAAATGGAAATGGCTGCCTCTATCCTCTAGCATTGGCACACAGCAACGGGCCGCAGAATGACAAAGGAGAGCGAGAAACGGGAGAAACAGAAGGAGAGAGGGACGAGAATGAAGGAACCGGTACACCAAAGAACGAGCGAGACAGCGCGACTTCTATTACAAGAACATCTATGACATCATGCTTTACAGAAATTCCTCTCTGCCGTCACATGCGCTGCTGCTGCTGAGCTGAAATGAGACCCAGATGGTTAACAGGCCTGGCTTGGACCAACCTGGCAACCCAGGAGAAGGCGGGCGGCACATTCACCATCAGCAGAAAACAGTGTCAGTAGTCAAAGTCAGCAACACAGACAAAGAAAAGTCCGGCACAGAGACGCCATCGGCCTGCATCTTCAAACCAACATCATGGCTCAATTGTAAAGCAAACAGGAATGTCGATGTAAGATGTGGAGTGGTTTCGTAAATGTGGTGTCTTGTACTATAAGGGTCCGGTTTCTTCCTGCCTGTGTTTCCTCTCTCTCTGAGCTGCTGTCATGCAAGTGGGTTGTAGTATAAAAAGGAAAATAATCTGTTTTCTAAAGGCAGTCTTGCCTTGGCTGATCATGTGTCTAGACTCATTACAAGACTTATAAGCGGCTATAGTACTGATTTTAAAAATGCCTCCATGTGTTTGTGCTTTCAAATCTCTTCCACCATATTTATTACCGAACCTCTGAGTTCTTTAAAGATTTTTATATTCTGCACTCTCTATTTTTAGAGTTGTTGGAGTATGTGCTGCACAGACTGGGAAGAGAGCCAGTAGGCAATTGATACAATCATATCCTAATTCAGCTACCTTGTGGGTGGCAAACATGTCAGATCTTCCTCGCAAACATTTCTCTGTAGGTTTAATAAATGCCAAACACTTTGAGCGGAGCGCAAAGCAAGTGACTTTATGATGAAAGATGCACAGATTTCTAATCTACAAGACAAGATCGCTTGCTGAAATTACAAGTTTCTCTTTAAAAATGTCTTTCTTATCAAATACACATTACACTACAGCCAGATAAAAGCCCGCTGGCCGCAAGGACAGGCATGAGGAGGTGCTGCGCTCTGAAAGCACATCAAAAGTGTTAAAGAAACAAGACCGATTTAACCTCCAGCTGACTCGCCGCTATTATAAAACAGGACATCGCATGGCAGGGCGACAGCAAAAACAAAGTCGAAATTGAACAAGTGCAAAATTACATGTATGAGCAGCCGAGGCTACCATTTTAAACTCGCCTCAAAACCCACTTGGCAAGCAAAAGTTTCCCACAGTTCCCTTCACAGCCCATCAGTCAGGCCGGAGAGGAGAGGGGGCCTGACTGTCAGGGGTCAGTGCTACGCTGAACACGGAGAGAATATGAAGCAGCTGCCTGGGACAGGAGGGCCTGACGTGTCACTATATGTGTGTTTCTCAACCTTATTCATTCCTTCATATAAATGATTATGGCTCAACAGGTCAGACGTGATCATGCATCATCATGTTAAACAGCTTTTCGTTTGCATGTTTCATGAACATATTTGTAAGTCATGCAGTTACAGCTGATAGGAATGTGAAGGTTGCTGTTGCCAACACAAATGCCTCTTGACAAAATGATGGCAACCCTGCATGCAAAGCCATGGGAAATTGACTCTGTCTTACTTCCTTGATGCCTGCGGCCAGCTAGTGAAACCAACTACTCTCCCATATCCACACCTTACTCACTCACTCCTCTCTCAATATCTTCATGTCTTATAGCAGAGAGGAGAAATCCAGACAGATCATTAGCACCAACCACTCTGCATCCCCACTGCCAGACCGTATGGACCCACCGCTCAATGGAAACAACCCCTCCCCTGGGTCTTCTTTCATGCTAAGGTGTCAGGCCACCCTTATTATTTCCTCTTTGGGAGACAAGCTCGGTCTGGTTTTATCTGATGACACCGCTCACACACACAAAAAGCGGGATGGTGAAAGGGGGGCCTCCCACTGACAGCGAGATGGATGCCACAAGTGACAACCTTTTGTTTTAGTAAAATACACTCACATGCTGGCTTTGCAGGGGCGAAAGGCGGAGGCCAAGGGGAACAACTTGTTCACTTGTTCCGTTTGGTTGAGCAAACCGTGGCATTGTCGGAACTTGTTACTTTTCCAGGTTTGGTTCTCTGGAGCTCAGGGGGCTTGAGCTGTTGATATAAGCCCCCCACCCCTCACCCCCCCACCCTTGCTGTGTTGAAAATAAGCATCACAGCTAATACACTCGCTCCGAATAAAAACTTGGATCTGGCTTCAAATTACCTCGCGCTTTGTCCTCCTCCCTGAAAGGCTCTAAAGTGGCAGTTTATACTCTACGTGCCAAAAATGTCAATAAAACCGCCTTAATCACCCATCCAATCTGTAATAGCACCTGCTTATGGAAACACAACACGCCCCAGCAGTCTATCTCTCCAGCTGCAACGTTTCCTTCCTATTAAACCGCTACTACAGTCGGAAACACCGGTCAAAACGCAATTACGCATTCGGACAGGCGCACTTGTTTGTTGAAATGACTTCCTGCCCTTTTTTTCTATTCGGGAATTTAGTCAGGATGTTGATAAAAATCTGGGGTCTACAAAGTGCATACAGTGTTGTTATTGAGCGAATTATACAGTCAGCAGCTTGGGAAATAACACTTAAAATTTCTTATTTTTCTAAGCAGGCAGGAAATATGACGCTATAAAGTACATTGTTTAAAAGATTTTGTGTATTTGGTTTAATATCTTTTTGGTGCCATTATGATAAAGATAATATATAACAATTTATTTAAACTATTTGCAATTTTTAGGCCTAAATTCAAATTAATTTTGTTATATTTTTTGCCAGTCATATGTTTTCTGTGCTTGTTTCAACACAAGTTTACTTTGTTTTGGAATTACATAAATTCTAATATTACCAGCAGAGATTGACAAAGATTGATTAATTTAAGAAGTAATTCAATCAAATGCCTTATAGTATAATATAAACCTAAAATATAATTAAACCCTTGTTTGAATTTAAAAATCAGGATGTTTATTTTTGTCATTCAGGTGATGAGATTTCAGCTCGCGCTTGACAGACGAGGCCTTCCTCTCTCTGAGGTTTTATTTAACCACAATCAATTTAATTATACTCTAATTTAAGGTCACCACCTATTAATCTCGGCCTGTGGTTACGGCACAAACATTTCTTTGGACCAAAGACATTTGAAAATTAAAGAAATATATCTCTTCAGAGGAGACTTAATTCTGTGTTTCATTCCCAGTGAGAAAAATATGTAAATATAAAATTCACGTGGGAGAATCAACAACTGGCTGGTGCGTAATTTTTGCGCGTAACGGCAGGACAAATGTGATCAGCAAAAATGACTTCTTTTAACAGCATCTATTAAATTAATCGAATATTATAATTAGTAAAGACTTATTTCAAATGCTAAAATTATTCCACAGTTAAACGACAAAAGAGGGGATGCCTTACCGACGCACTCGTTGGCTTCTCTGGCCGTGGCGCGCTGCCAGGGTCGGTCATAGTGGAAAGGTTTGCACCTGTCACACTCCGGTCCCGCCGTGTTGTGTTTGCACTCACAAACCAGATTCCCCTCTCTGTCCTTTACACACTTTGAAGCGTGTCCGTTGCACTTGCACCGTCCTCCGACCTGCAGGTCCGACACGGCGTAAAAGTAGGAGTCGCGGGCCAGCTCCGAGTCGTCCTCGTTCTCGTCTCCGAAAGTGTGAAGCCGGCTGAAGATCACCTTGATGTCGGTGGCCGTCACCCAGTCCTGCAGCACCGGGGAGTTGTCGAAGTCGTGCGCCGACGGTCTGCCGTCCAACGTGCTGAAGGCGATGAGCCCACCTGTCAAAGGGTGCATGTCTGTGTGGGAGTCCGTGCAGATGGCTTCTTGCTCGTTCTGCTTGGTAATTGTCGCCTTATTCTGCCTGTTGTACATTTTCTTGCACTGAGTGGAATAAAACTGAAACGGCACCCAGGATTTGCCATAGTCCATGGACTTGTAGATTGCCATGGACTCAGGTCTAGGTGAGCAAAACTGCAGGCTCACATAGGTGACCTCAAACTTTTTACCCAGCGTCAAGGTGAGGGTGACGTTCTGCGGATACTGCACGTAGTTTTCAGACTGCCAGCAGGTGAGGTTGTGAGGGTTGTTGAGGTCTGTTAAATACGCAGGTGGATGGGACTTCTTGGGATCCCCGGCGTCACATGTGTGACAGTCCCTCGTCCTCTCCTCTCCCTTCTCGGTCACCACACAGTACCTGGCGGCCGGGGTGCCGCAGGTGCTGGATACGCGCACGTCCTTACCAAAGGCTGAGTTCACGAAGTCGGGGATGCATCTCCGAGGGTTCCCGTTCTCATCATAGCACGGGTCTGGAGGGGAGGACTGTGCAGCAAACATGCTCAGCCCGTATCCTCCAAAGACCCCCTCGGTCAGCGCAGAAACTGTCACCAAGGTGACCCAAACCTCCAAAATCCTTTGCATTGTAATCCGTGCACCGCAGTGACTCTTGCGCTGAAATGTAATGAAGACAAAAGACGATTAAAATAATCAGAATTAATAAAACGTATTATTACTGGCAATATTAAAGACAAGCACAAAACAATAACACACTTAAATTATGCTCAGAGAGAGAGATGGAAAACTTGGACGCACTAGTGAAGCGTGTAACATAGCTACTAAATGTGTGTGAACAATTCTTACGAGGCAAAGAAAACTCCACCCAGGACACTACCTCGAAATAAACTCCTCAGTCTGAAAGTGTAGCAGAACTCCTAAGAATTTGGAGAACAATCTATCCCGTTTACGCACGAAAAACTACTGCTATGGTTCAGCTTTTCTCCCCCCTATTTGAAATTCCCAAATAAAAATAAAAAATATGGCAAATGCCCAGCTGGCTCTGAGTCTCCCTGCCTCTGTCTGTCCACTCAGTCACACCTCTGCCCACCTCTATCTCTGTCTGTCCCATTCCCTCTCTGTTATAATAGAAAAAAGGGGGTCCGCTCATTCAAAGGAGAGGAGACGGAGCCTTTTGGGTGTCTTTGCGGAGGGAGAGAGAGTAGCGACATCTTCCGGTAGATTATTGGCACTACATGTTAAAAAATGCACTGGGTTGCGCATGCATTGTGATTAGAAGATACAAAAAAGCTAGAGCAACAAATTTATTTATAGTAAAATGCAGCAGATTATTTGGTGTCACTGGTGAGTTATAAAAAAGAAATTATAATGATCAATTGCCCAACTGACTGCAGGTTTTTGCATAGTTCATCAAGCCATATCTTTATGATCAGCTGATGTGTTTAAAGGAAATCAACTGCTGTCTTGTAACCTCAAAGAGGAAATATCCAGGGTGGTTGCAAGTAACTGGCCTACAACAATTGTTTAAAAAATAATTTTGTGTGTGTAATTGTGCAGCATTTGCAGGAGGAAGTAAATGTATTTCCTGATGAGCACATTGTCCTTCTGCTCAAAGAGATGCATACACTAAACACTATTTCAACCCTTTCATTTGGAAGAACTCAGAAACATAGAAAAACATAGTTAATCAGATTAAGGCGTTGTTTTTTCCCAGACGAGCGATTTGAAAAGTGTGTGAAATTAAGTAGTGTTAGCAACAACCGTAATCACCCCTCTCCACTCAAAATGTGTTTTGCTTAACTTGGATGTTTGTACTTCATCATGCAGAGTGTATGATATATGTGCAGAGTTTGACACTAGAAGGCCAATCATGGTCCAATGTGCAACCTCCATGTGTATGTACACTGAAAATGGGCTTTTCAGTGAAGTAGCAGACTAAGCTTTTGAAATGAATAATACATAGATTCTGTATTTTCCTATGAGGAAGAAGGAGGAAATGTGATTATAAGAATTTCTAACAAGGCAATTGAACTTTTTTGTGAAAAAACCATCCCTGAGGATACTGACATTTGATCAATATAAACTTATTAGTCCCAAAAAACAATTTTAAAAAAATAAAATCTCTTTTAAAAAGTTAAACCTGCCAAAATATCAGCATTCCCTTCAGTATCAGTGTTGTTTTCCATGAAAGCAGAATGTTGAATTCAACATGTGGGTACAAAGTTGCATGACAGCAGTAACAGAGTTAACTGCCCTATAAATGTTTCCCACTGAAACTCTGACACCCCTAAAGCATTTTAGTATCACCTAGGATACAAAAAACATTTAGTATGTTATATTTTGCTTCAGGTCATTGGTCAATATTTTTTTTCAAATGATCTTGAAAGAAAAATGATGAAACAAACGATTTCAACAGAGCAAAAGTAGCTTATCATTTCCGTTGTAAGTTCAGTATTTCTCTGCACTGCACTATCAAATCCAGACAAGCCATATTGTTCTAACAAGCTCTAATGTGTCAAATGAGGTTCGTAAAATAAAAGACTCCTCCTACAACATCAGTAGAATGTCTTATGTCATGCACCTCAGCATAAAGACTCATTCAGTTCCTGTTTTGCAGCACATGCTCTCTTGACTCTGCAGTTAGAGGGTCTATTTTTGAAAAGCACCAACACAGGAGGATGTGGTCTTTGTATTGTTTCCCCTTGCTGGTGTGCCTCCGCTGCGGTTGATATGAGATGATCTAGGATACTGATAATTGCAACTATAGGTAAGATTTATATCTCTCTCTGCTGATCAATGCTTTATTTTGCCTCTGTTGTATATTTCTACTCATTTACAGTATGTTCCATGCATCTGCATTATATGTCTAAAGCCTGTTATAAGTTAAACAGAAAGGCCATTTCATATATTTTACCATTTCATATATTATCTCTGTAGTAGGAACAAGACTCTGTTTCACCACTTCCATCAGATATACGGTTACTGCAAAGTGTTTTTCAACCACTGCAGATTTCCTGTTCCCCTTCTTTTAAAAGCTGCTGAAAGCTGTTGTCAGTGCACTTACTATTGACACAACATACAGCATGTTTGGTGAAGTATTAAATGATTATTGAGGAATTGAAAAGTCTCAGTTGTATCATTTTTGCTTAATTGAAAGCAAAGGTAATGAGTATGACCAAGGTCTCTTTAAAGTCATTTGGGAAGCCGCATGTCATCCACTTTGAGCATCATGCCTATGTCACCTCTAATTCCCCTTCCTTGTCTTTCCTTCTTTGCTCCTCTTTAACATGTGCAATTGAAGCAGTACTTGCTTTAAAATAATCCTAATGTTTCAACAAGTCCCTGCAGAGATCAGTATTGTAACATTGTGGCATTAACAGTCTGCATTGGCAGGGTTGGACAATACAGCCTGACTGTATACAATGGAGCAAACACCTGCTTCCTCAGTAGACAATTGACAGGCTTGCTTGTTGAAGCTAGATATGCCAGGTACTGCAAAGCACAGAGCTACTGTCTGTGTTGCCCTGCCACAATAAGATACAGACCTCATGCTTGTCTTCATTGTTTAATATACTGTACATATGTTGTCATTTTTTGTTTTACAGGTAGGGAGTTCAAACTTTATAGACTATTAGACTAATACAACAATCTTGGTTAAATATCATCACCTATAGCCAGTTAGAAAGCCAGCTGAAAGTGGCTGAAATAGCTGAAAGCAAATGGTTGAAATAGATAGCTAAGTGGTAAACAGTTGAAATAACTAGCTAAAAGTGATGAGTAAATAGTTGAAATAGCTAAATAATGGATAAAAGGTTTAAATGTTAGCTAAAGGTAATGGATAAAAGGCTGAAATATTTAACTAAAGGTAATGGATAAATGGTTGAAATGGTCAGCTAAGATAATGGTTAAATGGTTGAGGTGGTTAGCTAAAGGTAATGGATAAAAGGCTGAAATATTTAGCTAAGATAATGGATGAATGGTTGAAATGGTTAGCTAACAGCAATGAATAAATGGTTGAAATGGTTAGCTAAGGTAATGGATGAATGGTTGAAATGGTTAGCCAAGATAAAGGATAAATGGTTGAAATGTTTAACTAAGATAATGGATAAATGGTTCAAATGTTTAGCTAAAGTAATGGATGAGTGGTTGAAATGGTTAGCTAAGATAATGGATAAATGATTCAAAATGGTTAGATTTAAGTGGATAAATGGTTGAAGTGGTTAGCTAAAAAATAATGGATAAATAGTTGAAACATCTATCAGTCAGCCACAGTTCAATTCAATTGCATGAAAAAAATACTGTAACAATATCCACAGTCATATAATTCATAGTGCTAAATAACATCCAATTTAAAATTAGCTCAATTAGCAATGAACACATTTGAACATGTGTGATGGTGTTGGAGTACTTGAGTTCATCTGATATGGCTGTGAGGTTATATCCGAAACAAACCACTGCTCTATCATAATACTGTGCACACTCTTTATTCAATTTGCAGTATATTTTAACTAGAGTAGCTGCAGTTTCTTCAGTTTCTTCCCCTGTCCTGTCTAAAGAAATCTGTGAAAGGATCAGTTTTAATTTATGTTACATTAATGGTTCCAGGAAGGCCCTTTCCTGTTTTGATGGGCACAGATGACCCCAGTTTTCCAGTCGTGCCACTTCATACATTCATCACTGGTTACAGTGACACATTTGCCACAGCTGGGGACAATTATAGCTTCCGTATGCAACATCCCGGAGGCCAAATACAGTGAGGAGTACCAGGAGCAATATTATAATTGAGAAGGATATATCATGGCAGTCTGCGTATGAGTTTAAAGTTATTGAAATTAATGACAAAAGACACTGGAGCAGGCCCTGTCTTGGAAAAATGTGCTTACTGTTTTAAGCCTTTAATTACCCCAATGAAATGTTTTTGTTTCTAAAAATGTCCATTTCATTGTGTGGTCAGTGTGGTTTTAGTTGTTTGTCCGTCAAATGTGTGTGCACCCTAACCACAGGTATTATGTGATCCTAATTCCAGAAAATCTGCGTTAAAATCTGTTTTCGCTACTTGATTGGGTTTTGTACCTTGAGTGTCATTTACATTCATTACTCTAAAACACTTACATACTAATAAAACTAAAAAGGATCAAATAGGAAGTTGTCCTTCTGTAAGATTCATTTCCATGCCAGGCTTGAGTCATACCAAATCTGGAGTCAGCAGCTGATTTTTTGAATGAAAAAGTAGAAGTTGCGGTTGCTTTTTTCGACCAGCTCATCTCCGGTCCACTCATGCAGTCTGTGAGTCACTGGTCTTGGTAGGAAGTGGCAGTCTTTATGCTGTGCACTAACACTGTTGCTGTGGACATTTGTATTTGCATCTGAGTTTGTGCGAGTGAGCCTTTTACTCTTGACTGCGTTTGATTCTCTGAAAAGGAAGAATAATGAATATAACGTGTTGGCAACAGCACTAACAGGAAGTTTGGACTACTGAGGACAGATAATATATTGTTTTACCGGAACACAATAATAGTGTGTAATTCTTCTTCTATTTTTGGCCTTCCTGTCGGTTTATCATCTGTATTTTTCCATCAATGTTGTGATGCCCCTGCAGAAGACGATGCAGAAGATGGAGCAGACCTCATGCACAGAGGATCGTATCCAGCATGTTCTTGAACGCTGCCTGTGTGACCTCGGTCTTGACACCCCTGACAAACAACTCTGGAATGGTAAGACCCAATCACCAGACTTGCTTTTAACTGTAACACAAAAACCATACTCAAAATATGGATTCAGATAACATAAACTGGGTCCTCTTAGTCTGTCAAAGGACAGAATATAAGCTACATCACATAACAATATAATATCAAAACAGAATATAACCTGTTTAATGTAAACTATTTAATCATAAAAACACACAACTAGCAAACTGTTTGGGAACATATTGTTCATCTTATAGAGTCAAATGGGAATTGAAAGTAGTGACACACAGAATGAAGGAGTGACAGAGTGACAGACGGCATGAGACAGTATCATGTTGGTTTATATGTAAGATCAGTTTCGAAATATTTACTGAAACAGCTTCATTCAGAACTTACGCAACAAGAGAGAGTGACGTAATCCTATGGCTGCCAATAAGCATCTTGACTGAATACTTTTCTGAAACTTTTAATGTGTATTTTACAAATGTGTTTACTGCCTTTCATCAGAATGAAACCTAAAAGGAGAAATAAGCAGGTTGTTTGTTTTGTCTCTCTGACTAGCTGGGCTGTGTATAAGCCGCTGGTGCTTAGAGGAACTGGTGAAGAGAGATCCCCACAACTTCCTCATCCTCCTGCAGAAAATTCTGAGGAAAACAAAGGAGGTAAAGAGCTGAAAGATCAACATCATTTTCCATACAATATGAGGAATGAAATTGTGTTTCAGTTCAGGATTCATTTTCTTATCTTTTACAGGTGCTAGAAAAGTGCCAGTATGAACTGGTGGTGCCTCTGACTCTCCTGTTCTCTTCAACCCTCCTAAAAGTGAGTGGGTGTCATTTATCATCAGTAGAGGAACGAGCACAGACTCTTTTTTTTTCAGTTTTGGGGAGAAGTTCTCAATATTAATTGCGCAATAAAATGTGTTTCATTTTGGAAGTCAGTTGTTTCTTCTCTGACTCTTGCAGGCTCCTTATGTGGCTCCAGACTGCAATGTGCTGCAGGAGGCCTACCTGTTGTTCCATGGTTTCCTGTCCTGGCCTGATCCATGCTGCTCTGCCAGTAAACGCCTGCTGAATATCATCCATCAGGAGCTCAGAGCACCAGGTAGCACTGAAAAAAGGCTGAATGCCACCTCACCGCTTTCCTTCAACAAAGGGAGGTTTTGTTGTTGCTCAAGTAGTTTATACACTGTTCATGTATCACTGTGTCCATATGGGGGCGATGTTTACCCGCACAGATATACTAAGCTATCTGTCTACTTTTGCTCTAGGTATTTCCTTTCAAAGACTGGTGAGGACTGAGCAGGGGTTTCCCCCTGAGATTCCCAGCTCTAAAACTTTGTAAGTTCCTTCCTTCACTGAAAAAAAAATATTTATCCTGATCAATTTTTTTCTCATCTCCAATTCTGTTTTTATCGTAATAAACAAATAATTGTGCAGCTCCCAGTAAAAAGGTAAATAGAAAACATTAAACAAACTTGTGTTTCTGCTTCCAGATTGACATACAGTCTAATTTCAACATTAAGTGGTAACATACTAGATCTAGACATATAGATATAATCAGGCTGTACACAAGCTTGAAAAACTTTCTGTTATTTTTACCAGTGATGTGGGTGTATGTGTCTTCCACTAGGACGGTGCTTTTATTGAGCCCAGATGAGGACGTCCCTCCAGAGGTCCAGTCTGTCTCTGAGCAGCTGAGTAGCACCCAGCAGTCGAACAGAGACGTCACCGTCACCCTCATCCTGCACGGCTTTCAGGCTGCGCTGGGCACCAAATATGACCTGCATGCGCTCCGCATTGCCCTGGAGGTAATCAACCAACACTGTGCCTCTTTGTTGATGCACAATTCCTCTTTTTATTTTAATGTGTCTTCCTCAAATGTCTTCCCAAATTTCTTCCTAAAACAAACCCTGCATTGTTCCTCCAGGCAAAGCAGCCTGCAGAGCTGGAGCAGCTCCTGGAGGTAATGACTGACAGCATGGAGACGGCAGCCACCACAGCAGATCTCAGCACAGCTAAACAAGGTCTACAACGCAGCATGGAGAGGCTCAGAGAAAGCCTTGCTGTTCCTGCTTCTGCTGACTGCCACTCAGACACTGGTAAGAGAGAAAATACAAATATAAAATGTCAAGGACAAACTAGATAAGTGACTGAAGTGTTGATTTTGAACTTAAAACTCTAAATCCCATGTCCAGGCTGTTGTAATGAGGAAAAGAACTTATTTCCTGTTGGGACAGAGTTTGTTTGCTAAACCTGTTTTTCAAGATTGAGCTCAAACAGCAGTGCTTCCTTAACCTCCGCATCACCTCCTCTCATTAGGAGCTGTTGAGACTTTCATGCTGCCCTTCCCCAAATGTCACAAAAGCTCCTGGGAAAACGACAACTTTGGTAATTAGTCAAGTTTGAACAGCTCAACACAGATATATTCAAACTTTTTTTTCCACTTAAATTTCTCTCCTATCATCTTTTCTACCTGATGTACATCCTCATGTCTTTCTGCTCTAATTAAGCTCTTTATGTTCATCCAGATATTCTGAATGACATCCTCGCAAGAGAGTATGACCTGGATTCACCTCCAGACTGTTTCCTCAAAACAACAATGGAAGAGGATGATGATAATAATATTATTGACACCAGTGTGGATGAGGAAGACGAGGTGGAGGGAAACAAAGCAGATCACGACTTTCAAAACCACCGCATCTCCACCACATCCTCTTCTTCAAGGGACTCTGTGCTCTCTGGCCACTCTCTGTCCTCCAGCTGGTCTGTGGTCTCTACACCGTCTGGCTCATCCGGTGTAGAGAGCGACTTCAGCGAGGACACGGGACATGAGGACACAACGGAAGGACAGGACAGCCAACCAAAGCCTAGAAAGAAACCCAAAAAGAAATCTAGGTCCCTCTTAGGCGTTGAGCGCTTCTCCTTACTTTTCAAGGCTCCCCGCAGCCCTAACATTTGCCGCCGTGCCCAAAGCATGGGCTTCCATGATGATTACGCCAAAGACTTTCAAAGGACTGGGCCACAGCTCAAATACAAGTCCATGTCCAGACAGGTTCGGCCTCTGCAGGCACCCACTGCATCTACATTTGATCCTCTCTCCCCCCAGAAGCATGTGTGCATCCGCAGGAGGCCAATTCTAAGCTGCGACGAGGGTGATGTGGCAGAGGTGGTCACCCTGTTGCGAGTGGTGGTGTTTGGAGGTGACAAAGAGGTTGGCAGGCTGGCCAGAGCATACAAAGACCTGCAGCAGAAAGAGAGTAAACGTCCCCGACTCACCAAGCAATGCAAACTGCAGTTTTACTTTGTTCCCACCAAAAGGAAAACTACAGGAAGCCCAGGAGGAGCACACACACCAACCGAGGGTCCGGCAGGAAGTTCAACTAAAGCTGTGGTCAGTCTTTTACTTGTATATGTAAATATATACTTGCATAGATAAATTACCACTTTCTAATAAGACACCCTTTATAAAGGTTGTATAAGATGTATAATTAAATGTTGATAAAACATTTACTAATTCTTTATAGATAAGTTATAAGCCATGAATTACTTTTGAGTTGCCAGGTTGTGACTCTGGCTTGTGAGTCATTAATAGTCATTAATAAAGAGTAACAGATGTCTGACTTTCTAATAAACCATCAGAAAGTTACAGTTGTAATGTTAATAAATCATTAATAATAAGGGTCAAAGATTTTCACAGAAGTCCATTGCATGTTTCAATAAGCTGTTAAGAAACGTGGGGCACATTTCTAGAAGATCAGAGGTCAACCCAAAAGTTTATTAATTAATGGATTATAAATGTTTAGTAAATGGTGTATTAACTCTTAATAAAGTCATTATAACTTACTGTTACACCTTTTATAAATCATCATTAGATAGTAGTACATATAATACTGTAATATTTTACCATGCACAGCATTGTTTTCATAGATTCTAATAGCATATTATAATAGCATAATGTATTTAATTGATTGAGGTATTAATACCTTTTATTCCCTCATTCTGACAGGAGTCTACCGACAGTGTACAGGAGGACAGCACAACTGATATAGCCCAGATGTTGGGCATGATGGATCCCTGGTATGAGCGGAACGTCCTCAGTCTGCTCAGTCTGTCCTCTGACGTCCTTTGTCAGGTACCCTTCATACTGGTATCACCGCCTCACTCTGTTCCGTTCATCAACACAATAAGACAAGACAGTAGCTCAAGTGACAAGTGAGTGAAAAGAGGCTTTCAAGTTGCATTATGGGAAATTAAGGATCTAGTATATTTAAAGCTTGATTCGAAATAGGGACTAAAAGTCGTATAATCTAGGCCTCTGCTGCATCAATTTAGACTGTTCTTTCATTTAATGTGTCTCTCACAAGTCCACCAACTTTATGGGGGTGAAATACTAAACGGCTAGTGCAGACTGATGGTGGAGAAATTGGTGAATACTTTTTAAGATAAGATTAAGAGAGAGACTTTATAGTCCCAGAGGGAAATTTGCCTTGGACACACAATGCTGCTGCTGTAATTCAATATTACCACACATCATACATCTCATAAATAGTTGTCATAGTTTATAGGCTGTATTCACGTGTCATTCATGTGTAAATTCATAAGTGTATTCCCTGTGACCCAGGCTAAGGAAAGTGATGTCTCAGTGAGCAGTGGCAGCATGGATCGTCTTCCTCTGCTGGCCGATTTGGTGCTTTATTACTGCAGAAATGCGGACCAGCCTGTTCTGGTGCAGCTCTACCAGGCTGAGGTCAGAGGAGCACCACACACACACACACAGTCTCTCACTCCAGTAAATGCATATGTGAAAGGACACAGTGAAAATCAACTAAATCATATTGGCATCAAACTCTCACTCGCTCACAGAATTAATTTTTTTCTTCCGCCGCACAGCTGACCCTGGCTGGAGGAGAGAAGAGAAGGGAAGTGTTTATTCACTCTCTGGAGCTCGGGCACACTGCTGGAACCAGAGCTGTTAAGGCTATGGGTGAGTCATACTCTGACAGACGTAACCAGACAGCCGCCACACACACACGTACACACACCTACACACACACACACACACACACACACACAAACATATGTACAGTCTGATGTGTTCTTTATTCTTTTTGTAGGTGCTGCAAGCAAAAGGTTTGGAATTGATGAAGAACGGGAGGCTGTCCCTTTAACACTAAATGTTGCCTACAACAAGGTATTGTTCCTGCTTTGACACCCACAGATTTCCTGCTATACAAACAATAACACATATATAAAAGTTCACAGCCAAAGCTATTTTTAAAGCTGCTGTGTCTACGTATGATTACAGGTGGCTGTTAGTGGGAGGAACCAGTGGACCAAGACAGAGATGGTTTGCACATCTATAAATCTTTACAAAGCCTGCAGGAAACCTGAGCAGTTAGGTTTGTGACATTTTTTTCACCATGTGCCAGATTTGAATTGAATTTTGTTGTGACCTTTTTTGTCTTACGTTTGCTTTTGTCTACATTGTGGTTTCTAAGCAAATCAAATCTTGTTTGTCTAGATTCAAGAGTAGAAAGTCTGCAGCTGACGATGACAGAAGTCCTGAAGAGGCAGTGCTCCAAGTCTAAAAAGAGCTACAACCAGGTGAAGGGTGGTTTTACGCATTCAAACTAACCACAATCTCACACACCCCCTCCCTCTGAAATACTCCTTCCTCACACTTCTTCTTTCTCCAACTTCCCTCTGGCAGCACATCTCAATGTCAGAGGTGAAGGTGGACAAGGTGCAGGTGAACGGTGGAGATGATGGGACAACTTTTTCTGTGTGTCTGGATCAGGATGAGAAGAAGTTCATCCAAAGTGTCACCAGGTATAACAAAGCATCACTGCTGACTAGTCACAAAAGACTTTAAAAAAGGGAAATATTCCTCCTACATTTTTCCAGTGGTGGAAGAGGTATTTTAATCAAATTAAAAGTACCAATACCACAATGTGAAAATACTCCATTACAAGCCCTGCATTTAAAATTGGACTTAGGTCAAAGTACTGAAGTATTAGCAGCAAATGTACAAAAGTACCATAAAGTCTCAAGTAAAGGTTCTGTGAACAAATGGCCCTGTGACTGATTCATCAATAGGTACAGTAGTTAGACAGTGTAGTGCAATGATTCCCAATCTAGGGGTCGGGCCATGAAAGGATCACAAGATAAATCTGGGTTGTCATGAGATGATTAATAGGAGAGGAGAGAAGAATTTTTGCTTTTTTTGAAATATGGGGTCATTTTACCCTCTTTGAGTCTCTATATGAAACCATGTGAGAAGTTTAGAGGGGAAATCTGTCTTTGATGGAATTACTAACAAACCATAGACAGCTGAAATGTGACAAGAGGCCCTAACTACACACTGCTTTTTTGTGAGGGGTCATAAGCCAAAAAGGTTGGGAGCCACTGTTTTAACCTCTGACAATGTGTTGTATTTTATGAGTTTATCAAGTGCTTTGCAAGTAAAATCCTATTTGAAACATAACTAGAAACCACAGCTGTCAGATAAATGTAGTATAGTAAAAAGTACACTATTTACCTCTGAAATGTGGAGTAGAAGAGTGGAAGTATAAAGTGGCACAAAATGTAAATATTCAAGTAAAGTACAAGTACCTTGAAATTGTACTTAAGCACAGTATTTGAATAAATGTACTTGGTTACCTCTCATCACTTCAGATCTATAATGTTACAAGTGAGTCATAGCCTCTGCATGCATTAATCAGACACACATGTTGCAGTGATGCTCTGTCTTGTCTGCAGGTGTGAGGTGTCTCTGTGCTGTAAACCAGGAAGCAGTTCAGACTGGAGGTGCTACAAGCCCTCACCAGGCCAAGTCCAGCCTCTGCACCCATCCTACTGCTCTCTGCTCTGCCTTCCCATCACCTCTTTCACCTCATGTCCCTGACACACGTCATACTGCATTCAACCATGGAAGTGATATATCATTTACACAGGCACGTAACACAGGATGGACACTTAATGTGGTGCAGAGATATACTGATTACTTGATTACTATTGTGTACGTTCTGTTGAGGTATAACAGAGTAAAACCCTTCTTTAATAAAATAAGCTATTTATTTTTACTTGATAGCACTGAGAACCTGTTTTTTTATGTTTCAGAAAATATACATTTTGTCATGTTTTTATACAGTTTGTCACACGACTGCAATAAAATCATATTGCAATCAGCTCTGTCTTTTTTTTTTGTCACTATGTAGACAGTGACTGCCTTTTCTGGACTTCCTCTGTTATTCACACCCTGTCTCACACAGTAAACCAAAGTAATACCTGCCATTAACAAGTTATTCCGCTAACATGTAGCAGCAGTAGACGATCTTCATCCGTTTTCAAATTCCTCTTCAGACATTTACAAGAGCAGAAGCTGCGGTGGTAAGTTCTGCATTATTGCAGACAATGTAACTTAGTTCATTTGCATTAGGGTGATTGTTTGGTTGTTCATAGTAACATTTAATATAGTGTATTTCCACTTCATCGCAAACAGCACAGCAATGTATCAGATGATGTTTCTATTGTCTATCTTAGACTTGCGCAGATGGTTTGTGTTTGTAATCATTGTTCACATGAAGTTTTGTCAGTTTTTGGGCCCCTAGAAAAAAGTTTTAACCTCAGTAATTCATTTCAGAGTTTTAAGGACAAATGCAACATTGTCATCTTTGAACTTTTACTGACAGGAGATAACAACATCAGGCATGACAGACTGAAATCTGTTGAAAGTGAATATGGCAGATTTTCTTGGTTTTCATGGTTGAAGCCCATGTTGCTGAAAGTGTGACTATCTTGAAATTCACACAATGGTTGATACCACGGGTAGGTGCTTTCATTTCCCCTTAGATTATTTTAAATTGTTCCATAAAAAAAACTTGCTTTGCTGGTTAAAGCTTGGACCCTGGGAGTGGCAGAATGTAATAACAATGACAATGGCATGTTGATGATACTGATATTCATTTTTAGCTGATGTGGCTCTCTCCTCAACTGTGGAGTTCAGCCTGTACAACAACGTCCAGTCTCTTCTCAGAGAGACAGACAGCCGAAGTGCTTCCCAGAAAGGTAGCAACAACTGAATAAGGCACCTAAAGGCAAAAAAGTTTGAATGCAACCAATAATATAATTAATTATTTATAACATGTCATCTTTGTGTAGAAAAAAGTAACATTTACTGGCACCAGTACTTTCAAAAAAAAGGTTTGACATTTTTGGAAATAATCTTATTCACTTTCTGGCAGTGAATTAGCTAGATGAGAAGACTGGTACCCCTCTCGTGTGTCTGGTATAGTTACCACCAGCACACAGTTAGCTTAACTTAGTATAAAGACTGGGAAAAGCTTGCCTGGCTCTGTCCAAACAATGCAAAACGTGCCTGCCAGCACCTCTTAAGTTCACTAATTACAACATTTTATCTAATTCGATTAAATCTTACAAAAACCAAAACATAAAAATGATGATTCACTGTTCTGCGAGGGGATTACTTTGTGTTCCAAACCATTTCTTTGCTGGGAGCAGTAACTTCTTGGAGACTCCACTGGTTACCTGGTGAATGTTCAGAGCCAAGAAACATCACCCCATAAAACCACAAATTGAAGTTTTTACACTAACTTTTTTGTATGGGTTAAGTAAACAAGATATAATGTGGTAATTAGTGAGTTTTAGAGGTGCTGCTACGTGGATCTTGTTTTGTTTTGTCTCTGGATTGCACCAGGCTAGCTGTTTCCTCCTGTTTCCAGTCTTTGTGCTAAGCTAAGCTAACTTCCTGTTGGCTGTAACCTACAGTTAAACAAATGAGAGTGGCATCAATATTTTCATGTAACTCTTGGCAAGAAAGTGACTAAGCTGGTGTAGCACTTTGTAAAACCTTTAAAAACAACACACTTTTGTGGCTTCAGCCTGTTTCAAGGGTCTTAGAACAAGTCAAATCTCCATATATTATCAAGCTGGTGTCACTCGTGTCAATTAAAATGATAAAATGTTGGCTTTGTAGGAAAAAAATGAAATAATCAACACTAGACTGCCTTCAGAGTAATGGCTAATCTTGTTTCATCTGACATGCTGTGTGTTGTGCAAAACAAAATATATAGAAAACGACTGTCTGTCTGCTCTGCAGGAATGCTAAGGTGGAATCTTCAAAAGAAGATGGAGACTCATCCATCCTGCAGCGTCTTACTGATCAAAATACTGGTCAAAGAGCTGGAAAAGATGCTAAAAAGGGTAGGCAATGTTTGTCCCTCAACTCAACTCTTTTTAAAAAAGGTGAAAAAGCTAATGAAAAGCTGGTTTTAATGTAACATTTTGTCTGATGACTGATTCAGATCCATAAAACACAATCGTACACACATGTCATCCCAGTGCTGCACATGCTCTACTATGTGGTTATTCAGGTAAGACTCACCTGTGTGACTGAGTTGATAATATGATATTGTTCATGTAAAGTCAAACAGTGCTTTTTACAGTTAGAAATAGTGTGTAGATCAACAGATAGTTGAATTATTAAATTATTAAATTATATTATTAGTATTTTCTGTCTTACTGGTTTGCTTTTCTGTATTCCAGTCAGGTGCCATGACTCCTACCAAGCTTTATCAGAGAGTATCCAAGTGTTTGATGAAACTGCTGATCTTACCGTTGCCTTACGCTGCTGTGGCCCTGAGCATTCTGAGGAGCATCAAGATGGAAATGACCACACCAGGTATTATGCATCAATGAACACATTTTCAGACAGCTGAAATCAGATACTAACAATACCTCGCATACACTAAACACTGTTGACATTGACAGTCCTTCTCTCAACAGGCTCCTTATATCAGAGGAGAGTCATTGCAGAGCAGAACTTGAAGAATAAGCTTTTCACTTTGCAGGAAAAGTGAGTATATATCCTTTGAGTGACTTTGAAGCAGTTTAACACTGGACAAACTCATTTTTTTTCTTACAATCATTGTCTCCTGCTTCCCCATTTACTGGTTTCCTCCAGGGTGTTTGTGCTTGCAGACCTAGCTGTGTTTTCTGCTCCACTGGAAGCAACAGTAATAGCAGACTTGGAGGCGTCCAGCCTGCACAGGGACACACTATCACAGAAGAAAAATTTGGTGCTACGTGTGCTGCAGGCGGGGCTGGAGACAGCATCCCAAAGCTCCAGACTGGTTCAGGCTCTTGGGGTAGGAATGTCTATGAAGACGCTTTAGACAAAGCCTTTGGACAGAAAGAATGAAATATCTTAAAAATATTGGACAGTTTGCCATTAAAATTTGCTACAGACATTCATGGTCCCCAGTGGATGAAGCCTAATGATTTTGGTGATCCCCTGACTTTTCATCTAGCACCACCAACATGTTTCCATTTGTGGTTTTAAGTGAAATGTCTCAACAACTATTGGATGGATTGCCATTACATTTGGTACAAACAGTCATGCCCTCTTCTGGATGAATGTAGTACCTTTGGTGATCCCCTTATTTCTCTTCTAGAGCCACCATCTTGTCCAAATTGTTGTTTGTCCAGTACTTTGCTTCATAACCAAATACCTGCAAAACTAATGACATTCCCATCAGCCTCAACTGTATTTTGCATTGAAGGTGCAGTGTGTAGAATTTAGTGGCTCTAGCGGAACAGACACGGTAGAAATGGAATATAATATTCATAAGTATGTTTTAATTAGTGTATAATCACCTGAAAATAAGAATCGTTGTGTTTTCGTTACCTTAGAAGAAGCGCCCCTTATATCTACATAGGGAGTGGTTCCTCTTCCCACCATGTTTCTACAGTAGCCCAGAATGAGCTTTAGAGGCAGATTTCGTTACCTCTGGAAAGAGCCAGGCTGTTTCCAGGCTTTGTGCTAAGCTCAGCAAACTCCCTGCTCGGTTTAATCATATATCTAACAGATGAATATGAAAGTGGCATCAATATTTTCATCTAACTCTCGGCAAAAAAGCGAATAAGACATATGGTGAACATGGTAAACAGTATACCAATAAACATCGTAGGCATTGCCATTACCATGCTTAACATTTAGCTCAAAGCATTAGCCTTTCAGAGCTGCTAGCATGACTGTTTAGACTTCGGGTCAACATGCACACATGTTTGTATTGTTATCAGTGTTTCCTTATTTTCGTTTGCCACCCAGACATGTGTTTTTTGTGTGTTTCAGGCTATAGAGGACCATATGGTAGAGAAATATTTCCAGGAAGTGGTCCTAGCTGTGGAGCAGAGTATAAAGCACAGAGCAGGTGGTCATGCAGACTATCTGAACAGACTACAACACATTTACAGAGACATTTTGACTGCCTCTAAAGAAGGTGTGTGTTCTTCATCTGTTCTAGCACACATTATGAGTATGAGCAGAGGAAAGAACATTTTGACAGGATTTACCCTGTTTTCTCAGAAATAACCGAGGTAGATCATGGCTCTGTGTGCAACACTGCAATGCCCTTTCCAGAGATCAACTTCCTCTTGTGGGACAATGAAGAGGATCTATGTGAGTCCAGCAGACAAACAAAAATTTCCACTACCATAAGTTTCTGTTTATACAAGTTCCATGACTAAATAAATGTCACAAAGGCTGCTGCTGCAGTTGAAATGCACATTAAATGTATCTTCCCTAAAGGGAATCTGCTGGCAAACTTCGCCCTGGGTTCCTCCCTTAACTCCAGTGTTGATGAAGAAGAGAAGGACAAAAGAGACTTGGTTCACTCTGAAGACAGCGGGATAGAGAGAGATCTAAAGGAGAATGACTTTGATGACACAGAGCAGCCCACAGACAGAAATCCTTTTCCAGCATTCACACGGAGAAATGCCTTTAAGAGCATGAAGCCAGCAGATAAATTGAGCCTAATGAGGGAGAGGATAGAAGCGTTTCTTGGAAACTCTCCTGTGTTTAAAGAAGAGCGGAGTCACACAGCACGGGTGGTGGTAATGGGGGACGATCGGGTGCTGGGAAGGCTCACCAGGGCTTATCAATCCATCCGGTGAGCGGATGGTTTTTCATGAGTACTCTCTTCCAAATAGTGCCACAGCAAAATATTATATGTTCCTCAAACATTTTCTGTATTTTGTAGGTGAATTTAATTAGTACCTTCAGCTTTTCACTTATTGTTTACCTGCATTTCCCCACAGAGAAAGAGAGTCAAAACATCTTATTTTGACCAAGAAACTGAACCTACAGTTATACTATATCCCAGTTACTGATGTGGAGCCTTCACTTAGTTCATCTGTGAGTCACTCAAAGCAACACTAACTGCTTAGTGTGAATTTATTAAACTCTATATGACCCTGCAACACCTCTTATTCCTCATAGGACATCCCATATCAACAGGAAGGCAGTTTGTCTCTCGCCTCCTTATTGGGAAAAGTGGACCCTTGGTATGACAGCAACATCAACAGTCTGGGAGCCACAATCCCCAAACTTGCTGGAATGGTAACTTGTTGTAGAAATGACATGTCATTAGCTGTGTGCAGGTTGTTGATGTGTATGTTGGAGATTAAAGGAGGAAAGAGATGCAGAGATAGCAAAAGACCACATGAGGCATTAAAACAACAGTCTACAGCCATGCTAGCAGCTGATACCTTCTTTCTTCTGTGATCTCTCTGCTGCAGGAGTCTTATCACTGCAAGCCATCGGAGCGTAACCTCTTCCTACTGGATAGCCTGTGTTACTACCTTCGCTGTGGGATCCAGCCAGTCAACCTGCCGCTCTACTCTGTTAAGGTACAGTGCAGCTCTCATTTGTATACTGTAGATATTAAAAGTCACATGTATGTAAATGTCAGCAGTAGATATCAAAGGTGGCTTTACATATTTCAACAGAAGAAGTAGAAACACCACATCACAGGATTAGGAGTACATTTTGTTAAAGGTAGAGTAATGGGGTATTTATTGAGGTAGGCCTATTGCTAGTTTTACTTAAAGCTGCCAATCAATATATTTTTTATATTAACAATGGATCAAATGACTATGTATAATGTGAAAGGGGCCGTCTGTAGTGATGAACCTAACTCTGCAGTTTCCCTCAGTTCTTCAGAGGTTTTTACCCTCTTTTAGCTAATTGTTTTGATTTTCCAGCCCACAAACTCCACACTCATCACCCTTTTTTCCAGCAGTAGCAGGCAGCTATTTTCATCTAAAAAACTCAGATAAATTCACTGTGAACTACCAGGCCAGTACCAAATGTCAGACTGACAGAGTTAGCAACTAGCTCAACCAAACCAGAGCTAAAAAAGAGAGTGAATATATGACTTCTATTCATCTGGTGGACAAAATCACGACTGCAAATGAATACTAATGTTGCTCTGTGTCTGCTGGATCTGTAAATATGCAACTCTGTTAAGACATTCACCTAACAACTCCATTTCATAAGGTGATACACAGATGTAAATAAAGTTTTGAGCTTGTAGTGTTGCCCCCTAGTGGCCAAACAAATGAATGAATGCAGTGTGTAGAATTTAGTGGCCTCTAGCAGAATGGACTTGACAGAAATGGAATATAATATTCCTAAGTATGTTTTAATTGGTGTATAATCACCTGAAAATAAGAATTGTTGTGTTTTTGTGACATTAGAATGAGCCCTTTATATCTACATAGGGAGCGGATCCTCTTCCACAGTGCCTGCCATGTTGCACCGCCATGTTTCTACAGTAGCCCAGAAACCAAACACTGGGTCTAGAGAGGGCCTTTCGCCTTTTGAGTTTTTGACTTTTGTGGCCACCGTAGGTTCTCCTACACGCTTGGAAGGGGAGGGGTATTCAGTTGGTCGCAATTTGCAACCTCACCGCTAGATGCCACTAAATCCTACACACTGGTCCTTTAAGTAAAGAATTTAAATATCTTCTCCGTTACTGGGCAAAACACAGTGCATAGTGCAGTGTAGTCTGGAGGTGCCAAAGTGACTGTGGAAATGATTTACTGATGCTGCACATGTAGTTCCTGGTTTGACTGAATACAGTATGTGTTTAGATGACTTGCTCCAGTTCTGTGGTGGAGGAAGTGTTTGTGTCCCGTCTGGAGGCAGACATCCCAGAGTTCAGACACCATAAAGAAATATTTTCAAGTATGTTTCTGAATTTCTTTCTCTCTTTTGAGTGTGTGTGTGTGTGTGTGTGTGTGTGTGTGTGTGTGTGTGTGTGTGTATGTGGATACTGAAATAAATGTGTTAACATTATAGTTACATATAGTAAAGTGAGGTGTTATCTTTGACAGAGGAACGCTCTGCACGCCGAAAGAAGTCAACAGTGGAAGTTTTGGGGGCAGTCATCTTAGTCAGTTACACAAAGGTACAGTCCTTCTTATAAGTAGACATTATTAATATTGTAATATTTCATCTTTAGTATTATCATCAACATTAGGACTTGGGCTAACTAAGGCCATCTTTATTTTTACATCCTCGTCAGATCTCTTTAAGCAAGCGAGAAGTTGTGAAAGGAGAGGCACTCATGACATGTGGCGTGGTGATTAAATCAGAGCTATAACATCTGGTCTTTTGGCCTTTTGTATGGATTTGTATTTTTATTTTGTTGACAGCTTTATTCAGTGTAATAATAAGCCCTCAAAGATTTGTAAGATTATCTTACTTCCTATTGGTTTGAAAAAACAAACAGTATATATATGAATAATCTTTTTCACTTTGCCTAGGTGAGGATTACCTTGCTGTAAGTTTTGACAGTATGAACCCAAAATACAACACAATAAGAAATTATTTACTTCTACACAATATAAGCAAATTTGATCATTTTTAAATGATTATTGCTATTATTATTTGTTGTACCATTTATCTATCTATATCTTATCTACCAAATCTATTATACAAGTTGTTAAATATTCTACACCTTTTCATAGAAGATCCAAACCCGAAACATCAGCATCAAGACAGTGGAGAATCGAACACTCTGTGTGTCTGGACAAAGACTCTCGCAGGACATATACTGATGTTCAACGGTAATTTATGACACTACAGCATCTCTGTTTTACATTTTTTCTATTTCACCTCAAGCAAATTTTAATACGCTTTAATGTCACTCCATTACAGATTAGAAATTTCCCCGTGCTTGGACCCAGTATGCAGCATCCAGTCCTGCAACGAGCAAGAGTCGCTGCTGAGCAAGTATTTGAACAAAGTCCTGTCACCTCCCATCAACACCTTCACTGGTGTGACGTACTGAGGGACATCACCTGACTATTTCATGTATACTGACATTGCATACTGCTGTACACAATGCTCTGTCATGTTGCATAATATTCAGTGTATTATTTTTCATTTTGTTCTTTTGTATCTGTATTATAAAGTGTTACCTTTATTGTACAACACAATCTGTTATAATTACAGTTTACTTGGGATGATTCCTATAAAGGATGAGTTCACTGAGGTGCTCAGTTCATTAGAAAGACAGATGTAGAGTTATAAGTTTGTATTGGGAGAACTAAAGCATCAAAACCATGTGACGTGAATTCATGATGTGTGCTGATTCCACTCAAATTTAAAAATTTGGTAAATAAACTGACCCTCAGCTGAATATGTTTCTCTCATATAAAAGAATTATTCTCTTACTTGCACAGAGAAAGTTGACTTGAACATGGTCTTTATCAGCATTGCACCTGTTGCACTCTCACACTCTCACACCTGAAATTTTTTTTCTGTCAATTTATCTCTCTATTTAATCCTTAATAACGTCTCATGCAAACATCACACACACATTTGTAATGGCTTTCAATGATGAACACACTTATACCATTAACTATATAAGCGTAAATCACTGAATTTATAAATCTCCATGAAAATGTAGGAGATTGAATACACTTTTTGAGGGATTTAAAAAAAACAACAACACTTAAATTCTTTTGTTTTACAAGGAACCTACTAAAACAAGAATTGTTTTAAGCTCTTTAAATTTTACATTTTCTGGCTCCTACACTATGATCCACAAGTCTACCAAATTTAAGGTTGATTTGTAAATGTACTACAGTTTTACCGGGCCATGTGTAAGCAGTGTATGTCGTCCCCTTGTGTGTCAAACCTCTCCAGAAACTCTCCAAAATGGCTAAAATGTGCTTTTCAATACGTCAAGAAATTACTGGGAGTTGCTTTTTCGCTCTCTGTGGCGCAGAGAGGCATCCACACCACTATGGGTCGCTGTACTCATGAAAACTGCTCTCCAGGTGTAAACTTGGACTTACAGTTGAACGCTTTCACCGTCCAGACGGCGACAGGTGCGCTCCTCTCTAAACATAAAGAGACTAAATCGCTGATGTAATGCAGAAAACCGAGATGGAAATTGACCACTAGAAAAGTATAGGAAACTTTGTCCGGGCAGAGGTCAAAAGGTAAATGTTTAACGTTGTCTCTCTTTTTTCTTTTTTTTTTTTAATCTGAAAAAATTGACGTGACGTGGACTAGTGCAGTGGACACCTTGATATGCAGCAGGTGCATCCAGCCTGACAGGTATTACTGACCGAGCTGTTCCTTGTTCCTTCTTTATCTGATCGTTTTTGCAGAACAGTACTGCGCTAGGTTTTCACTGAGGACGCTCATTTTAAAATGAAACATATTTGTACCCTTGGCATGTGTGTGTCACCTTTGCTGACACAAATAAGAATAAGTTAAAATAACATGAGCTGAGGTGCTTTGGGGATTCCTGCATCACCAGGGTCTGTTCATTAGCACTATGTTAGGTGCAGAAAGCACCAAACAAAACATAATCAATGACTTTGACTTACAGAAGGTATTTATTATTTTTACCAAATGTGATATGTACCTTTGTTGAAGCTCAGTATTCACAGAGATGGTAGTTGTATGTGTCAGTTTTACATAAAATAAAGCCAGTGCACTACAACAGAACATGAAGAGCACATTATAACACATAGTTAACATAGTGATGAGTCTTCAAGCAAACAGAAAATCAATTATAAAATCAATTATTAAAATTTCCTCCCACTAGATAGTCAGCTCACAGCAGGAATTAAGGCTGTGTGTTATAGTGCTTTTTGCAAAATTACATTTTAAACATTTCTCTGACACCTTTGTAAAGATGCTGTTTTACTTTTGGACTATCAGAGTCTATGTAACACATTAAATTGGATTAAGCATTGCATAGAAATTATGGATTTATGTTTTGAAATTTATGTTTTCCCCACATCAGCAGGTTGCTGATGTGGGGAAAGAAGGGTTATTTAAGAAGGGTGTCAAAAAGAAGAGCTCTGTTAAGTAGCATTAACACCAAATGTTCATTGCATTGTATGTCTGTGTCTCTCAGCCATTGTCCAATCAGCTGCTCCATGTGAAACCTATTTGGAGACACTGTGAGCTGCCCAGGAGGACAATCATGAAGAGGAACAAGCAGATAGACATCAAGCGCGCCCTCGCTCTGGCCGGCACCTTTACCTTCCTGTGCTCCTGTGCCAAAGCATGCCTGCTCCCCTTCCTCACCCTGTGCTTCAAACAGCTGGGCCTAACTCCCGCGATGACCGGCGTCGTCATGGGCACCAAGCACCTCATATCGCTGGTGTGGTGCCCCGCGATGAGCCTGCTCTCCAAGCACTACAACAAGAGGCGAGCGGTGATAAACGGCTCTCTGGTGTGTTCAGCAGCAGTCGCCCTGGTTCTGCTTCTTATCCCCCCGACAGATGTGCACACACAGGACAGCACCTGCAACATGTCTGAGCAGAGTAGCAGTCCGACTCAAAGTGTGGCCGATCACCTGCTCACGAGTAGCGTTGGACCCACGACATCATCGACTGGAATTCACCCAAAAATCAACACAGGTGCTGTTTCTCAGTCTGGTGTCACTTTTCCTGCAAAGACACTTGGTGATACTGAATCTGCTCCTGTTATGACAAGCAAGCATGATAAGGAAAAACCTCATCCTCAGTTGTCAGAAAAGAATCTATCTGTGGTTGTCGACAGCAGTCCCAGAGAGCCAAAGATCAGCAGCTCCGTCGTGTTTCATACCACCAGCCCTCTGGCAGCTTTACAGAGGAATAAGCGGTCCAATATCAAATCAGGTTCAAAGGAACAACCAAAGCAGGAGAAAGAGAATCATTTTGACTTAATGAGCAGCTTGAAGGTGATATACATTGAACACAAACTCTTCTTCTTGATACTCATCACCGTGTCGGTGTGGGAGTTAGCGTCAGCCCCTCTAGAGTGGACGGCAGACGACGGCCTGTATGAATATCTAGATTTTGCAGATGCCTCGGACCGCTACAGCAGCACCAGGGTTTGGGGTTTACTGGGAGCAGCATGTGGGGTCGCAGGAGTGGGGTCGCTGGTTAGCCAGTTAAGCTGTCTCATCATAGCAGGTCAGATACCCAGAAGCGCCATGCATGTCTTCTGCTACGCTGGTCTGGCAGCTGTGGCCCTGCCGGTGGCGACCTTCCTGCCTCTCCACCTGAACAAGAAGCGAGACAAGGCCAACGGGCTTCTCAAAGCTGTGCAGCTGGTGCGTGCCTCCCCCCACGCTCTGCTCTGCGCCATCACCACCCTGTTGGTCGGGATGGCGGGCTCGGCCGTGGATAACTTCCTCCTGTGGCAGATGCAGGGTTGTGGGAGCAGTGAGCTGCACATGGGGATGTCTCTAGGCCTTGCGCTGCTCTCACAGGCCGCCTTCCCTCTTCTGGTAGGCCGAGTGTCCAAGCTCCTCAGCCCAGGACGGGTGCTTGCAGTGGGGGCTGCATGTCTGGGGTTGCAGTGCTTCTATTACTCCTTCCTGTGGGCACCGTGGGCTGCTCTGCCTGCTCAGTTGTTGAGCTGTTTCAGCAGCGGAGCCCTCTGGTGGGCTGTGAAGGTCCAGTGCGACAATGTTGCCACGCCGGGGGCTGAGAGGAGTGTGAGGAGGGTCTACAGTACGCTCTCTCTAGAGCTGGGACGCGGTCTGGGGAGCTTTGCTGGAGGATTCGTGGTCCAGAGGTTTGGGCTGGAGTGGCTGTTCAGAGGAGTCGCAGTGGGTCTGATGGTGTGGTGCGTGTGCCTGCCTCTGCTCCAGTGGAAAGCTCCTCGCCAGCGCAGGATTAACTATTCTCGCCTTTTGGCAGCTGATGTAAGTGAAGCCAGTGACTCTGAGTCTGAACAGGAGAGAGACTGGCTGGATAAAGCAATGGAAGATGACAAAAGCAATAACAACTATGGAAGGAGGATAAACCACTGAACTCCACAGTGTTTCAGCATGAAATGATGCATTAAAGCATTTACTACAGCTGATGGAGGGAATTTAACTTCATAGAATAATTTCTATCAATGTGGACACAGGAATTATTATTCCCCAGAAGGTTTGCACTCTCACTTATAGACATGTCACTCTTTATAAAAGCAGGATAATCGATTTCCCACTCTGATAGGGGCATGCTGACTTTTAACTCTCATTACTACAACTTTTGCATCAGAATTAAATGTTGTGGCATCCCATCTGTCTTAGTGTTTTATCAGCCTGCAAGTGTCAGCCTCACTGATGGATTCGGGGATTCGTCTCCGAGCCTCCTGAGTCCTTACAAATTAACATTTGCATAAGCAGTCACTCTTCATAAAGCAAACAAGGGAACAGGATTATGGGTGGGCAAAAGGAGGACTCGGTACCACCAGGCAAGTTCAACAGCTTATGCATGATAACAATAGGAACGCTGAATCCTCTCACAGGGAGTGTAAATACAAGACGTGTGCACAAGGTGAGGCTAAACCACGCTGGCATCCTGTTTCACCACACCCACAGTCAGTTTATCTTTCTCTTAAGTCACCGCTGACTGCTTATTTTGGATTCTAAACAGTGTGACCTGATAAAATGATTAACCAGTCTGCCTTCAGTTATGTGTATTTAACTGCAGCGCATTCAGATTGACCTCTGCAAAAATGAACTGAGCTGTAAGATTGTTGTGTTATGCAGGCATGTGCAGATGTACAGTACCAGTCAAATGTTTGTTGGACACATCTTCCCATTCTCTTGAATGAGAAAACGTTTCTAAACTTTTGACTGGTACTGTATGCAGAACATTTAGAGGGCATTTGCGTTTGCTAAATCTGTGTCAGAATAGCTGTGTCTTGTGTCAATAGATTAATTTGACCTGTTAGGAAACAAGATAACGCTTTTCACTCAGTCATATGAAGTTAGAAATGTCAAACCTGTAATTATTACTTAATTATGCAAAAGATATGTAGACATAATGTTATTAATATTATTTTCCTTTGCCCATAAAGTTTCAGTGTGGTCAATATCAGGGTTCACTGAGTTATTTGGAAAACAGGTCTGTGCATTTATGTTAAATTTGATTGAAGCTGTTGCTGACATAAATACTGTGAAGAGTAAACTAATATGTTTTTATCATGTCTCTTCTTATAGCTGCAAATATCTAAAAATATTAATCTGAAAAATGTTGATGTGTGACTCCAACATTATCTCCTCTTGAATATTTGCAATAAATAAATATTCTTGCGGTCACTTACTTCACATGAAGCTGCAACCAGCAGCCAAAGTAAATGTTTGCTTTAGATTCAAATCATATAAGTCGACAAAGATATCCTCAGATCTGAACCTCCCTCTGCTTTAAACACACATTGCTCACCCCTTATGGGAATAGTAATGAGTCTGTGTGTTATAAATTATTCTTGCTCTGTCATATCATTTGAATAACAAACTCTTATCTTATACGCCTCTGAGTCTCGGGCAGTAGTGTGAATTGTCTGACTGTCTGTTTACACACAGCTGTGGAGTGAATGAATGAATAAACACTTCTCCCAGGTGTGGGACTCTGCTACCTGCGGTACAACGGCAGCTCCTGCATGCAAACAGATGCACGCTGCGCCCCTCAAACATCTGTCTGGCCCCTCAAGGGGGCTCGGCTGCATGAAATCAAGTCATCCCCAGTATGTTGTTAACAGCTGAACTCAGGCGTGATGTAAAATTCATGATGAAAGAAAGCTCAATTCTCCTGTGGAGAGTGTTGTTGTAGTGGGTAGAGCGCAGCAGACCATTAAAATGGCAGATGTGTGTTATTTCAATCATTCTGTCCGTGATGTTGTTTATTAAGTAGCATATGGGGAAAGAGACTGAATAAATTTTACAATGATTGACTTCTGAATTTCATGTGCACTTTTTTGCTTTCAATCTGCACTCAGATGTTCACAAAAGCACTTATTTTTTCTCTTTGTGTAACCACTGTTGATGTAAGTTATGCACACATTTTATCTGCACACACAATTTTTTTTCTACACTAACAATCCTTTTCCACATTCACAAACCTGGATTCTTATACAGTGTTTCAGAGCTTCACAAGATGATTTACAACTACAGACTTAGTTTCATAAGCTCAAAATCTTTCTGCCACTGATTTGATCCCAAACATTTCAGTCATGAGAAGTCAACAGCTTTCTCTTAATGGATTCAAATGTATGTTTTCCACGTTTCCCACTCTTTATGTAGTTATCACTGGGCGTGTTATAGTCTGTGTCAGTCAGTAGGTGGCGCCTCGGAGCGGTGGTCACTGCATCAGGTCCTCTGTGTTGAGGATGAGATCCACCACTGTGAGGTTTGATTCAGCATCTGCTGGCAGCTCCTCCTCTACTCCATCACATGTAACGACAATGCTGCACGGACTCTCAGTCAATACGTTGTAATATTTATTTTCAGGTAGCATTCAGTTTAAAATTTTCTGTGCAGTGTGTCTGAAAAGGAGACTGTTTTTGAAGAAATATGGAAAAAGAAAGAAAATCATCTAAGCAATACGGTTCTTTGGAAAATACCCAAGTGGACGCAGCGACGGAGAAACCAGGTGAGTTTTGAGTGGCATCCACGCCAGATGTTTATGTGTAAATTTAACTGGGTGTATATTTAATAGTGTTACTGAAGAAGGGGGTGTTTTACATATTTAGCAGCAACTTTCAGCAGAGAGCGTTGAAGCTTCAGGTCCCTGCAGATCCTCACTGTCAGTATGTTAAAGTTACCTGTCAGCAGGGCTGTAGGCAGGATTTTAGATCCCACCGGGGGGCTTAGACTTGTAACCCCCAGTATTTCCAATATGTTGAGAAGGTGAAGACTTTTCTACAATACAATCTACATGTAGCCTATTGATTGTCTCCAATTCTGCCAGGATTACAGTTGTAATACTGGCATCATTTTATTTAATTATGTTACTTTTCATGCCTTATTTAATTAAGTCAGAAAAAGCAACCGGCTCTGGTCTGTAATTTCTAAATAGTTTCAATGAAGATTCCTGTAAAATATCTGTGTAATTTGATGCAATCAGAGACAGTGTTCAATTGTTCTGATTAATTTATTCCAATTCATTGCTTAAAATAATATTTAATCACTGCACAGCAGGTCAGCTGAATATACAAAAATGTGAAAATTGTCTACAGGCAAGCAATAAGAGTTCCAGTAATAAGTGACAAATTTATGAATATTTAATATTTAAATTGAGCTTTTTTCTGAGTATATTTCTGTTTTTCTATCATTATTACCAAGTAGTTAATCCCCAGAAAACCACTAGGACACTGTTAGGAAATTAGACCCATTAGTGTTAATATCAGGGTATTAACTCACATAAAGATACAGGGATTACTGATCCTTCATTTCTCCTCAGCTCATCTAACTTAACTTATACAAATATACACTTATTATTATTATACCTCTTGGTGATTCACTATATTCATGTTGGCCAAAAATGTAACGCTGTGAGTACATTTTTAAGGTTATTCTGACCACTTCTGACACAAGACTCATTGCAATGTCAATCCTTGAAATGAAAAAGAACAAACATTCATGCAAATGAATAATATTATAAATAAAAATGACATAAAAAGAAAATATAAGAAGTATGCAATATGCAGCGTCATTTTTGCAGAAATTTTAGTGAATTGAACATTTGTAGTGTTAAGCTGTCCTTCGTACTGACGCCAGTTTTAATGTTATTTAGAGAAACCTTGACGCACAAAGAGAATGACGTCTAAAAACAACATGTTGTCACAGGAAGCAGAGACGTTACAGTTAATGGAGACACTTTGTGTCTTTAGTTTGTTAGATTTTAATTTTGGCATGCCTCAAGGCTCAGTTCTTGAATCTCTGTTATTCTAATTGCACAAGCTTCTTCTCTATGATATCACATAAGCAATATTTAGTTACAAGAACACACACAAATACAAATTAATTTGATTCTAATGTTTTCTATTATACAGCACATGTACCACATGGTTGAGTGTCTTGAGGGTGTGACATTATTACTACTACTGTATTCTGTCCAACTGATATGCAGGCATTTAACAAGTGAAATTAATACCCAGCCAGTAAATAATAAAACTGTATATTCACACAAACCTGATATAGAGGAAGTATAATTAAGAGTGACAGTGTGAAATAAAAGCCAAGGACAGTTTTGACAAATGTCTTGGAGCCTGTTGAAAGGCTTAGAGCAGAATAACGCAAACAGAACGAACACATGCAGACGGTTTCAACACTGCCAAAACACTAAATCACCCGCTGATAATTAATGTGAGTGTTGTAATACACATGTAGATGAAGATGAAGTTGTGGAATCACCAGATACTTGCGTAGGTTTGGCAGGTTGTGTGTTTGTGCAGCTCTCATATCCCCAGTGATTCAATGGGTATAATTGTAATGTCTTTTCACACAAGGTCAGGTAATTAAAAGCCAATCCGAGCTGCTGGATGACTCATCGCTCCTGGTGAGGAGTAGGAGGCTGCAGGGGGGGGGGCAGTGCAGTTATTCAGTGATGCTGAAATGCTCTAAGAATCACAGGAGCTCACATCAGATTATAGCAGGATGGTGAATTTGATCCAGGACAGCGTTAATGTTTAGAGCTGAACCAGAATCATTGGAGCGTTTCATTCAGAATTTCATCAGTTTTGGGTTTAACTCTACATATTTAGGAAGTTTGTCGAGTGTCGAGAGTCTCTTGAGAGCCTTGATAAACAACACAGGTGCTTTACTGAACATAATAAATGCAATAAATTAGTATGCAATAATTCATTTTGGGAAATACACTAACTCACTAACTTCTCAACAGTTAGATGAGAGTATCAATACCTCTTCAATCTTCTCATCTAACTCAGAAAGCAAATAAATATATTTCTCAGAATGTTGAACTACTCTTATGAAATCATTATGCCACTGTGTAAGAATGTATACTGATGTGAGTTTTTTCTGCCTGTTGTTGGAAATTGCAATCTGTTCTGTACAAGCAATTAACTGGTCTGTGACCAGTGAGTGTACAGAATGCTGCTGCTGCTGCTGGAGAGACAATAGACCCTTTTAACAGCAGACATTTTAACTTGACATTGCAGAAAAAGCACAGGTGGCACTAATTTAATTAATGATGGTTCAGTTCCTTTAATGTCGAGATGAATTGAAAAATGCCTTTTAAACTCTTTCAGATCACATTGCCAGTCATATTATGCACCTATTTAACACTATATGCCAAAAAAAAATCAATTTCTTTGTCTTCTGATAATTCCAATCATGTTTTCTCTCTGTAAAACAAAAAACGACGTGTGCTTACGTAGGCTTGAACCAACTAATTTCAATCAATAAAATCATGACATCTATCCATCAATCAATCTTCAACTTTTAACAGTACAAAGCTAAGATTCACTATGACACGTCCACTTCTCAAATCAAAATCCTCCCAAAGTCCCGCCTGTCTGTCCTGTTTCACTCAGAAAAATGTCACGATTCGGAAGTTAAATACTCTCGTAATGCCGTTTCATCTGGACTTTAAATGGCTCGGTAAGTAGTGCTAGTGAGCCAACAGGCAAAACACCAGAGCCTGGAACTGGACCACTTAAAAGTCGTTAACGAGGTTATTACTTACATCTGTGCTTTTCCTGCAATTAAATGTCAAAATGTCTGCTGCTCTGCAGTTCATTATACTGTAGACTGAGCTTATATTCAGCCTGGTAACCTCCCCGCTCACATGCCATCACCCATCCTTTAAGAAGGCTGTTCCTTTGATCATTTCTCTTTGCTCTGATGAGGATTCCTGAGGATAACATTGTTTTTTTTATTAGTTTGTTTTTTTATTTGCAATTTCCACATTATGATGGAGTTACTTTGAAATGTTACAAGAAACAGAAAAACAGATGATGTTACAAACACTGCTTATTGATAAAATGATGGTTCTTGTAAAACAGCTGCAGTGATGTCACATGACAGGAGGAAGTGACAGCCTCACTTTCACCTGAAATCACTTAGACATCTAAATGGAGTCTACTGCACACTTTATGGATTTCTTTACATTTTTCACAATAAATTTGGTACAAGAAGAACTGAATCTTTGTGCTTTTGTCATTTGTTTGTTATACAAGGCAGTCAAAAGTCTACAAATTTTTAAAAATAAATGTATCTGTGAAATCTCATAATCCCATCTTCAGACCCAAATGAATGTGTTTGTCTTTCAGCTGAAGATGTCATTTCGATGGCCGACTCCTCAATTACAATCGAGGACATTGAAGGAGAGCTGTTCAAAATTGAGCGGATACGAGACATCCTGGTGCGGAGAGAATCAGAGCTGAGATACATGTAAGATCTGCTTCCTCAACACTTAAGTGCATCTCAAAGGTAGACAAACATATTATTACAGATTCTATCTGGCTTTTTTAAAAATGATTTATGGCTCCCAAACGGTGTTTTGGGAGGAGCTGATAATATTTGAGTTTTTCACATACTGACAAACACTGATGGCATCAGACCCAAGAGGATAATACATGCTCCTCTTCTGTCATGTGACGTTCCACTGCTCGGTCCTCTGCACCCACACATACAGTAAAGCTCTGCTGTACAGGGATCTGAATGCACAGAGATACTGCTGACAGTCCCTCAGGAATAAGAGAAGATGCACCACGACTGTCAGCCACTGAGACTGAGAGCAGCCATGTGCATGATGGCAAAAAGTGTGTGAAGAAAACATAAAAAGCAGTGTTATTTAAGGTCTAGCACACAAACACACACACACACACACACACACACACATATTCACCGTTCTTTTTTTTTCAGATCTAGAAAGATGCCCTTTTCTCCTTTCTCTCTCATCCTTGCTTTTAATTATTTCACTCTTTTTCTGTCGAGACCGTCCTCATTATTTTGACCACATGTATGAGGATGGAGGTGGGGGGGCACCAGCACTGCATAATGTAGCCATGTGATGAATTGAAGAAGTACAAGATAATGACTTTAGCTCGGGGTATTGCTGTGCAAGCTTTCAAAATGACTAGTCTGAGCCTCCACAATCACATGCAAGTGTTGTGGTTCATGATGACATGTAGCAGTTTCACATCAGGTTTTCACTTACGTCAATGTTCTCTGAACACGGACTTTTCATCCAGGAAGTGAAAGGTGATACACAATCACACCTGATCCTGCTGTGCATGTGTTGACATGAATGATACAAACTGCAATACAGACAGTAACTGAAGGTCAGCTATCATGGGGAGATTTGATAAAATGACAAAACTCTACTATGTGAAAACAAATTATTCTTACATTCCTGAGGTAGAATTTGAACAGTTTTAAGACCTGAATGGTTTGAAATGTTGGGAAATACACATTTGCTTTCTTGAGGAGAGATCGATGCCACAGAGGAGTGGTATCAATCCGCGCATTAAACTCTTGGCAAGAAAGCAAATACACATAATTCCAAAAAAAAATATTTTTTTTTACCACTGAAATGCTGCCATAGGTGGTTGATGCAGCAGCATCCTTTAGGCAAACTGCAACATGAACAAGACTACTTTCAAATTTGCACTCCTGGGTGGCAGCATATGAGTCATCCTGAAATATAAACTGCTGAAGTACACTTAAGTGAAACACATTTTATTGAATCAACAGCTCAGAGTACCTATTCCTATCAGAGTCATTTTCCTCTTTTTGCCATCACTGTAATAGCAGCCTCTCCACAAACACACACACACACACACACACACACACACACACACACACACAAACACTCGTCAGACAGGCTCCCGATGTTTTGAAATCCACATCGGAGTCAGACAGTGAAATGAGATCTGATACTGTCAGGTGTGATTCGTCCACAGAGGGCAGCGTGGCGGCGTTATTTCAGCTAATAAAATCAGGGATCTCACAGTCATCTGAGCCCAACATCTGAGTCCAGTGTTGTTCTGTTTTGATAAGCGCGTACAATTTCACATTCACGCTGTCATTTGTAAAGGTATGAAGGAAATTACTTTGTTACCGTAATGCAAAGTCCATTCTACATTTTTAAGCCCCTCAAAGAGATACTGTCTTTATTTGCATTAGTAGCTCTGTGCAGGTCTTTTCTTATCTGAATGATAATCTGATAATGATTTGATTGACAAGCCTTTTGTGCTTTCCCTATTGAAAAATGAAACTATAATAATGACCACTTAATTGTACTTCACTATGTCATGTTGACAGTGAGATGGGTAGAAATTCTGACTCTATGGCTGCCTTGTCTACAGCAGTTGCAGTCAAAAGGTTGTATGTCATCACGCTCATCACTGACAGCTACCAGTGTCAGTCTGTCAAACTGACGCCACTTAAACATTCATCTGAATATTCTCCTGCTGCCTGTAGGGATCTCTGAGACACTGGAATGACAGGATCCTGCTGAAAAATACACAGATAGAGATGCTGTGTTGTCCTCAATGCTCTATAAAAGTAATGTGAATGATTTTGACTGAAATACCAACTCCGCAATATAAAAGCACCGGCAGTTTGATAGTGCAGACTGTCTTTATTGATACTGTATGTTTCTGCTTCATCAAGTGGTGGATGTGCATCTTCTCTAGTCCTAATTATCCATAAAAATACCATGAGACAGTAGAAATACAACTGCTTTTTAAATTTAGAATAACTTGTTTTTCTGTGAAATATCTATTCATGGTTTTTGAGGGACTGTTTTTCCCTTTGTTTCTTTCTTTCCACGTAGGATGGATGACATTCAGCTCTGCAAAGAAATCACAAGGCTGAAGAAAGAGCTGCAGAAACTTGTCTCAATTCCAGGTAAAATAAAAAAGAGTCACTGCCTGTCTGTGTAGTGTTTGTCACCAGCTGTTGTTAAACCTGCAGACATTTTGCTTTGGGTGAGGTGTACACTGTTTTTATTTGCTGTATTTTCATTGAAATACATCTAACGACAAGAGTGATATTCTTTTAAATAAGAACAAAGAATCCACAGCAAGTATACTGTAACTATAGTTATGACTGTTTTACAAATCCTAAAATGTCATAATTTATCATTTTAACACTCAGTGAGGGCTGTATTTTATGGCTTGTCATGTGATTGTTGAACAGACAAAGACAAGTCCAAGGAGGACAGGGAGAGGGAAGAGGAGGTGCTGCAGCAGATCAACAAGCTGGTGGAGACTAGAGACTTCCTCGTTGATGATGTGGAGTTTGAGAGGCTGAGGTGAGGTTATTAAATCACTAGATGGAAAATGACTTTGATGAAGTGGTATTCTCCTGACTCACAGGCCCTGCAGACAGACAGACTACAACGCTGTCTGTTTACAAGACAATAGATTTTTATTAAGACAAATTCTAAAGGCTTAAATCTTCAGAGTGATGTAGCTCAATGCAACAATTAAACAATGAGCTTTTAGCATGTTACATTTTTGTCGTTTGACCGTGACTGTTGACCCCTCACAAAGCAATCATTTATCAATGCTTCATCACCACTAATCCACTTAAGTCCAATACTACTGGGCGTGTGACAGGATCTACTAGACATGTGGCCTTGTCTCTTGTGAAAAAATTCACATTATTGACATTTTGATTGTTCTCAGAAAGACTGCAGGGATTTGAGAGACCATCTTCCTTTATTATTCAATGTGGATGTGAAAATGGAACGAGGAGATGATCGTGTGTAGCACACCATGCACATTTAATTAAAATCCTTTTCTTGAGGACGTGTCAGTCCAACCCAGGTTTCTCTCAAATGCTGTCCAGTGACATTTAACGAGATGTAATAAATAAAAAATAAGGAAATCTTCTTCTTCTCAGGGAAAGAGAGGAAGACAGAGAAATGGCAGCCTTCTTACAGTCCAGATTTCCAAAGACCTCAGCTACAAAAGGTGAGTCTAACCACAAAAACAAGTATTGGGTTGTAGTTATGTTTGTAGTCACCATTTAGCTCTACTCATGACATTTGTATTTGTATGTAAGAGGATGCAGACAGTTGGGACAGTGGGTATACTGCTTCTGGTAGCTCAGGTGTAATCCTTGCATCAGCTGTGTGCTCCAACCAAAAGTCCCTGATTGACAAGTCGGTCTAGATAAGAGCATAAGTTAAACGATATTCTAAACATTTTGTCAAGTCTTAATACAATACTCACATGTCCATTGAAAGGTTGGTTGCTGTAATTGTTCCTCCTGTCCATACTTGCCACAAAGAGTCAGGGGCACAACATTTTTTCTGCTGCTGAACCTTCAATATAGGCCTTTTTCATGGAAGACATTTTGATGTCAAACAAAAAGCACAGGTGTGAATAATAAAATGAATGATGGCTGAATTCCATTTAGCTGCTTCAGTTTCAGGGTCCTGGTGTTGTTCATGCTGGCTCACTGTCACACTGTAATGAGACACTTAATAGACCAGAGCTGTTGTTAATGTTACTAGTTACACCTGTTTTATTGGTTGAAGAGAAAGACACTTTTGGGACTATTAAGCCCCCCTTAGTTCCTGATGCTACACCTGTCTATCTTTCCACTCTAGTGTGCCGCATAATGCACAATATTAACGGTTGCAGATTTACCATTGAATTTGCAGTCATTTCTGAAACAGCAGTTCTTGGATTTCACAGAAGAGTATACACAAAGGTTTCTTATTTTTAGCCAACGATCATGAATTTTGTCAGCTGAAATGACGACTAGCAGATTTTATCACATGTAGCTAGCTAGTTTAAGCTAACTCCAACCCTAAAACTCAGTGAGTTAGCTGAAAACTGTCTTCAGCTGACTTTTTAATGTTTCAAGCTGACTTGTTTTAAAACAAGTACCTGTAAAAGGGTCTCTGCTTTACACTTGATAGCTCTATACATGATATATTTCTAAAAGGCAAAGGCATTTTAGGTAGTAAGCTAGTTAGAGCAGATAGACAAGCTTTCTGAGGCATTGCTTACACTTTTGTTCTTATATTTTCAATTTTTGAAAATGTAAAAAAAAGGACACCACCCTTCAAACTCTTCATATATGGACTATTGCTCGTATTAGAGCCTAACGCACACCACCTCAACATGTGGACAAAAGCAAAGCTTGTCTGCTTTAGCAAAGGATTTAGCAAATGGTCAATTACACGACAACTCTTTCAATGCGAATACGGCGATGTGAGTATTATTTTTAGATCTAAATGCACCTGTGTGAACAAGCTGTGGTGAATAAGAGTTTACAGTTACGTCTCCTTGTCGATCAGGTGCTTTGCAAGATCAAAAAGCGGCGTCCAAATCACAGCAGATGTCAACGCCCTTTTTCACTAAAACTGGACTTACACTACTGAAAGACTGCTGCGGCTTCACCTGCTCCATCATGTAAAACACCATCCAGAGGAAAACAGGATTCTACCTGAAAATGTGTGCTTGTGTGTGTGTGTGTGTGTGTGTGTGTGTGTGTGTGTGTGTGTGTGTTTGCGTGCGCATATGGATGGATATGTGCACGTCCCCAGTGCTTTCTTGAGTATATTGTATGTCTCCCTTATTAGGAAAGATGATCTGCATTCATCTTCATATACGCTCCTGCCCATCATGTAAAGGATGTGTATTGCTATACTTTATGTGATTTGCTACTGTGAAATACAGTGTTTGTATGTCTTGCAGTGGGGAAACTAACTGGCTTATAGATATAGTAATGGTTCCTGTCCTATTAAGGTAATTACATATTTTAACGGCTGCTCTGACAGTGCAATTATCCATTTGTGGTGTATTAGACACAGTGTAGACGTCCCTCACGGAACAAACTACACTTGCTAATCTTCCTTTGCCAATTTAGAATAATATAAACCAGAAAAAAGCAACAAATCATCATATTTGGAGAATGATTGGATAATTTTGCTTGATAAAAGACTGTAAATGACTAATCCATCATCAAAATAGTTGTTTAATTTTCTGCTGAATGATTTAATACCTAATCATTTCAACACAACACATCATTTCACTATTTACATGAAGGATATCTAGAATTATCATCAGTCTTGAGATGTGG
Source organism: Thunnus albacares (assembly GCF_914725855.1). Taxonomy (NCBI): domain Eukaryota; kingdom Metazoa; phylum Chordata; class Actinopteri; order Scombriformes; family Scombridae; genus Thunnus; species Thunnus albacares. The sequence continues at coordinate 7,134,990 of NC_058122.1, read as the reverse complement.
TCCGGTTAAGAGAAGCCTTAAAATGTAGAAGAGATGCAGTATATTAAGGACACGATATGATAATTTTATGAATAAAGTAAAAATGCAGAAAACCTTGTTGCTTTCTGCTGGTCATCAAAATCATGCAGAAAGCTTTCCTACTGCAAATATTGTACATGTGATTGAAATGATTTGCCAGCTGCTGCTCAGTTACTCTTCAGTCCACAACTTAAACCAAAGTCTTTGTCTGAGCTGCATGTAATTAGTCATTAAGTATTCTGCCTTACAGTGTGTGTTTTGTACAAAGCATTTTCACACATATGTTAAAAAATCATCATGTGTATGATGTATCATTTTGTGTGACTGATTATGGAAATGATCTTCTTTGCAATGCTGTTGTAATAAAGACTTTCTCAGTGCTGCATTTTTGTCTTTAACTAACAGGCACACACAGTACATTGTAGTAGCTTGCAGTGCAATTAGTTTTGCAATAAATCTCTCTCTCACACACACACAACTCAGAGACATCTGAGTGTTATGAATAAAATCATTTTTGTGCAACGTGAATGATTATAATTCTCACATTTCCTAGCTGCTGTTTTTCCTCTGCTCTCTGTAGATATCCTCCAGGTGTACACACTATGTTTATTGGAATATTAGAATATTTTACAAGTGTAGTAATTAATTTCAAGTTCATGTTCATGTTCAAAGAGGTTATTCTGCCCACGTATATTTCACTGACCTTCTCAGTTGCAGTGTGAATTTGGCAACAGATGACGTTCATGCAGCTATACTGTGGTAGAGATGCTCTTCCTTCAAATTAGGGATGTTTGTGCAGCTTTTCCTCCAGCTGATCCTCAGAATTTGTCTCCAGGGAGCTTTGTTCCAAGGCTTTCAGGTACCTCTACAATAAAAGCAGAACAATAAAAACTCTATAGACCAGATGCTTTGTTTGAACTTATAGGTCGTTGTCTTCAAAAATGGGTGTCTTTCATTTCCCAGAAGCGCTATGACCACATCAGCTGATGTTTTACTTCCAATTTAATGCTTAACTATATCTCATCTTGTCACCAGAAACAACTGGAAGCCAGGACTTAAATACCCGACTCACTCCACAGAGCATCCTGCCACCATCTTGTGTGTTACTGCCATGACAACAGGATCAGCTGGTGGATTGTATGTGTGTATGTGTGTGTGTGGTGATGATGGTGATGAGGAGGGGGAGTTATTATTGTTCACTGTGGTGAGGAGAAAACCAGATGGTTTCAGTTCCACATACCTCATCTCAGCTGCCATCCTCCACCTTACACACACACTTACACACACACACCGCAGTAACAGATGACTCATACAGTGGACGTGGATGTGTTTGGCATCCAATAGCAAGACCACTGTCTTTACATTGTCATTTAAATGTTCCTGATGGAGCAATTTGTCTGAACAATACTCATTTTTGATAGAAAATATGCACATATGAAGATAGATATGAGCTTAATTTGGTGTGCATATGTTTTTGCTTTCTTCATTATTCTTTTATGTTGTGGCAAAAATAAACACACATTCAGTTACACACATAGCCTGTTAGTAAGTCTGTTTAATGGAGCACTGACAGTGCATATAAATGTAGATAACTGAGCATGCTGTGCTGCTGTATTTCACTATAAAGACTGCACAAACTGCTTTTGCCCGAGACTCTTTTCTTTCAGTAATGTGGTCTGTTTTGTGGTTTCATTCTCATGGCAGCTGATAAGGGCCGTCACGGCTGGTTGCAGATTAACAGACCTGTGCACAGGCAAGCAACGCTCTCCACTGTATTTAATTTGCAGGCTGAGAACACTAATCAGGGAGCTACATAGTGTGAATATAGACAAGTTACTGCCAACCCACTCTAATTGGATGCTTGTGAAAAAGCGGCTTGTTCTTGTATGCAGCGTTGGCTGAGACATTAAATAGTCCCTGGAAAGGTGATATCATGCTTCGCCAATTTTTTTTTTTTTTTTTTTTTTTTTTTTTACAGCTTTGACTCTACATTTCCTCTGAAAAGTTTTAATAATCCCAGACTCAGTTTTGAAGCAGACAAATCAAATTATGGTATTTATGGTCCGTGCATGTAAGGCTGCATTGCCCTCCAGCAGTTTATATTTTGTACCCCTGACAATTGTCTCTGACATTTACTCCGGGGATATTAAATGAGAGATCTTTGTGTGTGTACATGTCAGCCACCGAGAGCTGTGAAAGAGAAGAAAATAGAGTGATGAAGAAAATAGAGTGATAAAAGGTTGAGATGGAGGGAAGGGGGAAGTGAGGGATGGCAATGAAGCAGAAAGGTGGCGGAGAGGAAGGAAGCTTGGGGAGAAATCTGTGAGGTGTCTATAGCAGTTTTCACAAGTGCTGTTTATTAGAGCAATATGAAACTCAAACTCCATTATATTACTGTCTCTCACATGACCATCATCGATTTTTAGGGGCAGAATTAGGAAGTTGTTCTGGTGTTATAGTGAGAAATTGGATCAATACTGATGATTCAATGAGAAGGTTCCTCAGAAAAAGAAAAAAAAATCCTATCACGGTGAGTCTGATTCAGTCAGAGGCCAGACAGGCGTTTATCCTTGAGATTCCCTGTTTAAAACTCAAATCTATTTTACTTTGTATTATATTGAAAACATATGAGTGGTATCAAAGTGTCCTCCACTCTTTCACAACAAAGGACTCAGGGAATAAGATTTGTCAGACAGTAACAAGCTTCTGAATTGTAAGAAATCCATTTATGTTCTCAGTTGACATTGCTGTCAAATTGACAGTGATGATTTGGTGTCTGTGACATTTCAACCGCACAAAATTTACATTTGCCTATGTTGCCCGTTGAATACTATGACCAGGAATACTGTTATTGACAACTCTGAAAATATAATAATAAAATAATAACAATAATCTGCATAAATATCTGTATGATTTAGACTATAGCCATGATAATTTGTTAATCATTTCTTAGTTCGCCTGTGATTGCGTCAGCTTTGAAGGGATTCACCTTAAAGGTTTATATGCTATCATGTTTGCCTTGACGCTGGCATCTCTAGCGCATTATTTTAATCTCACCCGCAGCCCACGAAGACCCGCCCTACTCTGTCTCTGATTGGCTAATACTTGTTGCCTTCGTTGATTAGGTTCAGAGTCTCTGGTTAGGTTTGGGCGTGAAGAGTGAGTAATTGTATCAGGGTCAGAGGCAGATTGCAGGTGGGAAAAAAGTAACGCGTTTTTAGCAGGTGTCCACACCAGAAAACCGATTTTTTTATTAACACGGTTAAAATCAGTGTTGGTGTTAATGATATTATTTGTGATAATCTCTCTTATAATAGTTGTGCATAATAATATTAATGAAGATTTTAATGATATTAGCGCTGTTTGTTAGCCACGAGTTTCATTTCGCATTGCAGTTCCTCACTGTAACCACTAGAGGGCAATAAACACATTCAGGTCCCACCAGCGTCGAGGCAGACACAACACGATATTATTATGACAAAATAAACCAATCAAAATAAAAACAATGTTTCTGTGCCCCAACAAGAATGCCAATAGAGGTGAGAAAACATTCATGAAAGAAGTATTTATTGCAGAGCAGAGGTTAATATTATTTGATAGTAAAATGTATTGTCTTTAATTGTTTTTTTTAATCTTTTTTAATCAGACAGTCTCATTGAGATTAAGATCTCTTTTCCAAGAGAGACCTGAGAACCAGAAACATTCATAAGACAAGAACACAATCAGCAGACAGAAACAACAAAACTACACACATATAAGAAACATAAAAACATCAGATAATAAGGCTTTAACATGTCCAAGGGGAATATAAGACTCAAGTTTGAGGTCAGTTTGCAGTTCATTCATTTAAAAGGTGCGTAGTTACTGAAACCAGTTCTGCCAACATTAGTGCAAACGTGAGGGATATATAAGGTGAAGTAGTTACTGGATTGTGTGCTGTAGTTGCTGGATTTAAATGAGAGAAGAGATTTGAGGTAGTTTGGAAGCTTTATAGATGAATAACATGAGATGGTTATTTCTTCTTGACTGTAAGAAAGTCCAGTTTGGATAAGGTGTAATGCATTACGATACACATGGTTTAACTGCTGAAGTGTTGATGGAGCAGCATGACAATACAGAATATCTCCATAGTCAAGGACAGACATGAAGGTTGACTGCACAGTAGTTTTACAGTTGGAAGAAGACAGACAGCCCTTAATTCTATACAGGAAGCCTAGTTTAATTTTTAATTTTTGAGTCAAATGTTGAATATGAATCTTTAATGATAGTCTGCCATCCAGCCAAATCCCTAAGTATTTGTATGACTCAGCAAGAGTAATATGGGTGCCATTTAGAGTTTTAATGGCAGGATAGTCATAGTCACTGGTGGAGGAGGAGGATACCATGTACTAAAATTAGTCTGTGATTAAAGAGTGATATTTGGAAAGCATCAAAGGCAGACTGAAGACGAGTCAGGGCCTGGACTGACGTGGAGCCTGGGGCATATAAAATGTTATCATCTGCAAAAAATTGAACATTGAAGTATTGATTAGCAATGGACCAAGGATAGACCTCTGTGGCACCCCGTTTCTGATGGTAAGAGGGCTTGACTGAGCACAATCAGTAACAACAGTCTGAGTTCTCTCTGTGAGGTAAGAGTTAATATGGTTACTATAAACGTATGTACTAAAATGACTATATATACCCTTAGTAATACCTCTAAATAATAATAATAATAATTAATTCCAGGTATCTGTAATTAAATCTGTCTTCATATTGTCTTCATACTACTACAGTAGCATAGCAACCATTGAGGTAAAACAGACAAGTTGGGCACAGTGGTTGCAAACATACTGTAGGATTACTTTACAGTAAAGGTACATTTACCCCGGCATAAATATGAAACCATTTCTCAGAAGATTGTGAAAGAAATGAAACTGCAGGTGAACTGGAGTTTTTAAACAGTGTTAAGACCCCTGGCTGACTCTCATTTCTGCAGGAAGATTGAACAATGAACTCTGGTTAGATAACACTTAGAGCAAAACCTCACATGAAATGAACATATTTTCTTGAAGGAAATGATGCCATCTGTGCCACCACCTGCATCTTTATTGTTTTATGATCCCCCACATAAGCCACATATGGTTTTCTGTAATGGGCAGGACTGTATCATCTCCACTGGTGTAAACAGATGAGTGGGTTGTGCATCAGCAGTGAGAGTAACAACTATAATCTCTGTTGTTTACTGGGCAGTGAGTCACTGTGTCTGAGTCACTCACATCATGGCCATGATCAAACACAAGAAACGTATCGCCCCAGTGTCAGAGTATACATTTCTGTGAGTAAACAGATGGTCATTTCGTGGACATTCACTAACTCATCCTTATGTTTTGTTCCTGTTATAGATGGTCTGGAAGTGAATCATTTATGTGTGACGTGGAAATAAATACTCTGAGGTCTGTAACTTCAGACAGTGGAATATTATCTACCCCCAGAGTTACTATGTGGTGATCTGATCTAACACAAATTCATTTGGAGATATACAGCATATAAGCACAATAAGGAAATATTGAATTTCACAAAAGGAGCCTCTTCGAGACAGGACTTCAAAATCAGGGCCTACCTTAAGGCCCTTATGATGTCAGCTGATAATGTGCTTTAATGTGGTATAGTCCCAATCAAACGTTCAGTTAAATAAGCACAAACCAGTTGACACACAGTAAACCTGGAGTTCAGGCATTATATCCTGATTATGGTCAAATGTGAAATGCAACAGTGCACCCATGTGGCAGAGAACCAGACACACCAAAATGTGATCCATATATACTTCCCTATCCATGTCCTGATCTATCCTATCTGTCCACTTTCATTCTGTCTTTTTTTCTGAACACCACACATAACTCAGAATCAGTATGAACAATTGCCAAAAACATATATTTTTCTCTCCAGCACGATAGTACGTTCTTGACTTAAGAAGCAGCAGCTGACAAAACAACCAAACTGTAGGTGTTCAAACTTTCCGTTATTCTGAGCATTTTTTAAAGATTATTTTTGCCTCTATTTGACAGTTGATGTAGAGAGACAGGCCACAGGGGGAAGAGAGGTCCAGGTATCATCGGATAACCTGCAATTCATTTGTAATTCAAAAATGAAAAAAAAAACAAAACGTAAAACTGTTATTTCTTTCAAAACCAAAAACTAGAAGAGGAACCACACCTTGCTCTAACATCCACATTGGCTGCTAGCAATGGCAAAGCGTGAGTTAGCCTCCCTGCCACACATCCTAACTTGATGAAATAACGGGATAATAGCAAGAACATGTGCACAGTTTACATTAACACAGGGATGCTGATATTTAAGTTAAGGGTTTAAGTGAGTTAAAATACAGGAAAAGAAATAAATCTTAAACAATCCTACACATCCTGGAGTTTTGCTTTGCAAAGCAAATGTTTATTTCAGGGCTATTGTAATATCTTGTGTTCATGTTGTGGCCTTTATGGAAAAATACTGATTTATTTACTTTGTTTTATTAGGTAAAAGATGGTAAAAGATGGGACATTAGATTGTGTTGAATAATTTATTTTTCATGTTGTTGTTTTATGATGGATCCTATGAAAATGTCTGTTTTTTGTAAAAGAGGCCAACAGTGCAGTGAAGTCTTGATTTAACTGGAGGAAATATGAAGGGAAATCTTTGGTCACAGACTCTACCTGAAATTACTGCTCTTCTGTACACACTACCATTCAGCAGCAGACGTACTTTTGTTTCAGTGATTTTGTTATTTTGATGAAAGTGTCTGGGAGTTTTCAGTTTTGTAAGAAGTTTTTTTCCCTGACTGCAGCTCTGTTACAGGCCGTAGATGATCATGGAGGTCTCTACCCAGTGATGAGGAGAGATTCACAAACTCTTGAAACTTGGTTATTAAACAGTCAGATGAAAGTTGTTACACAGCTGCATTTTTTACATCTTTACAGACCAACAACATCAACAGTTACCAACACAGCCGAAGCTCCCTGAGAAGACGAGTAAAAGCTGAGAGAGAGAGATCTCCCCTCCAGCAGGAGCCACAGCTTCACATCACTGATATTGTTTTGTTGTGCATTTTATTTTACTGCTTCATTTAGCTGCTGTTGCTGCTCGTACTGTTTAAAACACACACTCGATCAGACTGTTACATTTATCATAACAATTATCATCGTCATCATCATCACACACTCAGCCTAAATTACTGTCTTACTGTTATGTTCAGTTCAAAAAGCTTACAACCGCTGTGTATTTTTTAATTTTTTTTTATTTTTTCAAAGTGAAAGGAAAAGAAAAGTAAAAGAAAGAAAATAAAAAGAAAATAAAACAGAACAAAACAAAAACAGAAAAAGTGACCTGAAGCAGAACGGACTGGATGAAAAGATGATCTTTAGTACTTTTTCAATTCAATTCTGGGCCAAATCATAACAAAAGAGCAGGTCTAGACTGTACTCTTTAATTTACAGAAACCCAACAATTCCCCCATGAGCAAGCGCTTGGCGACAGCGGCAAGGAAAAACTCCCCTTTAACGGGAAGAAACCTGGAGCAGAACCGGGCTCTAGGTGGGCGGCCATCTGCCTTGACCGGTTGGGTTGAGAGAGAAAGAGGGAGGAAGAGGGGGACAAAGAGAAGCATAATAACAACAATAATAATGATGAAAATAATGGAGACATGACCAGTAATAATCATAGCAATAATACCATCCCTGCACCATCTCCGCAGTCATGGCCCTCGATGTCCACAGCCTGGACTCTGGATTTTCCTGTGAGACAAGAAAGCACCGTGAGACTGTAGGAACCACAAGTAAGTCTGCATTCTGGGAGCTCAGTGTTCTAGTGGGTTAATACGGTACAACGAGCTCTTTAAGACATGATGGTGTCTGACCATTAAGGGCTTTAAACTCTATCCTGGATTTTACAGGAAGCCAGTGCAGAGACGCTAAAATGGGAGAAACATGATCTCTTTTCCTAGTTTTTGTCAGTAGACGTGCAGCTGCATTCTGGACCAGCTGGACAGTCTTTAGAGACTGATAATAAGGAATTACAGTAATCCAGCCTAGAAGTAACAGATGTGTGGACTAGTTTTTCTGCATCGTTTTGAGACAGGATGTGCCTGATTTTTGCAATGTTACTTAAATGAAAAAAGGCAGTCCTTTAGATTTGTTTTAGTTAAAGGACATGTCTTGATCAAAGATAACTTCCTCACGGTGGAGCTGGAGGTCAGAGTAATGTCATCTAGAGCAGCTATATCATTAGATAATGTGTTTCTAAGGTGTTTAGGACCAAGCACAAAAACTTCAGCTTCGTCTGAGTTTAGTAGCAGAAAATTGCAGGTCATCCAGGTCTTTATGTCCTTAAGGCATGCTTGGAGTTTAGTTAACTGATTGAATAAATAGGATTTAAAGCAGCTTAATGCACTTCTTTTAATGCCAATTAAATGTTTCAGTCTCTGTAATAGGATGTGATGGTCAATGGTGTCAAATTCAGCACTAAGATCTAACAAGACAAGTACATACTTTGTGTCCAGCAGCCGGTCTGTGTTTCTCTGCTGCTGCAGCTGCTGTTGCCACGGAGACCACTGGGCTGCAGGTGGGAAACCATCCTATGGAAACGGTGGGGTGATGGTGAAGAGATAGTGTTCTATGGTTTGTCTCCTTAGTTTTCCTGTTCTTCTTCTCCTCCTCCTGCAACTTCTCTCCCCCCCCATCCTCTCTTCTTCCCCCTCCTCCCCTTCCCCCACCCCATTAAGTTCATAAAACTTGTTGTTGCCCTCATAAACTTCCTCCCACCCTCATACCCCATCCTCCTCCACCTCATCTTCTTGGTTTTCCTGTTTTTCTCCTCCTCCTGCAACCCCCCCCCCCCCCCATCTTCTTTTCCTTCCCCTCCTCCCCTTCCCCCACCCCATTAAGTTCATAAAACTTGTTCTTCCTCCCACCCTCACACCCCTTTCTCCTCCACCTCATCTTCTTGGTTTTCCTCTTCTGCTCCTCCTGCAACCTGTTTTTCCTCCTCCTCTTGCATCATCTTCTCTTCTTTCACCTCCCCTTGCCCCTCCATCTCTTCTTCCCCTTCCTCCCCTTCTTTCGTCCTCTCCCTCCCCTCCTCCTCCTCCTCCTCCTCCTCCTCAGTGTGGCTTGGTTTTGTTGAGCAAGTTGCTGCTGCTCCTCTTCCTCATCAACTTTATCCTTGTTTCCCTCCTTTTCGTGAATGTTCTCAGAGTCCTCCTCCTCACTGAACTCATCAAACTCATCATTCTCCTCCTCCTCAAAACCTTCATCCCACTTCTCTTCCTCATTAAGTGCATCAAACTTGTTGCCTTCATAAAAATCCTCCAGTTCCTCCTCCTCAAAACCTTCATCCCACTTCTCTTCCTCATTAAGTGCATCAAACTTGTTGCCTTCATAAAAATCCTCCAGTTCCTCCACCTCAAAATCTTCATCCCACTTCTCTTCCTCATTAAGTTCATCAAATTTGTTGCCTTCATAAACATCCTCCACTTCCTCCTCCTCAAAACCTTCATCCCACTTCTCTTCCTCATTAAGTTCGTCAAACTTGTTGCCTTCATAAAAATCCTCCAGTTCCTCCACCTCAAAATCTTCATCCCACTTCTCTTCCTCATTAAGTTCATCAAATTTGTTGCCTTCATAAACATCCTCCACTTCCTCCTCCTCAAAACCTTCATCCCACTTCTCTTCCTCATTAAGTGCATCAAACTTGTTGCCTTCATAAAAATCCTCCAGTTCCTCCACCTCAAAATCTTCATCCCACTTCTCTTCCTCATTAAGTTCATCAAATTTGTTGCCTTCATAAACATCCTCCACTTCCTCCTCCTCTTTGTAATGGCTGTCCTCAAACTCCTCCTCTTCATCATTAGTGTTCTCAAACTCCTCCTCTTCATATCTGTCCTCAAACTCCTCTTCATCACTACTGAACTCCTGCTCTTCCTCAAACTCCTCCTCATCATCAGTAGTGGTCTCAAACTCCTCCTCTTCATCATATCTGTACACAAACTCCACTTCACCACTACTGAACTCCTGCTCTTCCTCAGATGACTCCTCTTCATAATATCTATACTCAAACTCCTCCTCTTCATCAGTAGTGCTCTCAAACTCCTCCTCTTCATTATATATGAACTCAAACTCCACTTCACCACTACTGAACTCCAGCTCTTCCTCAGACGACGACTCTTCATAATAGCCATACTCAGACTCCTCCTCTTCATCGCTGCTGGACTCCTCCCCCTCGCTGAGTCTTGGCAGCAGGCTCTGGTTGAAGGTGGAGATGGACACGTGCATCGGGCTGCCGTAAACCTGAAGTTTCAAAAGAAAAGCATCAAAGTCAATATTTCTCCTTTTTGTTCTGTGCTGTAGATAATTATCCTGTAAGTTGTTTACATGAAGTTTGTATTTCACAGTGAGAAATGGATTTAATGGGTTCAGACAGTCTCAAACAGCAGTGGAGGTTGGCAGCTGGATAAAAACTGTACCTTTCTGAAGCGGAAGGCAACAGAGCAGAAGTCTGGGAGCTCCACAGGTGATTCATCATCGCTATGTTCATCATCGCTGCACAAGTCTGAGCGGGCTGTAGGGATCACAGGAACAAGCAACATGCATTAAGTCATGAAAAAAAGGCAGACGTGATATTTATCCTAAGTGAAATTCCCACCAGGCATCACTGAAAAAGCAGGTTGCTACCCAAAAACAAACTGGAAACCCTCTAATGTTTGTCCATGAGCACTAAAATAGTAAAAGTCTGTCAGACATGAATCTAGGATTGTTAAGGTGTGTGTTGGCACCTACAGTCAAAGTAGCTGGTGTCCTCCTCAGTCTTCAGTTCGGGGACAAATAGAGGCTCCTGACTTAGGAGGTTGTTCCAGTCTAGACCCTGGAAAAATGGATGCGCCTTCACCTCAACGGCTCCTCCTGGAAAACAAGTGAGACAAACAGACATTTGCATTGTATATCGACACATCTTGGGCCTGGCCTAAGAGCTGTACCTGACCCCGTCTCTGGACACTTTTAGTCTTCCCAAAATCAAAAATATGAGAGAAGGAATGGCTTTAATCAGTGTGACTGCTTTAACATGAGCTGTAATCGTTAGCATGTCCAGCTAACTAGCTTACTGCCTACAGTGGTAACCAATCGTTACTTCACGTTATTTCCTAAGGCCAAGGAGCAAATCATTACCTATTGTAAATACATTTTCTGAGGCTACAGGATACTTTAAAAGAAGCCCCGTTCACAATAGCACATCCACTGTGTAGGATTTTCCCACCGTGTGTAAGATAAACTATCACAGTTCTGCATATCGTAGCCACAGACTGAACTTTGGTGGTAGAAGATCATGAGATGCATGTACCACATGTACAACAGTTAATGACAAAATAGCAAAAGTGTCCAACAATGCTGTATTTTTCAATGTTTAGAAATCAATTTGTGTCATTCTTGAATCTGACTCTGAACTAAAACTCCTTATTTCTTCATTCAAGATCCAACTTAATGCAATTTAACTGAAATGTGCTCATGGTCTATGTTTTTGATATATTCTGCTGGCTGACGAAGAGACAAACAGGAATGAAAACAGGAAGGAACTTTGAGGAAGGTAAAGATGTGATGCTAGCTTACAAAATTTTAAAAAACAAATCTATTTGTGCTCAGTCACTGTGGTGGCATTTCATTAGTGCTGTACTGTATGTCTGGAAACAACCTGGAGCCCACCAGGTTGTTCTCCCATCAGTTTATCTGTTTCCCATCCTGTCTCTATCCACATCCTCATCATTAGTAAATCTGCCACTAACCTGTACCCAGCCGAATAATAGCGTTCTTTCGCAGGAGAAGGCTGATGAGGTCCTGGGCGTCAGTGGGCGGGGCTTTCTCCCCCTCCGGCCAGCTGATATCGTCTGAGGAAAAAAGCATATCAGTGATTCAATAACAGAATTAAAAACTTTAATTACATCACCACAAAGCCACTGAATGAAAACAATCTTACAAGTTAAGGATTAATATACCAAATCTAAAAGAAACAAAAAATTAAAGCTACATTTTGCAAGATTTTTATGAAAATCACAAAGTAGGATAATGCACATTTTTAATCATCTTTTAAAATAAAGAAAGATTCATTTAGATTTGCTAGCATGACAAATGTGTAGAAAGGGTGCATGTGATGAAAAGATAACAATGAACTGAAGTAAAGATTCTTACCGTCGACCACCCGGTTAAAGAGGTCACTGTATGTGTCTCCATTAAAAGGAGGTTCACCCACCAGGAACTCATACAAAATGATGCCCAAGGCCCACCAGTCTACAGGCTTTCCATAGCCTCGCTTCAGGATGGTTTCTGGAGCAATGTACATTGCGGTGCCCGCTACCTGAAGGTAGGAAACAGAAAATGATAAATACAACGATCCAGGTTTGAGCTAAAATAAGCACAGAAGAAAGAGAAGAAACTAACCTCTTTGTCAGTGAACTCACGGACGATTCTCTCGACAGGTTCCATTTGGAGGTCTCCTGTCATTTGCACTGGACCGATCTTTGCCAGTCCAAAGTCAGTCATCTTAATATGACCCGTGGAACTGATCAACAAACTACAGTGGAAGAAAGCAGAAAAATATCTCATGTTAGATTTAACACCAACCCCAAAACACGAACCTGAGATTAAGTTTCTGGGAATTCTGCTCCAATCATAGTTAGCAACTGTAACTATGCACGTCAAGTCTGTCAAGTAATGTGCGTTTTAACAAACTAACTAGTTTACAGTCTACTGTTGTATCCAATTGTTACTTCTTCACTGCATTAACTTCCAAAACTAAAGAGCACATCATCAACTAACTACTATGAGCTGTCAGTGTAGCATGATCAGCTCTGCCCTGTCCTGTCTGTAGCTAGTTAGCTACAGACGTTTAAATCTGTCAGTGGCAGTTGTCATTTCAGCCAGTAAAGTTTCAAAACGTATAATAAATCTTAAGTGATTTATCTATGAACAGCGAGCTTGACAGGCAAGAGTAACAAAGAGGACTTTGTTTAGCGAACAGCCAATTAGATGTTGTAAATGTTGTTTAATGGGACAGATTGATGACTCACTTGCTGGGTTTGAGGTCCCTGTGGAGGATGCCGTAACTGTGGATATACTCCAAAGCCATGGTGGTCTCCGCGATGTACATCCTGGCCATATCCACAGGAAAACGTTTCCAGTCTTCTAGCAGGGAGGCACAATCCCCACCTAAAAGGACAGGAGGAGATATAGAGAGGTTAGATACGATGTTTAGGTCCATAGACAATAGAGGAAAGTCAGTTTAAAGCTCATTTATCTGCTCTATCCCTCTCTAAACAAACATAACACTTGTATATGTGAGCATGCACAATCCATCCAAATCAACCTCCTTACCTGCTACATATTCCATCACCATGCGGACGTCCCTCTGTGTGTCAAATGAACAAAACAACGAGACAACGTAGGGACTCTCTGTGAAGGTGAGGATGTCTCGCTCTGCCAACACCTGCCGGATGTCGGATTTTCTGGTGAAGTTCTGCCATTTTATTATTTTCATGGCAAAAGCTTCACCGCTGAGCGTGTGGCGCACAAGGTTTACAGACCTGCACAAGAGGGAAAAGGAAACATGAGCAGCTTCTACTACTGAACATCAGCTCTGATTTGACAAGAAACTGTCCGGGAAGATTCTTAATGTAAGCACAAAAAAATTCTATGGTATGACATCCTCGTTACAGTTTCTTTTCTGCTTTGACTGGACTCTGTAGTGTCCAAAGAGTCGGTTAGAACATAAAGAAGTCTTACTCACCCAAAGCTGCCACAGCTGACCCGCTTGATGGTTTCAAAATCACTCTCTACTGGTTTTCTGAGAGGAGGACTGCAAACTGAGCGGGTCTAAATCAAACATACAAAAGAGACAAAAGCTCTGTAATAAATGAATAAACTAAATACAAAAAGTATGCACTACAAACAAAGGGATGTGTGTGTTTCTTAGAATCAATTTGGGAAAAAAACACCTACCTCATGGAGGAGTTTCTCCAGTTTATTTTGCAGCTGCACTAGGTATTGGAAGCTGACCAGACCGTTCTGGACCGTGTCGTCACAGTCCATGGCCAGCTCCACCAGCTGTCTCTGAATGAATCTCAGGGCATACGTGGCCTGGAGCAGACCACTGTTTGAGAACTGTGCCACTGAGTTCATTTGGGCTGATTTCTGGGACTGAACAAGGATGGAAGACAGAATTCAAAATCATGATTATTATTTCTATTTTAGGCAAGAGTTGAAAGTAAAAGACTGTAAATGAGGACATAAAAGTTATATGATCTAAAGGGTCTACGTAATCAGAAACATCTTGAAATCTTTTCCAACATCAAGTAGTAGCCAGTGCAAAGATGTTCAAATTGGGGACATACTGTATGATCTACCTTCCTTGTTCTTTTTTAACATTTAGAGGCAGTATTTATAATATATAATAACTCAATGTAATATAGTAGTTTATTAAGTCTTGCTGTAGCATTGGAATCAAATGAGTGACAGCAAATTTTAAATATTAAGTATGAAATAAAAAGTTTTCCATTTATTAAGTAGCTGAGATAATGAAAGCATGAATGTAGCTGTTACAAAATCTGAAAATACAAATCTTTGGATTTAGTTAGTATTCAGTTGATAAAATCAAAATGAAACTATCAAAATGTAAATTGGAATAAGGGCACAGGACGTGTTACACCATAATCTGTGACCCCTCAAATTCTGTGACCCAATCTAGATGTTAGCTGTTTCCCAAGGCCCAGCATTTAGATATGTTACACATAGCCTACTGATTATAAGTTAGTGTTACAAAAACAATTGTGACCCCATTTTTAGATAGAGTCACAGTTTTTGATAGAAGAAAACTGATGCTCAGCAATATATAGCCTAGGTATGTTTGACAGACTTATACACAAACACTAACAGTTAACCTCTCAGTGTTCGATCAGCTGACCTGTTTGTGCTTTCAAAAGACACCAAGGGCAAAACATATTTCCCCCTTTTTTTATGATATTAAATACTTAAAATAAAATAGAGCTTTGTTTAAAAAAAAAAAAAAAAAAAAGAAATACTTACTGCTGTTAGCTGTTGCTGAGGTCCCATGATACTGAATGTCAACTTGTCAATTTTTTGTTGAAGGTGAAACAGGCAATGCAAGCTGTTAACTGCAGATGCACTGAAAATTCAGTTTTTTAACACTGAACTTTGTTCTTCAACAGAAAGGAACTGTTTATGTCTTTCTTTCGGACGCTACTGGAGCTACTGAAGTCTGACTGTCTTGTGTGAGATCAATCACCGCAATGAAAAGTCTCTCTGCTTACTGAAAGTTCCAACATTCCACATTCCATCGTATTGTGATGCCATAAATATGTCACAAAGATATAGAACCTTTGATGTGTCATAATGACTGTTCTGAGATGGAACAATATGGCAGCCATCTTACCTCATGGGTCCAGTTTTAAAATGGCTGCAATTGGAACCTATGGTGAAAGAGGCTTATGTTGTCTTTATAATCCTTGTATTTTTCTACCAATACACCAATACTGTTTTTTATTCAAAGTAATGAGTGTAAGACACCTGTGTCTGTCTAGCATGAAGCACAAAAACAAAGATACTGATAGAATTTTGATTATTATTGCCGCAAGAGAACAAATCATGCTTTCAGTCACAAAGATAATCTCATAGTTGTGCATTTATATTGTAGACAATGTTTTTATTTTTTCTACTTTGCCTGGACTTAATATGTAAGAGTGTTGTAAATCAAACCTTTCAATAAATGCATTAAACTATACGCAATATTAACCTTTTTTCCTCATGCCAAATATTTAAAAATAAATTCTGCTTATAACTGTAATAACTGTTTTCACATGCAGTGAGGTCAAATTACAATAAAAGACCACAAGCTTCATATAAACAAACATGGGCAGTGATGAAATGAAGACCTGGATGGGAGGGTGATACCCAGCTTGCCCCCCCCCCCCCCCCCCCCCCCCCCCCCAAGCTGCTCCCCCCAGTTCCAGCTCCTAAAACTAGTTTTTAATCAGCCTTAATATAGAACAAAAGTCGCTTTTCTGTATGTTTTTATTCATACTTAACTCTGTCTGCTACACACAGACACCGCTCTCTGTTTAGGCTAAGTGGAGCTCGTAGAGCCGCCCAGCTGCGGCTGTGCAAGTCGTCTTCTATCTGCAAATTGCGGTCGTGTTAACCGCAGCGTGAGCGTATGAATAACCACTCTCACCTCACACCATAAAACAATATGACTTAGATGACAGTTTTCATTTCTTAGAGCTTATATAGCATCACAGGTTTCAACTATAACCCACAAGTAATTAACATTAGTGTTAGCTTGTTGTCCTTTGCTAATATCGGTAGTTAAATTATTGTTTTTGTCAAAACAAATTTGCAGCACTGAAATCTCCTAATGTCCAGGGGATGAATGAGGAGAGTTTTTGCAAAAAGTCAAGAGTGTCAGTAAAAACAGCAGCTTTCTTTACTTAACGTTAAATCAACAGTGCTGGCTAGCTAACCAGCTAGCTAACCAGCTAGCGTTACCCCTGAGTATAAAACCTTTTCCTCAATATTTCATTGTTCAATATTAATATAATACTAATGTAATTGCTGTCAGAAAGGCTAATTAGACATTCAGCATTATGATAATTGCCAAAAATTAAGTTGCCTACTACAAGGAAGCGGTTTCCCCTCATTTTTGTTCCTTTCACACAGGCTGTTTCGTTAACAGTCTGCGCTGTTAACCGATCCTGATCTTAATTAATATCAAATGACAATATTTAAGGACTTTAACCTTAAAACTGCAGTGCCAGAGGATCAATAATTATAATTTGTTTATATATTAAATATATTCATATATTTGAAACGGTCCTTCCTGTTAAACTCATCTGTTAATACGAGCACATAACTGATCAGATGTTTGGAATTTAAAGTCTTAATCTGCAAAGTAACTTTTGCCTACAGCTTTCAGATAAATGTAGTAGTGTATAAGTAGCAGAGAAAGTGTGCTGAGGTAAATGTATTTTGTTACACTCCACCACTGACACCATCTTTGCAAAGATGATCCCAGGAAATGCAAAGTGGATTTTAATAGACACAGACAGGCTTTGTGTTGCAGCCATGAGCTTTAATTCCCATCCATCAACATGTAAGGTGAAAAATCAGTTCCCAGCATGTAGCTCATACATGGCTTCTAGTGGCATCCAACCATTACAAATCATACAACTGCCTTTTGTCTGTGCTTTACACTTGGCCTACTGAGAGGCATCCTAAGAAATGCTGTTTTTTCCTAAATTAGACACACGGATGTGTTGAGAATGAGGCTTGAGCACTGCAAGAGGAGAGTGGAGGAGGACAGTCCATATCTGCTGTCTGCTAGACTTGCACTGTATGACAGGAAGGAGCAGGAGAATTTCTCTATTCATGTACCATTTCCAGTAGTTTCAATTAGCAGAATAGCACAATCTAAAATCTACCCAAACTAAAAATTAAAAAAAATTCAAGTAGTCTTTATACACAAACACAAATCATCTAATTTTCTCTCTTGTAAATTCCAAAACTGACATTTCTCAAATACATCCTAAAAAAAACATCTTAGTGAAAACCAAAGCTGTTCACAGAATTTTCCAACAAAGTGCCTTATCTCATCATATTCTCCAAATAAATTAAACACAAAGAAATTCATAACACATACATATTAACAAAAGGTTCATCTTACAAACACTTTACTTGACATTTTCAACTTCTTATCCATGAGTCCATGTGTGATTAAATGATATTAATTCAGTGACTGAACAGGTTGATTCTTTGAAGTGTGTGTTCACACATTAGGCAAAGTGAGTTAAACTAATTCAGTGAGTTACTTGCTGGACAGTTTATGAATTCAACTCATACAACCCTCACAGGATTGTTTATTAAACAGTAATAATTTTTCTTCTTCTCCTTGGCCAATCAGCTTCAGCTCTCCAGAGGCGGGCTGTACGTCAGGCAAGGCTGACTGGCTGCTGTGTCAGTTTTTAATTTAATCTCTTTTAATTTTCTATTTGGACTTTTCTCTAAACAAGAAAGTAAGTGCATGTATATTTAACAGCATATATAAATATACTTCCAGTGTTAAAGGTGCACTCCATAGATTTTACACATGAAGTTCAGTGTACTCAGCCTGTGAAGGCAGTTATATAATGTCCTCCATGGATTTGTTAAAAAAAATACTGTAACCAGATCATGTCATCAGGGTTAATTAGCTTAGATGAAAGACGCTATAGAGTTGCAATATGGGATTATGGGCTCCAGCATTTTTGGAGCAATTGACCCATATACAGTGTATAGTGAGGATATCTCAACCTCTGCTGCTTGGATTTTGATCATTATTTTCATGGATCCATGATCCCCGTACTGTACAGAAGTGCAATGCTAAATCTGGAGTATCCCTTTGAAACTGTCAAATGAATGTAATGTACAAGTAAAGTACATTTTCTGTTGCCATCCTGTTTTGTTTATACATGGCCTACTTACTTATATGAAATACATAAGTAAGTATTAGCTGTAGTGGTTTTTATCAATGTTTTTATCATGTTTTGTGATGCAGTAACGCTGTGCCCAAGAAAAATTTCCCAAAGGGGACAATAAAGTATATCTTATCTTATCTTATATACCCTAATATGTATATTGCAGCATACACAGGCTACTGTATGTTTCCTCAGTCTTCATAGTAACAGATGACATTCCCCTTATATACTGTTAGGCCACATAATCTGGAAATGTAGCAGTGTTATTATTAGAACAGCTAATATAAAGACAGGAAAGACTTCCTCGGAGCACTTCTCAGCGGTGAGTGCAGACATAAAACATGCCTGTGTGTGGCGCAGTTATGATCAATATTACACCGGCCATCTGATGACTGTATGCTGCTTTCCCTTTAAAGCGTGACGCAGTTCAACTAGTGCCCCACTTTGTTGTGCGAGCAGCAGCAGCAGCAGTCTGCAGGAGCGAGCCGCTGGTTGGTGCAGACGTCTCGGTACCGGGGACGTCGGTGCTTTGCTGGGCCCTCACCGCCCTCATCATGGAGTTTTTAATGGGGAATCCGTTCAGCACGCCGGTGGGGCAGCGGATCGGTAAGCTGTTTTATTACCATCACCCATCGTTACATTGTAATAACCAAATGGTGCATTCATGCTCAGTCATATTTACTGGAGTCGTTAACCGCCAGTATTCACATTTCTGTCGAGCTGCTCTTCCGTTTTCATTGTAAAATGTTTTATTGCACGAGCTAACAGGTTTATAATGTCAACACGTTAACATAATGAGTTTAAGTTACATTTATTCACACTGACAGAGGAGCAACGGCTTATGCTTTGATTGACGCATCCGCTCATCAATGATTTGGCAGAGGCGGGATAAAGACGCTGAGAGGCTCAAGTTGATTGGTTGT
The DNA here is from genome assembly GCF_914725855.1 of Thunnus albacares. Classification (NCBI taxonomy): domain Eukaryota; kingdom Metazoa; phylum Chordata; class Actinopteri; order Scombriformes; family Scombridae; genus Thunnus; species Thunnus albacares. The sequence goes on along the minus strand of NC_058122.1, from coordinate 7,115,511 downwards.
CATCGTGTCAGTTTACAGCCGGGTGGGACTAAAAGTGACCGACATCCTCCTGACCCAAATTACATGCAGCCTTTATTCTGCTGCAGCCACATGTGTTTCATTGACTGATGGAAAATGATAGTTAGTCATTAAAGCAAGGAAATGAGTTTGTGGATTGATTTTTTATTTGTTCGGCAGAGGTAGTTGGAAAATACACTTAACTGTAGCTACTGTAAAGTGTTGTTCAAGATTAAATTATTATTATAATGTGAGAAACATGGACTAAGCATAAATGAATGACAAAATCATCTTATCAATAACCCTAAAGGCGAGCTAGATACATTTCTAATTGAACTGTAATTATTACATTATTCATTTCCAGTGGTGGAAAGATTTGTACTTAAATACAGTTGTGAGGTACTTCTACACAACATGTCAGAGGAAAATGTTGATTTCCATTTATTTGACAGAAACAGTTACTTGTCACGTACCTTTTAAATTAGGATTTTACATGTCTGTATAACATCTGGTTAGGGCCCCTCGTCACGTTTCAGATGTCTATGACTTGTTAGCAGTTCAACCAAATTAGAGAGATTTACCCTTGAAACATCCCTCAAACAATTATTTGAGGCCTAAAGAGATCAATCAATCCAATATAAAAAACTCAAAGATTCAGTCCAGTTTTTTTTATTTTTCTACCCCATTTTTCTACCCCTCATGACCCCTCAGATTTATCTTGTGACCCTTCAAAGGGGCTTGACCCTCAGGTTGGGAACCACTGGACTACACTAACTCATACCAGTATATATAAAGTAGTTAAAACCAGTAGTGTAGGATTTTGAATGCAGGATTTAAACTTGTAATGAGTATTTTTCCATTGTTTAATGGTACTTTTACTTAAGTAAAGAATCTGAATACTTCATCAACACTTGGCAGTTTCATACTATTCAGCAGTGTCATATTCCTCCTCACTTTTACAGAGCGTGCGACCAACTCCAGCCTGCCGTCCGACGACTGGGCACTCAACATGGAAATCTGTGATGTGATCAACAGCTCAGAGGAAGGGTGTGTGTGCATGAGTGCCTGTTATCTGTCGGCATCAGGAACAAACTCTGGACGCTGCATGCCTCTAACCTTTGGAAATTCTCTAATTCCAGACCCAGAGATGCAATCAGAGCCGTAAAGAAAAGAATTGTGGGGAACAAGAACTTTAAGGAGGTCATGCTGACGCTCACTGTGAGTGTTGTCAGATATCAGACGTGGTTTGAGTTGTAAAACACAACCTTTTTGCCATCTACTTTCTCTTATTCTCCATGTCTCCTTGTGATGTGAGGTCCTGGAGACGTGTGTGAAGAACTGCGGCTACAGGTTTCACATCCTGGTGACAACGCGGGATTTTATCGAGGGGGTTCTGGTGCGGGCGATCATCCCGAGGAACAACCCTCCTTTGATCCTGCATGACAGAGTGCTCAGCATAATACAGGTGAGGTGTGGTGGCATGGAACAAAAATAATTAAGAGTCTTGGCGTTGTCACCTTGCTCTGCCTCCTGGTAATAATTTGTGTTGTTTTCTTTCATCTAGGCGTGGGCTGATGCATTCCGCAGCTCACCCGACCTGACGGGCGTAGTGTCAGTGTACGAAGACCTGCGAAGGAAAGGACTTGAGTTCCCCATGACAGAGCTGGACGGCTACTCACCCGTCCAAGCTCCCAAAAAGGTACAAACATGTCTGGGTGCACTTTGTTTTACTCCTGATACTTGGGTGCTATCTATCATCTATGGTCACTTTTCTTTTCGGGTCATTTCTGTGCCTCGCTCACCAGACTTTGCCTGAGAATAGGCCTGCTGTCACTACTCTTCCTGCTGTGCTCCTGTCTTCCAAACCACTCGTCCCACCCCTGACCTGTGAGCTAAAACAGGCCCTAGAGGGAACCGAGGCCCTCACTCCCAACCAGGTGATAAGCCCTGCTGCACTAGAGAGGGAAATTTTATTATTTGAATAGCTTAGTCCCATTAATCACTTATCTTTCTACATGGCGGCTGAAATACTTTCTCACACCTCACTTATGAAATCAACATTCACCTTTGCAACAAGTTATCACAATTGTATATATTGAGTCAATACTGTTTACACTCCAGGTAACAAAGCTTAAGGCAGAGCTGGGAGTGGTGCGGAGCAACCTGACTATGATGTCAGACATGATGAGTCAGCTGGATCCCGTCACGGTAAAACAAGCAGACATGGAGCTGCTGGAGGTAAAAACAAACAGAGTCAGGTTGTTTTGGTGTGAAGTATTTTACACTCTCTCTGTTTCCATCCATTCATGTTGCGTTAACCCCTAACTGATCTCGTACTTTATACATTTTTTGTGTTGCATCTGTCCCGCCCCACCACAAACCCCCCCCTACCCACCACAACCCTCCCACCCACACATTCTTTGTCTGATTGTGTCATTAGCAGTTATACACAGTATGTAAGGAAATGCAAGACAGGATAGTGAAGATCGTCCCCAGACTCAGCGAGGAGAAGCTGATTGAAGAGTTGTTGGCGACTAACGACGAGATGAACACCGCCTTCACTCGCTACAGCAGGTTCTCTACATTTATTATCATTATATTAAGTTATTATATGAGGAACAGGTGTATTTCTGTATTCAAAGATGATATAATTTTGTTCTGCTGCTCTCAGGTTTGAAAGACGAATAACAAACGGTCAAAACACGACACAGAAGGTAAAGAACATGGCGGCTATTACTACTACTATTACTTCGCAGCACAACACTCAATAATTTTATGAAATGGTTGCATTGTTGACTTTCAATTTATTGTTCTTTGTCTCTCAGAGCCACTCATACGTCAACCTCGCAGACCTCAATCTCACAGCGGAGTCTGGCAGCCAATCAGAGATTGCATCCATCGCCGGTGACAGTCCGCTCAGCCAATCAAAAGCTGACAGTTTGTCCGGTCAGATGGCAAGACTTAGTAAGTACTTATTGAATCTTAAAATGTTTTTATTTATCGATGTGTGTTTATTAATAAATTAATGATATGATCGACTGTTCGGTAAGCCACTACACCGAACAGCGATCATCCAATCATAGCTTAGCTTGGATTTCTCCACATGTTGAAGCGATGTGCACATCAAATGCAAGAGCAAAAGAATAGATGACATTTTCATTTTATTTTTTTAAAATGTATAACTGATTAGGCTACTATATTATATGATCCTCCAGTGAACGGTCAGTTATCCTCCACATGTGCTTATTCTATGCTCTTTCTTACGTGTTGCTGTTCTTCTTGCAGGCACAAGTGAAGCAGATGATTTGGACACATTATTACAGAAAAGAAATATCTCAACTCAACAAAGACCAAGGTACAGAGAAAACATAATCCTAGTTCTGTGACCTCAAAGACGTACAAAGTAAACACAAGTCGTATACTGCAAAATGAACGCTGTGTGAGAAACAAAGCAAAGTCTGTAACCGTAATTACAACCTCACAGAGCAGTCATGAACTCCAGCTCTTTTCCAATAACAGCATTTGCAGGGTTGTTGATCTTTTGTGAGTTTAATTCCAGCTCATTCTGTCTAATTCCTTTTTAAAGATACGTGCCAGTGTTTCACCGAGTGTTAACCTGAATTATTAGCTTACATGGCAGCTAACCAAGCTACCAATCGTGTGTTTCAGTGAGCAGAGTGAAGTGGACGGCCTGGCTCGAGCCCAGGACGGCAGACTACAAATCACTGGAACGGTAGGCAAAGATGCCACGTTATTCAGCTTTTTACATGGTTTAATAGGTTTAGTCACATGATTTATCCTGTCTTCCTATCTTTTCTTATCTGTGACCTTAGGGACTACTAGAAGAAGAAGTGTAGAAATCGCTTATTTAGTTTAAGAAACTTGATTATGTACAGTTTCAGTTATGGAACAGCTGAGAATCTCTTAACCCAGCTGTTCCTCAGTTGACTAAATGTGTTGCTTTGTCTCAGTAACTGTTTTGCACCTAAAATGACTTTCTGTCTGTGCACGAAGGATGATAGCCCAGCCTCCTCCCGCAGCTCCTCACCAAAGTTAGATTGGATGATAAAAAGGGGAATGGTGGGTCTGTGTCTTGGTTTTACACTGATTCACCCCTTCACACCCTCTGTCTCTTGTTTTTTTTTTGTCATTTACCTTTGCTGTGGTCTGGATTGCTTTTGTTTTGGATCAATTTTTGGGTGTGGTGGCTCAGGTATCATATAAAACAGTGGTTTGCATGCCGTTCGGTGAGGAAAAGACAATAAGATATTTTTACATTGGTGACCACGCCCACAAAAGAGCATGACAAGTGTTGGTTTGCACTGTCCTGATGTGCTACATTCTTGTCATTCCTGTAGTTCACTTCATTTAATGCTTTGCTTACCGACATGTGGTTGTTCTTTTGTGTTTTTCCTTTTTTTGGTGGTTTGGTAGCTTTGTTAAATGTTCATGGAGTTTAACCCGTGGTTCATATTTTACTCCACTGACCACCCTGGTTGCTCTTCTGTCTCTCTTAGATTCCTATCAACCAGTCCAATGTAATGGATGATATTGAGAAATGGCTAGCGCTGGATGATGAGGTGAGCGGCAGGATTACCAAATTTACTCTAATTAAATAAATATAATAAAAGTGTTATTTGGTTTTATTGAACATTTATCTGCACATTAACCTTGTCTAGTCTTCCAACATGCTGCGCTCTTAAATTGTAAGGGATAATTTTGGTTAATTTCAACACTTTATCCACTGTCCAGCTTCACTAATTCAGTTCTACTTGCATGTTATTATGGTAATAGCTGAATTGTTTTTTATTTCATTAGCTTGACTTTGTTCAGTTACAGTAGTGTGATGCTGCATCTTCTGAACAACCAAACTACCACATAGAGCTGAAAAGATTAGACGATTAATCGATTAACAACTATTTTAACTATTTTAAGTAATTTTTTTAACCAAAAATGCCAAAATTTCTCTGGTTCCAGCCTCTCAAAAAAGAGGATTTGCTGCTTTTCTGTCTATTATGTGATCATAAACTGAATATTTTGGAGCTTTGGACTGTCGGTCAGACAAAGCAAGACAAGTGAAAATGTCACTTTGAGCTTAAGGAAATTGTGATTAGCATCTCTCACCATTTTTATAGACCAAATGATTAATAGCAAAAATATTCACTACATTTCCTTGTGGCAGTCACAAGTAATATATGTAGGGATTTTTGCAGGTTGTTTCCTTGTAAAATAAATTGCATAAGAAAGATATGTCAAAATAGACAGCAACAAACATAACAGTCTAAGCTATTCAAAATTATAGTTCTATGCGCAGAAAGCAAACAACTGCACCTATGAAAAGTGGTTGGTTTTAGGGAGTTGATGTTAAATTTCCATCAAGTTAAATCCATGAAGCTTGTTTTCTAGCTGAAGTGGTAAAAACCTGATCTTGTGCTCCCTCTAGTGTGATCTGAAAGCAGTAGAGAACCTGTTTTCTGATTCATCTTAAAATGAAGCGACATCAAGCTGCACCATCAAGACAGTCAAATAATTTTGAGTTTTGAACACAGTCCTCTTGATGGCAAAATATGTTGAAATATCCTTAAACTATATTTGTCCTTCAAGTTGTGTCTATGTATGTAAAATAAAATACGGCTTTTCTGTGTGTCACACAGTATGATGACTTTGAGGACTCTGATGGTGTGACCAGTGAAGGTGAGGATCAGTTGACTTCCTTTTTAAAATGTGCAGGTTTTATCATCCAGTACTGTATCTGGCATTTGTCTACACCTGCCGCGTCTTCAGAGTTGTTTGATGCGAAGTCCAATGGATATTTGCTTTGAAGCTTGTTATAATGCTAGTCTACACTGGGCACTTTGACTTTTAAAAGGGAAAATTGTTTTTAAATTAATTTAGCACTGAATTTACTGGCTAAACATGGAGCTGAACACATTTCAAACTACTTTGTTCTCAATTTCTACCCATCAGTCTCATAACATGTCATATCATATCAGTTAGTGCTTCTGCCACAAAATATTTTTTGCATTTGACCCCTAGGTGGCACTAGAAGTGTCAATACCATGTATTAAAAGCACTCAACTACTCCAGACAGACCAATTCAGCACAGAAACCCTACACAGATATGCCTTTTTAAAATCTCTACTCCAGAATGACTGCGTCCATATATTTATTTATTGTGTAACAGAACAAAATTAGCTAATTGTAGTAATTCATCAGTTCAGGGTTTTTCACTTTAACATGAATGGCTCACAGATGTCTGAATTACAGTCCACAGAACCGGTAAAAGTCTAGGTTGTAACTTATCGTCTTATCTACTATTTTTTCTTATTTATTTATGTCCATATTTTCCTTTAGATAATTAATGAAGTGGTATTCTCTTCCTCTGCAGAGTTTGACAGGTTTCTAGCAGAAAGAGCAAAAGCAGCTGAGCGCCTGCCATCTCTCCGCGCCTCCACACAGGATACCAACCACTCCGGGTCTTAATCTACACATAAACCTGCCAAACTAACAATACTCATGAAGCTCCTGCACCATCAACAGAAAGATGCAGATTTCTCTTTGATGAATGGTTGAGTGGCACATCTGACATGGGAATCGAAACCCGTATTTGAGGAAAGACGTCATATCTGTGTATACTGCTCTTTACTTGGGTGCAAACTGTTTTTTTTAACTGATAAAAAAATAATGTTATTTGCTGAAGGACAGAGGTTTTTACTTGACATTGTTATGAGGAGTTGTCCATTTGTGGAATGCAAATATTTGCACATTTTATATGGTTACATTCCTGCTGTTGAAGGAGAGAGAGGATACAGTTACAGAAAAACAACTTTTGCAACATAGATTATGTATTATATTGCTGTATATGTCAAATATCATGGTGGGTTACAGAAAACACCTCTGTCAAAGTAGCAAACACTGTAAACTTGTATGTAAGAGAAGCTCAGCTATTGCTATAATAGTTTGATGCTTGTTTCCATGTTGTTATTATTATTGTAGGATGTGGAAGGAAACTACATGAGGTTTTTTACATCCAACATTCCCCTTGTGAAGATGTTTTACTTGAAGTTTAACAGAAAGTCATGGCAGACTGCTGTCATATATTAAACTAAAACTATTAACTGGAAGTCTGTCTGTTCTCATTCATTCACACCTTGAAGTGTACTGCATTAAGGTTTCTTAAGTCATACTGTATAATCCAATTCATGGCTTTGCAGGTATGGGACTCAGTGAAGCCCTACTGTCGTTTAATTCCTGTCTGATGTTAAGTAGATTTTACTTGTGGGTGTCTTGCCTTCAGTTTATTGAGTATACTGAAAACACATTACTGTGCAGCTTTTACTTAATTCACATATCAGAGATGTTCATAGAGCAGACATACTTACAGAAATATACTAACATATTATCAATTTACATGTAGGGCATATTTCATGTTTAGTTTAATCCCGAATTCACATCTATCATTATATTAAGTTAAACTGAATGCATCAAACATATTTTAAGAGCCACAGAGGGTTAACAGGGTCAGTGTGTAAGAGAGAGTTGGTGAAAGGATAATAATAACATCCGGCATATGTTTTTCTACTTGTAACACACTATATATCGATGTTTCTTTGTATAAAAGTGCGAGGCGACGTGGTTTTGATCAAATAAAGCAAAGTCACATTGTAGTAGTTTATATAAAGCTACACATTGCTGCAACAGTGCCTGAGCAATCGAGTAAATACTATCTAGAATCTAATTGGACAATACAAGCCACCTGCCAAGCGTCCTGGCATCTGATTGGCCCGCCACGCTACGCCCCAGACCCATGTCACGTAACGTGCGTCCCCCCGACTCCTGTTGTACTTTCCAGCTTTCCTGCACGTTTCACAATTTCTGTAAACACACGGCGGCACCGTCATGTCTCTCGGAAAAGCTGCCCGGGGTCTGGTGAAGCCTCTTCGGGGCGTCCTGCGGCCCTCGGCCTCGGCTGTGAGTCGGAGCTACGCCGCCGCCGCTGAAGCCAGAGCTGTGCTGAACGGCGAGCTCGATGCTATCCGAGCCGCGGGGACGTGGAAAGGGGAGAGGATCATCACGTCCAAGCAGGGACCCCATATCAACGTGGACGGCAGTCGTGGCAGTGAGTGGAAGTATTTTATAGTAACAGCACCGGATATAAATACTGATACAGTAGCAGTGAAACCCTGTCCTTAAACGTACCGTCTCCCTAGTTGGCGCTCTGTCACGATGTTATCTGGATGCTGAACTTGACTCTAACTGTAACTAAAGTCATGCAGCTTAACATGAGGTGAGAACACAACCCAGTAACTGAGGAGATTGTCGTGTCAGCTATTAGCATAACCTTCCCAGAAATTCAACAGATGACATTACGAAAACATAATATAATAATAAAGAATAATAAAGAATTCAGCTAAGCCCAAAGTCACAACAATTTTGCAATGACAGACAGCTCATAACATTAACATTAAGCCGTTATAAACTTGGCTTTCAAAGCAAATAAGAAGGAAATATTAAACTATGGGCAAAGAAATGGAAACATCCTTATTAATTTGTAATATAACTCTTTATAAATGGCCACAGTAGCTGACAGAAGAGTAGCTAATCTCTCTTCTGTTTGCTGTTCTGTCAAGGCAGCCAGGCAGTGTTTAAACTTTGCCAGGGGTTGACTCTGCTGATTTATGAATGGCCCATTAACCCCCCATGTGTGGAACTGACTGTGTTCAATGGAGCGCAGTCTTTTTGTCACTCTTTGTTCTGAAATGTTGGCATTATTTTTTTGTTTCTGCTCTTTTGCCAAAAGATACATACAGAGAGTTCTATTGAAGGTAAACAATGGCATTATTGAAAGTGTATTCACTTGCAATAACCTTAATACCTTTAGGTTTCCTGTTCTTGATGAAACTCTCTCCCTCAGGTATGTTGAATTTCTGTGCCAACAACTACCTCGGTCTGTCCAGTCATCCAGAGGTGATTCAGGCAGGTATCGATGCTCTGAAGACGTACGGTGCCGGACTGAGCTCTGTCAGATTCATCTGTGGCACACAGGTATGGAGTTTAATACGCCGCTTGATCAGCATGTTAGTGCAAGGATAAATACATATAGCTGTATCATGTGTTCACTCTATGATTTTTAGGATCTACACAAAAATCTGGAGCAGAAGCTGGCAGAGTTCCATGAGAGGGAGGACTGCATCCTCTACGCCAGCTGTTTTGATGCTAATGCTGGGCTGTTTGAGGTATGTCACGCTCTACACTGTGACAAGAACAGACGTAATCTTCCTATTATGATCAATAAAACATCAAATGACTCTCACACCAGGTTCTGTTGGGCCCGGATGACGCGGTGCTGTCTGACGAGCTAAACCATGCCTCCATTATCGATGGGATCCGTCTGTGTCGGGCAAAGAGGATGCGCTACAAACACATGGACCTCAGTGACCTGGAGATCAAACTCAAAGAGTCTCAGGTGTGTGGACTTCTTCCTGTGCTGTAGAGAAGAGAAAAGTGGCTTTTTAAAATGTTTCTGCTGATGATGAAATGTTAAAATCTTCACATTTGACTAGTGTGTCATATTCTCCATCATGACCAGAGTAATAATTATATATTCGAGTCTTTATATTTGGTTACTTTAGGTTTTATATTTCGCAATTTTTCATTTATTTGGTCGCTGTCAATCAAATCTGATCTCACCACACCTACACAGTCATGATGAAGATGAGATTTTGAGTGTTAAACTCTTAATAAATAAGCCAAAGATGCTTTTTTAATCACAACTATTAACATTATAGAGAAATACTAAAGATGTGAAACCAGATTTTGAGGGTCTTTAAATCCATGATGCATTAAACCCATATAACAGAGGTGACAGGGTCAGGGAAGGGTTACAGTATTGATTAGTGATTAGTATTCGCTTCACCGATCATCAGGACTCTGTTTTTGCCTCCTCAGTCATCTCGTATGCGCCTGATAGTGACAGACGGAGTCTTCTCGATGGATGGAGATGTGGCTCCTTTACAAGGAATCTGTGACCTGGCTGAACAATACGGAGCCATGGTGTTTATAGATGAATGTCACGCCACAGGCTTCCTGGGGAACCGAGGCAGGTGGGTAAGATGTTGATATAAAGCAAAAGTGTTAAGAAAATGACTAAACTAATTTCTTTTCAGTCTTTTTTGATATTTAGCCAGTGTTTTATTTACAGTAGTTTATCAGTAGAAAAACATTTTAGCCGGTTGTCTGTCCCATCATTAAAAATGTGCATCTTCTTAGACTTCTTAGTATTCAATATGCTTTAAATTACACCGAATAAAATGGCATCAAATATTTATAATGACAAAAACAGTCATGAAAGTAACATATCTTAATAAACAAAGACTGAGATTTGGTTAAAAATAATAATTAGTAAGTAGGAAGCAGAGATAAAGGACATAATAAAATAGAGACAGGAACATGCTTGTCAGCCTTCATATAGGTTTTATGATGTCCCCACTTGTTTAAGACCATATGTGTAGAAGTTTGTGATTGCAACAACTTTCAAATTATTGTAATGACGCGATTTTGTTCATAGGAAAAACAGACAAACGCTGTTAAAATTGCTGACTGCAACATGTGTCAGTCATTTGTTGATACCACCACTAGATGTCACACTTAGGTTCTTCAGTGATGTCAAGCTCTAAGTCTTACTGGCATTAAGAGGAGATGGACTAATGATATTACTCTCTGTGTTTGCAGAGGAACAGACGAGCTGCTGGGTGTGATGGACAGAGTTCACATTGTAAACTCCACCCTGGGGAAAGCACTGGGAGGAGCAGCCGGTACGTCTCCCTCCGTCTGACCTATGACTTCAACAACACACGAGTTCTGCCTGTAGATTGCTGTTGCCCTGAGCATCTTTAGCTTTAAAGCTGCATTGATTAATTGATGTTTTGGCCACTTGGGGGCAGAGGAACAAACACAACATCTGTCATATGATCATTTTATAAAGTTGTTACGGGTCACGTGTTAACATCAGTTGCCTGTTTTCATATCCAGCAGAAACAGAGCAGCAGTAGCATTCATTCAGGGTCGTGTTTCTGCCTATTTGTTGAATCTAAGTCCAACATTCACTCTTCTTTTAGCTTTCTTTGGTCTCTTCCAACTGCTGAGAAAAACATGTGGGTCTGTAGATTGCTAGACTTTCTTCACCTTCTAGTTGCTACCTTTGTCTGTCTGCTATTTGGTGCAGTTGGCATACAGTAGGTTTATTTGAGCTTTTATTCTGAAAACATGGTTAACGAGACTTGAATTTGGGGGACCATAAAACCAAAACAACAGAGCGGTGATATAATTCTGTTTTCACTATGAGCAACTCCTTTTCTTGTTCTTTTTTGTTAATATAAAAATATTGACAAGTGACTAAAACAGAATATGTAATGTAACTGTTCAGTCTTTTTGAATGTTTTTGTTTTTTTCAGGTGGCTACACAGTTGGGCCTAAGCCCCTCATTGACCTGCTGAGGCAGCGCTCACGACCGTACCTGTTTTCCAACTCCCTCCCCCCTCCTGTGGTGGGCTGCGCCACCAGGGCTGTAGAGCTGCTGCTCGCCTCCAATGAGATTGCACAGAGCATGGCGGCCAAAACCATGAGGTGCGTTTGTTCTCAAGGCGGGGTGGGCCTATCTGCCTTTGTGGTTTTAGTGTGAGTCAGGAGACGGCCTCTTGTAGCTTATCAGCGTGGTCAGGAGGGTAAACATGTCCGATGTTTTTCCTTAAAGTGGAATGGCATTTTTGAACGTCTGTGTTCTTTTTCATACCTATTCAAAACATTTGGAATAACGTCAGAAATAAGTTGTGGTCAAGTCTGAAAGCTCTTTAAAAGCTGATCATTTGAATTTATACAATTGTTTACTTGTGTCATGTACAGTGTGCTTATGGAAATGAAACCGCAAACACCCAGGAGGAGGAAAAGCTGTAAAAAAAACCTCTTTGTATTGTTCTTGAAGATAAACTGATGAGCTTATATTTGTACTAGCAGCAGTGTTGTTCTAAACATGTAGGGGGAATAAATACTGTATGTTTCTTAACCTTGTTCAGTGACGCCCACATACAGCTTACATTATATAAGCATGAGCTACTCACTGGACAAAGCATATATATAACAGCAAGTTCCTGTCTCTTCTGTTTATATCTACTGTATCAGATCTTACACGTACAGATATTGCTGTTCATATGTTTCAAAACTTTATTGAATGTGGTTTTCATACAACATAATATGATGGGATTGGTGCATGCAGTGTAATGACACCAAAAGCAACAAGTTTACCACAAACAGACTGCAGCTCCACAAACAAATATGTATACTGTATGCTGAACTCCTCCTGCAGTAGAGCTTATACTAGCAAGTATTGTTTTTAGGCACCTAATAAGAGATTATCAGCCAATAAAACTGCAGTATGCACTGACTAGACCGATTACACAAAGGTCAGACATAATCTCCTCTTCCTCCTTGAAGTTTGTAGGGATTAGGAGGCATCCTTCTATCACTGAAGAACGTGTTTAATTTCTCCCTGTAAGAGCTACATTATGTAGAGCTACGTTTCTACCATTTTGAAATTACAATTTACACTGATAACTCTCTGTGATTGTGACTGAAATGTTTTTTTTTTTTGGTCTGTCCATTCAGGTTCAGGAACAAGATGTCACAGGCTGGCTTCACCATTGCGGGCTCAGCTCACCCGATCTGTCCCGTAATGCTCGGAGATGCACGGCTGGCCTCTCTGATGGCCGACGACATGCTGAAGCTAGGTGAGATAGTAATGCCCCATTTACACCTAGTCCTATCACGCATCTTGTCTTTACATTGTGTCCTGATATGAATGAGCCACACTGCATTTAAACTTGGTAGTAAGATGCATCTCTGAGGAGCTAGATTGTGTTTTGCAACCTAAAAAGCAAATCCACCCTCTGACAGCTGTCTTCTTGTGTTATTTCTCCATTTGTAAATGACAGATGCTGTTTGAACAGACATTTTTTCAAGCTCTTTTAACACGTCTCTTCCCTCCACAGGCGTGTATGTGATTGGATTCTCCTACCCCGTCGTACCAAAGGGCAAAGCCAGAATCCGCGTTCAGATTTCAGCCGCACACACAGACGAAGACATCGACCACTGCATCGACGCTTTCATCCAGACAGGCAGAAAGCATGGAGTCGTTTCTTGAAAAGGACAAATAAGCAGGAATCAGAAGGATTCAGCAACCAGTATGAATTACTGAAGAGCCTTGAACCGCTTGCCCTCGCAGATCTTGCTGCCTGTTACTCAAGACCTATGAATGATTTTGATGGAAATACTAGTTACATTTGTAGGTCAACAGAGGTTAATGTTATCTTTGTGTTGGCTTCGCTGAATAAAGCACTTTTGCTAACGTGTAGATGTTTGTACTTTAAGAAAAAGGGCTGTTAATTCCATATTTCCAACAATTTTTTATGAGGGAGAAAATGTTTCTATTGAGTCATTGTTTCTGTTGACAATGGTCCATTTATTTTGGCTCATTTCACTTCATTTACAGGTTATTGTTTTGATGATTGTGAGGATAATCTTAAATTTAGTAATACATCTAGTCATATAACCTTGCATTATAAGCATTTATTAGAATTAAACTCATCCTTCAAAACCAGTGAAAGAACTGGGGGTCTTTGTTTATGCTAATTAGTGATAGGAAGTGTTTTTGGAGTTAGGGAAAATATATTTATTTTTTTCCCTCAACATTCATGAAATTTGAAAGTGGCTTTAAGGTTTAGGCAGCCAAAGCTCATATGATGTTACCCTGCACATTGTCAGAGAGAGAGCTGCTTTGCCTTGTTCCTGAAAAGATGCTAACAACAGATTTGCAAATGCTGATTATGGAAAGATGGAAAGTATTAAAGTCCCCCTCTGCTCAAAAATGTGTCCTTCTTCTTATTCACTTGGATGTTTGAGCTTCACTGTGGAGAATGATGAATGTGCAGTTTGACACTAGAAGACTGTTTTCACCTTTTCTCTGCGTGCACCTTAAGTCTGCATGATTTTGTGACATCACAGCTAGTTTTGGATCAGCATGTAACTTAAAATCTGGTTCAGCAACTTGAAACGAAAGTGCCAACACACTGAGAATTGACTTAGTAGGAGACTATTGTGTCCAGTTTCAAACAATTCTATTCATTGATTCTGTATCTTTCAGTGAGGGAAGATGAACAGCAGAAAGAAAGACATTGTAAGAATCTCTAACAATTAAATTGAACTTCTGGAAAATCCATATCAGACAGAAATTATTCAAAGCAGAGTATTTTTGTCTTAAAACATGTTTGGAGGGGATATTTAATTTTCATGTGTTAAAACAAACAGACATTGGTCTTTCAGGGAAGCTTTGTAAATAATGGATGAATATTGTTTGACAGTCTAACTAGTCATCGAAAATCATAACATCATTCATTAATGTCACATGATGCCTTAAATACAGACCTTGTTTACCTTTATTTTACTGTCACTATATCTCCATTGTGAACACTACACTCTAAATCCTGTCACGACAGATAGCTCCTGAAGAACAGCGTGAACACTTATTATTTAGGATGGTGAATGTATTTATGTGTGAGATGTGATTGCAGTTTGCACTTTGAAGGTTCATCCAAGCTTCTTTGTGACACATGCCTCGGTGTTTCCTCCTCCTCTCTTGTCTTTTTCGCGCCATCACTGCTTACAAGCCCCACCCTTATATTGAAGTCACGCCACCGCGGAGCCGCTTTGACCAATAACAACAGGTCCCTTTTCCTTTCAGCCAATGAGAGGACAGGAGAGGGCGGTGCTAGGAGCGACTCGCGGGAAAGAGACGGAAAGGAGTTCAGTTTTTGCCGCGAAAGGAAACCCTGAGCAGCTTTGTCTCTGGCAGTTGATACCTATCGCGTGTTTCCTTTAACCAAGAAAAACTAGTATCCGACCCGAGTTTTATTTGTACCGTTTTGTTCACCGACGTCCTTCAGCATGTCTGGCTTTGACGACCCGGGAGTTTATTACAGCGACAGCTTCGGAGGAGGAGAGGGACACGGCGTGGATGAAGGCGGACAGAAGCGGATCCAGATCAAGAAACGGTTCCGTGAATTCCTCCGGCAGTTCAGAGAGGGGACCGACCGCACCGGCTTCACATACAAATACAGGTGACATTACCGGCTGCACGTGTAAACAAACGATAAAGGGACATCATAATGAGGGACTGTACAAAAGTTATTGGGGTGAGCAGGTGAGGGGGGGGTCTCATTAGCTAAAACAAAAAAAGATAGATAACAGTTATATAACCTATGGGTTATATATCCAGTGGGTGAACCAACACCTGTTTTACACATAAAGCTCAGTTAACTTGTGATGAGCAGTACTGTGTAGCATTATAATGTCTTCTGTAGCTCTGGAGGAAACTATCAAAGTCTGAATATAACCCTGATGATGTCATCGAGGTCATCTAAGTTTGGGTTTGAGACTTGAGAAGTTTTAACAGAACGACTGCAAGTGAGGAGCTTGAAAGAAGTGGGCATGAAGGAGGCTCTGAGGAGAAACTGCTTTGAGTTGCATTATGGGAAATGTAGGATCCAGCTGGCAGTAGCTAAATTCACACTAGAGACTACATGTTATAGGATATTTTTGCCTCTGCTGCTAAAAACAGCCAGCAATCTGGTTTTTACAGCTGGCATTCAGATGCTCTGAGTAGTAAATAGCAAATTCCATGTCATCAGGCAGTTTTGTCTAATTTACATTTGTATGGTGGCTTGTTTTTACAAGCTTGGAAAAATGTGACTCTCCCTTTTTAAAAAGCATGCAGTGGCACTACTCAGATCTTTGTCAAACAGTCTATTAGCATAACATAGATTATTGTTAAGTGACATGCATGTTTTTGTTTTTACAGAGATGAGCTGAAGAGACACTACACCCTGGGGGATTACTGGGTAGAGGTGGAGATGGAGGACCTCGCCAGCTTTGACGAGGATCTGTCGGACTGTCTTTACAAGCTGCCTACGGAGAACCTGCCGCTGGTAGGTCATCAGTACACTGAAGATTGACCCCCTTCTTTAAGTCTCTCTGTGTCCAGTTTATCACGATTATTCTCATCTTCACACTTTGGTCTCATTTCCAGCTGGAGGAAGCTGCAAAGGAAGTAGCCGATGAGGTGACCCGCCCCCGGCCTGTCGGGGAGGAGACGGTGCAGGACATCCAGGTCATGCTGAAGAGTGACGCGCATCAGGCTTCCATTCGCAACCTCAAGGTAAAACATACCTACACGCCTCTTTGTGTCTCATACTGTCATAGTTACCGCTGACAATTTGATCACATTTTTTGTCATTTCTCTCCCTTATAGTCTGAGCAGGTGTCCCGTCTGGTGAAGGTACACGGCATCATCATCTCAGCCACGGCGGTGAAGGCGAAGGCCACCAAGGTGTGTCTGCAGTGTCGCGGCTGTCGCTCAGTCATCAACAACATCCCTCTGCCTCCAGGCCTGCAGGGTTACGCTCTGCCACGCAAGTGCAACACGTGAGTATGACCATCAGGAGCAGTAGACATGTGTATGTAGAAATTACAACTTCAACTTGACCTCCTCACACAGACGATTGGAAAGCTGAGGCATGAGGTTTGTTATCGGTTTTTATTACGTCCAACATATGTTGTGTTTTCTCAGTGAGAATCCTGGAAGGGTGAAGTGTCCCGTGGACCCCTACTTCATCGTCCCGGACCGCTGTACTTGCGTTGACTTCCAGACGCTCCGCCTGCAGGAGTCTCCAGATGCTGTGCCGCACGGAGAAATGCCCCGTCACCTACAGCTCTACTGTGACAGGTGAGGAACAGAAGCTAAAGAAACATTATATTTCATCTCTGTATTGCAGAGTTTTCTCACGTTTTCTGTTCGGCAAACTTTATTTCAGCTCTTCATTACAACAGTACTTGTACCGTACTGCTGCTGCTGTTGTGCTTCTACATTATGAGAAATGTGAGGGACTGCTAACTCAGCATTTCTCCTCCTCCTCTCAGGTATCTGTGTGACCGTGTGGTCCCAGGAAACAGAGTGACCATCATGGGAATCTACTCCATCAAAAAGATGGCCGCTACAAAGACCAAAGGCAAAGAGAAGAGCGCTGGTGTGGGCATCCGTTCATCCTACCTGCGAGTGGTCGGCATCCAGATCGACACAGAAGGAGCAGGTGAATTTCTGCACTGAGACCCTCATGTGTTGATAAATGTGATTCTAGCATGTAGGAGGAGAATCAGAGGCCCTGGTGAGATGCTCATGTTTTCTTCGTCTCTTCCAGGTCGTGGTGCTACTGGATCTGTCTCTCCGCAGGAAGAGGAGGAACTGAGAGCTCTGGCTGCTTCTCCTAACATCTACGCCTCTCTGGCACGCTCCGTAGCTCCCTCCATCTACGGCAGTGACGATCTGAAAAAGGCCATCACCTGTCTGCTGTTCGGAGGTTCAAGGAAGAGGTGAGGCCGCTGGATGTAGATGGAAAAATCAAGTACTCCAATCCATCAGTAAGGTTTACTGTAAATCTTCTCCCCTGCATGTTAAGTAATGCTGTTTATTTCTTGTCCTCCAGGCTGCCGGATGGTCTCACTCGCAGGGGAGACATCAACCTGCTGATGCTGGGAGATCCTGGTACAGCCAAGTCTCAGCTGCTCAAGTTTGTGGAGAGGTGCTCACCTATTGGGGTAATTATCTGTTCTCCTGAGCTTTATGTAACAGAAAAAAATGAGAGCTGCAATAACGATTATTTTCATTATCGATTCATCTGATTGAGATTATTTTCTTTATATGACCGATTTAATCATTTGGTCAATGAAACATCAGAAAATGGTAAACACCCAATATGCTAGAGCACAAGATTATGTCATCTGATGTCTTATTTTGTGCAACCAACAGTCCAGACCCCCCAAATATTAAACTTACTTGGTCATAAATTTATAATAATTTATGACTAAGAAAAGCAACATAATCTCAAATTTGAGAGCCTTGAAGCAGCGATTCTTTTTGGCATTTTTGCTTGAAAACCTTTGCTTGATTAGTCAATTATCAAAGTGGATGCAGAATAATTTTCTGCAGATCGACTAATCAATTAATTGATTAATAGTTGCAGCTCTAGAAAAAATCATAACCTTTTTTATTCAGAGTCTGAATAAAATATATCTGGACCGGACTTCATCATTAATGGTGTGATGTTTGTGCCGTCAGGTTTATACCTCAGGAAAGGGAAGCAGTGCTGCTGGTCTGACTGCTTCTGTGTTGAGGGACCCGAACACTCGTGGATTCATCATGGAGGGAGGAGCCATGGTGCTGGCTGACGGCGGAGTTGTATGCATTGATGAGTTTGACAAGGTAAGAAGAGTTTGAGTAGCAGGAGTTGTGTATATTTAACTTCATAGCTGCTCTGAGATTAAAAACTAAACTGTACTTGTGTTCTTCAGATGAGAGAAGATGACAGAGTGGCCATCCATGAAGCCATGGAGCAACAGACTATCTCCATCGCCAAGGTAAGAACTGTTTATGTTGATTTAAAAGCATGGTGTCTTTACTTTACTGACTTGGTTCACTAACATGTTGACTCTTCCAGGCTGGCATCACCACCACTCTGAACTCTCGCTGCTCAGTGCTGGCTGCAGCCAACTCCGTGTTCGGCCGCTGGGATGACACAAAGGGAGAGGACAACATTGACTTTATGCCCACCATCTTGTCCCGTTTTGACATGATCTTCATCATCAAAGACCAGCATGACCAGCAGAGAGACATGGTAAGGAGGCTCATGTGTGACTGATGCTTTTGACTGGAAGTTTACTGCTTTAAATCTCCAAAAGCAACATAAACATTTAATATTGAAATGTAATGTTTATACTTCTCTGCTTGTAGACACTGGCTCGTCACGTGATGAATGTTCACCTGAGTGCTCAGACACAGACGGAGGGTGTTGAAGGCGAGATTCCACTGGCCACCTTTAAGAAATACATTGCCTATGCCAGAACGTGAGTCTGTCTGATTTTTCTTATAACAACACAAAAGCTAAATCAGTCTTCATTCGAGCGATTGTGTCTGCTTCCCTCATTAAGTTAATGTCTGAATGTCTGCTTACAGTAAATGTGGCCCTCGGCTGTCTGCCGCTGCTGCAGAGAAGCTGAAAAACAGATACGTGGTGATGAGAAGCGGCGCAAGAGAGCATGAAAGAGAGACTGACAAAAGACCCTCCATCCCCATCACCGTCAGGTATATTTATATGTCGTCTTTTCATCTTTTACATCTTACACATCAGTGATGAACATGTATGTTTTACTCCGCTTTCGATGCTCTCCAGTAATCATTAATGCTTCTGCTTTTTCAGGCAGCTGGAGGCTGTTGTGCGTATCTCAGAGTCTCTGGCCAAGATGAAGCTGCAGGCCGTGGCTGGAGAGGAAGAGATTGATGAGGCCCTCAGACTCTTCCAGGTTTCCACACTGGACGCTGCGCTGTCCGGCAGCCTGTCAGGTGTGTGTTTATTACATGAACATATAAACATCTGTGGTATTTGACTTTCAGCATTGTAAAGTAAAACTACATAAATGAATACCTACAGTGTGCAAACATCAAAGTAATTACTGCTTTTAGTGTAGGTTTAATGTCTATCTGTCCATATTGACCTCGTGATTATTAACCAGGGGTCCTTGTGTCACAGAGAGAACTTCTGCATTTAGGTGCTATGTTTTTTGTTTTTTTTTTATGAATCCACATGAGTCACCTGTAACAGCTGAACAGTTAGCTAAAGGTTCTGGTTAAATTGTTAAAAGTAATGAATAAACAGTTAAAATAGTTATAAATCATAAACCGTTCAAATAGTTAGAGTAACCGTGTATTTTTTTTTTTTTGCAGGAGTGGAGGGCTTCACTACTCAGGAGGATCAGGAAATGATCTCACGCATTGAGAAGCAGCTGAAGAGACGCTTTGCTATCGGCTCGCAGGTGTCCGAGCACAGCATCGTCCAAGACTTCACCAAACAGGTCAGTATGAGAACATCATAAGAGAGGACAACGACACATAAAGTACATTAAAACACTCACACACAGCTTTAGTGCTATTTTGATTTCTTCTGAAAGAGAAAATACCGGGTAGATATGGAACCAAATAGCTTCCTGGACTTGAGTCTCTGTCAGCTCTCCTGTGTTCCATGAATATGGGAAGTAACTGTTTCCAAAAAGACAAAAGAGTACATGTTTCAGTCCAGTAATTGAGTCTCTTGTTTGATTTAAAAAGCAATTCAACAACTTAATGATCATTTAGTTCTGAGTCCTGTGAATAATCTCTTCTGTTCGCCTCTCTGCAGAAGTATCCAGAGCACGCCATCTTCAAAGTCCTCCACCTGATGTTGAGGAGGGGAGAGCTTCAACACCGCATGCAGAGAAAAGTGCTCTACAGAGTCAAGTAGAGCAGACTGTGCTCTAACACATATCCATATTGTTCTTGATGTAAATAGTTTTTTCCTATTCGTGCTCTTCTGTATTTGCAAGTAGACGTCTTAATCTCTTCTGAAACCTGTTTGAAACTGTTGGATCTGGATTCATTGCAGCGACTGTCTGATCACATGGATCAGGGTGTAAACTTGAAAACATGTTTAGGGTGTCACTGTTCAGCTGGTAATGATGCTTTGTATCAACACAGAGGTGATGTCAAGTGTCTGCATGCTCTGTAAAGAATTAAAGTATTTGAAATCATACTGAGACTTCAAGTTTTTAGCCATGCTTTAATGATCCCCTGACTTCACCTTCAGCACCACCAGCAGGTTTACATTCATGGTTTTGAGTGAATAATGATGATGACTACTGGATGGATATCCATGAAATTAAGTTTATTAACAAATCATTGGAAAAACTTACAATTACATCATCCTCAGCTTGTTTATTACTAATTAGTAAAATGTTGGCATGTCAAGTCAGTTTTATTTATATAGTCCAATATCACAGTTTAGCCTCAAGAGGCTTTACAATATTAACAACATAGACCCTGAAATTGGATAAGTAGAAACAGAACAGATGGAAGAGCAACAGAAGAGGGATCTCTCTCTCTCTCAGGATGGACAGAACGCAGTAGATGCTGTTTGTACAGAACAGATGCAAATGGCAAAATGAAAATGAGGAGAATCGGGATGACAAAATTAAAGATTGATAACATATGAAGAATATGATCATGATGACGTGCTCTGAACATTGTTAGCATGCCGACATCTGCTCGACGCACCACTGCGCTAAAGTACAGCCATGGAGAGCTCGGCTGTAGACTTGTTCAAATTCAAATTTTATCAGACACTAAAATCATAAAAGATGAGTTATGAAGACAATGTTAATGTAAGATTGATAAAATATATACAAATTACATTTGACAAGTACATTATATTTCAGTAAATCACCGTTTCAGCTGTGATTCTCTAGTTAATGGATGAGACAAATTACAGTCTTCATTTGTTGCGTTATGTAATGTGAGTAAAGTGCTGTTTGTGCATATCAAGTGCTGGCAATGACTACACGGCGTAGATTCCCACTCCAATAGTGGCCAGTGCGACACACAATCCCACAGTGAACTGCATGATGGGTGAAGAAGGGAAGTTGACGGTGTTGTTCTTTGATTGGTCCACCGTCTCTGTTGTGACACTCAGCATTTTCTGTAAGTCATCAAAAACCTGGGGCAGGAGGGGCAAGGCAGAAAAATAGTCAGCAAGTTCTTTAACATGCTTGCTCTGCATGTTTCTGCTCAGATCAGGTTCCTCTTTTCAATAGTTTCACTTTTGTTGCCAAAAGTGACTCCACATTGTTCATCTCTGAAGTTAATTCAGACTTTAAATCTGCTCTTTAATTTCTCAATTTCTCACCCTGGATGTAAAGCTGAGCAATACATCAACATAATATCAATATCAGGATATGAGACTAGATATCGTTTTAGATTTTGGATATCATGATATGGCATAATTGTTCTTTTCCTGGTTTTAAAGGCCGCATTACAGTAAAGTGATGTCATTTTCTGAACTTAACAGACTGTTCTAGCTGCTCTATTATTCATCTTTACTCACTTAGTCATTATATACACATTACTGATGACTACTCATTGTGTAAACATTTTGTGAAAGTACCAATAGTCATCCCTACAATATTGTTGCAATATTGATATCGAGGTATTTGGTCAATATTTGATTTTGTGCAGCCCTACCTGGATGTTGAACTCAAAGGAAGCAACCGCCTCCTCCAGCAACTTCGCCTTCTCCTCCTCCGTCAGCTCGATGCTGTTCATGCGGCTCCTGTACAGCTGCTTGAAGCGGTTGGGGCTGGTCACGCCGGGGAAGGAGAAAAACGAAAGCCCCTCTTTGCTGCTCAGGCCGAGAGATTTCTGGGTAATTTTCCCCAGCACTTGTCCTCCTGACAGATCGCCAAGATAGCGAGTGTAGGCGTGGGCCACCAAAAGCCCCGGGTTCTCCCTACCAACCTGTAAAAGAGTGCATTTACATTAATAAATCATTTCACAACAGTCCCATCCTGAATATTGAGTGAATGTCTTCTCTTGCGCTCACCTGTCGTAGTCTCTGTTCATATCTCTGTGTGGCTGCGGGAACAATCACCCTCTTTCTCCACTCTGAGCCGAAAAAATACTCCAGGTCTCTTTCCAGAGATTCCAAACGAGCGAGTTCCTGGGGGAAGTATATCGGAGCAACAGCTGGATGGGAAGAGTTTCTGTCCAGCTCCTCCTCTAGTGCCTTGTAGATCTCATACAGGGAACACAGCAGGACCTGACAGAAGCATAAACTGGATTATTCACTGCTCAGGACTTTCTTTATAACCACAAATGTGTTAAAGTCAAGCCAGATAGTGAACAGAGCTTACCTTGTACTGCAGCAGGGTGACCTCTCCCTTCTGATAACTCAACATGAGCTCTGTGTTTTCAGCTCTGATGTGGGTGTCCTTTGTGGCTGCTTTAATCTGCTCTGATAAATCACTGATTCAACACAGAAAAGACACAATTATTAAGACGGAACTTTCAAAGTGTAAAATCATATCCAGGTAAGCAGATGTGTGTTTTAAAAACTCAGAGGAACCTTACCTGCCCGGTTCCTCTGTGTCATATTTCCTTGCGCTCTTCATGGTCTCCATCTCTGCAGACTGTATGAAATGGTTGATTTGGTTTAATAAAACACATTTGATATGAATAACAACACATGTAACAATGTATATAACGCGTTTATATTTACCTGTGATGAATCGAAGTCTTCTCACGGTTACGCTGTTTGGAATATGTTCGCTTGACAGTTGTCACTTCCTCTGAGTTGAGAGTCCAGTGTGGCCTCTCAGCTCCGTCCTGCCTCTTTTATACATGCATGATGTGCTGTAGCTGCTGAGTCAAAAGGGAAGTGTGACTGCTGACTCACATTACTCAGGCTGTTTTGGCTTAACATGACAGAGCAAATGTGTGAATGAGTTGCAGAAAACATGATAAGGCAGAAATCAAAAGCTCAGTTAAAGACAAGTTTTCTGGTAAAAGAATCCTCAGAGGTAAGAGCTGTTCTTCACTACAATGTTGAACTACTTGTACTTTGCTTAAGTATTTTCATTTTATACGACTTTATGCTTCAACCTGACTTCTTTTCAGGGGGAAATTTGCACTTTTTAGTCCACTACATCTGTGTGACAGTTAATAGTTACTTTACAGATTAACAGTTTAATCACAAAATATAATGAGCTTATAAAATATGATGCAGTTCTCTACCATTAAACTAACTAGTAGTACATTGTATTAATCTGTAGTAATATCCAATAATATAACATAATATACTACAATAATAAAAAACCCTGAAAGGAACCGTTCAGCATACTTTAAAGTACATTTTGCTTTTATTAAAGTAACATTTTGAATTCAGGACTTTTACTCACAATGGACTATTTTTAGACTGTGGTATTTCCTCTTTTACTTAAATAAAGGATCTAAATACTGCTTCCACCACTGATAACACTTGTGGCACAGAGATACACCAAATACGTCATTTTGTTTCACAGTGATCACAGATGAAATAGTCAAACAATGTAAAATACCCCAAATATTCAGACACACATAAACAGCCCTCTTGACCATTTGTAGACATACTTTATTAGTACAAGTATGTCTGCAGGCGTACTACTGAATGTGAAGGGCTTGTGCTGTAGGCGGAGACCACTTAATGGGAGGTTGTATTTGTAAGTAAATATTTATTCCTGTCTCACCTGGAAAAAAGTTTAACAAAAACTACAAGAACTGTTGAATGATCTTCCAGGTACGACTACTTTCTTCAAGGTCACAAACATCATCTACATGAGGGTGAGTAAAGGTCTTTATCAGAAAGAATATTATTTGTTTGAATGGTTGAAGTAAAACATTAGATACGTTTAAATGATGTTATGAGCATACAGGCTACTCTGAGTAACAGGTCTGTCATATGTCATTAACTATCTGCAACGATGAAGACAATGCAGAAAGGTTTGTTTGGACTTTTTAAAAGTAAAACATAAAGTAAATATAAATGATGTAATGGGAAACTGTTACACTAAGTATTAGTTCACTTTGTATAGCACTTTTCATACAGTGGTTTTAACTCAAGGTGCTGTACACATAAGACAAACATTAAACATAAGAAAGAAAAACATTAAATATGTTAACAATAAAAAAAAAGATCAATATACAATAAAAATAGTTAGTTACATAGTAACATACATTCACCATGAAAGTGGCAAACTACAAATACTGAAAGTGTAAATGGCAGTTAAAATGGAAGTACTGAGTACTGTACTGAGTGTTTCAGTGTACGTGCCGAGTGAAACTGATGAATCTGTTTAGATTAAAGAAGGAAGTTGAAGATTCAGTTAAAGTTCAAGCACTGTTGAAATAAGTGTGAGTGATAAATTCAGCTGCGTTGAAGTGAAAGTCCTAAAAGAAATGTGTGCATTTGTTCAAGTTTATAAACTGAAAGATGGTGTCAGTTAAAACATATATTTTTTAAACTCAGAGAGAAAGAGAGTAAAGCTATATAGTTATGGCCAGGAGGATATTCCACTGAAGTGAAATAAAATGTCATTGGTGGAGGAAGTACTCAGATCCTTTATTCCAGTAAAAGTACCAATGCAACAATTTAAAAAATCTGCCAATACAAGTAAAAGTCCTACATTTAAAATGCAACATAAGAAAAATTATGTTTTTCTTCTTGTTCCTCCAGTTGAATGTCTGAGTTTCACTATGCAAAGTCATCTTTGAGTGAGTGACTTTATATCTAGAGGGCTGTTTTCACATTCATGGAGGAAAACAGAAAGTTTATCTACGTTCACCTTAAATCTGAATGATTTGTGACATCACAACTAATTTGGAGCCAATCATGGTTAAATATGCAATTTTTAAGCCTCCAGTTCACATATAATGAAAAATGCACTTTCTAAAGAAGCATCTTGTTCAGAAGTTAAACTTTAAAAATGAATAAATATTTGCATATTCATGGATGGATTTTTATGTCTTCAAACTTTCCCGGAGGGGTCTTAAAGTTCATGCAATATATGACACACACACACATCCCCCACAGGAAATTGGACAGATAATATAGGGCATCTTTTATGCAGTAGGCCTACACTCTCCTATCCTATTCTACTCTATTCTTTTCTATGCTGTTTTCTAATCACGCCCCCTTTATGCAAGCAGCGCTCCATTGGTTTTTTGTCATCCTGAGGGGAAGTGGGTTGAGCTAGTGGATTTTCAGAGGGGAGTTCACATACACTCATGTAAGGCGTTTTAAAAATGCAAGATAGTAAACATGTAGCTGTGTCGTCGGGTTTGCTACATGCTGAACCACAGATGTCGCGCGCGAGGGATCGACTCATATAAAAGGTAACGCAGGTGTCCACGTTTACATGTTGGCGACCTCACATCTGCTTCAGCGGGCTATGGCAGCCGCCGCATCCTCAACACAGTGACATAACATCGGCTGGAGAGTTCGTGGAGAGCCGGGGGATTCCTACCAAGAGCCTGCTGCGCTTTCTTCGCATGTTTACACCTATTTGGAGTCGCTACTTTATATCATTAGCTACCTATGTAGTTTGGGGTCATCATACTTTAATGTTGAATTTGTATATACATGAGCCAGAGTGCAGGATGTAAGGAAAGTTGCCTGTAATGGCCCAAATACCCATGCAGGCTTCCTTTAAACCCATTTGATAGCAAGCTTGGCATAGTTTTTGCATGAAAAAAACATGTAAAGCTCCTTTCTGTATGTCTCAGCAGGAGATTATATGGTTCTACATTGTTCTATTTTTTTTATTATTATTAAACCTTTATTAAACCAGGTGAGTCTCATTGAGATTATAAGGGGGAGCCCTGGCAAAAATAGCAGCAATACAGTGTTTCAAACAACATACAAGCAAACATTATAATCACATAAAACAAACATACAGAATCCTAAAAAAGACAGAGAGGAGGAAACAGATCCAGCTAAGGAAGCAATTACAAATTCCACCTGAGTTTGCCTCCAAACCGTTCACTGCATTTTAAAATGCTCTGATTGGGATCAGCTCATGTAGCTGCAAATCTGTCAGCAAGGTGTTCCAGGCTGCAAGGGCAGAGAACATAAAGGGCTGTTTGCCAAATTCAGTGCACGTGTTGCATATAAATGTTCAGTGAATTATATTTGTTGCACTATTTTATTGTTATTATTGATTTATTGTGTGATTTTTATCCTGTCATTATTTAGACACTTGCACTGCGCTGTCTCTCGTCCAGCAGGTTATGGATTCGAGCCTCCCTTGTTTGATCCTCTTCATCCTGATTGGCCTTGTTAAATGCTCTGTTGATGACCACCATCACAACAGTACCCATCACTATGATTACTGTGTGCTTGGAGCTGGGCCTGCAGGACTGCAGATGGGACACTTCCTTTCCAAGGCTAAAAGAGACTACATCATCCTGGAGAGGAACTCAGGACCGGGCAGCTTCTTTAACAAGTAAGTTGTCAAAGCTTCTCATATGGTGGGCAGTGGAGCTTGAGCCATAATGGGGAAATGGAAATGCAGCACAAGAAAATTGTACTCGACTATCCTCCTGCCCTGAATCACATTTGACACATGCTTTCTCTGTTCTGTGTGGAGATATCCCAGGCACAGGAAGCTCATTAGCATTAACAAGATCCACACAGGAAGGCTGAACCGAGAGTTCAACCTGCGCCACGATTGGAACTCGCTGCTGAGTGATAAACCCGACCTCCTGTTCAAGCGAGTCAGCAGTGAGTTTTACCCACCAGCTGATGCCTTCCCAGTCTACCTGTCCATGTTTGTGAAGGAGCTCGGGCTGAGGGTCCGGTATGGTGTGGATGTTGGAAGGATCAGGGTAGTGCAGTCAGCCACCAGCAGGACTTACATCCTGACTGATCAACATGCGATGGACTACAAATGCAGGTATTTTGCATTATACTCAACGTGAGATGAAAAATTCACATGTGAAAGACAACTTTGAAGGATTGTGGATCACATGATGTTGTGGTGGTGTCCTCTCTCCCTCAGCGTCCTTCTGGTAGCCACAGGTTTGTGGGTTCCTCAGGAGGTAGAGTTTGTCGGCTCTGACCTGGTTGAGGGCTATGAGTCCATCTCCACTAACCCTGAGGACTATAAGGATCAGGTTGTCCTTATTCTGGGCAAGGGGAACTCTGCTTTTGAAACAGCCCAGAGCATCCTGGGAAGAGCAAGTCATGTCCACATGGTCAGTCGCAGCCCTGTTCGACTGGCTTGGCAAACACATTATGTGGGAGATCTCAGGTAAAGCTAAGGATTTGATCACTTCATTACTTATCTCTTCTGCCTCTATAATTTTGCTGTAATTCTACATCACTGGTTTCCAACCTCATTTTTCAGACGAACCCCAACAGCCCTATCAACACAATACAGCATGTTCCACATGTTCATTTTAATTCATTTTAAACCAAATGTTGTTTAACATTATTAACTTTATTAAAGTGGATTTTGTTGCAATCGTTTTTCATGCAATTGACCTGTCAGTGTGCAGATTGATTTAGTCAAGTTTAGATTCATACTTTTATTTTATTTTTTTCATTCACAACCATTTCTCTATTACTTTTAGCTAACTATTTCATCTGTTTAGCTTTTATTTTAAGGTACAACTTTTTATCCATCACTTGTAACTCTATTTAAGTGATTTATCCATTACTTTTAGCCAACTGTTTAGACTCCTCTGCTCACTTGCTAACTAGCGTTAATACACTCTCAGGTACAACATGTAGTGTTCAGGTGTTATAGCATACTAAATATGTGGATGTATTTTTAAAATCAAATTATAATTTCAAATTTTTCCATGCAGCTCCTGGCAACTGCAGAAGTACCCCTGGTTAGGAATGAACTGTTCTGCATTAATCCTTTGCATATATCAACTTCACCAACTGTTCTGTATTGGAGCTTTTCAGTATCATGAATGTAAATTGAACTATTGTTTTTGTTTTGTCAGAGCTGTGAATAATGAGCTGATAGACACATACCAGCTGAAGTCCCTTGACGGGTTAGTGGAAGCACACCTGGAGAAAATAGTTATTGCTCAACGCAAGGAGAAAGGCAGCAGGAGAAAAGGCAGAAAACAACACAGCAAAGAGAAGAAGGGACAGTTGTATGTGACTTTAAATAAGTACATACAAAACCAGAAAGAAAAGAACGGCTCTGATGTGACAGCAGAAGAACTGCCGGGGTATCACATTGACAACTTCTCCATGCGAAAGCCCTACGACCGAGTAATTCGATGCCTTGGATTCCGATTCAACTTCAGCATATTTGACAGGTAGGTATATTCATGTAACATGGTAATCTTACTATATTGTGTCAATATCCATGCATTAATGTACTGTCCTGTTAACGAACACACTCTCTTATATTGCTATGTTTTAAAAAGTGCTGTTTTTTTGACAATATTAAGTTGTTTTTCTTTATTCTTAATTCTTAATTCTTTAATCTTCCTAGCTCTGCCTGCCCACCGAACAGTGCAAATGCGAGAGGGAGGTTGCCAGCAGTGACACCCTGGTATGAAGGTCAAGACACCCCGGGTTTGTTTGTACTGGGAACTGCTGCCCACTCCAGAGACTACCGCTCATCTGCTGGCGGGTTCATCCATGGGTTCCGTTATACAGGTGAAAGTCCTACAGATATTGGTAATTTTGTGACATTTCGAGCATTTCAAGCTTTTTTTTTTGTTTAAAAAAAGGCCCTGTCCTTCATTCATACACAGCACATCTTGGTCTGTGTAGTCTGATTCCAACACAATGTGGTTATAGTACAAAAATGTGTCACAATTGGAATTTAGATCAATTGGGTACCCCGTTGTGCATTCAAATATGTCACTTCCTCTTTGCTGCATCAAATATGTGCCAGTTCTACCAAAAATCAATGTGATGTCTAATTGAACTGTTTGGATCTTCTGCCACAGTGCGAGCTGTACATCGTGTACTTGAACATCGTTACCATAGCAACCTGTGGCCATCTACAAAGCTGTTGACAACACAGCTGCAGTCCTGGATTCTGAAGCGGGTCGGCGAGGCCTCTGGGCCGTACCAAATGTTTGAGGTCCTTGGGGACATTATACTGCTCCGAGGGTAAGCAGATATTATTTTGATGTTACAGGTAATAATAACATGGATGATATTCACAAAGATAAAGTCAAATTGTTTGTAATTAGATGAATGTAACAACAGGTTATTCATCTTATAAATGTCCCTCCTCTGTACTCATTACATATTATTCTCCTCAAAGGAGTAAAATCACAAAATTATCTTATATGTATATTATTATATTATGCTGGAAATTACATCTTATCTACTAAGCTACAGTTACATCCTTTTCATGCTCATCATATCTTGGTCCTTTGTTCTGCTCTTGACTCAAAGCTCTCACTGTGAATACGTGGAAGAGTTTCCACTCCAGGCCTTGCCTCAGTTCTCCTCTCTCTCGGGCCATGAGGTGTCCAACCATGGACTGGTGATTCTGGTCATGCAGTACGGGAAGAAGAAGATTGACTATCTGGGTCGTGGCAGGGCAGTAACAGACTGGACCAAAGCTTGGAAATCCCACTTTCTCCACCCGGTTTTATACTACTATGATACACTTCCTACTGGTGAGTAGAGTCCTGCTGCCATTAGAGGGTTAAAGTTCGTTTTAGGAAAAGAGTCACAGCAGTTTTGACAGGTAATGAATTCTGTATTAAGATTGACACAATCATTTTTTTTCCCAGAGGAAGAAATGAAGCACCGTCCCCATGGTTGGCCTTTACCGAGGCCCAAGGCAATTCATCACATGGTTGAGGACTTTCTTGCAGAATGGGAGAGTCCCATATCACACATCCAGCCACTGCGGCGCTTCCTGGAACACTGTGTCCAGACTGACCTCAGAGCCTTCTATGCAGGTAAAGCAGCATGTTGACAGCTGATCTGCTCCTAGCCCCATTAAATATGTTTATTGATTTAAACTGTACATGTAAGGCTCATCATTCTCAGTTTTTCACCAAAAAATGCTCAGATTTCTTTAAAAAAAAAAAAAGAAAAGGAGATATTTTAAAGTAAACAGGGTCCTCAATGCAATGAACACGGCTCAAAAAAAAAATGTTATTGAGACTGAGTAAATAAATGGGGACATAATACATAAGAGCTGCAGATTATCCCTCATAATAATCAATAAAATAGTATTGCCCTACAAATACTATGTTAAAAATATTACTCTCACACAAATGTTTTAATTAATTATTTTTTAATCTATTTATTATGTTTTGTAATATATAAAATAAACACATTTTTAATGAGCCCCCTTTGCACAGCATATGGCAACAAATGGAGGACAGCGTGCCATGCTGATATACGGTTTAATTTCATATAAACATTTACAACCATGGCATGTCTGCAGTTCATCAGTACAGTAGCGGTGGACTGCCTGAGGTGTTGCAGTTGACTTTTTTGCCACTTTCCTTTAACCTGCATGTTAACTTTTATAATGTGCGTGCGATTTTCTACCTGTTGTATAAAGTTGAGAATATTTATTGACTCGATCATGTGTTCAGGTGTCGGTGGAGAGAGTAATGACACTACAGATACAGAAAAAGACCCACTAGAATCGTGCCCCTCTCTGAAAATACAACATGTAATGTAGCGATGATGCATCGTCTAGTAAACTGTGGCCTCTGTCAGTAGAGAAACTGATGGAAACCAGACATTCACAATTGAGATTTTAAATAGTTAAACTGTCCTGCACATCCACACAGGTGCCCTTTATTCAGGCTGATTACACCTCTGGAATTTATGCGAGGTCATCAAACTGCACATGCTTGTGGCAATAGTAAAGTTGTACAACTAACTAGAAGAAGAGTCAGGGGCGTCTGTACTCCCACACAGTCCTGAGAAGAGGTCTGAATAGGCAAAATAAGTGAAAACACCGGTGGGGATGACCATGCATGTGTAAGGCTTTTAAAAACAGACAGACAAACAGAAAAATGCAGCCAAAATAAAAATGTGGACCAAGAAATTAAAGATACTGTCCATTAGTTTGCTATCTGATATATTCTTTAGTAGTAGTGTGGGAAGTTGCATCTTGAAGGTTAAATTCACACTGGATCACAATTGCAGAAAATCAAAAATGAAACTTTTAAGCATGTTGCATTTCTAAGCCACACCTTCAATCAATGATGTCACAGCAGGTTTTTTTTTTTTTCCTGTGACAGCTGGTGGCGACACCTGATGGTGATGTCACTGGTTGTCGAGCAGACGGCGGTGCGACTCATTCCTGTGTTTTCTCCTGTCTTTTAGAATCATGTTTCCGCTTCTCCCTTACCCACCGCAAGCCGCCGTTGTTTTGCCGCCAAGGATACTTGAAGCAGCAGGGTGTCGCTCACAGCAGTCAGCTGAGGCAGCACTTCTTCGGCACGGGACTGATGCCTACTGAGCAGGATGCGGACACATCAGGGGCTGACACCGCATTCTCTAACTACCTGGCACAAGCTGGAGCCTCCATGTCTTCAGGATTGAAACTTGACTTCTGATTGTTTTACCTAAGTGTGTTAAAGCTATGCCTATGGCACCATTTAGGTCCCTCTGACTTTCTACCTCCAGCACCCATATAATAATCCCCTCCATGAAACCAAATATCTTGACAGAACACCATCCTACAAATCAGTGGTCCCTGACCTTTTTGGCTTGTGCAACCCCTCGTCACCACTGAAGTGTTTCAACCAAAGAGTGATTTTCCTTGCTTTAGTTTCATTACATTAATGGGTCCTAAAGAAGTAAAACTATCCTGCAGTTCACAAGAAAAAAAAAGCAGATACGAGGAAAGTCTGAAAAAAAAACTTTGTGTGTAGTTTTCCTCTTCTGTTAATCATCTCACAGCGAATTATTGTGCGACCTCTTGGGGACCCAAACTGCTGCTTATCATTGGAGAGTCACCAAGTTCCTCGAAAGCTCCCTTTTTATTATTATTATTCCTCACAGAATATTGATATACACTATAATGTGCCATTTCATATCACAAGAATCCAGATGTGTGTCTATGTATGTGAATCTATAAAGGTGGAGGGTGGGTGTTACAACATGATTATGCATTATACATTTTACATATTACCTGATTAAATTAAACACATTGAAGAGGAAATGCAGTCTGTTTTTACTCACACGAATATGTTTTGTGAAGGGATTTTACGCTACACGTGTGATTGGCTGCTTGCTTGCCTTGATCCTATTGGACGGGAGCAAATGAACAACACGGAATCTGATTGGTCGGTACTGCTCTGAAGCTGTGACCGTACAATGGGTGTGCCTTTTACTACTGCTGCTATTCGATGAAATGGAAAATGTGAAATAGGGGACATTTTGGTGCTGTGAAGGAAAGGTATCCACTATTATTAAAATACTTACAATTAGCCAGGATGGGAGGACTTTAATGGGGGGGTTTCTGTGTTGACACGCCGTGCAATGGCACCAGACGGAGCAAATGCCAAATTCAAAGTTGACTCCTGATATTAGCGACTGCTTTATTTCCTTTTTGCCTCGACAGGAGCAGTAAGGACCTTGTTTCGTGTAAACACTGCTCCCATATGTCACGATAAAGTATGGACGGGTGGAGCCCAATCGTTGCGACAGCCTCGGATAACGACCGCTCCAGTTCCGAGGGGGAGTACATGGTGGAGCCTGGACCCGAAGATGAAACCCGGGAGGCGGAGGAGGAGGACGGAGAGCATCGCGGCAATAATGTTGACGGCATGGACGACGGGGGCACCGCTGTCGGGTTCGGGATAAGTGGGATTGGGGAAGGCAAGGTGGTGTTGGGTCGAGTCGGACAGAGAGACGACAAAGAGCTGAGGTACCTGCACTTGTTGTGGGAGCCGGGGCGAGCTGAGGTTGGCGCCGGTGGTGTGGCGAGCAAGCTGGGGAAGATGACGGGGAGCAGGGCCAGGCGGCACCACAGAGCTGCACGGAACCATGGTCCTATTGGCAAAGATATTTATGGTAAGGGACAGTTTATGTGACAAATATAGCTACACTGTGTGCTCATTTGAAATGTAAACAAAGTGTGTGTGTAGAGAGCAAGAGACGAAGATAGGTGTTGAGTCAGACGACATTTAGCTACAAAATACAAGCTAATATGTAATAATATTTTGACTTAGTGGCTCGGTATCAATAATGTGACGATATTTTCTGTATGTGAGTATTGAGCTTCCATACAGTATGTAAACAAGGCGCTGTTATGGTCCTCTAGATAAGACATATCAGTAATTTGAATATTACTGAACAGGTAAACCGGTAAAGGCTCACCTTGTATCACAGTGTAATACAGTAAATAACAACAGAAGAAGACGTTTAGGTGGTCATGAAAACCAGCTTCCCAGCTGGTATCTAGTTTCACCTGTTAACTCTCACATACTGTTCATATTCTGACAGTTTCCCCTCATAATTAGTCTCTGAACTACAAATCCTTCATGGATACCTTATCAGTCACAGATAAATGTGTGATTAGTCCTTAATAAAGCTTTCAGAGAGCAGAGAGAGTCCTGTTCCTATTCTTACACGATGTAATTTGTAACCGAAATCATAAAGCCACCTGTTCCTCTGAATGCAGTCTTTGTTTGTTGCCCTGATGGCCGTGCAATCTGACCCTGTTCATCCAATCATAAAGCAATATTTACATACCTTTTTACTTTGAATGTCTTATCTCCACAGCTGCGAAAAGACTGAGGGAAGCGGCAAACAGCAATGACATCGACACAGGTACGAACAGTGAAGTGATACAGTGAAAATGCCTTGAGAGTAGTGTAAGGGAAGGCTGTTTTTCTTTTTTTTTTGCTAATAAAGTTGTGTTCTTCCAGTACGAAAGCTCCTGCAAGACGACATAGACCCCTGTGCAGCAGATGACAAGGGAAGGACAGCCCTCCATTTCTCTTCCTGCAATGGCAATGAGAGCATTGGTAGGTTGGTGATGGTTATTAGAATGACATGACAGTGTTGTATTGCTGTTTTGTCCTTGATCAATACACTAAACAACTCTGTGATTCTGTAGCTGCCCCTGTAGTTTTACTCCCACACAAGATAAAAGTAATGAAGACAGTTTATTCAAGAGGAATTAATATTTTAATATATTAATAAAGGCCTTCAAGATCATCATGAAGAATATCCTTCCTTATGTTTGCAGTGCAATTGTTGCTGAGCTACGGCGCTGACCCCAACCAGCGAGACAGTCTTGGGAACACCCCCCTCCATCTGGGTAAGAAAGAACATTAACCGTGACCTGTAAAA
This sequence comes from Thunnus albacares, assembly GCF_914725855.1. Lineage (NCBI taxonomy): Eukaryota > Metazoa > Chordata > Actinopteri > Scombriformes > Scombridae > Thunnus > Thunnus albacares. The sequence goes on along the minus strand of NC_058122.1, from coordinate 7,080,697 downwards.
ACTAGAGCACTGTGGTCAGTAAGGCGTATGACTGGTTTTATTGTGACACACAACTGTGCAGCTGTGTTTGGCGTGCTCTTGTTAAAATGAAGAGATATACTGCAGAGTAACATAAACATTTTAGTGATATTTTTGCATGTAACAAGTCATTTTAAACAGCTTTACTTATGTATTTTATGTTGCAATATGCCCGTTTCAACCTGTGTTTCTGCAGCGGCCTGTACCAACCACGTGCCTGTAATCACCACATTGCTCAGAGGAGGTGAGACCACTGTAGAGGTTTTGTATTCTTTGTGTGGGCATGTTGCTCACAGTTTCACATTTGGGGTTTTTCTTTTAAACATTTTCTATGCAGAACAATCTTCAGTGTGGTTTCTGTTGCCATGAAGGCGCTTATGTAAGATATAATGCACAACTAGGTGTGCATTAAGGAGAGGCTTCTCAGGTGGATTGCCCTGCATATTTTAATGGTCACTACTTAAAATACAGCAAGTGTATTCTCAGCAGCAAGTGTAGTCTTGTGTTTTGATTTTTTGTTTGAACATTTTAGGCTCAAGTAGGAAGATATAAATCAAAGGGTTGTCATCCACAAAGCTTCAGCATGTTCTTGTATCTGCTCAGGTTGGCTAGAAACCTTGTTCACGTACATGTTTAGAACAATAATCAAATTTTAGCCCATGTACATACAGGTGCATTAAACTGTTTCAATGCACCAACTTCAGCCATTCTGAAATTACAATTCACATAGATGTTGGTGTATGTAAGACAGATAAGTTGCCATGAAATATGTGCAATAACACACTGACTGTTTGTTTTTCCAAGAACTTTGACACCACTTCTTGCAGAAACAGTAACATTGAATTCCTACTAGTAATAATAACACAAGAACAATAATGTTCTCTAAGATGTCCTGATATGGGAAAATAATGGTCAAGGTGGATGTGAAGATAGCCGTAGTGCTTAACGCTTAATAAACATAAACCGAAAAGAAAAACATATAAATCATCATCCATTTTAAACCTATTTTTGCTAACATTATTAGTCTTTTAAAAATGAAAGGTCAATCAGTTTAACTATTTATGAGCACTGGTTGAGAATGGAGAATAAATTGTTCACCAGTGCTATTTATAAGTGTCCCAGTATATGATTTAATTGGACACCTGCCAGCCAATGGGAAACAGATATTTTCTGTGGCACTGGTATATAATTTCAATAATTCCCAGCTGTACATTCCTAGTACTTTTCCCACCGATACATGGCTACTTACATGGAGGCTGATATTTTCAAGCTAAAGTAATGTGCATTCAACAAATATAGTTCAGTTGTAAGACCGTAACCACATAAATGCCTGTATCCAGCTTGTACGTTACACTTTCAAAATGTATGTCTGCATATTAAAAATGTAACTATTACAGTGTGGTTGGGACAAATAAATATATCAATATTTCAACAAATTCTGAGTGATGTCGTTAGATTTATATTCAGTCATTTATAATAGAGTATTCATTAAAATGATTAAAATGACGTCTGTGTAACTGAGAGATTTGTGTTCTTATTGTTTCTGTACAGGAGCCCGTGTGGATGCTCTGGACAGAGCGGGCAGGACCCCTCTGCATCTAGCTCGCTCCAAGCTGAACATCCTGCAGGAGGGAGATTCACGCAGCTTAGAAACCCTGAGAGGGGAAGTCACACAGGTAGAGGATGAGTAATTTGCCCAGCTTGAATCATGACTTGGGGCTTTGGTACAGATAAATCCTGATGGTCCTGACAGGAAAAAGCATCTGCTTTCCTTAATTGATGCCGGTGATTTACGCAGGTTACTATCGCCTACATTTTTTTTTATACCTTTCCCTTACAGATTATTCAAATGCTGAGGGAATACCTGAACCTAATGGGCCAGAGTGAAGCTAAAGAGAGGCTGGAGCACATTTCGACACAGTTGCAGCACACACGCACCAAAGAGCAGGTGAGACCTAAATACGTCCTGAATGCTTCTCAGATTCACATTCATAATAACTTATATTTATGGTGTAACTTAACTGAGATGTGTGATTTTAGATGTGCATGTATTGATGATTTATCATGCATTTATTTAGATATTTCTTTCACCAGCTCACACATGGTTATATTTATTTTTGCTTTTTCAGGTGGATGAAGTGACTGATTTACTGGCCAGTTTTACATCACTCAGTCTACAGAAACAGAATTTGGGAGATAGGTAGAAGATAAAGTGTATAGAGAGCTGAAGTCCTGCTCCCTCTCAAGCGAGCCTCTTCTCCACTAGCCATGACCGGACAAGCAAAAGTGGACTGAAACTAAATGTCTGTCCACAATACTACTGTACTGGAGTAAAGTAACATTTGTTATTTTAACCAAGGCAAAAATTATGGTTTTGCTAGCATTTAACAACTACAGCTTTCACTCATGGGAGCTGTTATTGTCCAGCACTAACAAAATTATTTATATCTTGGCTAAAATGACAAGATGCTCAAATTTTACTAGATGCCCATTTAGCTCAGAATATGAAGAAAAAAAAGACTTGTGTTACATTAAAGCTTTCTTGAAAGAAAACAATAAAAGAAGCTAGTGGAACAGAAGCTGACCCAGAAGTGCGGTTGGACCTCGGCTCTCTATTTTTGTGCGTGTGTGTTTGTGTGTGTGTGTGCGTGTATGAGACAGAGTGAGTCACAGCTGTGTGTTTTTGCTGACATGTTCTCTTTTTTGCCTGCCTTTATTAGCTAAGTTCTGTGATGATTATTAGACACATTTCTTATTAAATGATTACGCTGTTTCACATGTTACACACATGTATTTTTTGATTTCCTTATCAACAGCATCTTTGTATCACGTTGCCTTTTCTCTTGTATTGCATGTTATGTTTTGGATGTGAACTGTACTGTAAAAATGGATTTTGGCTGTTGTTGGAAGATGGATATATCTGAATAAATACATTGAATTCTTTATCTGTCTAGCTATGTATCTTTTTTATAATGCCTCTTTTTATTGCCCATTAAAAAATCAAGTAATAAATTATAGAAATAATTTCTGTTTTTATTATACAATTCGTTATTAATTAACAAAATGCTTTATTACTATTTCTGTGACACTCGTGGTCCTCCATAGTCTCAGTCGTGTTGCATGTTATATGGTTATATGATATAGTTATTTTAATATAAGCATATATATTAAATGAGTTGTCATTGTGGATAGTGTGATACATTGTATAGATCTTAACTGAATATACTTTCAATATGGCTACTTTCCTCTGCGCTGATTGGCTGCTTTACCAAAGTCCCTCCCTCTTCATGGACACGTATTGTTGTTTCGCCGAAAATAAAAGATGGCGACCGGACCCGCGTAAATTGGACATCCACATAGAGGTAGTAAAGTTTAATAAACATATTCTTTCCTCACCTCCTTGTGTATGAGCAGAGTATGAATGCGTGTCCGCAATAGTTTTTTTTGGTCCACTTAAGGCAACCGCGGCCTAGCTGTGGGTGAAAGCCTCGGACTGTCCTTAGCCGCTTTCACCGGCAAGATGAGAGCATACTCGGCCAGGACGGACTCGAGTGGTGGAAATGTTGGGAAGCTAGGGAATCAAAGTGAATGGAGAGGGGGTGTGTTTGTGTATCTTTACGAAAGTAGGCGGGAATTTGTTTTGCTATCAATTTTTTTGTACTCTTTTATAGGTGAGGGACTAGAGCATTACTGTAATATAACGCAAAATGTATTTTTCCTCAAGTAGCGGCTAATCACTGACCCACTTCTCCACTTTTGAGCATGTCCTGGTTACCTGCAGCTCTGGTGTTGCTTGGAGTGCTCAGTGTAGGTGTAATTAGGAACAGTTTTAGCAACCAAAGAACTGGTTAGGTGTAGATACCTTTTTGATGTCTTAAGTGTGACAAAATGAAGAGAAAATGGCAAAGCTTCCCACTTTGTTATTGTGTAACTGCTCTCATTCTCATTTTTTGGCTAGCATAGATGTGGTAGATGATAGAAATTAAATACCTTAACTTGCATTTACATTTTCCTTCTTGGTGTTCACCTAACAGGTCAGTATCCTGCCTTAATGTTGTCACTGACATCCTGTGACAAGTAAACGTGTTGACAAAGGAGGAGCAATGGCTTTTGAGGAGATCAAGAGCAAAGGAGGAATGGGTAATGTCTGCCTGTAGTATAGATTTACTGTGGTCCTACTGTACATGCTTATCAAATATATGCATTTTAGTGCAGTCAAAAACACAATAAGTTGTTACAAACCTGCATGAACATGAGTTCCATCATATTGGCTATTAAATGTTTATCATATGTGTCCAAAAGAGGATTGTAACACTCATTCCATGTGTTTTAGATATGGGGATGGAGGGAGACAGGGGCCTTGTAGCTGGTCGCAGCCAGAGAGAGAAGAGGAGGTCGTACAAGGATCTGCTGAGGGAGGAAGAGGAGATCGCTGCTCAGGTCCGCAAGTCTTCTAAGAAACGGCCCAAGGTAAGTTATATGTACACAATAACCTCATAGATTATAATGACAGAAGGCCTGTAAGATATGCAGCTAGTTATGGTGTTATTGAACATTTTAATGTTTTGAGTTTCTGTGTCTTTGAACTGGTAAATGAAAAGCTACTGTGTCTTTCCAAATCAGGATTCAGAGCTTTTCATGTTGGGAGGGGACTCGCACAAAAAAAAGAAGAAACACAGTGATGACTACTATTACAGAGGTGAGTGGTGGATATACTGTAATAATCTTGTATTTTAATAAAAAAAAGGATTTTTTAAATGTATTTACTTTTTTCTTTTCTCTTATCTGTATCAGACCACGATGGCTCAGGCCCACCTCCCCACAAGAAAAAACACAAGTCTGCAGACCGCTCCCCGCCTCTCTCTTCCCCCTCATCCTCCCATCCGACAGATACGGCAATGGGCCTCCTGCAGGCTATCACCTCTCCTCTGGCCACAGGTTCGGACCCCAACCCCCACTTGCACAAGAAGCCCTCCTACCCCTCCTTCTCTTCGCACTCCTCCAAGGACCGCAAGCGTGAGAGCAGCAGCGGCGGAAGCAAAGGTTCCTTCTCTCACTCCCGGCCTGCATCTTCGTCGTCATCTTCCTCCAAGAAGCACTCCTCCTCTTCCTCAAAGTCGTCTCTGTTCCACGGCGGCGCTCCCAAAGAGGAGCCCCTGACGCTGCGTGAGGCTGACGGGCTGAAGATGAAGCTCATCATGTCACCGGAGAAAGAGGAAGGAGAGAGCTTCCCTTTCACACCCCACTCATCCAAAGGAAGTGTAAAGAAAGAGAAGGATAGAGACCGGATGCAGCTCTCAAAGTCACCCAAGAAGAAAGTACAGCAGAGTCGAGATCCACTTCCTGTAGTTGGGAAAGAGGTGGAGGTGGAAGGTAAGAAAGCTCTAATTGAGGTTCAAGGGGATATTAAGTCTCAATATACCATTCTTCTTGAATGATTCAGAACTCTGTTTTGTTTTGTTTATTGATATTTATTGCCGTGTTCTCTGTTATACAGGTCATTATGGAGGTGGGATGGGAGATGATAGCTCTTCGTCTGGGGGAGAGTTGGAGGCAGGTGAACTGGTTATAGATGATTCATACACACACTTGTCAAAAAAGAAGAAGAAGAGCAAGAAAAGCAAGAAGAAAAAGGACAAAGAAAAAGACAGAGACAAGGACAAGAGTGGGAAGGACAAGAAGCACAGCAAAGGATTTGGAGGTGAGTTTATTATTTGTTAAAGAACAAAATACAGTGCAGTTGTCCTAGCAACTGCGTGTTTCTCTTCTGCTGTTTTGTTTGTTTGTTTGTGGTGAACTCATTTTTTTACTATGTCTGTCTGTTTTGTTTTTAAATCTGGGCATGGTGTTGTTGGAAAATATTTTGTCTTTTTATAATGCATTTCTGTTTTAGTTAATGTGCATATTATGAGGTAGAAGAGAGTAGTAGTCATAAGAGATCAAACTGAAAGTTTAATAAAACATTTTACATCTATCTAGCAGCGTTTGGGTCACCAGTTTTAAAACAGGTGCCACCAAAATAGGGGCAAGTCCTGCACTGAATCCAGATCAAACTGAACTTTCAGCTGAATGTGTCAAACATCCCTCCATGTCTGATGTACATTTACAATTCTCAAACTTTTAACTGCAACTGCAACTAATGGATACTGATTATTTTTTCGAGTAACTGTTTTGGTCTATAAAACATCAAAACAGTGAAAAATGTCTGTCCCAATTTCCTAGAGTCCACTGTTACATCATCATGTCTTATTTTGTAAAACAAAATAGTCTAAAACTCAAAGATAAGGTAAGACAAGGAAACGCAGCAAATACTCAACTTCGAGAACCTGAAACCAACAAGATGTTGTCATTTTTGCTTAAAAAAGGACCTTAACAATTAGTTCATTATCAAAATAGGTGCAGATGAATTTTCTGTCGATGAATGGACTAATCGTCGCAGCTCTACTTTTAACCCCAAACATCATTATCTTTGCTTTATCTTTATATGACTCGTATCTCCAGACTCATCGAGAGGTCACAGCCACTCCCATCCTACTGTCACTCACAGTGCTGTCGGTCCAATGTACGCCATGGGAACGCCTATCCCTCCACACCACCACCAAGCCAATGATGCAGTGACAGAGAAGAAGAAAAAGAAAGAGGAGAAAGAAAGGGAAAAGCATGTGAGGAATAAAGACAAGGTGAGATACTAATCACGTATATTTCTCGTTGGTCGGGTAGTTGTAATTTTAAAACTGTCAAAATGGAGCATTTCTTTTGAATGCTGAAATCTCATCACTGGCATTAATTATCAACCCTATTGAACCCCCTGCAGATATGAACACATGAGACCAACATCTGTCAACCTTTTTTTGTACACAAACTCACACTGTCTAATTTTACCAGCCAGCTAACAGCAGCTTTTTGCTTTTGAATGTCCTTTTTTTTCTCCATTGTACTTCAATGTTTCTTGCTTAAATTGGTTCTTTTCTTTATCCTCTCATAGCCCAAGAAGAAGAACATAACAACAGCATACCAGGTGTTCTGTAAGGAGTACAGGGTCAATATAAACGCAGAACAGCCAGGACTAGGTAGGTCATATTCTGACATACAGTATTATTCCCTTGTAATGACACTAGTTGTCCTTTCAAAATAAGACTACATCCACACTAATACGTTTTCATTTTAAAACAGCGTTTTAAAATGAAAATTATCTCTGTCCGAAATAATCTCCATCCATACAAACACACCTGAAAACGCATATCACATTCACATACACTGGGCCTGTGCGTACGGATGTAAACAGGAATTGAAATCAGAAATTAGGCTGATAATGCAGCTGGACACGGGAATAGTCACAAATCCCTTGAATAATAGCTTGCCTCCTGTGCGTGTAGGCGGTAGCAGCATTATAAAATGCAGAATTTAACTGCACAACAGCTGCTAGCATAGACAACAAGGTCAACAACGCCTGTTATTTGTTATCCATGTTGAATTAACCACTGGTAGTCAAGGCTGACGTCGTTTGTTTTCTTCCGGAAAAGGGTCACGTGATAGGGGTATGATGAATTAGGGAAGGATACGTCGTGGCTTCAATCAGGAAGCGAATATGGGTGTCTGCATCATTGTTTTCAAAATTCAGTTTCCGCCCGTCCAGACTAAAATGCAATCCCAGACTTTTCAAACTAAAACAGGGTCAGCAGCTTTTTCAAAAGTCTCCGTTTTAAGGGATCAAAAAAGCCGGAGTAGTGTGAACACTAGGTGTTAACGTAGCAAAAGCTGTGCGTTTTAAAATGAAAACGTATTAGTGTGGATGTAGCCTAAAAGAACACATGTAAACAACATGTTTGTATGTCTAATCTGCAGTCTTTGGTGAACTAAGCAAAAAGTTGGCAGAGGTGTGGAAGGCGATGCCTGAGAAAGACAAACTAGTGAGTTTTTTTCCTTATTTACAATTGATTCTGCAATTCTATGCAATAACACTGTTATGCTTGCAGTTGTGTTGGTGAGCTAAACATGCTGTTTTCTGTCAGGTTTGGAGGCAGAAAGCTCAGTATCTGCAGCACAAACAGAACAAAGCTGAGGCCACCACAGTCAAACACAAGAGCTCCAGCGAGGCCAAAAGCAAAGGTATATTCGTCTCTAACTTTGAAGTTTACAACTAATTAATAAGGATCTATCATCTCAGTATTCTCATTACTGTCGTCTTTAAATTGCGTTTCCTCATCACAGTTGTTGGAGTGGGAACAGGGATGGTGTCACCCAACAGAGCGCCTGGCACCATGTCCCTGTCCCCGGCTCGAGTCCCAGAGGTTGATCCCATTGACGCAGCAGCTCACCTGCAGCTACTAGGAGACTCCCTGTCTCTGATTGGTCACCGGCTACAGGAAACAGAGGTGAATTACCGCATGCACGCACACATTTGCAGCCCAAGTGCTCATTTTTTTTTGCAGAAGTATTCACCTGTAACCTCTGTACAATGATTAAAACATAAAAGACAACAGACATTTTAAACCTCTGTTTGAAGTGTAATATGAAGATGTTTCATTAATATGCAGTGAAGAATCATTTTTAAAAAATGATGTTTTTTGGTGTTAGGGGATGGTGGCGGTGTCCGGGAGTTTGTCTGTACTTCTTGACTCCATCTTGTGTGCGCTGGGCCCGCTGACATGTCTCACAGCACAGATACCACAGTTAAACGGATGTCCTCGAAACGTCCTGGTACAGTATTTGCATTGATAAGTGTTGTGTGAGAGTTTACAGTTTCATACCTTCTTCACTTCACAACCGAAAGTCACCACCTGCTGACTTCATGCCATTTCTTTGTGTTGTCATTAGCTGTGTTTACAGTGTCATGCATCTGATCCGTTTTTATATACGTTCAGGAGTTTTACACTCTGCAATCATCCGTTTTATTGCAGCTTTCTAACAGAGTTTTCTCTCTTTCCATGTCAGTCGAATACGTTGGACAACATTGCCTACATCATGCCCGGGCTGTGAGTGAAGCATGATGATCTGGATTTGGCAACAGAAGTCAACAGATTTGACTGTAATGGTCCTTTACAGGAACGACTCTTGGACTTTAATTTAAGCCACTGCTTTGGCATCTGAAAATATTTCTAGTGTCAACATGTTTTTAAAGTGTATTTTTTTAAAAACCTTGTTCTTTTAATTTTCTAATTGTTATATTTTTAAAAGAAACATTTTACTGAACACGTTAATCTTTCTTGGCACGTCAGTTTAGGTTTATTGTTACTGTACAGTGTGTTTTCGTGTGAATGGGTGAACGCCTGTATGTGCTCTACTGAATGTATGTGTGCATTTGCTTAGCTGTTCAGTTTTACTGCTCTTGTACATGTCTGCGTTTTTTTACTGATTTGTACAGGAACATTTAGGTCATCGTCTTCTGCTCATCATCAACATAACGTAATATATTTGTCATTGGTTTATTTTTTTTTTCTTTAAACCATGTAAAAAAACAAAAGTACTGTCATGCCTTGCTGTTTTATACATTTGATATTTTACTGTGCATACAGCATTTAGATTTTGACTGTACCATAGAATTTCGAAAATGATAGAAAACCTTCGAGGGAATCTTGTCGTAATCAAGAGCTGTTCAGAAAAATCACTGTCAGAGCTGCACATTTTCAAAATGGCAACAATAAAATACGACCCGTTTCCAAATTCAGCTCCTGTTTTTTATTTTAATAAGTAATAGTGTAGATAGAGCTTTATTATATGTGCTAAACCATTGAAGTCATCACTGCATTGAAATATGCAATAAAATGTCTTAATGTACAGAGATTTGTTTCCACTTTAGCATTGGGCTGTATTTGATTGTCCAAATAGCCTGAATAGTTAAAGTCTCCCTTGACTCAAAGATGTGTTTTTCTTGTTGTTACTCCAGTTGGATGTTTGAGTTTAACTATGCAGAATGATTTATGTGCAGAGTTTGTTTTCACGTTCATCGAAGAGGAAAGTTTCTCTGTGCTCACCGAAAATCTGAGTTCAATTGCCTCCAAACTGTCACATATTCCTCAGGTCTCCTCATATCTAACACTAATGGGCTGGAATGATAAGACAATGCTAACTCATTTTGCACGCACCAGCCTCCACAACAGATGGAGCTGTGTTCACCTCTGGTGAAGTCAGTTAAGTTGAGTCCAGTGTCAGAGGCAGGGCCAGTCAGCCCGCAGGAACGAGGAAGTGTTCACTCCCGATTCAACACTAAATACGGCAGTGAGCAGGACTCCAGACAAGAAGAGATGTCGGCGTTTGATTCACAGTCAGGTAGGCTGGATGATTCTCTACATATATCGTATGTTAGCTGTTGTATCTGTGAGCACAACAGGAGAAAAGTCAGTTTGGGTGCGGCGCATACATGGCGTATTTAAGATGAGAGGAAGTGGCAGTTTAAGGGCGCTGGCACTACTTGGAAATGTTTAAGTGGTTGTGACTACACCGGATGATGACACCACAGCTGCGCCAGCTGATCATCAACAGAGAAACTGCACGCAAAACAAACAACAGATGTGACTTATGAAGGCGTGTAAAAGAGGATGTAATCATTCATATCCTGAAATAGATCACATAGCGTATGAACAGTATACACTCACTACACACACAGTGTTGTACATAAACAAAGTACCGGGTATTTGCTGCTGTGTGTCTGCTGAGCAGAGCTGAGGCTGGTGGTGCTGGGCCGGGCGGGGGCAGGAACGCGTTCAGCAGTCTGCACCATCCTGGGCCTGCAAGACTCCGAGCAGGGCACAGACGCTCCTGTTACCCCAGAGTGCAGCAAACACAGAGGAGAGGCTGCAGGCAGACAGGTAGGAATGAATCACACACACAAACACAAACACAAACAACAACATCATCAAACAATATCAGATTGCAATGGCTCAAGGCAGCAAGCATCTTAATATCATTTTTAAAAAGTATAGTTTTTGCAGTATAAGGCAAGGTCAAGTGTTCTAAAGGCAATGCGCAACTGATATGAAACAAGTACGAAGTTCTCTAACAAAAAATATTTTAAAAACCAACATATAGACAAAACGGTAAGAGAGGAATGACATGCACACACAAGTAGAGCTGCAGCGATTAGTTGATCTACAGAAAATTAACTGGCATCATTTTGACAATCAAATAATAATTTTGGTCATTTATTAAGCAAAAATGTCAATGATTTGCTAATTACAGCTTCTTAAATGTGATGATTTGCAGCTTATCTGCATCATACATGATATTAACCTGAATATCTTTGGATTTTTGACTGCTGATCAAACAAAACAAGGCATTTTTCACAGTTTTGACATTTATAGACAAAACTATGAATTGATTAATTAGTGGATCAACTAATATATAAAGTCTAGGATTGAAATCAAAATAACTTGAAAAATCATAAATACATTTATAGACCTTCCACCAATATTCTTCAGATCTTTGACATTTTCAACCATCTGCGTGATGTCTGAGCTTAAAGGAATAGTTCACCATTTTGGAAAATACACCTATTTGTTTCATTGCAGAGAGTTAGATGAGAAGATTGATACCACTCTCATAACTGTAGGTAAATATGAAGCTACCATCAGCAGCTTAGCATAGCACCAAGAAACAGATAGCCTGGCATATTTGAGTATTCATATTTGTGTGTACAGTATTCAACGGTGATTTTAATGTTGTTTATTCTTTATGTGTCTGCCACCTCTCCGTAGGTGGTGGTAGTCTCCAGTCCAGACTGGTTCAGCTCAGACTGCGACTCAGAGGACAGAAGAAAGTTCATCTCCTCCTTTATCGCCTTATCCAGCCCGGGGCCACATGCCTTCCTGCTGTGTGTCCCTGTGAACCAGCCAGCTGATGGAGAGGCCAGAGCACTGGATGTCCTGCAGACGCTGTTTGGCCCCTCTGCAGTCAGCAGCAACACCATCATACTCTTCACCCACATGGAGGAGCTGGAGGAGGACGAGCAGCTGGAGCAATACCTCGTCACGTGGCGCAAGGACCTCCAGGAGCTGGTGGAAAGATGCGGCGACCGATATCACACCTTAGAAACCCGCAGTGGGGAACCAGAGGAGAGGAAAGCTGTTGAGGAGCTGCTGGAGAAGGTTGAGATGGCAGTGAGAGAGAGCGGGACACAGCACTTCAGCTGCCCTTTGTACCAGGAGGCAGAAGAGAGGGTGAGAGCGAGACAGGAAGAGATAGTCAGACAGAGGAGAGGAGAGCAGCTCGACGACCAGGCATCTCCCACAGACTCACACCCAGAGGAAAACGTGACAGATGAAGAGATGGAGAGAGTGCGGGAAGAGGCAGAGAGGAGCGTAGATGACTTGAATGTGGATGTAGATAGTATTTTCCCTTCTGCCAGCGTCTCTTCCTCCGGTCCTCCTTCTTTCCTCTGGGGCTTGTGGGAGAAGCTGACAGGTTGGATGACGTGGATGCCCAAGTTTGTGAGAAGGGAGGCCCTGCTGGGAGCTCTGGTCGGCCTGTTTGTGGGAGGGCCGTTTGGAGGTATGGTGGGGGCCACTGTGGGATCAGTGGCTACTGAGGTGGGGAGAAGAAAAACACAGAAAAATAAATAATTATGTATTATGCATTAAGTTGCACCTTAAAGTCACTCCACTGTGTTCACCAAACCAACGTATTACTGAGCTAGTGGCTTAGCAGCTAACATCAAAATATTATTATTTATACTTAACAACTGAGCACTACTTACTTTCTATTTCAGAATGGGAACCACTCTCTAACGACGAAAACTGTGTTATCTAATGGCTTTATTAGTGGTTAATTAATTACGATATGTAAATCAGTAATAAGCCATTAATAAGAGTAATATTTGGGTTGCCAGATCTGAAAAATCCCTTTGGCTGGTGTTTCTTCCTCTACTAAAACTTACTCTGTCTCTGTCTTAAGTCTTCCTCCACTAGAATAATGAGATATGTCTGCAGAACACAATACTGACATATTATCACCATTTAAGCTGATATGGTGAACTCGCTAGCTAACACTTGCTTTTTTACACATCCAGCAGAAAAGGAACAACATTATCATTCATTGGGAGTCATGTTTCTGTCCATCTGATGAATATAATTACAATATTCACTCTCTTTTAGCTCTGCTTTTGGTCTTCACCAACTCCCGAGGGAAATATCTGTCTCTTTAGCTGCTAAATGCTTCACTATGTTCACCAGCTAGTCACTAACTTTGTCTGTCTGCCATTTGGTTCCGGGCAACTAGTGCACAGTCTGTTTTTAGTGTTTTTTCAATGACAAACGTTGCCTGTTGTGACTGAAAATGACACCATGAGAGCTGTGAGAATGAATCCAAACAGCAAAGTTGCGGGTCGGAAAACCAAAACAATGAGTTACAATAAAAGACACTTTAGATCTGAGGGTAACTTAGATGATAAATCTCTGTGGGTTCATTCAACATGAGCAGCCTATCACATTACGCAGTCAACTGATCCATTGTTATTATAAAAATATTGATTATAGCTGCTTTAAGGTGTCATTCTGTTGCAGCCAAGTCGTAGTTGTTCTTCACAACCTGGCAACCCAAAAATAGTGGCTTATTAGTGATCTATAAATAATCAACACATTATTCATTAACCATTAAAAAGTCATAAGTTATAACTGTTGAACCCTTTTTAGACTTTTTAGAAAGTGACACATCAGATGGTAAAGAACACTTTTGTTAAGAGGCAATACTGAGAAACCTCCACATGGTGGAGACATTGACCTTTTTATTGCAGAAGTATAAATGTTTCAGTTGAACTGAGAGATACTTTTTTTTCCTGCTTACCAAGCAAATAAAAGCTGCTGTTTAAGTACATGTCATTTTTATTTCTCTTATATGTTTGAATCTGAAGTTATTCATTTTTATAGAGTGTGATCGAGACAGGGACTATTTTATCCAATTTCAGAATATCCAGCGCACAGTAAATCAAGGGCAGACTCCAATCATGAAAGCACTTATTTTCTAAGATACATAATTGTAAGCAACAACAAATCACTGGAGAGTGAAGTGAGTGGATATAGATAGCTGTGAGGCCAGGATTCATGCTGCATAACCTCAGCACAGCACCAAAGCAGTGTGATGGTCTCCCAGACTCTCTCCTCCTCACACAATGGCAGGTTATGGCTTTGACATTGATGTAATTGATACTCTGCTAAAACCGTCAGCCATAACCCATCCTTACATCTCTCTCTCTCTCTCTCTAGTTCACTCTCCCTGTGTCTCTCTAAACTGCCGAAGGCTCTGCCCCAGGAACAGCTAGGCGTTTCCGAATGTGGGTGGTCCGGCCGGGGTGGGAGGGAAAGAGAGAGAGAGGGAGAGAATTAGCCCAGCTCTCATGTTTCGCAAAAAGAGAGGGAGGGAGGGAAAAAGACGCGAGAAAGAGAGAGTGAGTGAGAAGGAGCGAATGCGAGAGAGAGTCAAAGGCAGAGAACAAGCTTAGGGACTACATCTGTCTTCCAGATGTGGCCTCCACACTACAGTTGTCTGAAACAGGAAAAAAGAAGGTTTTAAAAGTAAAGGAAAATTGGTGCTAAACAGTTTTTTATTGTTGGGGATTACTAATACAGTATATACTACAGTATACAGCACCAGTTTAAGAATCCAGCAGCCAGGATACGCTGCCTTTTTCTCTTCATGAAACTGCAATGAAATAGCACACTGGACCCCTTGAAGTGAATGTATATAAGAGAACACCTGTCCAAATATTATTCAGTCTCAGTGGATACACATCACGGATAAGACAGAGAGAGGAATGATGGAGTTGGCATTATGAAGAAAAATTAATGAGGATTTCTTTGGAGGGAGATGTATTTCTTCAGGAAGACACAACTATGGGACACAAAAGTATCATATAAAAAGTATCACAAATCAAGGCTGTGTCAGAGTGTCCCTCCGGGTGAAGACGTCGGTGGCCAATATCAGTTGTGGAAGATGAGACCTCACCAGGACAGAGGAGGAGAGAGAGAGAGAAAGAGAGAGAGAGAGAGAGAGAGGTGGTGGGGGGGGGAGGAAGAGGGGGATGGAGAGTTGATTTGTGCCTGTATGCATAAGCAAAGCCAAAATCTGAACAAACATGTGAGGGAATCACCAGTGAGCCATCATTAACACACAGGCTGTAACTTCTGCTCCTCTCCCTCAGAGCAAAAATGTTGTTGTAAGGGCCTTGCGGTCCCCGGTTGGATTGGGGGCAGTCTGCTGTGAGACGTGGACACCGCAGTATTTTTTTGTTATCATCGCGCCCCACGGGCTGGAAAAGACAGCAAACCATAGGAAAATAAACAAGATGACACACTTTTTCCTTAACAGCGCAAGGCCGTTCCCTCACTGCGGAAATCAGGCTTTACCATTAAACGCTCCGCATTGTTTTCCGTAAGAGTGAGAATGACAATTTTTGACCTGGATTGTTTCTTTACAGTCTCAAAAAATAATTCAACATTAATTGTTTACTTGTAAATGAATTTGATGAATCTAATATAATAACTTGAGTTTGAAAATGCAGAGCAGCTCTGGATGAATTGATTTACACAAAATATATAAAACCCTAAAATAATGAGGTCCAAACACTCACAAATAGACTGAAAAACTCCATCAACATATATATTCTTTAATAATGTAATAAGTGAATGATGTGGTCCACAATACTTTTTAAAAATATATATCAATTTAAAAAAGAATACATTGAAAAAACTAAATTTGACCATTGAATACCAAATGATCCGCTTTATTTTAAAATTAAAACTGAAAAATGAGCAGCAACATATTAAATTATAAATACAACAATCACAGGAATAAACGGTGTGTAAGTAAAAATCAAAGGGAAACGGAACGGGATGCACTAGAGAGACACTTTCTAAAATAGCACACAAACGCTGCAGATCAAATGTATTAAATTAAATCTAGCAATTCAAGTGGACTTTCTTAACGATGTGATGCAGGCAGCAGCAATCTCTGCATCTGATCCCAGGGCTGTTTATGTGTGCCAGCAGGGCTGAGACAGCGGTGTCCAACAGCCGGCTCTCTCCTCCTCTCTCTGGGTGTGCTCACTGTGAGCCCTCTCATCTTTTTCCCATTAGTGCTGTTTTCATGTTCCTTCCTAGCGTGAGCGTGTGTGGCTGCAATTGTTTATGAAGCAATGCTTGCCCCATCCGACTGTGTGTTTGTGTCCCAGTGTGTGCGTCCAACATGGATTTATGCAACAAATTACCCAGAATGTCACAGAAAAGAAATAGAATGATAGGATGTTTAATTGCATTATTTTTTAATATGAATTTCTTTTTTTGGATTCATTGAATTTATTTGATTATCACAGTGCATAACTTATTTTAAAACGTAGCCAAATGTATAATCGTTTTTAATACTTGGCGTGGATATAAGAGAGAAAATTTAAAGTATGTTCCCCAAATCTTTATTTTCAGAGGTACCTACAGTCCTGTCAGAACCCCCTCATCAACACCATTCATTTCAATTGATTTTAAACTGCATTTAATTCTATTAACATTATAAAAGCTAACATTGTTACAATATTTTTTTTTTCATACAATTGAACAGTCTGTGTTTTGGTTGATTTGGTTAACATTTGTACTACTAGCTTAGTGGCAGAAACTAGATTGTTCAACCATTTATCCATTACTTTTAGCTAAATATTTCAACTGTTTTTCCATTATTTTTTAAATGTTTTTACCATGATTGATTACAGATGAATTGTTTCATTTTCAATCATTTACCCATTACTTTGAGCTATTTCAACTGTTTATCCATTAGGCCTTTAGCTAAATGACTGTTTACACATTTTTTTAGCTAAGTATTTCAACTGTTTATCAGCTTTTTTGCTATTTCACAACAGTTTATCTCTTACTTTTGGCCCTATTTGGACACTTAATTCAATTCTTTCAGCGGACTATTTAGTCTATCTTTTATTTATTTATTTATTTATTTTTAGCTAACTGTTTATAATTCTCTGCTAGGTTGTTAACTAGTTTTCATGCACTCTCAATTGCAACACATATGTGGATATATACAGTGGGCTAATAATAATAATATTAAATAAGTTTATTTCTATAGCGCCTTTCAAAACCAGAGTTACAAGGTGCTTCACAAAATACAATAAAATACAATATAGGTGCAAAGTTAGCAAACATAAAGAAATTAAACAAACAAACAAAAAAGAACATCATACAGAGAAAATGCAATAAAAACAGGGATTTCAAGAAATGGTACAACAGAACAAAATATAAAAGAACATCATTAAAACATTTGAATGGACATTATAAAAATATTACACAAATGGCAGTCTGTACAGGTGGGTTTTTAAAAGCTTTTTAAACTGAGGTTCTGACTCAGCTGATGTGATACTGAGGGCAGTTTGTTCCACAGCCTTGGAGCTAAAACAGTGAAGCAAAAGCATGATCCCCCTTTGTTTTAAGCCTGGACTGTGGAACTTTTAACATTTGGTTCTCTGATCTGAGGGGTCTCGGTGCAGAATAAGGGGTTAAGAGTTCTGAAATGTAAAGTGGAGCCAGACCATGTAGGGATTTAAAAGTAATCAATATAATCTTAAATTGAACTCTGTAACGAATGGGGAGCCAGTGCAATTCGACCATAACTGGAGTGATGTGTTCCCTTCGTCCAGTGTTTGTAAGAAGTCTTGCCGCTGCATTCTGCACCAACTGTAGTTGGGCAAATGCTGCATCGTTTTAGCAAGTAAATAATGAATTGCAGCGGTCTAGGCGGGAGGAAATGAGGGTGTGGATAAGTTGTTACTATGTTTCTGGGAAGCATTGGTTTGACTTTGGCAATATTTCTGATTTGTAGATAGCAGGATTGAACAAGACTTTTAACAAGACTTTTAATGTAAGTGAAGTTGAGTTACTGATCAAAAACAACCCCCAAGTTTCTAGCTGAGTGTGTTGTGTTAGTTATTAGTGGTCCAAGGTGGGGGGTGACACTGTTAGAAATATGATCAGGACCAATAACCAGAGCTTCAGTCTTATCTGTGTTCAGCTGCAGAAAGTTGGAAGCCATCCAGTCCTTAATACCAGCAAGGCAGCTGTGCAGAGAATCCAGATTGTTACGATTTACAGGTACTAAACGAGACATACAACTGGGAGTCATCGGCGTAACAATGGTAGAACACATGGGTGAAATGGCGAATAACATGGCCAAGGGACAACAGATGCAAACAAAATAGGGCCAAGGACTGAGCCCTGTGGGACCCCACATGACATGAGAGCAGTTCATGAACTAAAGTTGTCAACTGGGACTTTGAATACTCTGTTTGATGAGTAAGGTGAAAACCAGTTAAGGCTAACTCAGTTCCTGCGTCTATTGAGTAGAATTGTATGATCAACTGTATCGAAGGCTGCACTCAAGTCCAGCAAAATGAGAATAGTGAGATTACCAGAGTCCGCACTCATTAGGATGTCATCTGTTACTCTGAGAAGGGCTGTTTCTGTACTGTGGTTCTTTCTAAAGCCAGATTGGAATTTGTCAAATATATTGTTTCCTTCCATTATTTCTAAAAGTTGCTTAACAACCACCTTTTCAACAATTTTTGAAACCAAAGGATATAGGATGATAGTTATGGGGGAGTGTTGGATCTAAACCAGGTTTCTTAAGGCCTATTTAAATAGTCTGGGACCAGGCCAGATAGAGGAGACTTGTTCACAATGCTAAGAAGCCAAGGGGCAAAAACCTTGAACAACTCGGAAGGAAGACTATCAAATTTACTAGTAGTGAGATTACCACAATGTAGACCAAATTCCTAAGGGTAATGGGGGTAACCTCATCTAACAGTGTGGTGGAGGGCTCAGGCGAAGGTAGAAGTGAGCCTGCAGGAGTAACTGATGCTTTGATGTTTTCTATCTTTTCAACAAAATTCTTTAAGAACTTCTCATAGTCCTCTACAGAGTACCGGTCAAAAGTCTGACACACCTTCTCATTTATTTGAATGAGAAAGTGTGTCCAAGCTTTTGATTGTATATATACAGTATACATATATTTTTTTCCCCAAATGAGTTGAACTCCTCCACAATCTTTCCATGTACCTCGTGGCAACTACAGAAGTATCCACTGGGTGTACCCCTGGTTGGGAATCACTGATTTTAAGTATCTCCACAACAAATAAAAACTGGAAGAAATAACATACACTTACAGATTTACTTGTGAAAAAACATCCTTATTTATTCTTAGAAAAAAAGACATGAATGTATTTTTTCTCTTAAGTTTCAAACACTGAAAGGGACGGTGTCTGTATATTATCTGCCTTGTCACAGATGGAGCGAAAATACTGATTTTAAAGCACTGAGGCTGACATAAAGCAGCTCACATCCATTATCTGACCAGAACGTGTCTCCACCACATGGAACAAGGTGTCAGGACAGATAGGAAAAAAAACACAACAGGAAAGAAGCCTCCGACAACATGAATGCAAAATCACACACAGCTGCTGAGGTTAGGGCTCCGATGGACACACACTCACATACACACACACATATACTGAAGCAGCCGCACATGTACCAGCAGCTGAACCGCTCTTGGGGATAGTAGAGGAACGACTCAAGCAGAGGTGCGCTGGGTGATCCAGCCAGCATGAGAGTCACCCTTCATCCCCTCACGCCGGGCCGACCTGACCTGAGCCCTCTCCAGATGTGAAGGAGGAAGTTCTCTCGTGGACAGACTGGAGAGAAAGAAGAAGATGAGGAGGAGGAGGAGGAGAAAGACTCTGATGATTTTGTGTGGTCTGGTTCAGGTTTGCACGCCCTGCCGTAATCTGTCTGTTAAAAGGAAATTCTAAATATGGTCGCCACATTTATGTCATTTATTTTCACTCTTACAACCTTAACATACGTTCTGTCACTTGGATACCAGAAAGGCATTTGGGCTTAACTAATACCCCATGGCAACATGTCAGAATCAGATGACATTAAATGAGTTCCAGTTTGACTCAGTTCGCTTGCCAAGGGACAGATAAACAGTGAGTAGGAGGGTGAGGTCGCGGACTTGTGTGTGTCTTACAGGCGTGTGTATTAGCCTACTGTCGGACGTTTCCTGGCAATTACACGAGGAAGGGGAAGAAGTGAGCTTTTATGAAGCTTAAAGGACACTGCAGGAGGCCAGACAAAGTCAGAGGAGGAGGATGAGGAGTTTGGAGAGTTGTGGCAGGATAACAGGGCATGAAAGAAGAGAGAAAGCCGGAGTTCTGTTTGTATGACAGCTCTTACCACACCTCCTGCAACAGATGGGCTTTGAGGACTCTTGGGGGATGTGATGGGGGGTTTCAGTCAGAACAGAAGACAACTCACTACTTGTGGAGCTGTGGTGCGGGTGTTGGATGGCCCTTGAGCTCACCATAATTGATGAATAGTGTGGTCCACATTAAGTGACATGCGCCGTTGGCTGTAAGTGGGTGCGATGATTGGGGGCCTTTTGAAGCTGGGGCCGTGGGCTGTGTTTGAACCGTCAACAGAGACCCCTCTTCTCTGTAAGGGACACCAGCCTGTGGTTTGGTCGCAGGCTCGGCACAGGCCAAGCTCAGCACACACACACACACACACAAACAAACACACATGCACACACGTTACCCTTCAGTAGTATTACAGTGTTTTGGGGGAGGTGATTGTATTATTCCTGCTGCAACACTGACTTAATTCAAGGCAGATCTGACCCGAGCTCGTGCTTCTCCACTTCTGCTCTATTGGATCAAGTCTTAATCCTGCCCTCACCACATGAATGGGAGACACAAAGAGGAGCTGCACTCACTCCTGCCATACACATCAAATGTCACTCAGGTCCATATGCTGTCATGCAGCTTATGATGGGTATCGCCGTGTCATATGAAAGCTGAAGGAGCTTAATGGAGGCCTAGAAAGACCAGAGCTGGAGACAGACAAGCAGGAAGATTGGAGCCATGTCTCGCTCAGATACAGTATGTGCCGTCAACCTGGAATTGATCTTCTGTTGCCCTGTTGTTTTCACAGATTCACAAGCCCACACATCCTCTGCCAGGAAACCCAGAGGAGCTGACCCGTGACACCACTTCAGAGTGGCGGGCGCTCATAACAATCTCTAAATAGGAGCATCTTAGGAGACACATTACAGTAAGCTATGACTAACAAACCCAAAGCACCTCAAAACAACACTGGGAAGCTTCCAACTTCCATCACAGCAACACAAGCTCCTACTCTCAGCCGAACACATAATAACTCCTGTTCAAGGGCTTGTTATTGTCATATCTTTTCAAAGGATGCCAAACCCAAAACACACACTCGACTCACACACGACCTTGAGCTAACAGGGGATGCAGGCAAAGTTTTCGGGGCTTTTTCTAATGACTGCGTGCGTCAGACAGCAGATCGCGAGGAAAAGGCACTTGCGGTGGGCTTGACGTTTGGTGTGTGTCACGGTCCAGCTCCCACGCAGTGGAAACACAGGGGCCCCGGGGCGGCGGGTGCTACTGAGGCCCCCTGATCTCCACTGACGCTCCAGGGGTAGACATGCCCTTCAATCTCCATCTGAAATGAGAGACAGGCCATCGGTGCACAGGGATGGGCCTCTGATTTGTTATGTGGTCCCTTTGAAACCATGCATCCTGCAGCAGAGAGGAGAGAGGGAAACATCAAGTAAACATGACAGGCAGGATGGAGAAGAAATAAGATTAAGATGTGCAGCTGCAGTGGCTTTACTTTGGCCCAGAGAGGGCAGTGGAATCAATGTGGAAATGATAAGGTAGTGTCAGAGAGTGGGTCTTTTTTACATGCAGTGACTCTTATGCTATCTCATCATTTTTTGAAGCTCAAATAATATAATCTGTCAAAGAAAGAGAAATATGATAACTATGTTAAAATCAAGGATTTCAATGTCAAAAAAATAAAATCACAAAAGTTTCTCAACACTATTTTGGAGAGGATGTGCTGTCAGATGAACAGTGATCAAAGAATATGTTGAATCCCTCCCATAACATATCCTTACACAAATGTGTTTTAGTTTGTGCATGGTTTGTGCACAGGCGTGTGGGCCAGAGAGAGAGACAGAGAGACAGAAGGAGTGTGTGAGAGACAAATCGTGAGAGAAACAGGCAGATTGTGGTGGCTTTGATGTGCGCTTGGAGCTCAGTCCTCAGAATAGATACTAGGTGGAAAAAAAAAAGAGCAGTATCATAGGACAAAAGTCTCACTGTAAACCACTACAGTAGAAGAGTGTGTAGGACTTGCGTGTTTGGTGCTATAATTTGCAAATGGCTTGCACATACTCATTCATGTGTGCAGACTATCGAGATGTCAATCACTAGGAGTGATGAAGTAGAAAAAAGTTTTTCTTCTCAGCATCCTCAAGCAGAGCAGACAACCGACACGCCTTAAAAGGGAAACAAAACAGCCTCCTACCACATCTAAATCTTGTTGTATTCTCCTCTGCTCAGAAGAAACTCGTGTGATCAGAACTCTGCCACCAATATGCTCCCCATATGTCTGAGTCCAGTCTTTTGTTTTTATGAGGAATTTGGCTTTTGGGCACATATCTATTTATCTGTTCTTTGCTCTATTTATCCTGCATAATAAGGGAAGGCTGTCTTTGCTGACAGCCAGTCACTTAGCACTGACTTGATGGCTTGCTTTATCAATAGCACACACAGCAGTATTAGGAAAATAGGGCCTAAACGGGCCTGAACACTAAGACTCGTGGCTCAGCAGTGCAAACAGATCCTGCAGATATGAAGCACATCAAGCAACGTCAATGTTTTTTCAATCTAAATTCCAAGATTACTTCATGTTTTAGCACGATGCCAGACCCCAGTCACAGCCAACATCTGAATACACCATCACTCACTGAAATATTACAGACATCAGAAACTCACAAGCAGCGGAGATTTGAAAAATGAACCCACGTATTCACACAGCCCGTCTAATAATTAACCGATGCTATGACTCAACATGGTCACAGCACGGTAATTATCTGAGGAGGCTGTCATATTTATTTAACTAGGAAGCTAAGACTGCTGAAGTCCAACCATGTCGTATGTTAGATCGTGTCAGATTGAAACCATGACACATTAAGCTGATCCCCCCCTTCCTCTCTCTCTGTTGAGGCAGGGTGGTCTTCACTCTGGCTCCGGCCTGGTGTGTGTGTGTGTGTGTGTGTAAGTGTGGAACTGTCACAACAACATGACCCCCAGAAAATGAAAATCTCTAACATACACACTAATTCTGCTCAGACACGCACATCTAGACCTGAGACCTCCACATAAACACGCACACCCGCCAAACTCTGTCCTGTCTACAGGGACAGAAACAACAAGGCTGCCATTGACAGTGACCCTCTAACCTCCATCCCTTCCATCTCTCCATCCCCCTGGCCCTCATCACCCTCCCACGTTGACCGGGCCCCGGCGCTGGCCACAGGGCCGAGAATGCGGTTCAGGTGCAGGACTCTGCTGTTTCCAATTACCGGGGTATAAATTAGCATCGCTCTCTCCTGTCCTCTCTCCAAACATTGCTGTCTCTTCATCCTTGTCGACCCTCCACACTTCACTCTGGCTCTGACCTCCCGCCTATATCACTCGACACATAAATTTACCCCCTTTATGGCTCTTGTCAGCAACCTCTGCACTCCCCTAACTCATGCTCGGTGCTGTTAATGTGCAGTGCATTTGGTATAAAACCCTCCATTTTCAGTCAATGAGAGTATAAATCCAGCGCTATATATCTGACTGTGAAAGGAATATAACTTCTGGTTTTACTGTAAGTCTGGTTACTGTAACTGAGATATTTCACAAGAGACAAGGACATAACCTGACACATGCGCTCCATATTGCAGTAAGGCATGCACTGATAAGGTTACACTGAGTTTCAATTACTCTGCGAGAGGAAATGTGGCCTTATTCCTGGACTTATTACATAGGGTGTTTGCAAGCTTTTTCTTTCACAGGTCAGTCTGTTAAACTGAGTGTTATTTTTCCAGGGCGGAGAGATCAGCTGCAGTGTAGCCAAGTAGGACCTGAGGTCACCCTGGCACTGAGAGTTCACATCTGTTTAAATAAATCCTCCACTGTGCCATCAGCAGTAAAAACACACTCACATGTGCACTGTCCGCACACCCACACACGCACATGCACACACGCACACACACCCACACACACACATGCATGCGCGCACGCACATCCACACACCCACACACACCCACACACACCCACACACACACATGCATGCGCGCACGCACACCCGCACACCCACACACACCCACACACCCGTACACACGCACACACACACACTCACACACATGTGCATGGTCTACACATGCACACACATGCATGCAGTGATGGAATGAAATATAAATAAATTTACTCCAGTACTGTACCTAAGTGCAAATTCTAATTAAATTGACTTTTCTTGAGTATTTCCATTTCATGTTACTTTCTACATCTACTCTGCTACATTTCATTTTTCAACTCATTTGGAAAAAAAACAACATAAAACAGTTGCAACAAAGTGCTAAAAGTAATGGATGAATGGTGAAAAAGCTAAGCAGAGGATGAATGGTAAAGAGGTAAAAGTAACAAATTGTTAAAATAGTTTGCTAAAAGTAATGGAATCAAAACTTTCATCTTCTGCCATTTGTACGGATGCAAACTTGACCAAACCAAACTAAGCATTTTATTTTATTTTATTTTATTTTATTTTATTTTATTTTATTTTATTTTATTTTATTTTATTTTATTTTATTTTATTTTATTTATAAGCATTTGTATGAAAAAATTGCAACAATGACTTCTTATATATAATCAATAGTGTTAAAAACATCCAGTTTAAAATCAATTCAAATGAACACTTTTGGAATGAACACGAGTGATGGTGTTCATCTGACAAAGCTGTGTGAGTACTTCAGACTAAAAATGTTGAGAACAGTATATAAAATAGAGTAATAGTAAGTAGTCTAGTAATAATTTAATAATATAATAGTACACAGTCACAGGGACCATTTTCCATATACTGAGTGCTTTTACTATTGATATAGCAAGTATTTAGCTGGTAACACTTATGTATGTTTAAGTAACATTTTTAATGCAATACTTTTACTTGTAATGGAGAATTTTTATATTGTTGTGTCGCTACTTAACTTACTTAATTGAAGGATCTGAATTCTCCCTCTGCAACTGCATGCACACACGCCTGTAGAAATGCTGATACACACTGACACAAACACACATTCACTCACAAAAGAAGTAGGGAAGTAACAAGTACTGTGATAATATTTCATCTTTTACGTTTTTCACATTCCTGACTTTGGCACCTGTCATGTGTGTGTTTTTTCTTTTTTCTTTTTACAAGCTCAGGCTGCCGTTACAGAGAACACAGCACACGGGAGGGAAATTTACAGAGCGTGTCCTCCCCAGGCCGTGCAGTGTTCACAGGGATCAAATACTCCCAAGGTGTAGTGTGTGTGAATATAACTCTATATTCCTCTCCACCGCCGCTACCACCACCAGAGCTGCTGCCACAGCCTGTTTTACAGAGCCCAGGACCTCAGTGTGCCCTCGAGTTTTCTCTTTATGAGCTCTAGCTCATCCCTTGACTTGCAGAGAAAACAAGAGCAGAGCAGGATTTTATAGGACTCCTGGGGAAAACACAAAGAGGGAGGCAGGGAAAAAAATAAGTGCGCAAAGTCTGGAGCAGTCAGTTTAGGCTTCTACTCTCTGAAGGATGGCAGACTGATAGAAGAGGTGAAAGTGTTGGCTGCAGGATTAGACATAATGTTGCCCCATTTACCGCAGCCTCTGACATTCAGCTGCCTGGAAAATGCTAGAAAAATGTTAGAAAAGAGGTGAAGCAGATGAAGATGAAGAGGTCCGGTGTGAACTTTCCCCCACCGACACCAGCTCACTTATGTGGGCTCCCTCCTCCACAGGAGTGCCGAAGATAAACACGGCTGTTCATTTAACTTCTTTCACCTCTCTCCCCCCGACCTCAGTTCATCCCTCGCTTCACCGTCACCGCCACCAAACTTTCTCTCCTCCACTCCTCTCTCTTACTTCCTTTCTCTCTCTCTCTCTCCAGATGTTTGGCCCAGCAGCAGCAGGCGCAGTGAGATAGAGGACCTGGGGCTAAGCAGCGGGGATCTCCAGGGTGGACTGGAATGCTAACCCTCTATCCATCTCCATCAGCGGAGACGCATTTGTTTGACTTGAGATGTGATTGTGTTTTCTCTTCCCCACACCTGCAGCTTCCTCTGAACCGTGCTCCCCCCCGTCCCCCTCCTCCCTTTTTGACTCTCTGGACTCTCACTGATCAATTGCTTTTGCTTGAAAAAATACTGATCCAGCTGCTACTGCTTTTCTTCATGTTTTGTATTCTCTGCTGGTGTTCCTTCAGGGCCGACCTGCGGAAGAAGAGCGAGCAGCAACAAATAAAAGTTTTGGGAAGTATTTGAATCCAATGAAGTCATGAAATAAAGCAGGCCTCCACAGTCCACTGACAGCTTGTGTCTCTTTCTGCTGTTTGTTGTCACTTCTTCTTTGATTGACTGCTGTGTGAAAGCAGGCCTCTGGGGGAGTAGCGTTGTTATCAGAGGCGGCTCATGTGGGATCTGCATAAAATAATAAACCTCCTCTGTGTTGTGTTATGATGCTGTTCTCTCTACTTGGAGCCGAGCAGGCATTGTGACTTTCAGCAAACTGTGGTTTTATCCAGATCAAACATTCCTTTCGTTTTCGAATTTATCATGCAGCAAACCTGCCCTCATTAGTCAATGGCACTCAGCAACTTGTAGCGTCTAATTCGGTGGTGCCGCCCAAACTTATCGCCCTTCATTTCAAACATGGTGGGCTGCCCTGTCGCTGAAGCCCTCTCAAGCTGTTCCAGACATCTGACAACAGCCACATTTATTTATTGACTTCATTTCGCTTGTGGGGCGGCCTTTACAGCTCTCTTGAGTGATACACAGTTAATGTAGAACTGTTCATTGCTCGCGAGTGTTTTTTCACTCCTCCTCCTCCTCTACCACCTCCTCGCCCTCCTTTTTAAACTGTTCTTAAGTGTTTAAACACTCGGGTAATGACGTGCTGTTGTGGAAGCGAAAAACCATGTGGGATAAAAAAAGAAAAACATCCATGTGGGCTTTTCCCCCGGAGGAGAGAACGAACCACCAAGGAAGGGATGAGAGTGAGGAAGGCTCTGTTAATCAAAATGAATGAGCACCTCTCAGGGCTCTTGTGTTGACGAGGCCACAGAGGATCTCTGAGCCCCCTCTCTTCACTCCGGGAACATGTATGTAAAGAGAGATCCAGACACTCTCCTGCACACAGCTATCAGCAACTGCCTCAGCTGCAGATACTCCCTCAGTTACTTCCTGTTTGCTGCATCATGTAGACAGCAGGTCAGAATAACTTGAGCCTTTATTCAGTTTTTATTTTAACAGGTAAATCCCATTGAGACTAGAAACATCTGCAAGGGAGACCTGGCTAAGACTGCAGCATAAAAATTTGGAGAAAAAATAACACAATCTGACAAAACGGATAATGAAACTAAAATAAGGCTTAACATTGGCTGTACCATAAAGTTTACAATGGTCTCGAATATTGCCAGAGAAATCAGATTCATCCATTTAATTTTCAAGTGGAGCAGAAAACATGAAAGCTGTCTTTCCCATCCATGTCTTTACGCTGGGGACAGACAACAATATGTCTTGTAATCTGAGATGATGACAGAGATGGTGACAGAATATATAGCACAATGATTCGTGTGTCGCTGTATGCTATGATAAGTGTGCAGAGACAATGTGCAAATGCACCCATATACAACAAATCACCATAATTAAGAAGTGGCAAAATGGTGGTAGCCTTCTCAAAGATTTCAACATGCTGCTTAAAAGAAAAACATTAATCAAACTAAAAATCTTGGATATTTGTAGCAGGAAACAGCAGGGGTGCTCCCCTGAGTTGTAACAATAACCACAATGTTTACAGGCTTCCCTCTAGGATTAGAAAACAATATCAAGTTTTCTCTACACTCAGCAGAAGTTTGAATTAAATACGGATCCACAGTTATAAAAAACTGTATCATCTGCTTAACAATGGGTATTAGTTCCATGCGTATTAGCACCTAAATTACTAATGTAAACACAAAATAAAAGTGGGCCAAGTATATAACCTTGGGGTACTCCATTAAGTACGGTAAGCCAGTTTGAACAGTACCCATTGACACTCACACACTGAGTCCTACCTGAAAGATAATTGCTAAACCAGTCTACTGCTTATGATTAAATGGCCTTTAGGAATATCCATCTGTCTTTTACAAATTGCATTTTTGCAACACTTGGAAGAGTTTTTAAATCAGAGAATTTGAGGCAACAAGACAACCTAAACACAGATGAAATATGAGCTATTCTGGCCAAGATAGTCTGATTACAACAATGTTTTCATTGGCTGAACAGAAATCGTATTAACTTGGAATAGAAGGGCACACATTACTGCCATTACTTCATTAAAATGAGACATAAGTATTGGTGGCTACGGCTTATGTTACCCAACAGTTTTTATTGCATTGCCGTCTTCTGCCTTTTGAGACTTATCATGTTTTTGCTGTTTTCCTTTTGCTGCATTCAACTGATTGAATTTAGGCCCTCTCCCTTTCTCTCTCTCTCTCTACTCTCCCTACTGTTGTTCCTACCGCGCCTTCAACTCAGCAGCTTTTTCAAATTTGGGGCTTGCGACACTCAGCCAAAAGCCGCAAATTACCCCCCTCTAGCAGCAGCGAATTAGGAACAATTTTGTGTTAGCTATAAAAAAAGAGAGCGAGAGGGAGAAGTGAGGGGAAAATATAGCTTACACCAGGGACCACCAACAGAGGCAACATGGGATGAACGGCTCATTGGCCGACAGTTTGGGTGGCAGGGCGGTGCTAGAAAGCAGCCTCAGTGATCTTCAGAGCAATCAATCCTATCATATCACATCTACATAGTATGGCACAACACCCATTACCAAACATAAAGGCTTGAATTAGTGGATTTATGTTGCTGTTCCAGGATGTTTGCAGGCCTATGAATTGGCTTTACAGTTCCCTGAGCACACAGAGACCTGCAGCAATGATCCTCTGACACTAACAGCCTCACAGCACCCAGTCTTATTCACTCTGATGACACTGAAGGCAAGAGAACGATTCGTATGAGGTGACAATCCACCGCCTGGAATTTTCATTCTCTTCTCGCAGAGTGTGGGATTTTTGATTTCCCTCCACTGTGCGGTTGGTCCTTAAATCTGAGCATTAATGTTAAAAGGGTCTTTTTCTTGTTTCTTACAAAGCGTGAGGTTTGGCATGCCCACTTAATCTGCCTCCATTGAGCCAATCCATGTTTTTCCCATTCTGGCACCCCTTTTTCTACTCCCTTTTAAAATCCATTTCCAAGTTGTAATATGCCACTGCAGACGTTATTGAGGGGAGAAAACCAAATGTAATGGGGGAGAGAGGTGGAGAGAGAATGGGGAGAGAGAGAGAGAGAGGGGGAGGCAGCAAGGGAGGTTTCCAGCTATTACCTGGCCAGTTTTCAAACGTCCCCCTGCTCTTCATGGCAATGCCTGGTGTGGAAGGCAGACCACTTTGTCTTCCTCAGAGATCAGACGGAGCGGGCGGGCGGGCGGGCCGCAGCCAGGTTGGGGTTACTGACTCTCATTAGGCCTTACACCGCCAGGCCTCAGACTGTACAACTGTAATAAGAGCCTGCACAGTTACAGCCTGACCCCTCTCTGACACATCTTGGCCCAGATGTTAATTGTACTTCCTGCTCCCCTTTTGATTAAATGACAGAGAGTTTTAAGTCTTTGTTTGTGTGGCTAATGGCTCTCATTTAGTGCAATAAGTGGTTTAGGGGCTGCTGTGGGTGACATCACACTCCCGCTGCCTTTGATCGCAGGCCTGTAAAGGGTGAGCAAGTGAACGTTTCTCTTTGGCCGCAGGTCTGCTGGAACTGCTGGTTGGAGGCTTTATACCTGCTGCGAATACCACACACACACACACACACACACACACACACCAATGCCCGTGCAGGCATGTGCATATGCCAGTCTGGGTAATGCCAAGCTCCATGGGCAGGGCAAGGGCATGAGGTCGCCAGCCGGGGAACGGGAGGGCACCATGCGGTAAGAGAGAAGGATGGCGGGGGGAGGGGGTCAACTTCAAATGCCACCCAGTGCAATACAGATTGGCTGCATCATAGGCTTTTTGAGAAACAGATGTTATATAAAGAGGAGGATCTATCTGCTATAAAATCTTGAATGCAATTGCGGATTTTCTTAAGATGCCTAATGGAGCAGTGCATTTCCTCCAGAGCTTGGCTGGTAGAAGCAAGCCACGGTCTGAGGGTAAGAATAGAATATCTAAGAGGTTTAACATTTTTGGGCTAATTTGGAAAATATTAAAACACAATGTTCAAGTTTACCAAGTAACCTAAAGTATTTAAAGACATATTTCTGTTTCCCTACTGAAGCTCCTCTTGCAGCAGCATCATCAGATCATTTACTCATTTGCTTTTTATTTCTACCTTTTCCGTTCTCCATCCCTGCCTCTTTTCATCTTGACTTTATTGTCCCCTCTACCCCCAGCTGCAGATCTCTCCTCTCCCTCCAGTTTCTCCCACTCCCTCTGAGCGCGTGGCTGAGGTGTGAGATCATTCTCCTTCTGGGTGGCTTTCCTGCTATATGTCACTGTCATCTGTTGGCACTGAGGCTTGAGGGGGGGTCCCTTTTCCAAAAACACACCGCACTCTGCTTCACCACCCTGAGCATAATAAATTCTTGGGCACGAGACTGGAGAGGGGTGCACCAATGGAGCAACGTGTTTTACTGGGCTTGGCAGGGTAACACATAGACCGGTGAGAGAGGGAGGAGGTGGGGAAGGGGTGAGGGGTAGGGGCGCAGCAAAGAAGGGTGGAAGATTTATAATTGAATAACTCCCCGAAGCAGGGCAGCGGGGATTGGCCCTGCCAGGAAAAGCAGAACGCCAAGGAGCGAGTGAGGCCTGTGGAAGTCAGCCATTAAAGTGAGAGGAGAGAAAACTTCAGCTGCGATCCACCTCAGCAGAAAGGTGCGAGATTTACTAATGATAACTGAAAAACCACAACACCTACGCCTTTATGTCCACCAAACCGATCCTATAGCAGCACAAATTACCCTCTTGAAATACTAAAGCAAACACAAATCAGTCTCTGGCAATCAGCTGTTCAGTTCGGCCTCAAAACTCATATTAAAAAAAAAAAAACAGCAGGCTATAAGGCAGGGAAAATATTTGAGGGGAATTTATTCCAAATGATGCATTTCAAACCCTCTGGAACAACATATTGTTTTTCCTGTCCTGACTGAACTTGCAGGGGTTATCCCAGAATGCACCACTCTCCCTACGAGGATTTTGGGTCCTTGGCTGTGGAAGCAGAAGGAGGGAAGGCAACGAGGCGGGGTGCTCTACCAATGAGTTTATCTTGCCTGTTTGGCTTGGCGTTTGTAAGTGGAGAATGAAAGCATGGTACAGCGGCACTGTTAGGCATGAATGGAGTTCTGACTGAATCGACTCACTTTTCCCAGAGAAATGAGCTCCACATCAGAGGGGAGATATGAGTTATGATAAGTCGGGACTGATAATCCACGTGGAACTGAGCAGAAACGCTGCAGTGGTGTAACACGGCGCTCACCACTGACAGGTTGTCACATAAACGCACATTCATCACGTCCACTTATGTGATGAATCATGTTAATGTGACATTTAGTAAAGTTATATTCGATTTAAGACATAATGCTCTTGTGTCACATTCTGATTAACTTTGCAGATTATATTGCATTTTAAAGTGAACTTTGAGGTGACAGAGTTGTAAAGAAGCTATGATGGAAAAAATCATTAATCATTAAAAAGAAGCTTTTACTTGTATTACAAGTGAAGATTTAATAAACCATGTCACACTCAATGACGCACAAAGGAAAAAGGAAAGTAAAAAGACTTAAAGCAGTGTACTGGCAAGTTTCACCTCCTTCAGTATGGAAAACTGATGTGCAGTCACACACATACACCCACATACACATACACACACACACACACGAGCCTAGGGTGCCTTGCTTATTTTATCAGGTGCACCAGCTTCTCTCCCCCCTAAAAAACAACCCGGACTCCCTCCCTGGCTGGCAATCAATCGCTGCGACAGTGTTTCTCTTCTTCAGTTTCTCTTCTCCAGGCTTCCCACTGAGAACAAGCTCATTAGTGGTGACAAAGATGTCTCCTTCTGATGCTTTTTAATGTTGAAGTCATATCCGACCACGATGTTCAAGTATATTAAACTGCACCACAGTCAAACATCCTTGGGTATAAATATGCATTCAGATGATCTAAAGGTGCATAATGGCTTATTGCCTGCTGTAGAAATGACATGCAGGCACATACAAGCCTTTCTTTTCTTTCTTTTCTTCACTTTTCATGAGTGACATCCTCAATAACTTCATATTTGGTTTTGACAAGCTAAATTGATACAAGAAAAGCCCAGAGTCTAAATGAAAACTGTCTATTTCTGTGTATTTCCAATCAGATAGTTGTAATAGCAGAAGTGCTGCGGTGTGTGATATGAATCTTATGTTGGATAAGTTTAACCACAGTTTTTCCTGCACTGTTTACGATTAACAGTACAAATATTAGACATTTGGTTATGACCAATAAGAAAAAAAGAAAAGAAAAATCCCACCAACCTCAAAAACAGATTGAATTAAACCTAAGCATCAAGACTGGGTGAGTCTGTAAAGATTTCCCGAATAGAGCAAAGAAAAAGGGAAGAGACTCGATGAGCTCTTCTTTCAGAAGTGGGCAACTTAACAGCTCACCATCAGGTAACAATCTTTTTATTTGTTTCAGGCTCTCACTGGGTGCCAAAGTCTGCTAAAGGACTAACGTTGAGCGTGCGGTGTGATCCATCAGCCCAGTCCAAGAGCTTCAGTATGGTAATCCATCTAAACCAGACTCAGAATAGAATTAAATAAATACTTCCATGCTCTGAAACCTAGAATTATTTTACTACTGTCATTACCACCGTAAAGCAGTGCTGTGTGGACTGTGGGCTGAAATGAAAAAGAAAGGAAAAATAAATCAGATCATTTGAATTAGCAGCATGAAGAAATGAGTGGAAAGTAGTTTTTTGGATAGATTATGTATTTACTGATTTCTCTTGTGTGTGTGCTCTGCTTTAATCACATTATATCTGCTCAAACACAAAAGATTGGTTTATTTGTTTTAGGTTTAGATTATAGATTATGGAGTATTATGTTGAATTTGATTCAGCTTTTTAAACACCAGAAAATGTAGACGTTGCATGATAAAAAAGAAGAAGAAATAACCTGTTAGATGTTGGACAGTTTTGATTTTTCTGGAAAATGTTGCTTCCAGTGAGTATTGACCAATTCTGACCAGCAAATATATCTTTTTTATTATAATGAAACAGAAACCGAGCAGTTGGATCACTTCTTGAAAATGAGGAAATATAATTTATGATTGTTGCATCAATTCACAACATAAGATCAAACTTATTTCAGGTAATTAAATATTTAAATGAGGTAATGTTATCTATTCAAAAGTCTTTTAAATACGACCCAAAAAATATAGAACTAAAATATTTTCGAGTGAGCGTCCTCTGTTATAATAAAAAAAATAAGTGATATCATAAAAAGCCTCCTTTGTGGGAACATTTGCGGGGTAAACGAGCAGAAAGCGGGTTTATAATTGACATGAAAATGTGTTGTACAGATTTTCTCTCGGGAACAGGCACAAGGACAAGTGTGTGTGTGTGTGTGTGTGTGTGTGTGTGTGTGTGTGGCCCTGCAAAATAAGGCAATTATAGGCATCTATATGTTCATCGTTACACCACGAACACACACTTACACACACCTGACAGGCGTTTGCGTTTTAGAGCTGCACGACCCCTTTAATCTTAAGTCTAAAATTCATCAGCTGCTGGCAGATGCCCTGTTGAACTATCAGAAGGTTTTTTTTTTTTTCATTCTTTCAGTTTCATCATAGTTTCATGCGTTAATGTAAATATTAATACTGGAGCATCCAAGCTGACTTTGACCTTGACGCACCAGAATCTATCCAACACCAGATTCTGTCAGTTTTTTTTACGCATGAAATATGTTATTTTACAAGATACTTTTTGGCAATTTATCTTTTATTGTTTCACTATATTAAATAACTGACACAGCATCTGTCATTGATAATTATGCAAATTCCTCTCTACGCTAAAAAAAAAAAAAAAAATACCGACAAACATATGTTCCTAATCTCTTTCTATTTTATTTTATCGATTATTTTATGTGAAGTGAAGCACATTTTTACAATGCTGCAGCTATATTAGGCCTAAAAGACTGCTATTCTCTTATTTTAATCGTCACCATTGTTTTTAATTCTTTGGCTCTTTCTCTTGACTGTTAGTGAAGCAATGCAGCACGTTTGAATAAAGGTTGCGTATGTTTTATTAGGTTTTTTTAGACTATGTTTTTATTATTATGATTTAGGGCCTAATATTAAATCAGCGCATCAATAGTTAAAACCCAGATAGTGAAATTAAAAACAAGTTAACATATGGCATATAAACACAATCGGTGTCTGTATCTTTAAACCTAAATCTTGTGTTTCCTAGATCATCCATCATTATAAATAAAAAGCTTCATAACATCATATGGATCTATACAAAATACAACTGAACGCACGGTTTAAATATTCACTTTTATTTCTTTCCAGGAAAAAGTAAAGGAAACTCGTCAATTAAATATTCAAACAAAAGATGATAATTCATGATCAAATTAAAAAAAAGGCGCCTGCTAAAAGATTTTTTGCCATACAGAAAATGAAGGAAGGGGGGATAGTTTCTAACATATCTACAACATTCTTTTAAAACAAATCCATCCGATTTCCATCGCTGGAGATTTTTTGAGCTTCTGCTTAAATCGTCTCTGTTACCTGAGAAAACACAAGTCCGGTGTAACGTAGGCTACTAATTATTCATTGTTAGCAATGTTGATGTGTTTGGCCAGGTCGACGGTGCCACGCTGAGTCTGTAATTTCTGATACTCCTGATGTAAACTGAGGAAGTGCGGAGACGCAGCAGGGTGGAAAAGCGCGTGGGACGCGTAGGCTGCGCTGGAGGTCAGAGGAGAGGAGTAAGCAGTACATTGAGCCGGGGAGAAGGCTTCCATGCCGGGCTGCGACTGAAGGAAAGCCTTGGCTGTGAGGGCGCTGCGAGAGAAGAAGCTGGAGAGAGCCGGCAGGATGCTGCTGACAGGTGGGATGGTGGCGGGGGCGCACGCCGAGTGCGCATGGTGATGGATGTAGGGGTAAATCTCCAGACTGGGCAGCTGCAGAGCCGCCGTCCCGAGCCCGTAGGCACCGTGGGGGAAGCCGTGCAGTCCGCTGGGCTCCAGGTGCTGCTCCTTGAGTGGGTCGAAGCGAAAGTGCTGCCGCTTGAATCGCTTCCTCCGGCGCAGAAAACTCCCATTCTCAAACATGTCTGAGGAGTTGGGATCCAGCGTCCAGTAGTTGCCCTTCCCGGGGTTTCCAGGCTCTCTGGGCATCTTTACAAAGCAGTCATTAAGCGACAGATTGTGTCTGATAGAGTTCTGCCAGGCGGGGAATTTCTCCCGGTAATAAACGAAGCGTTGGCTGATAAAGTCACATATCTCGCTGAGAGTGAGACGTTTCTTTGGACTCTGCAATATGGCCATCGTTATCAGAGCGATGTATGAGTATGGAGGCTTCACCGACGCGGGACCTTTGGTTTTAGCAGTAGGGGGACACGCCGGTGCAGGGCTGTATGTGTCCCGGTCTTTACTGTCGCTGCTGGTTGACAAAGTCTCCGTGTTGCGGTCCTGCTCGCTCTGAGACTCATCCAGAGGTAAGAGTCGCTCCTCTCCGTTATCTTTGAGTCCTTCCCCTACTACGTCGATAACAATATCCTCCATTATTTCCAAGCCCAATGCCATAGTAGATGTCCGCGGTTAAAGCCAACACCACCTGCCAACAGGTGGGAGAGTGACAGCTCCTCTCTTGAAAGCAGATTTTTACGCACGACTCATCTCCATTCACAAAAAAAAAGTGAGCGTACAAATCCGAGCACAATCCTCCTCCTACTTCATAAAACTCTCAGCCTCTCCAAACCGCAAAGCATCCGCGCTGATATCCTTTATTTTAGTGCATGTAAGCGCAAAAGAGCGCTTTGAGCGTTTGGCCGTGTGCATAAAGCGTAAAAAGTGCGTGCGTCCTCTGAGATGTCCAGCATCATCTGTAATCTCTGCTGCTTTCCTGCGGGTCGGGTGGATGTGATGTCACGCTGAGGCATGAGGAAAAGGATCCTGACCAATGAAAACGACGCAAAGGGTACCAAGTAGGCCTATACCAGCCAGCAGCGCACTCTCATCATCAGCCCATCAGTGCCAAGGCGACGCGGACATTAGAGATCAACTCAGTGAAAACATCCTAACGAGCAGGAAATCACAAGAAGACTATTTTTAGAGGGGGAATAAAAAGTTTTTCTCAGATGGCTATTTCAGTGTCGCCTCCAAAATGGTAAATTAGATAATATATATGAATAAAATAACGTTGTATGATACTAATTTGAGCAAATCTGATTCATATTTTTTTTGTAGGCCGCTCCTGAGCTATAAAGTATTATTGTTATTTCCCAAAAATGATTTAAATATTTATGTTTTTCGTCCCTAAAAGAGGTTTGATCCTGTTACAACGTGAGAAAAAAAATATATACATGTAAAAACCAGACTTTTTTTCTGAAAGCCCGTCATTTTTTAGAGGATTTTTTTGTTTTACATCAACCCAAAAACAAGGAGGTAAAGTCTGTATACAGCAACAGAGAAAGAGAGAAGTCATCTAAAACTGCAAAGTGATAATGAAAGCAAGATAAATACATATTCTTACTTCCGAATAAGCTGATAGACTCTTTGGGGACATCAGATCACTATCATGAATTTAAAGACTGAGGGGGAAAATCCACCAACACTTCTCTACGTGAGGCAGGGACTTAAATCTTAATCTCCCTCCAAGGCTTTTGCAGCCGCACTTGACGCACAAACTTGGCACACAATTACACGTTTTCAGACGTAGGCCTACAACAAGGGATAAAACTGGAATGACTGATTTTGTGTTGCTCCGAAAATAATAATTTGCTGCCCGAAGGCTTCTTTGAATAAACAGATAAGAAGTAGACTGGGTGCCTTTTTTTTCTAAACTTACACTCAGACTTTCGCTTTCCTGCGACAGACTTAGAGAAATATTGATAAATATCTCCATCTGTGAAATTGAGCAGAAATATTTGATCTGCAGTCTGCATAACCTGAGATTTCTGCGGCAGAAACTCTACACTCTCTGTTCTCCATTTGAGTGCAAACCTATCAAAGCCCGCCAGATTATCTTCTTTAATAATGGGCAACTGAAAGCAGAATGGTAATATTGGGATGAAAGTAATAGATTTTCACTTGCTCAGACATAAAAGAGAAGTCAGGAGAGGAGGGCGCTTTTGGTATTGTTGGGAGGCCTCTGGTTGTTTGTGTTTAATGATGGAGCCCTTTGTTGGGGATTCCCACATTTCCTGCCTCTAATCGTATTGATACCTCGGGGCAGAAGGGGGACTGGGTCCGGACTGGGTGGGCTATACGGTACCAGCAAAGCTGCAGATGATTTCCCAAAATTCATCACGCATGTCTTCAGATTGGAAACAGGCCCGCGCGCGTTGTGTGGTTCCAATAAGGAGAAAGCAGGAGCGTCAAATCACTGCAAAAGCTGAAGGTATGCCACTATAGGCGATACAGCTCCAAGATAAGCTGACACTAAAACTTTGGAAGCAAAACGTGTTGGAGTCTTTTCTGGGGACAAACAGCTGCAGGGACATTTTTAGAGCTGATAAACTAAGGAGGTAATGCACCAAACTGTCCAGCACACGTGCAGCTGGCATTGATGTGAAATTTACAGATACGCCCTCCAATTTTTATTTCTGGTAATTTTGTAAGAACCCTCGCCATAAAAGATATGCAACATTAAATTTGGGGCCCACTGTAAGGTGTTTTTCGTCTTTTCTTTTTATAAAGAACTATAGAAACGTTGAAATCAATAGAGCTTTTTTCTTTTACCCAGAAGACACAGTACACACACACTTTAGCAATAACAAATCTGTATATCTAACAAAAACGACCATTGTAGAGATCTTATTTGTTTTGTATCGCAGATGAAGAAGTGGGAGAGTGCGCTTGGTGTAATAACATCATTTGGCAGGAATCAAACAGGGCTGGGAGATCTCACTGGATCATTCTGGATAAATGAACCTACATCCGTCCACGTCATGAAACAGGGCAAGATGAAGCTACTTCAGTTGAAATGTTTTCTTATCTCAGTGAAAACCTGAAGCTGTTCGCATGATTCAGAGGGTGATAAAAAGCTGAGCGTGTTTTTCATTGGGAGAGGTTGAACCCGCTTCAAAGAGCTGAGGTTGTTTTCACATAATGCCCCCCCACGCCCCTCCCTCTCATCTTGATTCCCTTAAAATCCTGGCAGTGCAGTGGACAATAATATAACGTGTAATTTAAGGTATCATGAATCATAACTGCATGAAACAAAGCCAGACACAAAACACACGCACACGCACACATGCACGCACACCCACATGTTTACTTAGGTCACTTTTGGGGACATTACATAGACTTGCATTCATTTCCTGGAGACCCTAACCCTAACCACTACTTGCCTAACCTTGAACCTTACCCTAACCTTAATCTAACCCTAACCTTAACTAATGACCCAAAAATCAGCTTTTTGCCAATAGGGGACATGGTTTTTGTCCCCAATTGGACAAGCCGTCCCCAATGAACTGGAATGTGTCCCCGAAAGTAGGATAAGTCAGAGCGCGCACACACGCACACACACACACGCATACAGAACGAGAGAGAGAGAGAGAGAGAGAGAGAGAGAGAGAGAGAGAGAGAGAGAGAGAGAGAGAGAGAGAGAGAGAGAGAGTTTAAAGGAGGATACATGTGTAAATTTCATGAGCTGAACTGGTCATTAACACAATATTTATGGGCTGACAAACGACCCCATAACATACAAAGTGATGCAACCTGTTCTCATCTTCTCACTGTACTCTTCTTGTCTGTAACTACTTTGCTCAGTCATTGTTGTGTTGCATTGTGTGGACCCGTTTATGATGAATGGCACATCTGTATTTTAAGGCCCATCAATCAGAGGACAGCTGCACGTGCAGACTTTGAGCCGCTATGGCGACATCTTGTGGTGTAAAAGTGAAACGTCTCCATGAAAGCGTCGCATCTACTGTAAAACCAAGAATATCAGGAATAACTAACACAACACAATTCAAAAGCAGTCTTGAAAACATTCAGCACCTCTCTAAAACAGTCTCAGTACAAACTGAACATTATAACTTTCATGGAGGTAATATTTATTGCACGGCAGTTTAGCTAGTTGTACCTAATATACACGGCAACTGAGTGTGTTTGGATTTAACTCTTAACAGTGTCAGACCGTGCATCATGTCAGTCTTTACAAACTTGCTTTAAATGTGGACATTGTTCAGACTCATACAGCTGTATTTCAAACTTGTTTTGTTTGTTTTCTTTTTTGATTTGCCAAAGTTTAGGTGACATTTAAGAGTTTTAACAGTTTAAAATGAATGGATACAACAGCAGTTTAGCATAATTGTTTTGTTTGGTAAAAGTCTGACAAACTATGATTTCATCTGTGAAGTTAAATCAACTGTGATCTATAAGTCCCCCTGGCATTTATAAACTGTTAATAAATGGTATATAACACACTTTAATGTAGTTATTAAGCAGATAAGTGTTTATTAATGTATTTATCAAAAACTATACCTCCTCCTACAGACACTCATAAGTGATGCTGCTGTATAAACAGATAAAGAATGACAATATAGTAAAATACAGTTGCAATGATATAAAACACATCTTCATAGGAGAAGTTATAATTGCTGACAAATACTGTACATTGAACACTTATAACTACATTACAGTGTGTTATAAACCATCTATTAAATGTTTCCATAATGCTTATAAATGCTAAATATTGAGGCTTAAAGTAAAGTGTAACTTGTACATTGAATGAAACAGCACTGAGTAGTTTGTTGAGCGTTTGTTTCTGGAGAGTTGACCTGAATACACACTGCTAACAACATTTCTCAACAATTTTAATTAGATTAGTCTGGTATTTGGCTGAATATTCATTCATTTTACAAGTTTAGGGTTTAGGGCGGTGTTTTATAGACCAGGTGGTCCACCTCTGCTAAAATCATTTAAAAAAATAACGTGCTTTTGTGAGAAATAACAGATGGTAAAAGAACTAAGGCGCTATCAAACTGTAAAAATAATTGTATTTAGTGTTTATTTAGTGTTATAATGAGATGAGACACGCCAGGATTTGACTGGTTTACAGCTGCAGCTAAACAATTTACTGGCAGGAACATTTAAATCATGAGGCCTGAGCTCATGATCATTAAGGTGAGGAGCAATTCTGGGTTGAAACTAAAAAACATACTGTATCTATTATACATTGAGTTGATGATTAATAATCAGATTATTTCATTAAAGTGATTAGACAGTTTTATAGGGAAACTGTAGCCTATGTTTATATAATTATGGCCATTGATAAAAATTGAACTTGAACAGTTCAAATCATGAATATGTTGATATGCCAAATACTTTGGCTAGAAATACAATGTTATTTTGATAATGAAGTTATCATGTTAATGTTTGTGTAAGGGCACAATTTGACAGCAAGATGTTGATCACTAAATACTAATTAACTTGTTAAAGATGAAATTGGAATATAATTTATACTTATGATTCTCAAGTATTGTGTGCTTAGAGCTCAACTAAATCTCTCCTACCTCTGGTGAATGTTAGTTTTACTGATTTAGAGAATTTTTAAGAATTCCTTCACACTTCCACTAGAGGGACCTCTTACACCAACAATGAAGATTTTCTGGCTCTCAGAGAAACTTTTAATCACATCAATTGACAAGCTTTTGAAACTGAGCTGACACCAGAACTGTCTTTTATGTACACTTGAGTACTTTAAATGTCTAATATGGGATTTTTGGTGTAGAATTTCTCTCGGACATCATCTTGCTGTCAAGTGAACTGAACTCCATGTACGACACACTAACACAGTGCACTTTGGTCAGAGTGTCAGAATGCATCAGTGCTCTGCTGACCTCAGTGAGTATTTTTCTGCACGCCTTGACACGAAAACTACTATACCACGCCAAATGCCTGTGGAACACATGGCTGAATTTTCCAGCATTATTTTCTATTGAGAGTGACAGCAGCGGTTTGTCTGCAGTGTCGTGTTCGCCCCTGAGCTGCTGTCAGACGAGGCCTGAGGATGGAAGGAATGTAGATGTTGTGTTTTAAAGCTCAGCGTGTACCATGTTGACTGATTGTCAGGGGTCAGAGCTGCTGGCTGCAGCGACAGTGTACAGCAGAGAGCGAGCTATTAAACTGCAGGCTGTAATGAGAAGTTACGAGTGTGTGTTTGCTAGGCTTGTCTTGTCTTCTTGGCTTTACAGGCCGGAGTGGTTGATGTAGAGAGATGAGATGACACGATTTTAGCAGCGATGTGGTCGCAATGACAAAACATTCTCACATCCTGTTTTCTCCCTCCTGCAGCCTCAGATGGGATGCTTATCTTTCACTATCATCACTTTGACTGGCTTCGCTTTGACAGCATGTTACAGCTTGTCCAAAAGGGACACAGAAGCATTTCACAGAAATATGCATCTGGTATGAAGACAGTTTGTTTAGACCTGAAGGAAGAAACAAATGACAAGATCTCAGTAGCACGATTCTGTGATATGAGTGGGCAGATGGAAGTGAATCTGGGCAATGATACTCCCCTATCCAGTGTATAAACATACCCTGCAGGGCTGCAGCCACACTCTTTCTTTCATGAGGCTTTCCAAAGTCTGGATGTAAGAAATCTCAGAGGTCAGTGTGAACAGACCACCTGGTTTTGGCAATCCCTAAAAGACATAACTGCAAGATGCTTAGACTGCAACTCTGGACGGCCAAAGTTCTCCACAAACTCAGTGCTCAATTTCCAAACAGCTGTGAGAAAGATAGAAAAAATAAAGCAGACACCTACAAATGTTTTCAGAGTAGAACTCGAAATGCTCATATTATATGCTTCATTTTAATTATTAATTTTATGTATTATTTTAGGTATTTACACTCTCTCTCTCTCTCTCTCTCTTAAGAAGGAGGTGTAATATTTGTCAGACCTGTTGGTGCGACATAAAAGCACCACAGTAAATTATTCCATGACATCTGAAGCAAGTGGTTCGGTCACATGCTTTGACCCCCCCTGCTCTCTCGTGAGCAAAGAGGCCCCACACAGCAACTGGTCCCCGGACACACTGGGGGTCACGACCCTTGGGTGCTCTGGTGTGTATTTAGAGGTCAGGCTGCTGTACTGAAAGCCTGGTTGCCTCCCAACACAGGCCCCTTCATAATCTATCAACACTGCTCTGACTGGGAGACACATAAGCACACTGGGAAGTAAGAAACATCAGATATAGTATTCAATTTAATTTATTTTAAGTATTTTTCTGTTAGAATAATCTAATAATAATAATAAGGCTACTTGGAAAGTGACCCATTTTAATCATAATTATGTCTTTATCTCTAAAACCAACCCTCACATTCTCATAATCACTGTCTGCATACACACTCAGACTGATACACTATACATGCTGCAGGTTTATGCTTCAGGAAAATCTTGCAGAAATAGTTTCACACATGCATTTGCTCAAGTTTTACACACATATACGCACACACCAGTTCCACTTGGCCAACTGATCCTGACACCTTCAGCTGTGACACTACCACATTTCAGGGGTGATTCCCACTGGACAAGTGCAATGCTGACAGATACATTCCTGCACTGGCATGCCATCAGCAAACCCCACCTGGTCTCTTCCACATGTTGTGGAGGCCCACTGTCCCAAACTCTGTTGCCACCCATCATCATCCTCGAACAGCAGCAGTGCAGCCAGACAAACACAGGTGGAATATGGATAGATAAATAGTGTCATATGTGTTGAAATCTGTCTTACATGCCACTCTACTGTTTTTTCAAAGCTAATGTTATTTTCTTAGGAATGAGGCTGTTTGTTCTGGAAATGCGTAGGTGGTGCAGGATGACAGATAGCTGGTGCTTCCGGTTTTTCATTTTGTGATGCACCTTTTGTAACCCAGATATAATGCACCAAATTATCTGTCATGGCAGAAGGTGCATATTACATGGACAATGTCAGATGCAACTCATGCAGCCTGACCCATATTGCTCCATATCTGTCATTGAGCCTTGTGACATCTTGTTGAAAGACTAATGTTAGTAACTGTACAGTGTTCTCAATTAGCAATTAGCAATTGATGTTCACTAAGCTGTTGATGATGGTAGCAGATTTACCCCTTGAAAATCAAAGTAATTACAAACAATTGGTCCCAGACAGAAGTAGACAAAAACAGACTTCCCATTTCTAGCAATCAGCTGAAATGACAGCTGTCATTAGCAGAGTTTATCAGCTGCAGCTAGCTATCATTTGCTAATTAAGCTAACCTTAGCTTTAATGAGTTGGTTGAAAACACTGTGTCTGACTTTTAATGTTTCCAGTGAGAACCCAGTGAAGGGGTCTTACATATAAACTTGATGGCTACAAAGATGATATTGTGCTAAAAGACTGAGGCTAGTATATTAATCTTAAGTTTTAAGTATGATAAGGAAAAATGTTAAGGCTAATAGATTGTTAACCTTGTTTAGTTGCATACGCGGACAAGCAAGATTTATTACGATATATTTCTGCTTTATTGTTTGTATTTTAAAATGGTATATCATTTTTAAAACAGTATATTTAACTTTTAACATTAGAAGACAATTGGCTTTTAGGATGAGTGTGTTTGGACTCTGTAACGTAGTGTGTTTGGATGGGGTTGTTGGAGGGTTAATTTACTTGAATCCAATAGAGCAGGATAAAGCCACTAACATTAACCTACACCCTGATGCATCCTGGATTGACTTCCACACAGTGTGAAAATACTACACAGTGGATGTGTTAGTTGTAAACATGACTTTCTTTTTTGCAATTCCTGTAACCCTACGAATGTATAATGTGTAGTACATTATACATCCAAATTTAAATAGAGTATTTAAAGAGTAATACAGGTTTATTGAATGGTCAATTATGCTGAAATAACACTTAGTAACAAAGTTTTCCAATGTTACCATCTGACTTTAAATGCCATTGTTTTTAAAAATCTGTTTTAGCATGTGAATTCAGGGACAATTTAATGACCCACAGAGGAAAACTGTACTCTGTAAACAGCAGGTGAACTTTTACCACAGCTGGCTGGAGCAATTTGTTTGCCAAGAAATCACTCAATGTGTGTTTGGGGTGGTTACAGTGTGTCACAGTACTGATGATCAATGATGGATATATATGCTGATAAACCAACAGCAGCTTCCCTTTCTCTTTCCTGGGGATGAGTGTGTCATGATGGGAAATCCAGGTCACATGCTCACTCAGCCCCCCACACAAACCTGCATGTAATCGTGCATTCAGTCATGTAGGCACATATAAACACACATGCGTTGGCACGAACAGTTGACAGCTCTAACTGCTGGAGTCATGAGATTCTTACGACCTATAAAGGTAAACAGAAAAACTTTAAAAAAGTCTTTCCTTGATGTTAAATTAGCAACCCAGATAAATATTTACCCATTATTCACACTGTATTCTTACTAAGTAACTGTAACAAAGGGCAGACAAGTTTTGACAAGCCCTGCATGTTGGCATAATTGCTTAACATTGTCTACCTCAGAAATATTTCTAACTGTCTCC
Source organism: Thunnus albacares (assembly GCF_914725855.1). Classification (NCBI taxonomy): domain Eukaryota; kingdom Metazoa; phylum Chordata; class Actinopteri; order Scombriformes; family Scombridae; genus Thunnus; species Thunnus albacares. The sequence goes on along the minus strand of NC_058122.1, from coordinate 7,035,757 downwards.
AGCTGACGAGAGAACGATTTATGACCAGCCATGACAGCTCATTGAATGTAGGCTTTAGAGCTGGAATGCCTTTCATTTGTGTGTGTGTGGGAAAAATGGTGAACTTGGCTATGAAAATGACCAAAGATATGCCAATTATGAAGAGTGCATGTCCCAAAGGCTCCAGTGTCCAAACTTATTATTGTCTGTCCAACTAACTGATGAGCCAAGAAAAACAGGAATGAAAGGGAAGCGCCTTATCTTTGGTGTCTTTGCCATCCAAGATGTGAAAACATCTGGCAGTCAAACAGATTTCTACTTTTTTAAAGATAAAATCTTTATTATTTCTGGCTTTACTTGACAGTTTCACACTAGAGTGTCAAGACGGTTTGTAAGAGAAGGGGTGAGGACTGTAGTGCAAAGAAATGATTCTTCCTTAATCCAACCTTACTGTCACAACACATAAGTACAGACATTTTACTGGGTGGTAGATGAAAAGAAAAGCTTATGGTAAAGGTGTACTTTATTGTAGTTTATTTTGGCAATCCTGTTTGCCAGCCATGTCATTAATGCTTAAGCTAATGCCAGCTTAGCATTTATCTCCAAAATATGAATTTTTCACACACTTATACAAACAGCTCTGTTTTCAGCTTTGTGACAATGCATTTTTCAGATAATCCAATGGGTTTTAAATGGTTTATTTAGCCTAAGAAGCCGGAGGATTTTCGAAACCAACAAAGGCATACTTACCCTTCAATTTATCAAAAAAACCCAAAAAACAAACAACAACAACAACAACAACAACAAAACAAAAAAAAGTCCAAATCACCAAAATTGGATTCAACTTAAAGTGATTCCATAATTTGATTGGTTGCATTGTTTCAATTTATTGCATCTATGTTGTAACATATCACTTAAAACCTGCATTAAGTGACATTTTTGATATTAACATTTTTCCATCAACACAAGTGACTATGCAATGTGAGAGAATCATTAATAATAACTCGAGGACACCCAACTCTGCCACCCAATGCAGATTTTAGACAATTTTTGCAGATTTCAGCCTATTTTTTAGTCATGTGTGCAGCATAGATCTAGGGAAGGCAATGTTGGTCTGCTCTTCTTTCAGTCCAGATGGAAATATATTAACAATTATGGATTGCCATGAAATTTGTTCATTCATGGTTCCCAGAGGATGAATTGTAATAACTTTGGTGACCCCCTGAGGTTTACATTTCAATTTTTCTAATACTTAAATAACTGAATACCTAAAAAACTAAAGACATTCCCATCAGTCAGCAGCTTTGTGCTAAACTAAGATGGTGAGTGAGTTAGCATACTGACATTAGCATTTAGCTCAAACTACCACTGTTTATAAGTACAGCCTGTGTGTTACATTAAAACTATTCGGTCTTTGGTTTTTATCAAAATAGAGTTATAGAAACATTCATTGTCATTCATCATTGATTGATTGATTGAGTCATTCATTTAAGAAACAATTGACCCACATCTCTTAACTCAGTACATGCTGAAATCTTTGAAGCTTAATATTCAGAACAATCCTGAGAGCAAATAGGAGCATACTTCTAATGTGTGAGGGTATTTTATTGTTTGTTTTATGCGCTCTATAAGCTTATGTGCGCATGTGTCTGGTTTGCCCTTTTAATCCCTTTAGAAAGGGGATTGAGTATCGCCCCATATACCTCCTTTACCCAATACCACAGCACACGTGTTCACAGCACAATGAAGACATTGAATGAAGCGATCATCCCCAGGCACCTCTGGTACCCATAAATCTTCCCTACAGTTCAGAGGAGGATTCCTGCAGACAGTCTGGACCTCACTCTGGTCTGATCTGATCAAGTTGGACTTACACACTGACACACATATTCATGTAGACACACACCAGCACACAAACACTGAAGTCATTTTACCACTGACCTCATGATGATATGTATCTTTGGAAGTTTGAGCCCTGAGGAAGAAAAAGAAAATGTTCATGTTAACAGTTGGACCAAATGTTGACAATAAAGATGTCAGACAGGACCTGAGCAGAAATAAATCATCTCAAAGGAGACGATGATGCACACAATGTGTGAAGCTGTTGGGCCTGTTCAAGTGGTCACGGAGTAAAATGTTTTTACAAAGTAGTGTGTACGTGAAGAAAGTTACAAATCAATCCAAGCTACACTGTTCAAACAAAACCAACTCTATTTCATCTGTCCTCACAATGTGATAAGATACACACTCTTTCAAACACATACACAATGCATGCAGCCATACACACACAGAAACATAACCAAAGAAAATGTGTGCTCTTAGCCTTCTGCCCCTTCTGTGCTTGGCAGCAAAGCCTCAATCACACGATACCAAAATCCCTCACACGCTGCACCAGCTAGATGGGATCTACCTCTTTTCTACTGAATTCTTTCTTTTGTGCAACTTGAGCTTTGTGAAAAGCCAGAAGGTCTTTTTTTCCATCTTTTTAAGCCACTGACTTTATGAGAAGAGTCATGTGAAAGGGAAGTAAAACAGGCTACAAGTTCAAATAAACCAAATCTGTTTGAAGTCTGAGTGGCTATAAATCACCTCTGTCAATCAAAAATATTTTCTCTGACCACAGTTCAATGACATAAGTGATGTTTCAATCCCAGTGGTGTATTTAAAGGTCCGCACTCTGTCTCTCTCTGTCCCTCAGTTTTGAAGGATGTGTTGTTAAAAATGGTACAAATTCAACCAGTGAGGTTTGCAGGAATGTATGTGTGCGTGTGTACATGGACTCAACAGAACTGTATGTGTGCACTTTTACACCACATTAAAGGAAACGTTTTACATTTTAGGAAATAAGTTAATAGCTCTCTTGCTGAGAGTTAGTTGAGAAGATCAATACCACTCTGAGACATGAGCGTGGTATCAATCTTCTAATCTAACTCTTGACAAGATAAGCAAATTGCCCAAAATGTCAGACATTTCCTTTAAATTGCGTCAGTGGCACACAAACTCTATGCACGACTCTGATGTGCCAGCATGTGTTTTCAATGTGTACTGTACATACTGTGTGTGTGTGTGTGTGTGTGTATTTCATTGTACAAGCATGTACAGTATATACTTTTTTTGTCCATATGTGAGTGAGGCAACTGTGATTAGAGGGTGGCACTACAGTGTTACCCTCGGGCTAGTTCACCCTGTTATTTTCCCCCTTCAGCTCGTGCTCTTAATGGGGAGGGTGGGTCCGTGACCTGCCTCCCACGCACAACCACGGGAGAGGGAGGTACCCATTTCACACAACCCCTCTTGAGTGTCCGCAGAGGAGTGGTTGAGTTCACAGGCCCCCTCAGGCACTCCGCAGCCCCCGGCAGAAATCCACATTTCTCATAAAGGAGAGCTTATCGGAGCCCTGGGCCTCCTGGCCCAATCCTCCACTCTCTCCTCCTCACTGTGACACAGACAGTTAACATGCTCTCGTCACTGTCCTCCATCTGGACTCATGGAAGTAATCAAAAGCGATGAACCAGTGACACTGATGCAGGGTCGAGGCAAACTTTTAAGGATTTGGGCTCACTTCCCTTAAGCTTTCCAAACTGCAGCAGATAAATAAAAGAGACCAAGAGAGGCCAAGTGGTGACACAAGCAATATGTCTTGAGAGCTTTCTTTGGCATCATCTCTTCCTCTTGCTCCCACTTCTTTATACCCTATTTTCTTCTCTTCCTCTGGTTCTTTTTCCCGCCGTCTCCCCTTCCCTGTTTCCCACCCACAACATTAAGAAACTCAGAAAGGAAGGCACCACCGTAAAGCAAACAGCCTGGGGCCTTGTTTAGCCGGGGCACTGTGTGAAGGAAGGGAACCATTTGAAAGAGCAAGAAAAACAAAAAACAATAATAAAATCGCCATTGGGTTGCACACAGTGGATTCCGTTGTGCTGAAAGTTTGAGGTTTGGGATCATTAAGCTTTAAAGAGAGTTAAAACAATACTGGATGAGCAGAGAGACTGTGCTCAATAGCAGCACAATGACTGGCAAACAACTCTGTGGTCCCACTGTCTGCACTTGGCGGTCTGATGCTTCCACCCGAATGAACGGTTCAGTCTAACAACATTTCCAAGACAGCATTCAGAGCGGTACAGTAAGGACTAAGAACACACTAGACCAACAAAACAAATCTCTACTGATATTATAGTACAAAAGATTTTTTATTACTTTGTGTATCACGTACACTCGTGAGGGTTTCAAATGTGCTCAGTGAAACAGTGTTTCTCTCTATGGGAGCTTCAAACATTAGTTTGTGGTCGCAGGGTTTCTGTTTAGCTCACAGGGACTGATTCGCCCCCTGCAGTAAGAGTGCATTACCATAGTAAATGTAGGGGGTTTTCACCTCCAGGCATGATAGCATCACCGCAGGACACTAAATCCTCTTAACCGAGGCCATCTACAATAGTCAGATCAATAGCACATTAAAAAGAAAATTCCGGCTGGATAAATGTGCTGGGTTATTTAAAGACCATTAAAGCTGCACTGACTTGATTTTGATTGTTGGTGATGTTGTGGTGAGGTCTTATACTGCATGATTTTATGGAGCACTGTGCTGTTTGATGTCTGTCTTTTAAACGGTAATGTCTTTTGTTGTTTTGTTTGTCTGGCAATCACCATGGACACACAAGGAATGTCTGAAAGAATAACTAAACTAAATTTAACTTTTATTTCTATATTAACAATGGTTTTCGTGACTGTCATGAGAAACAGGTCGCTCGTAGCGATGAAGCCACTGAGAATCATAACCCAACTTTGCAATTCCCCTCAGCTTTACAGAGTGTTTTAATGTCTTTTAACTCATGTTTTGATTTTCCAGCCCACAGATTTACCGTTTTGGTTCACTCTCACTGCTCTTATCAACTTAGTTTCCATCTGAAGCAGCTCTAAAAACCCACTGTACATACCTACTCAGCGCCAAACGGAAGACAAAAATTTGGCGACTAGTTGGTGAACACAGTGGAGCATTTAGCAGCTAAAGAGCCAGATATTTCCATCAGGAGTTGGTGGAGACCTAAAACAGAGCTAAAGGAGAGTGGATATTGGACTTACATTCTTTGGGTGGCCAGGAACACAAGTGGATGTGTAAATGAGCAACTGTTAGCTAACATGTTCATGACAAGAACTTTGTGTTGTGTTTTAAGCTTATTTTGCTGCCCCAAAGTGACCAAAAATGTATTATTGCAGCTTTAAAAAGACCATAATTGAATCTTTTAAAGATGGACAAAGGACTTTTGTCTGATGCTGTGTTTGTTTTCCACTGCACAGGAAACTAACCGAATTATCAATCTTTAACTAGCTAACTGACCAAATTAATCATTTTGTTTATCATGATACTGACGTAACATTATACTGACTTTATATTGGCACCAGTAGAATCCAAGAAGTTGATGGCAAGGAAGAATCTTTCAAGAAATCTCAATGTTGTTTTAGCTTCTCCTTTATTAATAACATGTGCAGCATGTAGTGTATCCTGCAATTAAAGAATAATTTCAATTTTCTACGCTACATTTGAAAGAAACATACACTTATTCTTGAAATTATTGTTGGCATAAAAGCAACCTTTGCTGAGGTTTGAGGTTTGTTTAAAAAATATAAACGCATATTTTAGTAGAGAAGGGGATTTGTGATGTTTTTCCACTTTTAATGCACAAATAAAAAATTTAAAAAAAAAATATTTGCCACTTTGCCCACTTCTGAAAATGGTGAAAACCAAGTCAGGTCTGGTTACATCTGAAATATATTCAAACACACACCCCACTGTCAGTCCAAACATTCCTGCCACAGCAGTTCCCAGACTCCCACTGTTCAACAAAACTGTAAAACATCATTGGAAACACTAAATACTCTTCAGAAACTAAACTAAACACTTAAAAAAACACTTCAGAAAACATTCCTCCCACTTGGCAGTCTGGGAAAGACACTAAACGAGGCCATAATATGGAATGATGATGATGCATAATGTATTAGAAAATAAATCCTGCATTTTTGCATTTCAGGTAGATCTGTAGCATGTAGACACACATTCCTTAGCAAACTATGCTTGTTTATCTTGGCCTGTTTTTCAATCACACACACAGCAACCAGACAAAAACGGGTTCCTGTGCACGTAAAGAGAACGAAACAAAAAACAATATAACACAAACTTCAGAGGCAGCAAGCAAGATTATGTGTCAGTCATGCCACCCTCAGACAAAAACCACAGGGCATGCTGTCTGTCTTCTGACTATGAGAATTGTGGCTGGAAATCAATGTATGACTGAAGCTGAAACAGCAATCTGGGTCAAACCTCAACTCACGTTGCTCATACATGCTCATGTTTCTGTATAATCAGCTCAAAATACAAGCAAGCTTCAAGCCATTATTGATGTTATTGTGTGTAATAATTTTACTTGAAATTATTTTTAGGAGTAAATTCGCAGGGACTCCAGGTCACTGCCGTCCAGCCTGTTACCCCTGAATAGCCAGTTATCAGTCTGCTCTGCTTCAATGCGCTTGTTCAGGAGGTTATAACACTGCCACTGGGGTTGAATCTCTAATGTCATGTTGCAGAAATTCTTGCACACACAAATTCCCACAGTATGTTGTAATAACGTCTCGCAGGCATCAGCTGCTAATGCAATTTGTTGGGTTGAGTTGGAGGTATTTATGGTCAGTTTTTGAGGAGGAAACAAAACCTGTTAACATCATAACAGAAATGATGGGAATTCAAACACAAAGTGAGGTGTTACATCACTTAGAGAAAAAAAAGCCACTAAGAGTACAGACTTCATGTTTTGACGCCATTCAGACCAGTGCTCTGTTTCTTGTTCTCTGTGTGCCGATATCTCTTTGTTTCCCCTGTAGACAGGCCCCAGTAATCTCTGAGGCTTTAACTGAGCAACGGCATTAATCAAGTACAGTTTATTTAAGAATATAATCCCCATATTTACCAAACTGCGAGTGTGAGGCTAGTATCTCTAGTCATGTTATAAGACCTGTGATTAACTATGACATAAGACAGAAGAAGTGATAGTGAGGAGCCAGAGGCCCAAGGAGAAACATGACTTGTTTGCATTTAGTTTATCTTATCAGGAATCACATGCTCTGTTTAGTATCTCCTGCAAAAAATGCAGAAAACAGGTTTAAAGTATATCAGGGAAGCCTAAAGCCTAGATGCTCATGACAGCTCTAGTGATCTTACTATTTTAACACAATGATTCCCAACCAGGGGTGTGTGGACCTCTGGGGGCATTTCCACAGTTGACAGGGATACATAGAAAGATTCTCGAATAGCTATATTAATTTATAGTATAGCTATACTAATTAAAAAAAAAAAAAAAAACATTACTGTAACTGCAATTGAAAGTGAATGAAAACTAGTTAGCAAGGGAGCAAAGAAGTTAGCTAAAAGTAATGAATAAATAGCTGAAATAGCTAAAAGTAAAAGTATACAGTGAGAAAGTTGAAAGTAATGGATGGTTGAAATAGATAGCTATATATATATATATATATATATATATATATATATATATATATATATATATATATATATATATATATAGTGATGACATCAGTGGTGAGAAGCTAAAAGTAATGGATGAATTGTTAAAATGTCCATGCAAACCTGACCAAACCAACCCAAACACTGACAGTTCAACTGTATGAAAATTTTACTGTAACAACATTCACATTTATATGATGAATAGTTACAAAACACCCACCTTAAAATTGGAACATGCTGGGTGGTTTTGACCAAAGGGTGCTTGAGTTCATCTGAAAAAGGTTGGGAGCCTCATTTCTAACAGCCTGTTTGTTTATTTGTATTCATTCACACTGTGTATGTCACAAGGAAATTTTCCCTTTTAAGCATCTTTAAATAAAAAGTAAAAACTTGTTGTGAAAATCATCTTATATCACACATAAAACTAATGAAAATAAAAATGTTTGGATGAAAATTTTGCTGGCATATTGTGGTGAGTATTTCAAATGCATCAACCTCTCAGGACTAGATAGAGCCAATCTTCTATCATCAGACCATGTGTGGTAATAAATTCTACATCAGTACAGGAGCTTGAAACATCATATTATAAAACTGTCAACCTGAAGAGGTGTGAGGGTTTACACATGATAACAGTAGGGCATGAGGCACATCTGTGGCAGATATATCAGCTGTTGAGAGGAAATGACCTGATTATACCAGATGACTGTGAGACTGTCGGTGACACTGCTGCTGGTGCTTGCTGTGGTTAGGTCAGCTGGGGATAATGTATGTTTGTGTTCTTGCATATCTTTAAAAAGGAAGACGAAATGCCCTCACAAGGATAGAGAGGTAAGGAGATGGTGCATTTTCCTCCAGGCCTCTTACATTTGAAGACATTATTTAGGAAGCAATAACACAATACTACCCTTCCACACACACGTGCAAACACTTTTTCTTTAAGACTCAAGCATCAGGAATGTGAATGATTGCAAGCACCTCCACCACAGCAATAAAAAAGTACATAGTAAAGTAACACATGCTGTGCTGGGAAAATATATTGATATTATGTAACTAAATTTGAGGTAAATCAGAGCTTTTAGCTTATAAACTAAGGCTCATATCTCAAAAAAAGAAAAAAAAAGAAAAAGATTTTGGTCATAAACACTTGGTGAATGATGATGACACTTTTTTGGCAGGGTCATGCGTGGACAATAACGACCATCAATAAGAGCAGTGATGAGGGATTCCTCAGGGCTCAGACTCCAGAGGTGAACGAGGACATGTTTTTTAATTTTCTGCTAGGAGAGCAAAGAAGACAAACGGACCAAGTAAAAGTATACTGTTAGTGAAAGAAAACAGTTGCAGTCTCTTATTCAGTCTCCCTCGTGCTGAACAGTATTTTCCCCAGACCTGGCCCTGTGCCTATCCAAACACCCCCCGTCTGTGCCTTCGCCCGACCCAACAACCCTTCCGCTAACCTCCAGACGTCACAGAAGGCCACAGCTGCATCTCAAATCTGAGGAAAAGAGTGTGCAAAGGCTAGAGGTTAGGCAGAGAAGAAGATGCTGAGGAGGACATTTATTCCTATTTTAGATACTTGGGAGGATCTTCGAGTCAACTTGTAACACAGAAATAAGAGAGAAATGTGTTTTCTTGTGGGTGCAGTGTTTCTGCCCTTTCACCCTATGGTCCTTTTTTCTTAGAGGGAGGAGGGGAACATGAGGGTTGGATCGAGTTTATATCTACAGCTGGGAGGTCAGCTTTCCTCTGGGACAATGTGAGGATATGAATGTTTGATGACTAGTAATGATAAGGGACTGTGTGGGGAGGGGTATGTTAATGGGTGCAAGGGCAACCAGCCTTTTTTTTACTCCCCTTTTCTGAAGGCTGCTGCTTTTTCTATTTCATTTTGGAGGTGAAAGTGTGGGGATCACTTTCTTCTGCTAATCCTAGCAGCCATATCTATTCAATATAATGATCAATATATGAGTCTGCATTATCTAGCATGTGCCACGAGAAAGATTAAAAAAGACATACATACTACTCAATGAATAAAACTATAGACAACAGCCATGTGACAATGCTTCCATTATCTATTGTAAACATGTTATAGAAATCCTTGCACTCCTATTATCGATCACCTAAATGTTGCATACTGCTATTATAATTCTCTGGCATGATACTTTTGCATTGTGGTCCAGTTAACAAACCAATATAGTACAAATATATAACTTACACATAGCCTTGCACAGGTGGTAAGTGCATCCAATGTATCCAGGCTTGAGTATATTTTGATATCAGTTCAAAACAGTCCATAGATTTGCATCAATATATGTAATTTTATGCTCTTTTGGTCTGAAAAAGCTGCAAGTCATTTCATCTTGGCGACCTCCCCCATGTCACCATTCACTCTCACTCAATACTCAGTAACATCCATTCAGAATAATACCAAATTTGTTTTAAATATTAAAGGAAGACTAGGCTTTACTACAACTTGGGTTTAGTTGCAGTAAACCCAAGTTGTAGCCATCGGTTTCATCTGTTATGATTGTTCCTAAAAGTAATTGCTGAGAGCTCAGCTGAGAATGCGGTGCCCTTGCTAACAATAGCTCCAACAGGGCAACAAGCATGAGGGGTCAGATGATCATACAGGTTGTAAACAAGTCTTACCACATTAGCTACAACTTTACTACTTCTTACTTACTACTACTAACTTTTACTGCTTTACTTTTACTTTTGGAGGTAAAACTGAAAGTGTGTCTGAAAGTAATAACCCATCATTTTCACAGGAAAACCATGAATGTGCACAACACATTGATCAAATGTGCACACACTGATAAAAGTTAAAGCAGGAAATCAGGCATGGGACAGTAATTTTACTGTTCACCACGTGTTATTTTCCAGATAAATTTGACTCATTTGGATTTTTTTCTGACCACTTGTGTTTGTTGGCCAATAGCTGGGGCTACAGAAATAAAAACACAAGTTGGAATAATCAGTAGTTTTCCTTTAAATTACTTATGATCTGTTTCAGTAAATTGGAGTCTTGTTGTCTGGCTGACTCCCGAAAACTGTCATCAATTGTTACTGACTACACATGTCGCAGGACCAGCTCAGGCTGTGTAGTCATCAGTCACATTGATCCTTTGAGGCCGAGACAACAAGCAGTGATAAAAATAGTAGACGACACATAGCTGAGGGTGAAGAAATAAACTGTTTTGTTCTTTGTTCAGCCCATATTCTTTGTGCCTTGAAAATAATGTCCTCTCTCTTTGGGATGTCCCACTGTTTCAAAGGTGACTTAAATAAACAAATTGTCAGAGTCGGACTGCGCCATACAAATGAGCAGTCGAAGCCAGTTTCCCAATAGTACTGTCATCTGTTGTTTCGACATTAACTGAAATTAAACTGGCACACTGACTGTTTATGAGCTTATTGAGAGCTCTTCTTGCTCCTTTTTGACCTCGGGCTGCAGATTTGCAAACTGTTTACACTGACCAAGTGGCTACGTGGCTTCTACGTGTACACAAGTGAGTCAAAGCTCTGATTAGTTTTCATGATTTTAAAGCTTTACGCGTTATATTCCCTCACAGATCTGTGGGCATGGCCAGCAGATTACGGTATGTACCTGCCCTATTTCCTGTACAATCAGAGGAAATGAAGAAGGCTCATCAGTGGTTAGTTTGGCCATGTGTTTCCTGAACTATTCTCAATAATGAGCAAACACACATCCTTCTGCAGGCATTTTATCTGCTCCCAGAGCCCACATCAAGGCCTTGGACTGTCCTCTGAACAATGGGCTCAGGAATCCCACTCTCTGCTCTACAAGAAATCAGGTAGTAATTTAGATAGCTGTATCTCTTTGTCTAGACACACAGGGCATGTTGGTGATATCACTTGTTGAGACAATGCAGTGTTAATTGCTATTCGAGTGACAAACACTGAGCAGAGATGGGGAATTTTAACATTGTTTAAGGGGATTCAGGGGTTAAACCTGTGATTGCTGGTGTTTGCTCAACCAGTTGTCTTTGTACAGGGTAAAACATTCACATGTTCTTATGAAAGGAGCACAAGCAAGACATAATACAGACAGACAAAGAGAGAAACAGAAACCTCTAAACAACGCTGGATGTCAGTTTCCTTCATGAGGGGATTTTTGGGGATCAAATGTATCAGCACTGAAATCTGGCGGGTCAAGCGACACCCACGACATTCCAGCCCTTCACAGACAGCACGAAACTAGTAAATAATGACTTCCTGTGAAAATGCTTTGCAAGAAGTGTTACCATTTCCTTTGTATTTCATTAGAATCCCAGTGGACAATGTCCAAAATTCCAAGCTGAGTAGTGTTTTCTGGTCATTGGCTGAACATTTTGGAGCGGCCTGAACAGCAGAGAGTTAAAGTTAAAGGACGTAGGAAAAGGAGGCGTGGGTGGAGAAGAGAGAAGAGAGAAAACTGGGCTCTCTGAGAAGAATGATTATTTTTGAGCCATGTTGTGCAGGGTGGGTAATTCTAAGGTCCACTGCTTTACTGCAATCTTTTGCAAAGTGAGAACCCTTTTGTGGTTAACCACCCATTACTGTCTGCTGCTGCTGCTACTGCTTTCAACACAGGCCAGTTGATAGAGCAGGAAAGAAAAGGTTTGAATTTGTGGTGGCTGAGAGAAATCCAAAGATATTCACAGTAAAGAAAACCAGTGTGAGGTTAAGTGGCATCTTCATGTGTAAGAATGGATGCCAGCTGAGAGAATGTACATACAGGCATAACATTTGCATTAAATATGGAAACTACTTTGAGCTAACAGTGAAAGACCCTTAAATCACACAAAATGCCTCCACAGTTATTAGTAGCCTATTCTTATTTAGTTTCATTCCTGCATAGTAAATCCTCCACAAGTAAACAACATTCAAATATCCATTAATCACCCCTGTGCTATATATAGTCTTGAAGTAAAGCCAAATGCCCTCCAGTGATGCAACTTGTTGTCTAGCTGTGGACAGCCCTTCAAAACAGTATAACAGCCATTGAAAACAGTGAAGTCATGGGAAAAAAACAGACACACCCACCCACACACCTCAGAGTGGAGCGCAGCGACAGCAGGGGTATACTATTAACATCTCCATTCCCTCACGAGGCAAACATGCCGGGCCAGGAAACCTCGCTTGTAGCTTCAACACTGGAATTCTCCCACACAATGAAAAAAGACATGCAGGCTCCTGCAGTGACAATGAAAGAGAATGTGACAAGAAGCAGAGGTGTTTACAAAGCTTTTCATTTTTTCATTTTCATTTTTCATGAGGATATGTAAAGAAAGATGTTCAAGCACTGTGCTCTTCTTTCTGTCTGTCTTGTTGCAGATTGCAACAAAGTGAATACCCCCTCCCTCTCCCACTCCCACCCCCCCTCCAAGCATGTAGGAGAACCACTGACTATATATGAATATGGACAACATGTCTCCACTTCCTAACACTATGCAAAAGTGAAGCCAAAATATCTTGTTTCGCTGCCATCTTGCTTGTGTGACGTCATATGGAACCAGAGTCTGCAGCATGGATGTTTTATAAGAGCTGGATACCGGACTAAAAATGGCGCCCATTCAGTCCAATAACAATTGCTCGCGTGGGCGCATACATTAAAAAAGGTTTCTAGCTTCTGAGTTTGCTTCCGCATTGTGTGGCCCACTGAATATGTGCAGTGGTGTGTCCCCTGCTGGCCCCGATATCCCGCTCAGCCCATAGACTTAACATTGATGATGTCACAGATTTTTAAAATATAAAACCTCCATGGATCAAACATTGATAATAGAAAAAGTCATAACTGACATTGTTTGCAGTCTGAGGTGTCCTATCAACAGTTTTACAGACCTCTCTTTTACAATGGTGGTCTATGGGGAAAATTGACTGCAATGCTGAGCAGCAGAACCCTACCCAGCTCTTATGATACATTCATGACTTGCATGACTTGCATGACTTCTCTAAATCAGCAGATAAATTTTTTTGAGCATCACAACCCCTGTGAAATGACTTGTCTCACTATCAGAATTTGATTCATTCAGTCCGATCACATTTCGAAAGCCTAAAAAAGCTGCACGATTGAATTGTTCCCCATTCAATGAAATCCCCATTCAAGTTAGCCGGAGGGCTAAACCAGAAGTAGCCAGCTCGGCCGGCGAAAGCCACTACTGTGCTGGCTCTATGGGCCCGATGATCCCGGAAGATCCAGGTAATTTTATACGTGGAAGTCAAACTTTTTTGGCTTCATGTGCCACTGAGCAACTTTCATAGGAATGAACGGGGCCCCACCTCTGACGATGTATCCAGTTCTCTTTATACATCCATGGGGAGCTGTCATGATGTCTATCTTTTATACAGTCAATGAGGAGAACCTACGGTGACTGTGAAAGGTCCTCTCTACAGTCAGTGTTGGGTTTGTCCATGTGGGGCTACTGTAGAAAAATGGCGGGTGCAACATGGTGAGCTCCATGGAAGAGGACCTGCTCTCTATGTAGATATAAAGGGCTCATTGTAAAGTAACGAAAACATGATTCCAATTTTCAGGTGATTTAATTACAGTAATTAAAACATATTTATGAATATTATATTCAATTTCTGCAAAGTCCATTTCACTAGATGCCACTAAATTCTACACACTGCACCTTTAAATAGTTTTTATGGCAATCTGAAAAACATGGAGGAGTTCTCTTAACCTGTTTCTGCCTGAAATGGACGGAGCCATGTTAGCCATTTCCCCCTGTTTCAGCTTTGTGTTATGCTAAGCTAAGCTAAGCGGCTGCTGGCTGTAGCTTCATAGTACCGTACAGACAGGAGAGTGATATCAGTTCTCTCATCTAACTCCAGTGAATAAGAATATTTCCCAAAATTGCATCAAACTTTCTTTTGTTGTTGTTGTTGTTGTTGTTGTTTGCAGGCCAGTTAGCTTGTTGGCTAGTCCATTATTTTAGCTTCTTGTTTAATTACCTGTTTTTTGTAGTCCTCTGGGCTGCCCATCCCCCCAACACAGTTGTTGTTTGTTCCTGTCTTCTTCTTTTCTGTTCTCTCTGACTTGGTTTGTATTTTCTTTAAGAGCTGAAGTGAGTCGTGTCTGCTCAATTCTCTCTCTCTCTACCATGTGAGCATTAATAGTAACACCTTTGGTTGCTCCTCATTCGAGTCTAGAGGTGTGAATTCTCTTAGGAAATCAGTTAACTTTCATACTTGTATACATAACAGCATGTTGTGCTTTTTTCTCAGATACCGTAAGAGTCACTGTTTTGCTGACAAAACAGTTCACTTAAGATCATGCAGTACATTTACTGTTGTCTGCAGGAAATGGGATTTCATGTGAAAGAGCCCAAACATGAAGGAAATGCATCAAATGGGAGAAATAACAGGAAACTTTGACTGGATAACGCTGAGTGTTTGTTAACCCTTAAACATTAACATTCACAGGTCAGCAAAGATATGAAACCCTACATTCTGGTCATATTACATGCTGATATTCAGGCTTACATATCTAACACAATTATACAGGAACCAAGAGGGAAAGGTGTTTTTTACTTTTTTAAACATTCAAACGGGTTTGTCAGAGCACACATTGACATAGTAAGTATCTAAAAGAGGCAGCAAAGGGAAGTGCAGAAAAAAAAGTGCTGGGTTTAATATTCAAGATTCAAAAAACTTGAATGTTCTCGAGGGGCAGTTTGTGTTACAGACAGTAGTCCAGCACAAATACATACAATTCATCATACACAGCACAGCACAAGATCCATATCTCCTACACTGTCACCATGAGTCATGGGAAAAAAAGACACAATGACTGGTGTTATAGTTTGTTTTAGAGACCAAAAGCAGATGGAAGAAAGGACTATCTGTATCTATTAGTGCTACCTTTAGAGGCACTAAACCTCCGCCCTGATGGAAGCATCTGGAAGTCAACATGAAAAGGATGTTGAGGGTCCGAAACAATAGTCTGTGCCTTTGAGATGACCCTCACTTCATACAGTTGCTGAAGGTTTAGCTACAAGATTACCACCAGCACCTCAAAACCTAAAAGGGTCTGTGTAGATTTTACAATCATTAAAATATTTCATTTAACTTTCTTAAGAAAAAATCATAGTTTGTCATTAATTAAGTTTCATTATCTCGAAACTTAATTATCTTTTGTTTCTTTTTCGAACGTCTTAGATGGCTGCAGGCAAAAGGCATTCACACATATGAGTGCAACTGAGAGTACAAGTGCAAACTAAAGTGTGATAATGTGTTTTGAAATGTGCAAACACCTACTCCACCCAGAGACAGTAGAAGGGCTCTAGGAAGTTAGATTAGTTTTAGTGAGTCACTGAGCTAAACAGTTTGCAAACAGCACTTACACACATCAGTTCTTACATAGAATATATACACTGCAGTGAAACAATTCTAAAGGATGCACATGCATTATTTTAAAGAGTATTATGGAAGGATAAAGAATGTCATCTGCTGCAGTTCCTAATTTCTGTCTCAGGCCATGCTATTATCTGTAAAGCTATAGAGATAATGCATGAAATAAAACATTTCATACAAATGTATTGCTGTGGATGTTGAATTATTTCTTGATCTCTTCTTGTCCTGACTCATCTGCTAAGAACTACATCTGTAAGCACCCCTACATTGGTGATACTCATGACTACTTGTTTTCTCTCTGTTCTTTGTTTTCCTCTGTGGTCAAGCACGTGGGGGTCAGAAAGTGAAAGGTTTATTTGGCGCTGCAAGGGCACACTGACCTATTTGAACGGCCAGGGGTGGTAAACCACATGGAGGATGCAAGCTGATAGAAATCTGTGGTCTGGGGAAAAACCAGAGCAAGAAGGGTTGCCTGTAGGCCTGGTCTGGTTTGTACAGTGTAGCATGGCCAGCCACAGCTGCTGCACGGTGCAAATATTTCACCCTTCATCGAAATACTCTCCCTTTTTTTACCGGCACAAAGACAAGCTGGAAGTCAAAAAAAAAAACAAATCCTCTCTTTGTTTTCTGTCAGTGGCCTGATTCACATTGCTCTCAGCCTTTTCATCTCACAGGTGTGCCAGTCCAATATTTGTCACTGTGCTATTGTCTGTGCTCACTGCTCCGGCAGCGACACCAGTTTGTGACTCAGTAGCAATTAATGGAGTCTGGCTGGGCCCAAAAAGTGTGTGTGTATGTGTGTGTATACAGGTTTCTATGTGATGTGGGGTCATTAAAGCTCCACAAAATGAATCAGATGCTTTGGTTTTCCTCTCTTTTCTTTGAGACCGCTGTCTTACTTACGAAGCAGTGTCTTATGGTGAAGGACACCATGATTGAAGGAATGAGAATTTGGTATTTGTCTAAAAGAAGGGAATGAAATGCACAATGAAAATGAGATTCAAAACATTGAATTGCATGTGGTTTTCCCCGGTAAAGGTTTCAAGAAGTTTCATGAGAGGATTTATGTGTGAAGGTGAAAAAATGTGTGATACGAAAAGGAGACCCTTTTTTCTCTGAAAAAACCATTAGCAAACCTGTGGTGTGCATGTGTGTTTTCTGCATTTCCTTCCACTGAAATACACAAAAAAGCAAAGTTTACAACCACAAATAACAAAACCGCGCCACCCTCAGACTCCCTCTGCAACAGTTTCCCAAGATGTGACATGAAAACCTCCCAAAATGTTTCACAGGTGTCAGACCAGTAGTTGTAGCAGTAGCTGCTTCACTGTTTCCTCATCCCTCACCGAGGGGTTTATGGTGTTCTACAGCTAAAGAGGAAGAGAGAGTTTTTCTTCAGCAAAGCCATTTAAAAACAGGTGCATCAAACTGCATCACTTCTATATCAATGTTTGGCCTACAGCAGGAAATCAGAAACCTTAACCTCAAATTACATACTTTATTTATTTACACAAGCTCACAAAAGGAAAACCAAACAGTTATGTGTGGTTTCCTACCTCACCCAATCAGTAATCTTCTAGATATTCCGCAAGAAGGAGCTGCATATGCAGGCAGAACATGTAACGTCGTGACTTCAGTCTCTATCTAGTTTGGGGTTTTTTTGCCAGAAAACATTTAAAGTAAAAAATGCAAGAATGACAACATTTGCAACATTTACAAATGTAAAAATAATATCAAAAGTCTACAGCCACTCTAGCAGCTCTTTGAGGCAAAAAAAATGGCCTAAATGCTAACATCAACATGCTAACATGCGCACAATAAGAATTCTGCTGTTGTTTAGCAGGTGTGGTACAACTGTGGCTGATGATAATGCAGTTTTGCAGGTATTTGGTCATAAACCAAAGTACTGGACAATTCTGACCTGACGGTGGCGCTTGATGAAAAGTCAGGGGATGATAGGAAGGCATAAGCATCCACCCGCTCAATGTATTTTTGGCATGAGAGTAATGTTTTCAGATCTGAACCTATTCTGTAAACACAAAGTACTATGAAACTGTGCTCAGAATAGAAAACTATGTTTTTCCCTACAAATATTGGGTGCATTTGAAAGATGTTGGCCTAACACTCTCTCACCTACAGTATCTTTAACCACTCAGTCATACTGATTAATTACCAAGCCTCTAATTTCCTACCACATATACTATAATAATGTGACAGGGATATATAGTCTCTGGAGGATGCAAAATAAGTGGGTCATATATTTATAAAGCTGGATAGAGAGGAAGGGCTCACTGGGGAACAAAATCTGCTTGTGGGACTGTGAGTCTTGGGAGAATCATGACCAATGACCTGTGTACTTCATGACTATCACCCCTCAGTATATATTGCCTCCACAGAGTGGGCAAATTTTCTCCAGGAGAAGCTACATGTGCCGTCCAGACGCTGCTCTTTCTGTTATTGACCAGAATACTTAAATCCTAACAACACACACATGGCAGCAGGCGCTCTGACTGAGCTGGCTGGAAGCAGGATCATCTCATTAAAACCGCTGGTATCCAAACAGAACTAAAACCCAGCTTCCCATCCTTCCTCCTCTGCTCAATCATCTCCCTCATAAGCTTTCCAATAAAACCTCGTATTTAAAACAAAAACCTTCCCATCTGATCTTTAAATCCCTTTCAACTTGAACACCGCAATGATCTGTTTATAGTGATTAAGGGCAGCATCTGCCTAAAACTGGTAAGAGAATCATGCATAAACATGTGACTCACAGCGGCAAGGGAGAGAGGACAGTGGGAAAGGGATTGGGGGATAATTGGTTTGAATTGATACAAGACGGACACCGGAGCCGCTTCCAAAGATCAGACCAAAGAAGCAGGAATCTCAAAGGCTGATCATGATAATAGTAACAGCAACCATGTGTTCAAATAAATTACCTTCTCCTGCAATGACACAGCTCTCCCTTCCCTTTAGACAGCTCATCAAAATAAACACTATGAGACTATGCAGAAAGATGCCAATTTCCAAGCAATATCAACAAAAAATGTAACACAGTATGATTGCTTGGAGCGGTGACTCTTCTCTGTCAAAGCGCCCAGATGAGGTGGGTTTTGGAGAGTTTCGGCTCTCTGGGAACAGAGAGCTGAGGCTGAGGTGCGAAGCTGCAAGTGTTCTCATGCAAGGCTACAGTTACTCAGCCCCAAGGGGCAGATATTTGGCTGGAAAGAATATACTCCTTGTGTCCTGGTTTGGTTTTACAGTGGAATACCTCGCATAACTTCACAGCCCACGGTAACACAGCCGGCACTCAAGACAGCAGGGTGCTGGGGTCCCCTGGTCGCCATGTGCTGGGTCCCGTCACTGTTATACTGCCGAGAGGCACAGAAACATGCGATCATTGACGGCAACTGGGGTCCCACAACTGTTTCTTTTTTTTCCTCCATACCTACTGTATGTACAGTATGTTCGAAACAGTGACAGTAAAATTCTTCAAAAACCGATCGTTTTCAACTTTAAAGCAGCTATAATCAGTATTATTTATAATAATGGATCAAATGTGTAATGAGAAAGAGGTCACTCATGGTGATGAACCCACCCAACTCCGCAGTTCCCCTCAACTATACTGAGCTTTATATTGTCCTTTAGCTCATTGTTTTGGTTTTACGGCCACTAATTTACTGTTTTGATTCACTCTCACTGCTCTCATCAGCGTAAAATATTGGACTAATATTCATCAGGCGGCCAGAAACACAACTCCAAATTAATGTTGATCCATGTCTGCTGGATGTGTAAATAGGAAACAGTTTGCTAACGAGTTAAGCATATTAACTTTACAAGGTGGTTTTTGTCAACGTTGTGTTCACAGCTTGTCCCCAAGTGGCCAGAAAAATCTGTTATAGCAGGTTTAAATGATTTTGCTTTTTTTTTTTTTTTTTACAGTCTACAGTTTAAACAAACCAACTCTGTATTTGAGCAACTATTTTTGATTTGGTCATTTTAAAGGATATTTTATAGCTCTTTTCATAGTCAACAAATCCCATGAGGCAACATGTCTCTCGCTTCCTTCCAAACCTCTCTACCGTGACTGTGGCTCTCAGGCCCAAATGCATTCGTACCACCTGAAAACATAAATCTTTACGAACAGGTCACAAATATATTGTGTAATTTTAAGAAACAGCCTCAGTAAATTCCTACGACAGCTGGGATACTGTAGTTCTGGGAAACAGTACTCAAACAAAAGTAAATGGTGCATTTTTTGGACACTATTGTCAGTCACGGATTTATACACATTTGGTGCTCTAGTGAGTAATTCCCACAGCAGGACGGTGTATGTGGGATTGTTTTCACGGTAATGAAGGATCATGTCATCCACTGAAACAATGTAGCTCATTGATGTGTTTTAATAGTTTTTGGACAACAATGACATTTTATAGCACAGGGGAATAAGATATTTCAGGCTTTAGCAGCACAGACAATAATTGTTAGTAGGATCAATTCATTGTTGGTTTTCATCCTTCCATAAAAGGATATAATACTGAATATCATCAGACTCTATAGGCTTGAGTAAGGTTATTGTAAATCATTTGGTTAAGCGTCATCTTTCACATGTTTTGAGTCATGGTTTCACGTAGAAAAATATTTTCTAACCTGCATTGTTCGTATTTGAGTCATATATACCATAAGCACGATGGGTCTTTTCCTCTTCGTACGAATCAGCAGAATTAGCAGTGAGATCAGCCTCATGAGTGTGTGCATGTAAGGATGTACAAGTGTGTGCAATTTGTGTTGGGTGTTCTACAGATCAGTGTGACGTCAAGAGCACAGACGAACGCCTGCTGCTGCAACTAAATCACACTGGAGTACGAATCATGTGTGCAGCCCGCAGACAAGTTCAATAACTCAGCTTTCACATTGTGACACATGGTGTGTTTTGGTACGTGTATACAGTATGTGTGATCGTGTGAGCATGCAGACTTTATAATTATGTGTGTGTGTGTGTATGTGTGTGTGTGTGTGCGTGCATGCCAGGATAAGCTGGTTTTAATAGGTTCCAGAGGTTGGACATGTGTCAGCCAATAAAAACACAAGAAACTACAAAATGTTGAGCAATTCACTTCCTGTAGCTATGGGTTTATCGACTCTATGAGTGCCAAAGACAGATGACCTGTTCTGCTGGTAGTCTGCACCAGGTTATTGTATTGCGGTAATACTTTCACACACATTTTTAGCTCCAGGCACAGGAAATGACATAGGAAGGGGAGAGGCAAAGCAACTACACGCACACAGCTAAAAATGATTGCTGATCCGAAACCCTGCGACCAGAGAGAGGGAGGCCCAACTAAAACCCATTAATTAAAAAATCATCCTTATCTCTTCCTTATTACAGTGACTGGACTGACTAAAAACTTTTAACGCACTAAAGTAAAACGTTGAAAACATTTTCAATCCATCCAAAGTGCCTCCGGATGGGCCAGTGTTTCCTTTCTTTCTTGTCTTTTTATGACTGGCATTCGTGAAACCAGAGAGGGAATAACAATACCGTAGGTTTCAGTTAAGTACAGGATCAGTGAAACATACCCGGCCTGGCCTCTGTGATGGTCTGGGTGAGCCAAACAGCCTGCTGGATTCCCCCATATGGGCCCACACCACACGAGCACGCTCGTAATGAAGGGTTTCTGTTTGGCTTTTTTTGGAACCACTATGGAACAATGTACACCTTATATTTACTTCACAAAATGTGCCTCAAATATAAGCACGGACGATGGGAGGAAGTCGGACTTTATGGTGTCTACATGAAGTCATACTCGTTTCGTAGTATTTCTTTGTTCTTGTTATATTACAGAACGTCTTCTTGGGAGGTCTTTTTTATGTCCAACAAGTTAAAAGAGCAATTTTCCTAATCTGATTTATTACACTGAATGATTGTCATGTAGTAATAAAAAATGCTTATCTGCCTGCACTGTAATAGAATAGATGTGTAAAGAAGTTCATAATAATTCTATCACATATACGGTAATAAATTACCATGAATTGCTTTCACCACAGCATTAGGCAAACAGCGCCAAGTAAACAGATATAATGTAATTCTAAGAAGCTAAAAATATTCAAGTGGCCTATTGAAACGTCTAGTATCTGTTTTTATTTACATGATGTGGAGTCTCAAAATACATTATAAATGGCCACAGGAAATGATTTCATCACATTGTCATCCCATAGACACTCTCATGCAGACAAGCAAGGAACAGCCTCTGCATAAATTGTCACTGTAAGATTAAGACAGTTTAAAGCCTAGATTTAGGCCTAGATGAGAATATTGATACCACTCTCATGTTTGTATGCTAGACAGTTAGCTGGAGCTAGCAGCCAGTTAGCTTAGCTTAGCGCAGTGACTGGAAACGGGGGAAACAGCTAGCTAAACCTGGCTCTGTCCAAAGGTAACATTTGTCTAGCAGCTCCTCTACTAATTAACACTTTATATCTTGTTGTTTAATCTGTGTAAAAATTAAAGTAATATTGACAATTTGCCATTTTACAAGGGGTTTGGTGCCAGACAACTTTTGGTCAGGCTACCTGTTTCCTGTTTCCAGTTGTTATACTAAGCTAAATGGCTGCTAATGGTAGCTTCATATTTACCTTAGGCAATATTTTTTTTTCCCAGGATGGCAAAGTCATGACGCGCCCTACTCTGCCTCTGATTGGCTTACCATGATATTCTTACCCTAACCCTAACCAATCTCACTCCTCATGCCTAAACCTAACCAACCTAACCAACAAAGGCAACGAGTAATAGCCAATCAGAGGCAGAGCAGGGAGGGTCATGACTTCAACATACTAGGAAAAAAACAATTGGCTTATTGTACAGACATGAGAGTGGCATCAATCTTGTATTTCCTAAAATTGTATTCCTTTAACCAAAATTAATCAAACTATTAACTCTTTCTTTGGATACATTTAATCTTCAAAACAACGTCTCATATAAAGTTAGGTTGTGCTACAAAAGCTAGCTTACTGTGAAATCACCAGTATTGACAGTTCAGTTACAGCCAAGACCACCAAGGGATCACAAGATAAATCTGAGGATTCATTAGATAATTAACAGGACAGGAGAACAAGAAAAAAGAAAACATTTTTCTGCTACAGATAATTAAGTTTGACAAAACCATCTCACCTCATGGTCCATTTAGCAGCTGCTCTGGAGCTTTTGATCATTTCACAGGATGTTTATCAGTAGATGAAGTTGGCTCATTTGTCATGGAAGTTTCAACATTTCAAGAACAGCCACTAAATGGAGGTGAGATTGTTGCTGTGTCTGAGGTCTAGAATGCACTCTGAACTCAAAAGTATGTTCATTTTTTCAGACTTTCTTCTAATCTTTGCTTTTTTCTCACAATTTTAATGAATAATTTGACCAATTCAGGCCTCCAAAAAGTATTCAAATGCACTAATCTGGGAGTAATCACTCTTTGGTTGAACTGGTCAAACCTTGTAGACACATAGTATATATGCAACTTGTGATGAGGGGTCGCAAATAGACCCATCATCATTTTAAGGGGTCACATGCCAAAAAATTTTGGAACCACTGTGTTAGGGAAAAAGAATGAGAGAACGATTAAGTGTAATCAGTTGTAATCAGTCTATAGAGGACTGGCTAACCAGTGTGGCCATGCCTGTTACCTTATCAGCTTCCTTGTGTTTTGCTGCGTTTTACATTGAAAAGCCTTCCTGATAGGAAGTAGGCCTCTGGAGTCTGGCCTGAGAAATTTATAGCCTTATTTTCATTGGAGGTGAAACATTTATACAATAGTTTGGTGAATAGAGATGTGTGTGTGGCGATAGGCTGGTGGGAGTGGATGCTGAAAGGTAAAGCTATTGAACGGAGACAATGGAGTGTTGTAAGAGGGTATTTTTAACCACCATGCTAAGTACCCTAAAATCACTTTTACATCATTTGCTATGTCAGTGAGAGACTCATTTATAATCCTTCCGTCTGGCTAATATCCGTGACATTTCCTGAATACATAGCCTATTAGATTGGCTATTGTATTACTAATCTGTTCCTACCTGTTTGCTGCCTGGCTTCCTTTATATGCAGCCATGCAGGCTTTCATTCACTGACTAACACCCTGGTGGAAGTACTTTGTATTGGGAAAAGCAGCAAATAAAACCTATCAAATGTGGTTTTGGCGTTTTAATAAACAGCACATGTCACTACAGCCACATGTAGGATATCTTCAGCGTTACAAATCCCATGTTTGGTCGTTTTTAACTTGTATCAGCAGGTACCTGAAACCCAAACAGATACCAATGATCTGTCCCAGAAAGGGATGCTGAATTTCCCCAACATCGTCATCACACAAAAGAAGCTGTTCATGACTGTATTCTGGATCATGCCGCCCCCATAAAGCATGCCTACGCCTCCTCTGTGTGGAAGGGAGCTCTTCCGAGAATCTGCCCCCCAACTGAGAGCTCTGGTGGGCTGTTAGCATGTCCGTAATTGAAGAAGTTTGAATAAATCTCACACAGGCCAGTTACTAATTCTCATGACTCACCCCCACCATGCAGCCCGTCACACATCCCTGCCCACCCACTTCTCCCCTTTCCCTTTCCCCGATGTGGGAAAGCTCTTTCTTCCATTCTGTCCTCCAAGATGAACTCATCCCAAACCGCTGCTGTATGAACAAAACGTGCTTTCATAAACCATTCAGATCTCACACCCCTAACAGCTAATTGTGGAAAAAAATATACGTATTAAAGCATGAGCAAGTCAGTCAGTGACCTCTGCACAGCAGCCAATGAATTGTAAATGACAGTCTCTGTGAAAACTTGTAACTCTCAAATGTCAACCTTTTAGGAATAAGGACATGTTTCAGACTGACCATCATACATTTTTGACTTTACAGCCAGTTTGGTTTTGAGACCAACATCTGATCATATCTCATTTGAAAACATGAAAATCACCTAAACTGGACTTTAAAAGTTTCTACTTCCACAGAGAAACCCTGTTAGGAAAGAATGCCTCTTTATCAAGGGTGACCTTATGCCTTTTAGGGGTTTATCAGAGAATGTGGGACAGAGAGAGGGTAAAGGGTTGAAGGTTAAACGTTAAAAATGTGGGAATGTGGACGTTTGAAGATCCCCAACATGAAATGAAACAAAGCCTTCATGGTTTGTAGAAGAAAGGGAGACCGTAGCTGTCGTCACCGACACACTATGATCTGCTGAATATTGATTTACAGTTTGTTTTTTTTATTCCATGATATGCATGGTAAAACATGAGAAGCATGAAACGAGCTGAATTTAAAGGAATAGTTTGACAAGAGGATTTAACTCTCAGCACAAAAGTGAATAAGCATGTTTCCCAAAATGTTGAACTAGTCATTCAAACTAAATACAAAGACTGTTATGCCATGCCAGTGACAATGTGACTAAAGCCGTTAAATGAAAATTCAAACAAACAGGAGAGCCAGGAGCTATTTGACTAATGAGGCAGAACACAATGCAGCCAACAATGCTGACTGAGCAATCTTCCCTTAATAATAAATACAAAGTTGATTTCCTCTCTGTGAAGGCTCAAAAAGCTTGGTGGTCAACCTAAAACACAGCTCTGCATAGCGTGCGGGATTCAATTTCAGTAAATCCTTCATAAATTTTAATAAACACATCTGTAAGTGTGCTGAGTCAAGTCATGAATAAGCAGAAAATGACTAAACAATAATTTATCTGCAGTATGGAAAATGCGCGGCTGGAGTCTGAGCTCAAACAGAGCAACTTGCCAGCCTGAGAGTCAGAACCGGCTGAGGTTTACATAGGAAATGAGGATGTTTGTGTTTGCATATAGACACAACTGACATTCACATATGCTCGGTTTATGTCTAATCAAAATGGTCCCGAATGGCAGCCTCTTCCTGTGTTTATTTGTACCAGAAAATCCCCACTGACTTTAGCAACTTCAACCAACAAAGCTTTTTCCGCCTCCAGACTCCCTATGAAAAATATCTACTTGGAAATAAAAAAATTTTTTTAATAAAAAATCTTTGTTTAAAATCAGGGAAATAAATGAATGCATTTTACTGTGCAGACTCTCTATAAAGACCATTTGGCTTCAACACAGACGAAAAACTTCAATTGTGTTCTTCTTGTAAAAACATGAGGCCTGGATTAGAGCAAAACACTTTTAGACAGTCAGCTCTGGTGAAAGAATTTACACATTCCACAGAGCCACTACATAAAGCACACTGTATGTAAATGTCACTTTTTACAACAGTCGGAGGCCTTTTTTTTTTTTTTTAAGATTTTGCATCTGTTTGCATGATTGAGAGAACACAATTAAATGAGAAGCAGAAGAAATGGTCAAGTAAACCGTGCTGTGGCTGTGCTGAGATATGTGTGCGTTTGAGTTTAAGGTTGTAGATGCAATCTGATCTGAATTTGGATGCTTTGACTGTGAGACACTAAGGATAAGAAAAGAAGGGACAGCAGACATGCTGATAGAGCAGCTGGAGACTGGAGTCTGGAGGGGAGAGTCAGGTAGCTTGTCTGGACAGCATGCATGCAATGGAAAAAAAACATATCCAACATGTTCTTCCCATTTCCCCTTATTAGGAGCTGGAACTGAGGTCACGGGCCGGCACAGCTGCACATGAAACAGAGTGGCAGAAAAGCTGGACAAAGGCTATTTCTAGGATTCCCATAAATCTCTGGCAGCCACTACAGCACTGGACATTACATTTGAGTTTATATATAAATTCCTGTGTTTTCCCTTTTTCTTTGTTTTTTTTCCCACTGGACTCGGTTGTATCTTTTTTTCTTATCATCCAGGATCACGTCTGTCTCTGACAAACACACAGCAGAAGCAAAAAAAAACAAAACTCAATTCAACCTTTACTGTCCAGAAGGACATCAAACTCAACACTTTCAAAATGAAAACTGACCTTCTGTCACAGCTAAAAAGTTAAAGGAATAGTTTGACATTTTGAGAAACACACTTATTTGCTTTCTTGCATAGAGTTAGATGAGAAGATTGATACCATTCTCATGTTTGCGTGCTACATAGTTACCTGGAGCCAGTTAGCAAGGTTTGTTCCACATGAAACACGGGTAACTCTACTAAGCAACCAGCACATGTAAGCATGCAACTTATAGCACACCCTGACTCTACATTCAAAAGTCCAAAAAGCATTAATTGTTTGAATTACAAAGGTGTGAATGCTTTCCATTGTCACTGGAAAATAACACTAAACATTGAGGCTGTGTGTTTTCGACTGTTAGCAAGAGGTGAGAATCTCACTTTGAGGTGTAATTTTGCATCAAATAAGACACCAGTAACACCTCAGAGCAGAGAACTGCAACGGGTTTTTAGTATTTGCTGCTTGAGTTTAAAAAAAAAGTGTTTTCAGTATGTGTGAATTGAACCCAAACACACTCTCAGAAGCAACAACATCGTGTGAAAAAGTACATGACCTGTGACCTTCTTCCAATAAGGGAAAAAAGAAACAGTCACTTTAGGATTATTTGCTCAAACATCTCATTAGTCACTGTCAGACAGCAGCCAGACAATTAGCAAGTAAAGGAGACAACACCGTTCTCCGCACAAACAACAGTAAATCTAAAGCGGGCTCTCATGACAAAAGCAGGACTGACTGACTTCCTTTCTGCAAGCGCATTAACGTCACAGGAAAAATCACCCTGAGCCAGGAGTGTTGGACAGAACATGCTGTATAGAGAGAGCCCCCCAGGCAGTGAGACGACTCAGTGGGTTCGGACTGGTCATTCTGTGCTAAAAGTTTGCTTGTGGCCTGAGGGGGAAGAAGCAGTGACAGAGTAGATCCCTACTGTGGGAAAAAAAAAAGACAGAGCAGGGAGTCCTGCTCTCATGTCTTTGTGTGTTAACTAATCAGAGGCAGCACACTGAGAGCTTGTCACAGTGTCACTGCAGGGTGTTAACTGCCCCTCTGCTGACAAGGCTCGTGAAGAGCATTTCAACCTGGTTATCACTTGGGTGGGCCTCAGGGAGCAGAGGAAGATGAGTTAAGGAGTATCTACAAGCAGGGAGACACCAACTGGAAATCACCTAAAGGGGATGAAGACTGAGATCCCAGACAGGCAGGTGTGGTTAGAGGAGCTGCCAGGCTCAACAGGCAAAGCTAAAATAAGAACAATCCTGTTAAGGCGGGGAAAAAAGAAAACGACTAAAATTAGGGGACCACCAGGCAACATTTTTTGTAAAATCTTCCATCAATACGTGGTGAGGAAATGACTCAGTTGTCAATTATTTGCTCTGAAGTTTTGTACGTCACACTATAGTCACAGACCCCCCCTCCCCCTCCTCTATGTGTCACTTCTGACCAGTGACTTCATCTGTGTTTTTCTCAAGGATATCCCTCTCCTTTCTAGGCACAATGAGGCAGTTTCCTGTTTAGAGAAGGTTCACTCCGGCCTTCACTCACTCACCATCATCTTGTGTAATTTCCTCATCATTCTACCAGTGTCCAATCAAGGACACATCAGTAGGATTAAGGTCATACTCATATTCAACCAAACTGATAATTGTTTGGTGGAATAGGTTGGAAATGTTCCAACTATATAACAGCAAATAATAGATTAATGTCATTTATTTATTCAAATATGAATATTGATGTATCCTGTGGGACTTTACTACAACTTACTTTTTGTCCTGCCTTTAATCATGGGGCCGGGTGACGTTATTCAATGTAACACAACTGATGACACTGATTGAAGTGGAGAATCTAGGACTGCGACTAATGATTCTAATTATTGATTAATCTGTTATCAAGTTTAAGATAAATAATTTAGTCTACAAAATGTCAAAAAATAGTTAAGGAATACAATCACAATTTCCCTGAGTCCAAGAAAATGTCTTCAAATGTCTTTTTTTGTCCAACCAACAGTCCAAAACCCAAAGATCTGAAGCTGATAGTTATCTGAGGCTGAAATAATGGGTTTGAGGATACAACTGTTTGTGTTGTGCTGTGGATCTCTCCAGCTGTGTTTGCTATTGTGATAGTGAGTTTAGGGACAGACTGCAATGAGATATAGAAGGTGACTAAACTCATTTACAGCAATCAGTATTCATCATCTTAATTTCTTTAGCACAGCAAAATACAAAGCAATTTATAAGGAAGACAAATAATATCAATCCAGAGACTTAAGTAGTGAAAGCAAGTTAAGAAAAAGACTTAAAAATGACATGTGTGCAAAAAAAAAAGTGAGTATTGATGTGTGAACTTTATGAAGCTCATATGGGAGGAAGTTATTTTCTGAAATCTGGGATTTCAGGACTGGAAAACAAGTCCAGCTGCACCACTGTCACTATTTATCCACTGACAGATTAACTTGATGTTTTAGTTTTGAGTTCACATCAGAGTGATGTGTCTCTTTTATTAACCGTGGGAGAGTGATAGACAGAGAGAGAGAGAGGTTGTTTTTTTCCCTCATAATCTGACAAACCTGAAGAGCAACATGGAGCTGTAATGATATACTGCACATCAAATACAAACAGACTAGCAGGAAAAGCATTCTACAGTAGCCTGAGTGTACCTGCGGGCAAACTGATAAACCGAACATCTCACTTTCTTTCTCTCCGTTGCAACAACAAACAGAAACACGTAATCTGGCATCGAACTTTAATTCCTCCTGAGGGGGGAAAAAAAATTCAAGAGGTCAGGCGGGGAGGGAGGAAAATCGTTGAAGGGCAAAAACATTATAGACCAACCCACTACACGTTGAGTCCTGTCCTGCTTCGCTCCCACACATGTCGCTGTGGTGCGTGCTGATCGACAGAGCCTCTCCTCCTCCGGCCGTGGGATAACTTCTGCCACTACGAAAGTTTTACTGGATATTTCAACGTTTTTTACAGGTGCGTGAAAACGTTTTTTAAAAGTTACGTTTTTACCGCGTTGCTACGATAATATGTCTATCGGAGCGTAAAGTGTGTCCGTGCTGCTCAGTAATGCGTTTAGAGTGACTTTAAAAGTGGTCGTTTTTAACTCTTGTAGTATCCGTATAGTATGGATAGTTTGGGGTAGTTTTGACGATATACCGACATTTTTAAAACTGTCTATTTATGTGACTAAAGAAGTAAACCAGTAAGCTCAACCTAATTATTAATACGAATTAGAGTTGCCGGTTTGTATACTTAAATAGACGCGTATTTACGCACAGCTTCTATGTGTATTTACGCATTAATTATACACAAACATATATAATCTGTCGGTTTCTAGCTGTTGTGTCTCATAGTTTGCAAATGTTGTGTGGGTTTAAATCATCACTTGCAGAAAAAACTCTGCCACCAATATTAAATGGATTAAGAAAAAAACGTTCAACTAAAAGGTTAATTTGAATCTAGACATTTAAAGTGTTTTCTCATTTTTATTCCCATCGAATACAAACTTTTTAAAGTTCTGCTGCAAGTGGTCATTTCCCGTATTTGAGGCTTTCCCCTCATTATTTGTTATTAGTCCTATTGATATGATCGCTATTATCTGTAATTATCCATGAATTCTGAACATGCGAGAGTCTCTAAACGTATGTAATAGTCTATTTCCTGACTTTAATGATAATGTTTATTTTCTGTCATCAATACTAATTTTTCTTTACTTCTTTTTTCATGCAGGCTGGCTCTCGTCGCCTCCTAGTGTGCAGCTGGGGAAATGAAAAATTTTGATTTTTGAAGGAAAATTCTCAAACCACAGGAAATCCTATTTGATAGCATCAAAGGGAACACTTTTTCCCCTGCATATAAGAACTGACAACTTCTGTCTTCTCACGTCTTCAATTCCAAACCAAGAAGAAAGAATGCACAACCAAAGGACTTTATGACACCTAATCTGTGGATCTAATTTCAAAACGTATCAGAAAAGGTGAAGAAAAGACAGTTTCTTCCTCTGGAAAATACCTAAAATGGCAACAGAGACTTTCCATGCTACCTATACTGGTGTAGCTCCATCTGCGATCCCAACGTCCCCCTCAACAGGAAATCTGCTTCGTGAGATGTTTCGTGAGTACCAGAGCAATGCAGTCATCATTGAGCACTACAACTACACAGGAAAGCTGAAGGAGAACAAGTATAAGGAAGGACTCAAACCAGAGGCCATAGCTTTTCTGCTGGTCTGCTTGCTGATTGTTTTAGAAAATGCTGTGGTGCTTCTGGCTATCTGGAAGAACAAGAAATTCCATCTGCCAATGTACTATTTATTGGGCAACTTGACTCTCTCTGACCTGCTCGCAGGTTTCACCTACATGGTAAACCTCATAACATCCGGAGCCAACACATTAAACATGACCCCGGTGCTGTGGTTCCTGAGGGAGGGGGGTGTGTTCATCATGCTGGCTGCCTCCGTCATCAGTTTGCTGGCCATCGCTATCGAGCGTCATGTTACCATGGTGAGGATGAAGCCGTACCAGGGGGACAAACAGGGGCGGATGTTTGCTCTGATCGGAGCGAGTTGGGTGTTGTCGGTGTTCCTGGGTGTCCTGCCTGTCCTGGGCTGGAATTGCATGGGACGGCTGGAGCAGTGCTCCACAGTCCTGCCGCTCTACGCCAAGAGTTACATCCTCTTCTGCATCACCATCTTCAGTGCCATCCTCATGTCCATCGTGGTGCTGTATGTCCGCATCTTCCGCATTGTCAAGTCCAACACCCAGCGCCTCGGTTCAAATCCACACCGAAAAGGCCTTTACCGCAAGTCCCAGAAGTACATGGCCCTGCTGAAGACAGTCACCATAGTCCTTGGGGTCTTCATCGCATGTTGGCTGCCCCTCTTCATCCTCCTACTGCTGGACTTCTTCTGTAAAGCCAAAACCTGCGAAGTGCTCTTTAAGGCAGACTACTTCTTGGGCATCGCTATGTTCAACTCCCTTCTTAACCCTATCATCTACACCCTGACCAGCAAGGACATGAGGAGGGCTATCCTCAGGCTTCTCTGCAGACACTGCCTTCTGACAAAAGATGGACACATGAAGAAGATTGGGATGCCCTTCTTGGAGTGCAGCACCAGTAAGACTGATGCAGCCTCTCACAGACTGGAGGGAGTGGAGACAACAGTATCCTCCGGGAACTTTACGCCCTCTACTATTAAAGTCATCTACCCCAGGATGTCTAAGACATGATACAGGGGCCCACTTTGACTTTGCACTGAGAGCAGACTAAGAACTGGACCACTGATACGTCGAGGCTGATTCTCTCTAAACTGAGTCGCACATTTGCTTCAGTCGAGCAAACATGTATGACAGGAGTGAAGTTTTCTGTTGCACTCTGCCACGGTTTTGGTATTAATCCTCATGAATACAATAAGCTCAATGTATGTGATAGGTGTCCAAACTGGTAGAAAGACCTTTTTGGTGAATTATTATCTTTTTCAATTGTCTGTTCATATTTTCTGTAATAATGTAATGATGACAAACAGAAATGTCCAAGCCTTAATAGTTGAAGTTTCTTGTGAAAAACTAGCATTATGTTTGAAAAATGGCGCTTTTGCCTCTCCAAGGCCAGTATTTGTCAGAGGATATTCCTTTTGGAGAAATGCAATTTAATCATTTCAGTGTTTGCTTTTGCACATAAGATGAAATCAAAGAGTTCAACTGTGTGCATATGTTTCATATAAATACAGCCAATTATGCTGTACATCTTATAGACTGGGGCTCAAGCCCAAGCATGAGATTTATCCTTATCTCCTCTCCCTCCTGTGTAGCATATAATGATATGTTGTTACAAACATGGAGCATCCACACCCAAGTTCTGCTGCCAAAACCATGTAATTTCTGCCATCTGAGTTTTGGTCAGCAGCAACGTTGGGTAGAGGTCCCCCTCGACCAAGATCAGAGGCTCAGCGGCCTGGAGACGCACTGAAGACGTCATATGGAGGGTTGTGCTGGTTGGTTTGCAGCTTTGGAGGTCCTTTCAACATATGTAGCAGCATTTGATGAATGACTAAAAGCAATAAAGCTGACAGTGGAGGTTTGATTTAAGGGACTGGAATATCCCTGTGATATGCTAAAGCATGTGGACAAAAACAAGAGACTTAAGAACTTTTTTGTTGGAGAAAGTTCATCTTAAAACCATGAAATGATGGATTTCTAGCGAAAGAGCAGATATAATCTTGTCCCACATGAAAGAAATCTGTCAGAGCCTGTATAACAAAGTATGTGGGCTTCAGTGTTCAGGGGAATTTCATTGTGGTAACAGTGGAACAAAAATTGACGTTTTAACAATTTTGATCTTGTACATAAATGTAAAGAGAAAATAAATCTATTTACTGATTTTTATTATACCTTGTAAATATATATATAGCCTTTTCTGGACTTATCAGAAATGCATTTTGTATTGTAAAAACCTCACTTAAGTTATGTCAGTTTTATATGTGCACTGAATAAACAGATGTGAATGATTGTTTACATTTAGGTTGGTATATTCTTTAATCTGAGAATGAGTCACCTGATCCAGTTGTCAGAAAGGTTATTTTGTTGATTGGTTAATGTCTAGACAGTTAAAGATCTCTCACTGATCGACATCCTTCCCGTGTCTTACTGCTTGACTAAATGTTTACATGTAGCACTCACTAATACATATAATACACAATATGATAAACTACAGGACAGCACATACTGAGAAAGAAGAAAATCCAAATGATGTAAATTACATTAAACACTTTGAAGATATGTTATATATTCCACATATTGAGACAAAAAAATTGTGAATTTATCTTAAAGATTTGGTTGCTGGCTTGAAACAAAGTGCTCTGCAAACACAGACGCTTTAGTTCAATATTATAAAATTGACATCTTTTTTTTGTGCCCCAAATGCATACACAAATTCAGGTTGACTAATGATGTACTGAATGACGTACAACACTGACACTATAAGGCCTACCTCAAGTTATATCATAAATGACCATATCCTGAGTTAGTCTTAACAATACAGAAGTCGATACCAAGTTAAGCTTTAACAGTGAATGTAGTGTGAGTGTTACTGTACAGTGTTATAAACACTGATCAGCACAAACTGAAACTTAAGCATAAATAAAGACGAATAGATAACTTTAACTTGCAAGACCCCAGCTCCATGCAAACCACCTGTTAACCACTTAATGACATGTGCCTGTGGTGGAAGTAGAAATAAAGCTGCAGAAACAAGTCTTGTTCAAGCTGTTTGCCGTAAGGAAACCACATATTGGTGGTGGTTCTCGCAAGTGATGGTAGAAGTGAGAATGAGCATTCTTAATGCTGTATGTCACCCTACGCACTCTAAACCACTCACCATGTTGCAGTTGTATACATTTGTGGCATCGATACCTTTTCAAAGAAGGAGGAAGTTTCATTTCTTGGTAAAGTGGGCCTAACGGGGTAAGCCATAATATAACAGGCATGTTGAGCAGTGCAGAAACACTGTGGAAAATGCGCATTCTGCCTGAATAGAAGTTTCAAGTATGTTGTTCTTAGTAGTGATATATTCTGCCACTTTTTTGCTCATTCGTCATTATTAATTCAATTCAATTTTATTTATAAAGCGCCGAATCATAACAGAAGTTATCTCAGGGCACTTTTTACATAGAGCAGGTCTAGACCGTACTCTTTAATTTACAGAGACTCAACAATTCCCCCATGAACAAGCACTAGGAAACAACAGCAAGGAAAAACTCCCCTTTAACAGGAAGAAACCTCAAGCAGAACCGGGCTCTAGGTGGGCGGCCATCTGCCTTGACCATTTGGGTTAGGAGAGAAAGAAAGAGCGAGGGAGAGAGAGACAGGGAAGCATAATAACAACTATGCAATATTATGCAGTGTTAAGTATATTTATTCAATTGCTTGTACTTAAGTTATTTATACTTCTACTTCACTACATTTCAGGGAGAAATATACTTTTTACTCCACTGCATTTATCTGACTTCACAAATATTTTATATACAAACTCCATCCTTGGCTTATAAAATGTAATAAATTGTTTTAGATTAACTACTCAATAATATAGTTATATCATTGAGTATTTAATCTAAATGAATATCTAAATAATATATTAATATAGTTAAAATTAGCTGCATCTCAACCAGATGCAACATTAAATTGCTGCTTACATTAATGTATCAGTGATAATAATCTAATATTATAATATATAATTTAACACTGAGGAGCCATTCTGCTGCACAGTGTGTACTTTTACATTTAATACTAAGTACATTTTGCTGATCATATGTCTTTACTTTCACTTACACCTTACTAACATTTTGAATACAAGTTGTAATGGAGTATTGTAAAATTGTATTGCTATTTTTATTTTACACAAAGGATCAGAATACTTCCTCAACCACTGATAAGGCCTCTTTTGACAAATTAGAGAAATTAATTTAATTGTTTGACATGGTAGTTTCACTTTCAGATGCCTAACACAGTAACGTACAAGCTGATTTCTAAAGACATCAATAACAGAATAACGCCACAACAAAACTAAATGTTATTAACAACATTCATTCATTATCAACAGCAAATTGTACTAAAGATTAAAATGTCCTCAAACTCATCTGTATGTGAGCCGATCTTGCTCTGACTCATTTTTAATACATTTTTCTGACTAGTCCAGCTACAAACTTCGTCTAGAACTTTCAACCACATCTCACTGTCTTCCTCAGTGAATGGAGTTTTTTCAGTTGTCTTAATGATGGCTCGGTTGTCATAACAAAAAATAAATAAAAATGCATGAAGGAGTCTGTCTCTCAGCAATTTCTCATCAGAGTCTGTGCCAGCTTTTACAAAACGTAATAACTCCGCAGTGACACCTAGTGGCCGACACCCGACTCAGCCTTGTCTAACAACAAGATGTTCCGATGGATCCATGTTGCTGAAAAACATTAAGAGAAAAACCACTGAACCAAAAGGTCAGAGAAATTTAATTTATTAAACAATATAAATGTATAGAAGAAAAGAAAACAATAAACAGACAGAGAGAAATCATAGACACAACATTTCTGACACCACCACACTTCCTCTACCATTTAGGACTGACGAAGCCCCACAGCTGGTCGCTTACGTCACTCCGAGACTGCATAGAGGTATCGATGTTGATGGGAGTGGCCAAGTCTGCACCGTAATGCACTGCA
This sequence comes from Thunnus albacares, assembly GCF_914725855.1. Taxonomy (NCBI): domain Eukaryota; kingdom Metazoa; phylum Chordata; class Actinopteri; order Scombriformes; family Scombridae; genus Thunnus; species Thunnus albacares. The sequence goes on along the minus strand of NC_058122.1, from coordinate 6,999,802 downwards.
AGAGGAGAAAACAACCACTGACAAACTGAGGACATATTAACACCCCCCCCCCCACACACACACACAATAACAACAGAAAACAAAACTGTACCTCCTTTCAAAGTGCGGGGCTCTGTATCATATTCCCACTTGATCTTGGTTATCAGGTAGTACACCTGAGCAACATATCTGTTTAGGATATATTAAAAAATTAATACAAATCAGAAAATACATCAAACTACTTACAACACAGCTATTGTCACAGGGTGACAAAATGCAAACAATCCCATTCACTGAAAAATAATCACTCATCTTTTTGTTTGTGACATCTATAAACAACACAAAAAAATTACTTAGAAATAAAAACACAAGTAGAGGAAATTGTTACAACATTCAGTATCTATTACATTACTCTATTGTACAATGTCCCTGTACACCTCTCCCAACAGACAATTTTAAAGACAATATTTTTCTAAGTGTAAGTAACACAGTCAACAGAAGGGAAAAAACGTTTGTATTTTTTCGTGGGATCCAGAGATGGAAAGGTAAGACACCAAAATCAAAAGGACTGTCATTTTCATTTTATGTGACTGAAAGTAGCAATAATGAAGACATTTCATTACTGAATATGTGAGACTCACACTGCTGAAGGGATGATCTCAGTGGTGTCTTCATCCACTTCGTTCTGAAGAGTCTCGAGCTCGTGTTCAGTGTTTCTCAGATTCTCCAACTCTCTCTGCAGGAACCTGGAGGAGGGTTAAGGATGCTAACGGACAAAATGTTCAATGCATTCATAAATTAGTTGTTAATAGTCTTGATTTTTTTTTTTATCTTAGGACTATAATGGCTAAAATCACACAGAAAATATTTTGTACAAATTCAGTCATTTTGAGATCAAAACTACTGGGGAGATTTATGGGAAAAAATTTAATGCAATTTCTGGCATGTGAATGATTTTTTGTAAGTGCATAATAATCTTGATTATTTGATTGATCGTTTTGTCAATAAAATGCCAGAAAAAAGTGAAAAATGCCTGTTATAACAACCCGGAGTCAAAGGTGACGTCTTTAAATGTCTTATTTTGTCTGAACAACCATAGATAACAAGTTTACTATAATATATGACAAAGAAAAGCATTAAATCTTCACATCTGAGAAGCTAAAACAAGCAAATTTTGGCATACTCGCTTAAAAAAATTATTCAAACAATTATTCAATAATGAAAATAGTTACAGATTAATTTTCTGCCTGTCGACTAATCAGTTGATCGTTGCAGCTCTAAATCATAGTCTTCACACCATCCAAACACAGACATATAAAAGATACTGTAATTCTGAGTCAGTGATCTGGCTCTTGGCTGTGCACTGCCTCAACTGGTCCTCCAGACTCTGGAGCTCCATCTCCCTTTGCTTCTTCTGCTCCTCCATGTCCAGCAGCCTCTGGCCTGCACTCTCTTCAATCTGAGCCACATCTGGGATTGAAGGCCAATGATAGAGATGACAAGATGGTAAGTGATTGGGAGGACATTGAGGATGAAGATAAGACTAGAAATATTGTAATTTAGAAAAGAACGATGGATACACATTGACTGTAATCACAACACACTACAGAAGAAAAGCCTAATCTTGTAGCAGTGACAGTAACTAAAAGCTTTGAGTGTATTAATGGGTGTCTGCTTGTGTCATGATGGTCAGTTATTATGGTAAGATCATAATTCAGCCATCTGAAGATCACAGAAGAGAAGTGAGAATGCAAACCCCATTAATTTTCACGTTGTGTGTAAGCTTGCCTTTTAAAATCTGCGTCACAATCTTTTTTGTTTCTATGTGTTGATCAAAAAGGGTCTGGTGTTCATCTATCACTTGTCTCAGTTTGTCAGGTTGGCTGCTGTTGATGTAGTCCACCAACGCCTCCCCCATCTCCTTCAAGTCTTGAAATTTGTGACCTTGAGCCATTGTGGTGACACTGGCAGCTAGAAAACACATAGAGGACACAGAAGAGATTTAACTGAAAATATTGTAGGTATCACATTATCAGTATCAACAACAATAAATAACCAAACTGTCTGTTTGTCCACTAGTGGAGGAAATATTCAGATGAATTCCTTCAATATAATATATAAAACAGTCACAGTGTAATAGTACTCAATAACAAATAAAGGTCCCTCAATTAATTCACAATTTTGCTAAACTACAAAATTACTCACGCAGCAAACTGTTCTTTGTAGTAACGTTACTTAAATATAAAAAGTGCTTTCTGTGAGTTGACTTCCTGATGGATACTTAACGTTACTCTACTACTGTAGTTTGAACTGAATTAAGGCATCGTAATATTCTAGTTTCATAACATCTGGTAAAAAAAAAAGTATCTTTAGCTTCAAATAAATGCAGCCGGGCAAAGAGTGAAAGGCCATATTTCCCTTTTAAAGTTAAGAGGACGCAATTGTGTTGCTAAAATACATACGAGTACGCTGTTTTGTTTACAACGACTTATAGACGCAGTGTAAACGTTGGTTCTGATGTCTGTTAAACTGATAAAAATGATACCGACACACAACACACGTTACAAGCAATATCATCGACTCTATATCTAACTAGTTAAGAGTAATGTTTATAAAAGAAATAAGCTATTTATTGGTAAAGGTCGAGCATAAAACAACATACCGTACACTTTTCGTAATTCAAATCTCCACCCAGAGCGCGCGCCTCTTCCGTTCTTCTTCTTGGTTTTTAACGGCGGTTGGCAACCTTCTTCTGTGGTCATTGGCGGATTTCGACTAGCTTCTCACGTGTTTACCGCCACCTAGCGTACAAGAGTGAGTGGTCATTGAGCGACGGTTCATGTAGCGCTCAACTCAAATACTACATAATATATATACAGTATATATATAATGTATATCCCAGCTTTCTTAAATGAGTAAAGAAAAGCTTTTCTTGTATTTGTCTCCGTTCCTTTTGTTTTCCATCTATATTCAATATCTATTTTGTTCTAACATCCACTTATATGGTAGGGGGAGAGGGGGGAAAATGTCCCCAAAAACATTGTCACTTTATTTGATTTGATCTATTTGACTTCAGTATGTAGTTGGGAATCAAACCACACTAACACCAAAATAGTAAATAGTTTAGGGAGACCCAGACATGCAGGTAGAATTAACTTTCAGGATGCTGTGTTTATCCATTCATATGTTACACAGAAACTAATGGAGGCTTTAGCAGGGTCATGAGAGGAGCTCCAAATGTGAAGTGCTTTAATCTGTCAGTGATCACCGATATAAATTCTATCTAGCCCACCACATGTTAGTATATACTGCTCCAGTCTATTGCTTTCATCCGCCTGGTTCAAACCAGGGAGTATCCAATTCATGTATGAGTCAAACATTTCTTTGAATCAACTGTGGAAAAGCACGGCAGCCAAGATGCCTGCAGATGAGGGTTAAAACTAGGACATAGGCTTACTCGATAGAAGTATGAAAGAGCAACATTTTCTTAACATATCAAGCATCTTTTTCCTTTAACAAACTTTGGCAGAAATGTCATCATGAACAAGGATCAAATTTTAACAGCATGTTTATTACAGTTTGTGAAGTCTACATGTATGCAATATAAATGTAGTAAGAGAAATAGGTTCAATTCCCGATAGAGGCTATAATCTGATTAACTGTATACTCAATAGTATATTTGTAGCCATTTTAAATTTTTTCGTCAGTTGATCAAAAAAGGTCAATGTGAGTTCATAAAACAGTGGAAAAGAACAAAATTCTCAGTGTTTTTAAATTCCTAGATCATTTTTAAAAAAAAAAAAAAAAAAAGAATTGTGTTGTCAACAGTTATCTCTTAGCAGTTATCACTCCTTGTTTTTCTGCTTCTCTCTCTTCTCCTGTGCTTTTCGTTTCTCTCTGCCGAGCTGTCTGAAGAACAGTCTCTTGGGGTTCAGACCATAGGCCTTCAGTCTCTGTCTACTGAACTCCCGGCCACCTATTTTCACCCCTGATGTGAGGCGTCCACCTGAATGCTTGTGCTTCTTCTTGGACCATTTTGGCCTTTCAGTCCTGATTTTCACCTCATCAGTTTTATCTGCCGCTTCTTCAGCGGGAACCACCGTCTGGGGTTCCTCTTCCTGTTTCATCTTTTTCTTGGGGATCAGAATCTCTTCCTCCTCTTCTTCCACGCCGTCCCCTGCCTCTCTTAGAGCTTGAGCGAGAGTCTCATCCGTAGAGTCCATGTCGGAGGCAGCGTCTCCTTCCTCTGCTCCTCTGCCTTGCTTCTCGGCGTTCTTTATACGATCTCTTCGCTTCTTCCCCATCTTGGTTTTACCCTCTGCCGCCTCTTTATCTTCTCTGTAGATTAAAGTTCAGATAAACATTTGTTACGTAACATTTTCTACAGAAAAGGTGGATTTATCATCAAGGGTATGTCTGACTTGTATGTGCGTTGTGTTAAACTTACTCAGAATATACAGAGTTTAGGATCTCTCTCTTTTTCTTTTCATTCTGTGCCTTGATCTGATAGTTCTTCAAATCACACATCTCTTCCTTGTCAGACCTGAGAACAAATAAGTTATGCAAGTGTGGTAAATGACCTGAAAGAAACACAACAGTCATAACACTTAAACATGGAGGACAGAGTCAGTACCTGAACATGCATGTCTTCTTCAGAGAGCACCATCGGTTCAGCTCCTTGTCATCAGCTTTTAAAATCTGAAGAAAGAACCAGAATATTTCATTAGTTCAAATCAATTAATCATATCTTTCGGTCATACATTTGGCGAGTTTTTGTATCATCCTCTTTGAATATTGGACATTCATTTTCACTGTGTGGTCTGCTCAGAGAGAAGATTAAGTTGAGATCATTCCCTGGTCAGAGCTTTCCCCGGAGGGAAGCAATACCAGATCATTCACCTCCAGGCTCATCACTGCAGCATTACTAACAATCATCCATCAGCCTACATAATATTCATTCTTCTGTTTTAAACAACTGACTGTTCACTAAACCCCTCCCCCAAACAGTGATTGTCTAATCATAGCTTAGCATTTCTTCACATGTTGACGGTGTATTTGAGGCTGTACTTCTTTGTATTTAGAGTTTAGCAGGTGGGTAGTCGTGTGTTTATCTGCTCTAATGCAAGATGTTGTCATTAGCATGCCCAGCTAACATACAACCTCCAGTGATAGCCGAGTATTACCAAGGAGCACATCATTAGCTAACTACAGTACTTTGAGATTACAGGTTATGTTTATATTAAAAAAAAAAAAAAAAAGTGTCACTCACTACTAGCACATCCACTGTATGCAAGCTGATCCTTGATGCAATCAAAGTTTGGGCTAATTTTAGGGGCTCTGTCCTGTTCGATTGGATTTGGGTAAGTTAATCCAGCAACGTTACTCAGGATAGTATTACATTTGCCAAACAAATTGGTTAGTCCTCATTCTAAGAGCCTTTACTCTCATAACGCTAAAAGTGAAAAGACATTTGAAAATACAGACAAGTGTAATTGAAGCAGCTAAACAGGGTTATGTTAGATTTTAAAAGACAGTTACATTTTTCCTTATACTTATAATCGTAGGACTAAATCGATCTAGAAAGCATTACAAGAAGAAGCCATCTCTTTATTTCCATGTCTTCTACATGGACCCTCAACTGGTGATGAAGCTAACGGTTTGCCTGGGACATGTAGCTTTAGCCTCAGTCTTTTCAAACAATATCACAAATGTAGCCATGAAATGCCTTTCATAAAGGCTCTTCTAAAATGACTCTGCCTGAAACATTAAAAAAGTCAGAAGACGGCCTTTTCAGGCGATCCATGGAGCTACAGATTTTAATCTGATTTTGTCTACCTCTCTGGAATCAAGGACCCTTTTGTCTCAAAGTTACTACAAATTCTGAGTGATAAATCTTCCCGCTGTCACTGCAAACTGCATGTACTGAGCGACAACAGAAAGTGTGACAGGCGTAGCAGTAACAAGGAGGGCAGGGTTTAGCGAACAGTCAGTTACTTGGAGTTGGTGAAGTGCTGCTTTTCTCACCTCCTCAGTGGACAGGCCGAAGTCGTTGGACAGAACCTGCCTGTAACGAAACCTGCATGGAAGGTCATCAATGATATCCTCATAGTCCAGTTTATAGTACTCATCCAAGTACTGCTCAAAGCTTTTCTCCTCTGAAATACAGATAGCCATTAATTAGATAAATGCATAATTAATGTTCAAATATATTTCTGCCATATCTACCAAACAAATTACTGAGTGTTGGGAGACCCGGGCTAGTTATGTTTCAATGGCAGGAAGTTTATGGTCACTTACTAGGATCAAACACAGGCTTGTCTTTGGTGATGACCTCTGCAAAGTGAGACTTCTTTTTCTTTTTGCCCATTTGTGGCATATCTTCTCTCTTCATCATCTTCCTCTCCTTTTTCTTCTTCTTCTTGGAGGCAGTTTGCTGGTTGGGGTCGTAGTCTGCGTCCATCTATTTCAACAGGATGACCTCTGGTGAGTCAGTTTCTCTTTACCAGAACAACAAAAGAAGCTGCCCAGCTGATCTCTGCACCATACAGGTGACCAGCTGACAGGACGAAATAATGCTTTCTGTAAAAACAGGTACACTCACTATGAAGTCTGCGTCTTCGCAGTGGGGGTCCTCTATGTCATACCCTTCTTCCTCTTCACCACCTTCCCCCTCTCGTTCCTCTCCTGTCCATGTGTCCCAGTTCCAGTGCTCTGTTGCACACACACAAGAAACCATAGATTATATCTTCAGACAGTATGATACATTGACCTTTTCTGTAGACATTCCCAATCACACTATTCTAGAGCTGCAACAATTAATCGATTAGTCTTCAACTATTAAATCAATCAACTATTTTAATAATCAATTAATTGTTTTGAGTCGTTTCTTAGAAAAACTCAAATGTGAGTATTTTCTGGTTTCTTTAGTCCTCTGTGGCAGTAAACTAAATATCTTGTGGGTTGTGGACTGTTGAGGATAAAACGAGACATTTGAGGACGTCACCTTGGGCTTTGGCAAACAGTCATGGATGTTTTTCACCATTTTCTGACATTTTATTGACCAACTAATCTATTAATCAAGATTATAATTGACAGATTAATCGATAATGAAAATAATTCTTAGTTGCGGTGCTACACGATTCCTTGCAAACTTCAACAAAATGTAAAATCTTGAGTTGAATGTTTTAAGGGTGATGTGATTACTAACTGCTTTCAAATAAATGTGCAAAGTTCAACACTGCTGCGTCAGCTAATGTCAAGTAAACCCAGGCTTACCCTCCAGTTCGTCATCATCCTCAAACTGAGGCTTTTCGTCTTCATCCTCTCCGTAGTATTCATCTCCAAAGAATTTCTGCAAATAGAAAAAAAAACAGAGCCAAATGTTGCTGATGAGTTACAATGTACCTAGAAAAGGAACATTTGAGTGTGCTCTCTCAGTAAAGCACAGTGGTAGTAATATCATGCATGTTGGCTGGAGATGGGTTTAAACTGAACCTCTCAATTAAGAGGAAGCCTCTCCAACAGCTGAGCTGTAGCATCTGCTGAGCACAAGCACTAATTAGCCAAACACAGTACACCTGTGAGCTGGGAGTCTTGCAGTGAAAGCAAAGAGTGCGTTTAATCAACCGACTTCAGTTATCAGAGGAGTTCTCTGGGTAAACGTTTCTACCAGGAGCGTCTTTGTCAACTAACAGGGAGGTTGGAGGATCAAGGTTGGAGGAAACAACATTAACCCAACATGCCTTCCAGACAAACTGACCTGCTCAGGCACACACTTTCCTGAGAAGTCTAATTATCCAAACACAACACATCTGTGTGAGCTGGAAATTGACAGCCTTCCTTCTGGTAATATTTGACAGTTGATCAAGCCCCGCCCCCCCTAGTTACTGTTGCTATGTCTGTCAAGTTTTCCATTGTCACACAACACAGTTTACAACAATAACATGAAATCCTCTAAATTACTTCTCCTTATATAATAGACACTCAATAGTGAGCGAACAGTCAGTAGCCCAAAAAGTATATATCATAGCTCTTATATTTTTCAATGTGAGTGGCAAGAGTTGTTGAACATGATATGTGTGCACACAGTGCTTAAATTAAGGAAGAATCTGGAGTTTAAAAAAAAAACAGAAAGTGAAGAAAGACTCACTGTTGTATATGAAAATGTTGACAGTGCTCTCTCCATCAATTAAGCAGGCGCCCTAATACTAACAGACAATCTGAGACAATCGTTCAAAGTTGTTTGTGTGTCGTATGTATCCAAGTCTTTGTAGGAGTGTGAGAACCAACCTGCATGAGCTGGTCGTGTTGACTTGGATCAAAGTCTCCCTCCAGGTCGGCCTGACTAAAGGCGAGCTCCTGGTTGCCAGTCAGCTCCTGAAGCCTCTTTAGCTTCTCCATAATCTCGTTCCGCTTCAGGTTCTTCAGCTGCTTCAGCTGCTCTCGTTTCTGCTCTTTCTCCTGAAATAGTTGTGGGAAAGAGAGCAAAGGAAGAGCAGAGAGAGAGTTTGGTTTATATTAGCTAATGAATGAAGGCATATTATGATTCGTCACTGAGGAGCAGAGGATCACCGGCTTTTTTACGTACACACCTTTTCCTTCCTCTCTTTTACTTCCTCCCTCTTGCGTTTTCTGCGGTCATCTTTGGAGCGCACAGAGGTGGCGATGTTGCGGGGGTAGGTCTTGATCTGCTGAGCGTCGGGCTCTTCAAAGCGGAAGTTGTAGCTTCGCTCAAAGTCATCCTGCCGCTCCAAGAAAGTCTCCCCTTCCTCCTCGGAATCCTCCACATCATCCTGGACCACCTCGTCATAGGTGGGGATCCTTAACGCATCAGGAACATTTATTATTGTACGAGAATCTGAATGTGTTGTGTTTCCTTCACTTCACAGCTCAGACAGATGGCAACATACCGTTCATCGTCGTCGTCTAGGTAACCCTTGTTTAGGACATAATCTCTCAGGAAACACTCTTTGTCGTCCAACTCTGGGTCATTCCAGTAGTCCCGTAGGTACTTCTGTCTCAACACAAACCAGCCTCATTACTAAGCAAGTTAAACTCAAACCCAAAAATAACACTCTCGCAAAATCCATTTCACTTCTTTCCCATCTATTACACGTACTCACCATGTCCTTCACCTCCTCAGGTCCGTCAAGATCAGCCTGGCCTCTCAGCCACTCCACATAGTCTGCCTCTTCTTTATCCTACAAACAAATATAGTCGCAGAGAAGTTAATTCATATATCTGTGATGCTTTTGTACAAGATAAGGAGCAGCTTCCTGCACGTTTGTCCGTTCTGACCTTCTCTTCCTGTGTTTTGATCCTCCTGGTCAACAGCTGGGATACTCCTGCTTTCTCACTGCGCTCATCATCATCGTCGTCGTCGTCACTGTCCTGGATGAACTTACGGAAGCTGAAAAAAGAGGTTGTAGTTTTCTTAAATATTCTTCACATAATTCTGCTGGACACCTAACGACTGTTGGAGCCTTACCTTTCTTTCAGCTCCCTCTGCTCCTGAATGTAGCTAGGAGACGCAGCTCTCTTTTTAAAAAAAAAACAAAAAAACAATCATGATTAAGAAAACTGCCATATTTCAGAGCTAACAAGATATTTGGTAACACGGCTCACCTCTCTTCTCTTGGCAGCCTCCTCTTCATCATCGCTGTCATCATCATCTTCATATTTGCTGTGAAATAAAACAAAGTATTCATCAGGCATTTCGGGACTTCACCTAGGACTAAAACCCCTCCTACATCACAGTAGGACAGAGTGATTTATAAAGCTTCCTATCCTTACTTTCAGCAAGGGGACTGAAATGTAACGTTGCTGTTTGTGGTTGTATGCGTGTTTTTTGTGCGTAGGCATCGTTTATACATCTGGAGTTCTCCTAAATATCTGCAGTGATTGGAGTGATATCAAGTGAAGTCAAGAAAGCTGATCAAGTGCTTTACCTCCTTAGTAACAGAGGCAGCACCAAAACGTGTTTCACTCTAAGGATGATTTCATAATTTGAACCACAGAAATTCAGCCCAAGAAATCCTGATTGTGGTGCAGTTAAATACTGTGAACGGTCGCACATCAGTAGCTCACTCACCCTTCCTTTTCCAGTATGACTTTACGCTCATAATCCTTCAGATACATGGGCTTCAGCGCCGTCTTTGAGGTTGAAGGCTTTGCGTCACTAGTGGATGCATCTGAAACTGAGAGGTTTAGATCATTTGTTAACAAAAAAAGATGTCCTTGAGGCTGTGCAAGACTTAAATGAACTGATCAATCACCTTCTGAGTAGAACTTTGCATCAGGCTGATAGATCTTCGGGTCTTTCTTCTTCAGCAGTGACAACGTTCTGTAAAAATCCCTTTCAACTTCAGGGTCCAGTTCCTGTGGGGGGAATTAAAGATAGGCTGACTGCTTGTGATGTGATGAGTGAGTAAACCAGTGGTTCTCAAAGTGGGGTCCGGTTACCCCTAGGGGTCCTCGAGGGGGTTCCAGGGGATCCCCAGCAAAAATGGGAATAAATTATTTTCACTATAATTCCATCCATGAGTAAGACAATAACAGAATGTATGACTATTTTGATCATGGGTTTCATACACTTAATGTAATAAAACATGTAAAAGCAATCCGTGGTCTAGTTTGTGTCAGTTTAGGGGTTCTTTAGGGGGTCTCGTGAAAAAGTTTGAGAACCACAGGTGTAAAGAGAAGAAAACAGCGATGCTAACCACTTCACTGTCATCAGAGCTGGACTCAGACGACTCTGATTCACTCTCATCGGCTCGGTCTCCGTATCGGTCCTTCACTGCACAACAACACAGGACACACACAAAATATATTACACAAATAACACAGCGTACAAAAACAACTCAAAGCTTGCTACACTTCCCCACGTTGTATTGCTACCGGGATAGTTTAGCCATCAATAGCTAGTTAGCAGTCACACTTACGCCTCTGCAGCTCTTCTTTCTGTCGGTATTTATCATATCTCTGTGCAAACTGAGAGTTTATCTTCAATTCCGATTTGCCGGTCATGTTGTCGCTGTACTAAATCGCTTTACGTTATTGTTAAAACAAAACACTAACAGAGAGAAGTCATCACAGCTGCTACACACGCATGTGAAAAGCTAAACCACGTGGTTTCCGGTGCACGTGTCATACACGTCCTCTAGGGGGCGCGCTCACACCAACTTTAATCTGATTTAAAGTCTCATGTTTCATCAACACACCAGTTTCAAAGATGTTATTTACTATGTCAGAGACACATGTCTAAAATATGTGTTAGTTTCTTTACTTCACTGGGAAAATTCTTAATTCACAAACTTACCAAAACTTACCACTTTTTAACTGTCTTTCTCTTAGAAACAGTGTGAAAAAAGCAATAGTTTCTTAAAACATAGAAATTTGAAGAGACCCCAGAACAAATTAATTGCCTTTTTCACGCATTTATTCACTTTTGAACTCTTAAATATATATTTATATCACATTTTACTATTTTATCTATATATTATTTTATTCTATAAATAATTAACTGTAATGTTGAATATGTATCAGCACAACTATAGCTATGTGTTTTGTATGGTGTACTTGTTTTGTACCCAACATGATATGTAAACATACTGTAGTTTTGTAAAATAAATAAAGAATGTAATAATTATAATAGTTCATAATAATTCTGTCTATACTTGTTCGATTCATTTGCCAACATTTTATAAATAATTTAATTTTGTGTCTTATTTCAGATTAAAATCTTGATCACATTTATTAGTTGTGTGTTTTTAGATATTCTAGTATTTATTGTTATTTATTATAACAGAAATAGTCAAATAAATATAAATGTCAGCTCACAAAAGAGAAAAGCCAAGCTGTCTAAAGAAGAAAGCTTACCTACATCTTTTAGTTTCTTTAAAATAATGGCTAACAGAAACTCATCCAGAAATGTGGAAGAACTCTAGTTTTTGCTATGTAAACATCCAGTGCTTTCATAATTCTATATTATTATTTGCATTTACAATGAGTTAATGTACCAACTATAGTGTATTCAAAAATATTTCACTATCAGTTAAGTTGCTCGTGAACTTCCCCTACACTGAGTTGCCTTCACACGTTGTACATTTACCTTAAAACGTCAGCCTGACAGAGTGATGGTGAAGCTCTCTATCAGAGATCATCACTGACACTTAATGCGTAACTAACATTCCACAAAAGGTAAATATGTTGCTGATTAGTAAAGTGAGTCTGTTTACAGAATCACTCATCTCACAGGATGTTTGCCTTCCCGCAGATTATTGGAGAGGATGTGGGCAAACCTGAGGGGGCGAGGTTGTGTGACGTATGAGGCAAAGCAGCATGACGTCAGGTCCCATCCAATCATTAACACACAACACAGGATAAATCAAAATGTCAATTTACTTGATGTACTATAAAATGTATTTACCTACTCCAAAAGACCATCCTATATCTGATTTCTGATTCATGCATACAGGCACTGCAGATCAGTCAGCCACAGCGATGAAAAATAATATTTCTTTATATTTCTGTTGTGTTATTTTCCTTAATTCTCTCCCCTGGTTTTCTGGGGCCAATGGTTCAAATTCAGACTGACACTTGTAAATAAAAACAAATCATCAAGATGTGCTGGAAGAGTGTCCAAAATGAATCTGAATGGACTGACAAGCCTCAGATATGATTCATGACAGCAACAATATTTGACAAGGACCCCTGACACAGTATTCATACATCGCACCAGATAAACACAAAGGTTTGACCTCACTCAGGGACTTCAGTGAGGCTTACACTGAATATTGATCATCCCTATACAGCTCTGAGTGTATGGCATAGGATGAAACAGAAAATTGCAAAATATGATTGTGAGTTTAAACACACACAGATCCATCTCATAAACCCTGTACTCTCCCTCTAAGTTACTGTTGTGGGAAACATAAAAGGGCTTTTTTAAAATGTAAAAATCCCACAAGTTGCAGAAAATATATGTAAATTCTTTAATATCAATCCATTTAAGAACACATTAGTATGTTTGTCCATAGTTCAGATAAGTAATTGATAGTAGACCCTTTTCAAACAGACATTTTGACCTTTCAAAGCAGAAAAACCACACGTGTAAATAATAACATTAACGATTGCTCCATTCCATTAATTGTCCCAGTAAGTCATGTTAGTGAGTGAACATGATGAGTAATACCTGAGCCTTTACCTACCTGCATACCTGTAACTGGATCACCTAAATGGGATGCAGCCTTCATTAATTATTCCACCTGTGCTTTTCCTGCTTTGACAAGTCAAAATGTCTGCTGTGAAAAGGGTCTACAGTTGGATGACAATCCTCTTAGTAAAGTTTATTTAGTATTTTTATTTTACTTTCCAATATCCTTTGCACTTGGATTAGATTTTTCTTCTTTAAAGTTCCCCTCCACTCAAAAATGTGTTGTTCTTCTTGTTCCTACAGTTTAATGTTTGAGCTTCACTGTGCAGAATGATGTATGTGCAGAGTTTGATACTAGAGGGCTGTTTTCATATTAATCTGCTGAAAGTAGAAAGTTTCTCTGAGCTCATTGAAAATCTGATTTTAAGAGATGGGCCTATGAGTATGACTTGTGACACACACAAATTTGTGACAATCGCAAATATTTTGAAGCCAATCCTGGTCCAATATTCAATTGACACAAGTGTGATGTGGAAACTTGAAGCTTCATTCTGAAATTAAATATATTTGCATATTCAGAGCTTCTGGAATTTTTAATGAGGGAGAAGGAGTAGATGTAATTTTATGGATTTTTTGTGGACACAGACAGACACAAATCATCATTCAAAGTAGAGTATTTTACATACATAAAACATGTCTGGAGGGGATCTTTAACTTTATTTTCTGTTTAGTGCTAGTTAGCAAATGTTAGCATGCCAAGACCCTAAAATAAGATGGTAAACATGTTAAACACCTGCTAAATCAGCGTTTTAGCACTCTCATTGTGAGCAAGTTGCTAGCCATGCTAGCATCAGCGTTTAGCTGAAAGCACAGTGGTGCATAAATACAGCCTCACAAAGGCACTAGCATGGCTGTAGACAGTAACTATAGACGTACAAGCATACTGCAAGTAGCCTACTTTCAACAAGAGAAAGTTCTCATTCCTATTAATCATCTTATCTTACAACAACAATTTTTGTTTACATCATATGCAGTTTGGCTTCATCATTCCACCAAAACAGCTACTTTAAACCCAAAAGAGTAAAGGCATGATAAAGGAGGAGTAGTAGGTGCTGTATTTTTAGATTTGCATGAAGCTGATAAAGTCAGTCATGGCATTCTTGTTTCTAAGCTCTCTAAATTGAATTTTTCATCAAAAGTACTGGCATGGCTGACCTCATATTTATCTAAAAAGATGCTGTTTGTTAAAGTTAATGATGCACTTTCCAGTAATAAAAAATGTGCAATTAGGTGTACCTCAAGGATCAGCACTAGGTCCCCTACTATTTAGCCTATATTAATTATCTCCCACAACAGTGTCACAGGTTAGAATTGCAAATGTCAATGTTGCATACACACATGCAAAAACAACAGAACTAGCTGCTCTAAAGCTAACAAATGCTAAGGAAAGGATCACACAATGGCTTGATCAAACATGCCTTAGTTTGAATGTTGGCAAACAAAAGGTCTGTTTTTTCCCCCAAAACCAATACACAGCCCCCTCATTTTGACATTCTCATCAAGAGTGAAATGTCTGATATAGTTACTGAAGTTAAGTATCTTTGTCATTTTATGGATCAAAATCTCAATCTTAAGAAACAAATAATTAAAATTTTAGGTAAATTTAAAACTGTCTTTATGGATGCAGCCAAGATATTTATGCATGCTATGGTCCTTTACGCACATGTGTGTTACACATGGGGGCAGGCTGAACAAACACCCATTTAATCACAAGAGTCCATGGACAAACCTTAAAAATGCTGGATAAAAAGCCAATTCGATATCATTGCAGCAGGATACTGAAGAAACACAAGCTGAGCTTTGAGAATTTTAGTTTATACTTAAATTTTTGTCTTGTGCATCGATTTTATATTTTTGCATGTCATTCTATGTCTCACTCCTCTCACTTCCTGTCTGATAAATGCATAAAATGCCCCACACAATTATAAAAAATATATCAGTAGAAACTAGGGGGTGTTCTGAGGGGACAAAACTTTAAGAGGAGATAATATCTCCTTATGTATCAAATATAATGACTATAGGAGTGGTTGGTCAAGCTGTTGTCTGTTGGCCAGTCCTGGTCTCTCTCCAACAAAACATAGTCTGAGCAAAGGTCAATGATGCATGGACTGGGCACCTGGCTGCCGGGTTTTGTTTACATATCATTACCCTGTGGGAGATCACATGTCTTAAACATCAGGTGAACTTTATTGGAAGATGATCAGAAATTTCATCACAGTAAATACTGCATATATGTATGTGTAATGTTATGTATAATTAATGAACATATAATTGTATAACACAAAATACATATATGCATCAAAATCTGAACATGATCCCTATAGTTAACTATAAATGTGTCTCTGAATCAAGTTGAGTCATACACCTGAAAAGTATATAAGTTCAAATGCTCTGCAGTCAGAGAGAACTGTCTTTACTAAACTGGATATTTAGGTTTTCTTTTAAAGTCAAAAACATATGTGGTGAGTGAAAAACATTCCATGACTTCAGCGGTGTTTATTCCAGTGATCCGTAGAAGTTACTGGAATGATCCAGCCAGCTGTACATGACCTTTTGTGGTTAGATTAATGATTAATATGTCAAGGGATCGGATGAAACCTTTCTTTGAAAAACAGAGATTTTCTGCCAGCAAAAACAAACTGTATCGCAGGATTGGGAGTCTGGAGAACTGTTTTTTGCCAGTGTGAGGTATTGTTCATGATGAAATGAGAGACAGGTCAGGAAAGGTTGATGCTGATTCCTGATGTTGAATATAGTTACTAATCATCATATACAGTATTAGATTTTCTACCAGTGGGAAATCAGAAAGTCAGCTTGAGCTGCTTGTTTTCTCATCTGTATGTTTACCCACATGTTTATAGATGTATCACTGCATCTTTTCCCTTGCTTGTATTAGTTCTTCCATTCTTCCCCAGCCTTGAACTCTGCACGTGACATGCCTACTGGTGGGTTTGACCGCAGATCAGCAGGGTCACAGAGCTGCTTGTTTCCCTCCTCTTCTCTGACGTGTTATTGTGGCTTGCTCTTAAAGCTGCGAAGCATTTCGATGACTGAAAAAAACACAGTGTATCATTATTATTTTCCCTGTCTACAAGACAACAACTTATTACATCTTTCAAAGTGCAAATTATTGTTTTTGTGTGAAGGACAACATGAATAAACACATCACAAACTGCTTATGAAGTCTACCAAGCTGTGTGTGGAGTCATGGAAACCTCTCTGTCTCTGCTCTGTTGGTTTATAAAAATCACCTGACAATTTACTATGTTACAATGTTAAATATTACCACATTGTGAGGGGTACTTAATAATGTGTTCACACTGTATTGACAACATATAAACTTTGTAAAAACCTTTCCAGCTCTCATTCCTGCACCCCACCTCCTTCCTCCCCGCCTCCGCACCCCCCGCCGCCAACCCCCAAAGCAGTCATCCCAGGGGAAACACTGGAGACTTTCACACACACAGTGTTGTTATTTTTCCGACTTGTGATTGGTTGTGTGTTGGAGAATTTCTGAGAAACTACAGGGTTTTGCCTTTCGCTGTGACGTATTGACTTCCAGGGAAAGTATATTGTTTTTCATAGAAGAGCTATAGAGGCACAGCCAGCCCTCTGAAAAAAAGAGGGGGAAAAAACCCACTTCACGTTTTCAGCCACGTCTGCATACCAAAGCTGTTAAACTGTGGAATATGCTGCTGTACATTTTTCAAAACCATTCATCTTTCTCATACCTTAACCAGCATTTCAGCCCCACGTGATAAAACCACAGCAAGTATGAAAGTAATATAGAAGATAGCTTTCAGCTGTGTACTATGTTGCAATAAAGGAAAGATGTGGCAATAATATTTAGGTAAGACATTTCTCAAAAATTGACAAATAAAATCAAGACCATATGTCTCATGTAGTCGCCTACTTTTTCACGTTAAGTGAGTTTTGCTAAATTAAAATTAATAGAAAAGCTCAGCTGAAATAAACACCCAGTTTCTAACACATGTAAACTGTTGCATTGTTTAAAGCAGAAAAATTGTGATTTGATTTGTGTTAAAGAAGAGAATAGAGAGCCGAATATGATTACAAATTGGTGTGATGTTGATCTTAAAGGACCAGTATGTAGGATTTAGGGGGATCAATTGCCAGAAATGGAATGTAAATGGGATATAATATTCATAAGTATGTTTTAAATAGTGTATAATCACCTGAAAATAAGAATCGTTGTGTTTTTGTTACCTTAGAATGAGCTCTTTATATCTATGTAGGGTGCAGGTCCTCTTCCACAGAACCCGCCATGTTGCACCACCAAGTTTCTACAGTAGCCCAGAACGTACAAAACAAACACTGGCTCAAGAGAGGGCCTTTCACATTTTTCGTGAGTTTCATGACCACTGTAGGTTCTCCTACACGCTTGAGGGGGAGGGGTATTCAGTTGTTTGCAATCTGCAACCTTACCGCTGGATGCCTACACATTGGTCCTTTAAGTGAATTTACAACAAACAGTAGGTAAATGAAATAGGTGAAAGTAAAGAGGTTGAAGCAATTGTTGAGCATTTGAAATGAGCTAAAAGCTAAATGGGGAAACTATTTAAATAGTTAGATAAAAGTACCTGGCTAAAGTAATGAATAAATTAGTTAATGAATTATTTAATTGGATTTGGACCTTATATAATTATCTAAAAGTATAATGATAGCAAAAAGTACAGGTGAAAATAGTAAGCTAAAAGTAAAAAGTTGAAAACAGCTAAAAGTAATGGATAAACAGTTGAGGACACTTGAAGAGCTAGATAGATAGATAGATAGATAGATAGATAGATAGATAGATAGATAGATAGATAGATAGATAGATAGATAGATAGATAGATAGCCAAAGTCATGGATAAACATTGAAATAGCTAACGAAGAGTAATGAATAAAGAGGTGAAATGTTAAGCTAAAGATAATGAATAACTAGTTGAATGAAGGTAAATGTAAAGTGATGCCCTCTGTCACTCTTGTACAAATGTAAGCTTGACCAGCTTGATCATTGACAGTTGTATTGAACAAACAAAAAGTCACTGGTTTAAGGTATCACAAGAGCATATTTCACATAATTTGGCATATCCTCATACATATTTCACATAATTATTTCACCTTATTTCTGCTACTACTTCTGCTATTACTGTATTTATCTGTGTTACTTTCATGCATACATTTCTGCTGAGCATTTTCTAGTCTAACAATCTGTCAGCTGTCATATTGCTTGTCTGTATCCCTGTATTTTCTATTTGTCTTGTCTGTATTGAGTTACTGCTGTTGCATCACTTGGAAAGCAGAATGTGGGGAAAGAGTTCAACGCAAGCATTAGTTCAACACCAAAGTCAAGAGTCTGCTATGACTGCAAAAAATTGCATCAAAGTTAATTCAGGCACACGATGAGTCTTAAAAAACTGATTCCAGAGTGAAGTGATTCTATAATAAATAGAAGCATTTATTTATGTACAGCAAATGTTTAAAGTTTACAACACAGGCTAAAACACTCACATCATTACCAAAAAACAGATAAGAACAAATATTTACATTTATGAACATTATATTTACACACACTTAAACTGCACTATTAGTCTGTGAATGTGAAATGACTTCTTCTTTATGTACAGCTTCACTAGCACTTATGAATTTGTTTCTCTACCTAAAAGCCTCACGACGGTCATTTACCCACATCACAATAACATCTTTGTTGTTGTGTAACCTCACCTGCATGTAACACTGCCACATCCTTTAAACAATTCTTTGTAAACAGGCAAACATATATTTTATACAAATCCACTGAGTTCAATAGCACCAACGTGGACTTTTGAACAAAACATGTCATTAAAAAGGCACATTTTTGTCAAAAATCACAACAGAACATGAGCTCAAGCAGCCACGGACAACTGTGTTTTTAAAACCATGATAGGGCACATGGTTTTCTTCTGTCAGGAATGCTGGAATAAGGCAAGGTGAAGTTCTCGTCCTGAGGGAGGATGTAAATATATATGTGTCATGGCACAGAGCATTAGGCACGGCCCCATCGGTCACACGTGGTTTCATCAAAGCTATTTTGTCTTTGAGGAATGCACAGGTCCTCCTGAGAGGAACATAGGGAAGGAAAATTTAAGGAGGGCTCTAAAAACACAGACAGCCAATCACAAATCAGAAGGATTGAGCTGAAGAGGCATGTAACAGATGGCTGCTGGAGGACATTGTAACCAGCTGGTCAGCTCAAAAGATATATTGGTGATATGTGAAATCTGAAGGCTATCACAGAGTACAATACTCAAGGCACAAATACAGTGTGCTGTGTGTTTTCTTTGAGGTTAGTTACAGTAGTGACTTTATTTCCCTTTGGATGATATTTTCGCTCCACTACTATGATGGCAATGGCTGATGTAAAACTCCAAGTAATTACACACTGACATAATGTAAAGACTGTTTGAGGTCACACTGGTTAAACTGGCACTCACTGAATTCATTACATACATTCCTTCTCAGCTCTAGTGTTAGTGTTTGTCTTGGGATAAAACCTCAGGTTCAGATTTTCTTCTGTTCAATGAAAAAAAAGAGTTAAATGAGCAGTTAGACATATTGGGAAATACATCTATTGCCTTTGTTGCCAAGAGTTAGATGAGAAGATTGAATCCACTTTCATGTCTGAGCTGTAGGCCAATAGCTTAGCTTAGCATAAAGATTGTAAACAGGAAAATAGCTAGCCTGGCTCTTTCTAAAAGGTAACAAAATCCATCCATCATCTCTAAAGCTCACTAATTAATTCTTTATATCTCATATGATTAATCCATACACAAAAACGTTGAAAAGACATGTTGTGGTTTCATGGGGAGTGGAGTTGTGTAACTATTCCAGAAAGTCACTGCGTCTGGCCGCTAGTCACCAAGAAATAGCCTTAGCATGTAACTCCCTGTAAATTCCCCAAATTTCTGTTTGTGTTTATTAGTTAATTAGTTAACATGTTAATTAGTGAGCTTTAGAGGTTCCAGTAGGCATATTTTTGACTTTTTGGACAGAACCAGGCTAACTGTCTCCCCCTGCTTCCAGGCTTTATGCTAAGCTAAGCTTATCACCTTCTTGATCTAGCTTCATAGTTAAAGCTGAGTGGTATCAAACTTCTCATCTAATTCTAGGCCTACATGTATTTCCAAAAATGCAAAACTATTCCTTTAAACTAGAAATAGTGCAAGATATGATAATGTTCCATCAACAGCTTGTCACTTTCTAATGGCAGACAAAAATAATTAAAAAATGACATTTACACCTTATTTCTGAATTCTATCTAACATGAATGAGAGGGAATTCACAATTATATATTGCATTAAATGAGCTCAGTTAAACTGATGGATGAGAAGGAAGACATTATGTGGCTTTAACAATGACAGAGTTCTCCAGTTGTACCATCAGCATCCCAGTTCGGATAAAGAGTAAAAAAAACATTATATTTAGGGATCCAACATCTGATAATTTGGTATGATTTGGTGAGGAATGGATTGTCAGCTGTTAACTCCATGGAAAAAAAGTGCACCAAAACAAAAATGTTTCACCCTGGTTTTTCCACTGTAGAGCACTTGTCCGTCTGTGAGGATATAGTGGTTCAAGCTTGTCTGATGCTGGCTTTGACTTCCATATCTTTGTGCTATGTGAGGTAAAAAAATACAAAAGGACGTCTAAGGTAGCTTATCACTGAGGCTCTTCTCTCCACTCTGCCCAACCTTTTTCAGTTTTCTGTGAAGGCTGGATTGTCCGCCTCTTCATCCAAGCTTACAACTTGTCTCTGATAAGACAGCAAATAAAAAGCATGTCAGATATAACATTTGTGGATAAAATATACTGTAGCCTGTGTGTGATTATTAAAATAGAGTGTATTATTTTATAAAAACAAGATGACAAGAATTGAAAACTTTTTTGTCATGCAATTTGTTCATCTCAGTTGTCTCCATATAATCAGATGAGTAGACTCTTAGACTCACTTTTGGGTAGGTGTAACCATCGCTGCTGTGGTTCCTCCAAATATGCACTTGGTCTTCAGTGGTTTTCTGATAGACGGGGTTGTCAAAGTGGATTGTGTTAGTGTTCTTCAGCCTGTAGTTCCTCCATAGCAGCACGCCACCGACAGCCACTATACATAGGATCGCTACACAAGAGAGAGAGATCCAGAGAGAGATTAGGCATGATGGTTGGAGCTGTTGTCATCTCAAATAATTAGTAGTTTTTGTGAAGACAACGCCTTGGCATAAGCTACCAAAGCAACTCACCTAGAGGTAAGATGATATACAAAGCTATTGGGGTGGTGGAGGCAGTCTTGGGTATAGCTGCTGTGAATTCATGTTGGATATCTGAAGGAAAAGAAAACACAATTAATGATACATGAAACCCGACCTGCACTATATCTATTGCATGTCATTTGCAGAGTACATACTTTACATTACTGACTGCTAATTTCTCAAAGCATACTGTACATTTTTAGACTGATTCCAAAACAACCACTGGTTTCAGTTCAGTATAAAAATCTTGAAGAGCCTACAAAGGAATGTAAATTGTCTACGCAATTTGACTTTAACATAACAATAAATGCAAAAGCTTACCTGGAGTCATGACTGGAGCCTCTGTGGTGGTCTGGGGGAATTTTGGCTTCGCCGGCTGGGGTGAAGGGATCCTAGGTTCAGGTGTGGTGGTCCGGACTGGAGGCTTGGTGGTGCGTGGCACTGTCTTGGCCACAGTGCTGGTGATTACAATTGGCACTGTGGTGGTGCGGACCTGAGGTCTGGGTGTGGTCGTGGCTGGTAATGGTGGGTTGGTAGGTGGTGTGGTAGGTGGTGTGGTAGGTGGGGTGGTAGGTGGGGCGGTAGGTGTAACTTCAGGATGAATGGGTGCTGCAGGTGTTGGCACAGCTGGTGGAGTACAAATAACAGATGAGGAGGAGTGAGAGTAAGAAAAGTTTAAAAGACCAAAATAATTCCACTACAATTTTATAATTTACTCCTTGACATCATACCACATAAAAATTTACATACCAGGTACACATCTCCTCATATCCCTTGCTAGCATCATGTTATCTGGGCAGGCACATGTATATTTGGGGGGATGCCTGCCCACTTGAGGAGCTGCCAGGCACAAGAATTCACAGCCACCATTGGACACTTGGCACCAATCCCTGCCTGTGATGGAAAGGAATTTTAGTTGATTTCAACTTCTTTACATTTTTGGAAGCCAATACCAATACAGACAAACAATATGGTCTTGTCACGCTTCTAAAACAGTACTTGGACTATTATGGGTTGGGACTGACTCATGAAACTTTTAGGGTTGTTGAAAATGAAATTAAATAATTTACTTTAATTACATTATTAAGCAATTTAATTAATGTGTAAAATGTGCAAATTCCAAATTCTAAGACCTCACTTACCAGCAGGCTGTTTTAGGTTATGGTAGAGAATAATGTCTTCTGGTGATGATAGGTGCTCTGCCAAAGGTGTGATGTCTTCACCAGTCACCCTGTTTGCACTCAGGATAGCATTGTTACTGACATCTGTCCAGAAAAGTCTTTCCTAGAAGTACACAGAGAAAATAAAAGGAGAAGAAAAGACTTCTGTCAGAAGTTTACAGTTTACACGTGCAGTGAGGAG
Organism: Thunnus albacares; assembly: GCF_914725855.1. Classification (NCBI taxonomy): domain Eukaryota; kingdom Metazoa; phylum Chordata; class Actinopteri; order Scombriformes; family Scombridae; genus Thunnus; species Thunnus albacares. Next base: position 6,976,963 of record NC_058122.1, on the reverse strand, counting down.
TTTATGGGATGTTGTGTTTGACAGGCTCTGGGTTTATGTGTAACAGAGTTTATCAGGTTGTAAATATCCACCTCAAACACGGTGAGTCCCAGCGGGTGACCCAGATGGTGTTCGTCAATGATAAGGGTGCGTCGACCACCGCCCTGCACGTCGATACTGGAGAGGGTGTGCAGCTTAGAGTCCACCCAGTAGAGCCGCTGGTTCAACAGGTCTGGGGAGGAGGCAAGGGAGGAGGAGGGGCCACAGGTCAGTCTAGAGTGACCATTAGCACACATGAATGGATAAAAAAGCAACTTGAAACATGAATGCTGGAGTTTACCAAGTGTAATTCCATTAGGCCACACAATGTTGTCAGTGATCAGAGCGGTGCGGTCTGCTCCATTTAGACCTGCCTTCTCAATCTTAGCAGGATTCCCCCAGTCAGTCCAGTACATGAAGCTGGGAGGACAAAGATATGTTTTGTGAAAATAATTGTAACTAAAAGTACTGAAATCAACAGACAGTCCAGTAAGGATGAGGGCATTACTGTACTTTCATCAGTTTGTTAGGCTTACTTGCTGTGGGGGTCGACCACAATAGCGCGGGGTTTAGATAAGCCTTGCTGGAAGAGAGTTTTGCGACGGCTACCGTTAGCAGTTACCACGGAGATGGTGCTGCGGACACTGTCAGTCCAGTACAGGTTACCATGGATCCAGTCGAAAGCAATGCCCTCGGGAGCATCGATGTCACTACCGATCACTACGCTGTGCTGAGTGGAGTCTTCTGCCGTGTCCATCTGAGCTCTGGATTGAAAGTGAAAAACTGGCATCAAGTAAATGAAGCAAAAAGACTAGTTTCATTCTGATTGTTACTCTGGACACCTTGCTCACCTGTAGATCTTCTTTTTGGAGATGTCTGACCAGTATATCTCTTTGGTGGCCATGTTCATGTCCAGGGCCACAACGTTCTTTAGACGGGGGATAACTCTGGTGTACTCACTTTTGTCCAAAGTCATCTTTCTGACTTCATGGCAGTTGGTGAATAAAAGGTAGGCTACTGTACCTACAAAATCAAAGTAGACACAGAGTTAAAGTCGCTATCTTCACAAAAGTCTAAAGTATAACAAAAAAAATACATTCAACATCAATAAACACTCAGCAAACACTCTGGAGGGAACACAGCTGATATTTACCAATGGCCTTGCAGGCTTTAGTTGCTGGGTCAACTTGGTAACCCTCCTCACATTCGCATTTGTAACTGCCTATCTGGTTGATGCAGATCTGGCTGCAGGTGTCTGGGTTGGCACACTCATCAATATCTGATTCAAAGAAGAGTAGAAAACAACAACATGTCAGTTTGAGGCAAATGAAATCAACTGGATGGTGTGACAAAACCTAAGAAAGCACATGGATGTTTGACTATTTCTGACTATAACTGCTCTGTTGTGCATATTTGGGATTTTGCACCTTCACAGCGTTTCTCGTTAACCAGGCTGTATCCAGTGGGACACAAGCACTCGTAGCCAATCTTAAGGTCATTGCAGATATGAGAGCAGCCACCGTTGTTGTACAGGCACTCATTGGAGCCTGCAGAAGGAGGAAGAAAAGGTTCACTACAGTATTTTTTTCTGAGGACATAACCAGTATTCTAAAGCTGCAGACACCCTCATTAAATACAGAAAAGTAGTAATTAAACAGACAGTTATGAATGAGGGCCTCTGTACTCACCACATTCCCTAAGAGGCTCATCTGACCAATCCCTGCAATCACGCCGCTTGTCACACACCTTCTCCATGCTAATACACTCCCCACTGCGGCACTTAAATCTGGTGGGGCCCTCACAGTGGGTTGCTGCATGTGAGACATGTAAATAAAAGACGAGGATCAGGTAACAGCAAGCTCAACAGTGGTTCAGTTATAGATACAGACTGGAGGTTTTACTGAGGAAGGGCAGGGAGGAGCTTCCTACCATTGACACATCCAATTTCATCACTCATGTCCCTGCAGTCATATTGATGGTTGCACTGGCGGCTTCCATGGATACAAGTGCCATCACCGCATTCAAACTCATCAGGGCGGCAGGTGGGATGAGCTGGAGGGATGCAACAAGCAGAAATTTGGAATGAATCCAAGAGTTGATAGCTTGAAATCAGGCTTTGAAAAAGATGCCATGCATGTAACCAACAGGGCAAGAAGAATTTTGCAGTCACACTCACCACAGTCAGCTTCGTCTGATCGATCGAGGCAGTCGGCTCCTCCGTCACACTTCCAGCTGCTATGGATGCACTCTCCGCTGCCACAGCGGAACTCCAGGGCTGAGCAGCGGTGGGTGGTAGAAGAGGCATGTCCCGTTGAACCACAGTTCTGGGGCCACTCGTCCGAGCCGTCAGGGCAGTCGGCGTCACCGTCGCAGGACCACAGGCGAGGAACGCAAACAGTGTTGTTGCACTGGAAGGACGCAGAGTTGCAGGTAACAGGTGGGCAAGAGGCCTCATCACTGCCGTCATCACAGTCTGCCTCATCATCGCACACGAATGAGCTTGACACGCATTGGCCATTCCTGCAGCGGAACTCTGTGTCTGTGCACTGCTTGGGCGCTAAGAGAGAGAAGATGTGACAGGGAGATCAGAGCAATGAATCACCAGGAAAACATTAGAGCAAGGAAGGGGATGCAAATGAGAAAAGGAAGTACTGAGCACTGGGGCAGTGGTGGCTCAGGAGGTAGAGCGGGTTGTCCACTTATCAGAAGGTTTGTGGTTCGAACCGTGGCTCCTCCAGGCCGCATGTCAAAGTGTTCTTGGGCAAGATACTGAACCCCGAATCCTGATGTGCCATTGGTGTGCAAGTGGGTGAATTAATATGTAGAAACATTGTATCACTCCTGATAAGCAGGTTGGTAACTTGTATGGCAGCCTCTGCCATCAGTGTATGAATGGGTGAATGTTGACATGTGTTGTGAAGCACTTTGAGTGGTTGATAAGACTAGAAAGGCACTATTGAAAGGCAGTCCGTACATATAAATGCAGTCCATTTAAAATCTGAGAGTAACATATGATTGAGGTATGACAGATGTGTGGCTTCTTGCAGCCTGAAGGTAACTCCAACACTGCATGTCAACTCACCACAGCTCTCTTCATCAGCTCCATTCTCACAGTCAGCTTTTCCATCACAGCGCCAACTGCTCGGTATACAATGGTTAAGGCGGTCCGAACAACTGAACTCTGTCGGTCTGCACGTTTTAGCCACTGGAAGTGAAATACACAAAAACAATGACTGAAACTCTATAATCATCAGACTGAAGTATTGTGGAATCTACAAGTATGTATGCAAAGCAATAACAAGTCAATCCTCATGTTAAAACATGTAATACTCACAGCAAGTACCAGGAAGTTCATCTGTGCCATCTCCGCAGTCATCTGTGCCATCACACACCCATCTGACCGTGATGCATCTCCCGTTCCCACACTGGAACTGCGTGGTTCCACATGTTGTCAATGCATCTACGACAGACAGATATAAACACACAGTTCAGCTAAAAGGGCCGTTGTTTTAGTTATCATCTATCAAGGGCCATTACAAGAAGACTCCCCATAAACACAGACATGGCAGCAAATGAAAAGAAGAGAAGTCACAGAATAATAATTCTACAGACCACTATTAAACAAGAGTCTACAGCTCGGCAGCTCTGCAAGGCTATACTTAGGCACAGTGGTTCTTTGGGCTAAATGCTAATGTAAACATGGCAACATGCTGATGTTTAACAGGTATAATCTTTACCATGCTGATCATTTTAGTTCTTAAGTGATTCTCAAACGTTTTCATGTCAAGGACCCCTAAACTGACATAAATTAGACCACAGTCCCCCATTTGATTAGATGTTTAATTGCAGAAAGTGTATGAAACCCATGACCAAAATAGTCATACATTCTGTCATTGTGTTACTTATGGATAGAATTATAGTGAAAATAAATGATTCCCCTTTTTGCTAGGGATCCCTTGGAACCCCCTCAAGGACATCTGGGGGTCCCCGAACCCCACTTTGAGAACCACTGTCTTAGTTTAGCATGTTAGCATGCTTACATTTGCTAACTAGCACTAAATACAGTGTAGCTGAGGCTAATGGGAATATCATCAGTTTTGTAGGTCATAAACCAAAATGTTAGATAAAGTGAAATTATGGTGCAAGTTATCTCAATACACCCCAACAGGGACATGAGTGTGTTTACCAATCCACACAGTAGTTGTTGAGACATTTCACTCAAACATATACTGTCGGTCTCATGGTGGCACGACAGGGAGTCGGGATCACCAAAGTCAGTACGCATCATCATTTGGAACCATGAACATCTGTACAAAAATTTTGTGCCAATCCAGCAAACCTGCTGGTGGGTGGTGGAAAAGTCAAGGGGTCAGCAAAGTCAATTAATCCTCTGGAGAATGTGAATGTCTGTACAGAATTTCCTGGGAATCCATTCAATAGTTGTTGAGATATTTCAGTCGATGACAAAGTGGTGGACCAACCTACAGACCAACAGATTGACACTACCATCCATAGAGCCATACAAAAAAAATATTTTTGGTCCACACACATACAGACTTTATTTTTTTCAGAGCAGATACAACATTGCCTCACTTCACAAAACACCAGTAATCCAAAGAAAGTTGGTCTTAGCTCACTTGATAGTCTGTGTTTTGTTAAAAATGTTGGGTTCCATTACAGCTGTGTTGTTGGGGCCACAGTATGTGTTCAGCACAGATGGTGATAAATTTGCTGCCAGAGGAGCACGTGGCTTTGAGGTATATATTCTGCTACAACACACACATGACCAAACACACACTGGCATGTTGCTACTTGTTTAAATAGGGCAGATAAATGGTTAACACCAAGTCAAATAGACCTATGTAAGCAGTTCAGCTTGTATTTATCACTATCAGCAGGAGGAAGTTCATAATCACAATAGAGATCACACTTTACAGTGTTTATGGCCCAAACACTCCACATTTGAAAGGAGTTCATTTGCTGAGGGCACAGTGTCGCTCTCCCAACCCCCATCTTTAATGGACCCGATGAAGCCACTGAACTGGAAGAACCAATTAGACTGTACATCAGAAAGACAGCACTTTATGAAAAGGTGCTTGATAGAGGCCATGAGGGATTCCTCCCTCTAGCCCTGGGGGCTCTAAACCCTGGATGGCCACCTGTTCCCAACAAGGGCCAGAGGGAGGCGTTCCACAGTAACGCCACCAGCAGCTATGCATTTGGCATACTCATTGCTACAATAAGATTTGCTTTTTACCAATTAGAAAAAATGCTAATTAAATATTTATGTGAAAGTAATTTGGATGTTAAAATACATTATTTATTGTTATGAATGTCTTACAGTACAGTAAATCATAAAAGCTTCAAACATCTGTTGCCATTGGTCATGGTTGATGGTTAAACAGTAGTTTAACAAGGAGTGGCTTTATTTCCTCAAGCTGCTGCAAGTTGCAGAAATGTTTTTCTGTCACTGTTGTAATAATTTATATGACTCTAATTGCAAACAGTTACTTCTGTTTTAAAGCTGTAAAGTAAGTCTACAACTGAACGCTAAGTCAATCATTTCTTTATGACTACATGTGAAAGGCTTTGTGGTACTGCCCTTTTGCGGGGGCAGTCTTGCCATAAAGATAGTAAGTTTTATGATGACAAATCTGGTTTTATGAAAGGGATTTCCTTGTGGGTAATACAAAAGAAAATGAATATATTAACTTTAAGATAGATTTCAAACTTTCCTTTTCCCTAAGTGTATGAGAGAGAAAGTGGAGACCAACATCATCTAATTACCTGAAACCGATGGCACGTAACCCAAACCCAAGTTCATGCTGGCTATTTACTTAATGGGCTTAAAGTTCAGACCTTGAAATACAAACTGAACCGAATGCCTGGGCTATTGATTGTGTACAAACCAGTGTTGGGAAAATTACAAATGTGCTTATGTTCGTTGCCAATTCTCTGACGTCTGGTGTGTTTAATTGATCGACCATGAGGTAAGCAGAAAGAGGAAACTGTTCATACTCTATTTTAATTTTAGAATCATATCTCTATTAGGTGTCACTCTGACTTGGAAAAGGACATAAATGCATTTTCTTTCTTGTCTCCTCAACGTGACAAAAATAAAGATTCTTTGTCCTAACATGAGTGAGAGACAACAACGGATATTCACAACATTTCACAACATGGGGGACAGATAAAGTTGCATTACGACACATATCTTTGACTGGTGATGGCCAGTTCCAACATGTTTCATCATACACCTTTTCCCAGAACTAACGTACTGGGGAACAGGTCTGACAATGAGTGACTTCACGTCTGAGTGTGTGACCCAAAACTGAGGAATGCTGTCTCAAGACAATGTCTGTTTGTATTGGAGGGACACCATTCATTTCCAGAGAATGGGGGCGTTTAAGGTAAAAGGAAAAAAGCTTCCTGCAAACAGGCTCGGTGTTGCATCATGTAGGAATCATACTGTGGCATGTGAGTGAGAATAAGTGCACCTGCAATACTGATTACAAAAATCTGATTCATCTAAATTCTCCCATGATGGATTCTACACAGTGAAAATGCAAGTGGCACCCATTCCCACATTATGAATGGCAACAGCTTCAAAAACCGGCTTTCAGAAACCCCGCTTGACATCTTTACACACACACACACAGACACAGACACAGACACACACACACACACACACACAGTATTCACACTCCTGAAACCTCATTGGCTGCAGAACCTGCTGCGAGCTGAGCGCCAGTAAATTAAAAGCGCAAAACATACAGGCAAGAATAATAGTGATGAAAAGCACAACTAAAGCTTCTACCGTTTGATGACTGATAGATTGAGGCTAATGCCGGTTGAATTATGGAAAAGTGTGATGTTAAGTCGACGTCAAACCTTTTTTTTTTGTCCCGAATATACATTGTGAAAGAAAGAGAGAGTGGGATAGAGATTTGACCTACATTCTGCGAATAATTGCGCCCTCCCCCCATCACCTTGCATCCGGTGCTGTCAGAGGAGTGGGCAATTTAAACCCATACACACTGAATAGTTGGCCAAAATCATATTTATATTGTTTTTTGTATATATATACTTTATGAAACAACGTAAAATTGAAGCACAACACAGTTTTATATTTTCTTGAATCAAAAATAGAGCTAATTAATTAATATCTCAGGATGTAATGCAGGAAATTTGAACTTACTTGTCTGAACAAGGGAGCAGATGAGAAACACCAGTGACGCATAACACGGCCGTCCCATGTTTTCCAGCCGCACTGGAAGATACATCTAATTGCAGACTCTGATGTGGCTTATTACAACAGTGTCAGTGAATGTGACTGCTGTTTGGCACTTTCCCTGCAAAGGTTGTAGTAAAGCCTCGTGTTGCCTCCTTACTTGCGCTCTGAGCTGAGATGCTGGTGCTGCTGCTGCTGCTGCTGCTGGAAGATCTGCGGAAGGATGCTCCGCACACTGTAATGTTTGGCAACAACATCAGACCCATTTCAATGTGGTCCATGGGTGGGTGGGGCCCGCAGGGGCCCAGGAGGGGTAGGCGGGATTTGGAGTGGTGTGATTTTTGAGGCACACAGCCTCAACAATCGGGGGGGCGGAGCTCTATATGGAGATGGTTTTGACTATGAGTTTAACCCTTTCAGAGAGATGAAGGAGAGACAGGCGCACATGCCCATATAGTATTTGGATACATTAGTTTCATTGCCTGGAGGCTGACTCTAACCTTGCAACAGTACATGTTTAACAGGGGTGTGGCTAGGAGTTGAGGGGAACACTGCCCTGAGACCCCTGCTATTATAAATTTAATACTAGTAGTATGAGTCCCATTTGGTTGTGGGACCCTAGACTCATTCCCACCTTTTCTCTTCTAATGATAGGTCTGATTCTCTTAGCTTAACCTTAACTAATGCTGAATATAACTGTTACAAAACCAAACTGGGGATGTCAACATTTTATCCAAGTAAATAAACCGTCCCTGGTCAGATGGTTTGAAGTCCAAAATGTGTCCTGCACACACAGCCATGACTATGCACGAAATAAATCTGTAAGATTGGCAGTGAGCATTTACTTTACTGGCAGATGTCCATACTTGAATATGACAAAATGACCCGGTCAACACACACACATACATATTAAGTGGTAATTTCATATGGTGCTGGTATAACTGCATCAATAGATTTACTGACTTTGTTACATGGAACATTCATTTCATTAGATTTCTTTGATCAAACTGGTAAGGAGTACACAATAAGCTAATTGACCAGTGATAAAACCCTCTGTTAAAAAACGAATAAATAGGTCATATCAGTCCAGCTTTTATCTTCTTATCTCCATTTCCTGAACTGAGGGTTGCCACCTCTCATAAAAAATATATCAGCATGTGATTCCAGGTTCAAAGTCTGAAACTGTTAGAGGTCTATAGCATAGTTTACAAAGAGATTTACATCAGAGGAGGTGCAGAGATAAAGTACATCTAAAGAGATAAAATGTAAAAACAACAACCTTGAACCAAGCAGAAAGACCATATAGTTCAAGAATATACCTCAGAGATATTTTGTAACTGAAAAGAGTTAAATAGTCCAGATGTGTCACATGGTAGGTAATGAAACACTGGTATTGGTTTAAAAGAAAGAAGGAGCTAAAGCTCTTCAAGGGAAATATCAGGTTGGTCATAGTAAGTAAATGCATTGACCCTGTCAATATCACAGAAAAGGTTATACATGCAGATAACATGGCATCCCCCTGCTCCCCACCACTCACCCCGGATAGCCTTTATTGACAAAGTCCATTTTATCATGACTGACTGACCTTCAGTGTTACTCCAACGCTGATAAATGTGCACAAACAATTGCTATTTCAAAGAAACATATGAGACGCATAAACAAAGCCACAGAAGTAGTGGAACTGACCACGTGAGAAATCCTCACGGCGAACACAAAACACTGAGTCTGTGTCTGTCATCCAGTCAATAATTACAGGACTGCAGTTATCTCCTTCACCTCAGTGTTGAAGATCTGCATCACAGAGGCTGCAGATGGAAATGAAGGCCAAAGTTGTCACACTGTTGCCAGCAAGAAAAAAAAGGCACAGAAAAACTGAACAGACCTGGAGGAGAATGAAAGGAAGAAACAAACACTATGTTTAAAATATTCTGAAGATCAAACTACTTAACACCAGAGCAATGTACAAGGCACATTTTCTCTCCAGTGTTGGCTTTTTTCAGAGAGTGAACCCACCCGCCTCTAACCCCACTGTACATTGGGGTGCATTTAATAAGAACTGACAAGGAATTTTTAGGCCTCTGCTAAAAGTGGGTCTCTGGGTGACCGGCTGTGAAGTTTTCAATACTTCCCCATGAGACGCTTGGTGATTACTGTGTGGGCTCCTGTCCCAAAACACACACACACACACTCAGACACACACCACCCCCCCTATCCTCTCTTTCAGCCTGTTATGATTGACACTGCAGAGGGAGAGACATTCCTGAAGTATCAGTTGAGAGAAAAAAGCATTAATACTGCCCCAAGCATAAAGAAGAGTCACTGTTTTTTATTCACCAGAGGAACCAGAGAGCAGAACACACCCCTCTACAACAACTGATATGCTTTCTTACTCTCATTATGCACATATCTCCACCTCCTCACCCCAGCCTCTGTAAACAATTTCTAGTTCTTCCAGTATGCTTTCAGCCACATCTCAGTCACATTCATTGCTTCTGCTCAAAACAAACAGTGTCCTCACAGCTGAAGGTTAAATCAGGTTCTCCCAGAAACAGTTAAGCACGTTTTTGGCTTCTGCTCCTCAAACACAGGTGGGTGGGTGGGAAGGCGGGGGGCTCTGTTGTGTGAGTCATGCTTGTATGCAGGAGCAATCTGAGGAGAAAGAAAATTTTCTGGTTTCGACATTAAATGTTTCAGACACGAACTTGCGTGTGTGCGTTTGGCTAGCAATCATCCACTGAAAATGCTACCTGCCAGCAAAGTGCTACACTTCTGGATGGCCTGGTTGTCATTGTGGCTTGTGGACAGGCAGTGCAGCTCTGTGAATAACCTACTTCTTGGGATAAGTTACATTTGGTGTCATCACATTGGCCCTTGAAAAGAGGATAAGACTGACACTGTGTTGAAAAGGGGACGGAACAATAAAAGCCTACAGCGGTGGAGGGAATTGTTGAGTTTTATCAAGTGAGAAAGCCTCTTGTCCTTGTTAGTTTCCATAATTTTGTGAAGGACAAGACAGATTTATTCCACACTGAGAGCTGAAAGGTAAAGTTTCAATGTGAAACTCAGCAGCAAAAACATTCCAGCTTCCTAATACTGTATATCCTGTAACCCACAAGGCTCCTGTCTAATCTTTTAGGCAAGTTGCACAAATAGATCTAAATGGAGAATACTTCGAGGGAAAACTGCCAATTAATCCTGAAATAATCACAACCACAACTGTATAAACACACACTGACACAGGAAAATGGGTCGACAGGGAGAATCATGCCGGGGGGACTGTTCATCCAAAACTCAGCTGAGGCATGAGAATCACCCACATAGCAGATTCGAATACATGATACCCCCCCCCCATGTTTGTTCAGGTGTCGTGGTATGTGCTCCTACATGCTAATAAAATCACGTGAGGGAAAGGAGGATGTGAGTGTGTCAGGGTCAACCAGTAACTTCTGAGGAGAGTGTTGGAAAACTAAGATCAGAAGATCACAGATTAAAAAAAAAGCACCCCAGAGGTACTCTGGCAGTTTCCAGGGGTACATGGTGAGACTGTGAAGTAGCTCAGCTAATTTAAAAAACAGGAATTATCCACATATTGAATCAGCTGTTAATACCCATAACTTAATATTTTGTAGCACAGCCTTTGGAGGTAATAACTGCAGTCAAGTACTTTCTGTAACTCTGAATAAGGTTTCTACACTTCTCCACTGGTAGTTCAGCCCATTCTTCTTGAGCAACCTGCTCCAGTTCTCTTAGGTTTGATGGGTGTCGTCTCCCAACTGCAAGTTTCAGCTCTTTCTATGGATGTTCAATGGGATTCAGATCAGGACTCATAGCAGGCCACTTCAGAATGCTCCAACGTTTTCTTCTCATCCACTCTCAGGTGTTTTTTGATATATGTTTGGGGTCATTATCCTGCTGGAAGACCCGTGATCTGCAACTGAGACACAGCTTTCTGACACTGTTTCACTCCAAAATGCCTTGATAGTCTTTTGATTTCATTGTACCCTGCACAGATTCAAGGCACCCAGTGCCTGAGGCAGCAAAGAAACCCCAAAACATCACTGAGCCTCCATGTTTCATGGTAGGCCTGGTGTTCTTTTCTTTAAAGGCGTCATTTTTTCTTCTGTAAACATAGGGCTGATGTGATTTACCAAAAACCTCTAATTTTGTTTCATCTGTCCAAAGCACATTCTCCCAGAAGGACTGTGGCTTGTTAACATGCATTTTGGGGCAAAGTCCAGTCTGGCTTTTTTGTGTCTCCCTCTTAGAAGTGGGGTCTTCCTGAGTCTTCTACCATGGAGCCTATTTTCATTCAGATAGCGACGGATGGTGCGACTTGAAACTATTGTACCTTGAACTTGAAGATCAGCTTGGATCTGTATTCAGGTTTTCCTTGGTTCTTTCTTGACCATAAGAGAAATCCTTCTGTTCAACCTCGGGCCAATTTTCCTCTTGCGACCACGTCCGGAGATGTTGGCAACAGTTCCATGAGCCTTAAACTTCTTAATAATATTGGCAACAGTGGTCACAGGAACATCAAGCTCTTTGGAGATGGTCTTGTAACCTGAACATGAATTCAGTTATTTTCACAACTTTTTTTGTTTTGTTCCACTGCAAACCAAACATAGACATGCATTGATAATAAAATATATTTTAATTTCAACACTGTTCAGGGTGAATGGTGCATTATTTTAATAAAACGCAAGGGTACCAATAGTTTCGGCCACATCTGCATAAGCTTCAGATCAACCTTTAAATGCATTTTTGCTCAAAATGACTGTGTGGACACACTGTGGACTTTGGCCCCCATCACTTACATCAAGCACATTTGAAGGGAATCTTTTAATAACCAGTATGAACAGGAAGAATTATTACAGCAAGGAAAACCTCTTCCACTGTTCATATGGGTACCTTACAATTGTTTTAAGACAGACTTGAGAAATTGTGAACCTGTCCTTTAATACCATAGCATTAAATGGCATTGAGCTTAGTCAGTTTAAATGAACACATTTGGAAGATGTCCAGTGGTGTTGATGAAGGTGTTCAGTTTATGCTTCCATTTATCTGATGGTGCTGTAGGGATACATCTGATTTGAAAATGATTGAGGTCAAAACCGAAAGACACAGCAAAGACCAGGAACTAAAGTGAAAATTTGAAAGCTGAAAAACTTTACTGTGAACTGTGTTGCACCTAAAATACCACAATAGCAGCTGAGAAAAACATGGTAGAAGATATAACCAAGCCTGAAGTATGCTGCTACCTGTTGCCAGTAGGCCACCTAGTGTTCAGATGTGATGAGTGTGGTTAACTAATAAAGACCAAAAAAAAAAAGAAAAGAAAAGAAAAGAAAAATAGTGTAGACAACAGATTAATTATGAGATGCCTTTATTGTACTTTTTGGAATCCAGTGACACCGACACGAGGAAATGGTCCTATCACTCCCTCCCCCTTTACATACACAACCTGAGAAGGAGGGGCTGCAGGGTGGGATGTACCGTGATCCCGTTTGTAGTCTTAAATTAAACATAGAGATAATAGCGAAGACACATCCAGGTGCATTTCCACAGACACGCACGACATGCATTCAAAAAGGGGAATTCAGGGAACGCAGTGACTCCTGGTTCACATGTACGCTTTGTCTCAACGTAAAAGACGACAAAATTAATACCATTTAAAAAAACAGTTAGCTGTCTTTATGGCCCATGATCAGTCTATAATTCAGGCTCTGTCAATTTTCCACTTACAGGAGAAAACAAAAAAGGCAAAGACACACTATTATTCATGGTAAAACTGGTTTAAATATGGAAGTGGATGGTTCATAGCTTTCATATTTAGGTTTTTTTTTTTTTTAATTTTATTGGTATACTTTAATGAGAATACAATTGTCTCACTAAAAATCAGCTCATCTAGGTAAAACTAGGCCTTCTCCACTGACTGTCTCCCTGCTGTATCTAAGTAAAATATATAAATTCCAGTCAAGTAGCTCAGTGGGCCATTGGTCCAATCAGGAGTGGTTCACTTCAATCCTCGTCGCTACCGCTGGCCGAACGCTCCTGAAACAAACACAAAGGAGTACTTAGTTACTTTTGCTAACTAAGCAGAGTACACAGGAATGATGCATCCAAATAATATATCAAATGTAGATGTCACAATCAAATAATACAAAAGAATGTTTAAGAACTGCTACATGATTGAGTAAATTCCTACATTATATTGACTGCTCGGCTATTACTAGTCAACAGAGAGGATTGTAAAAGCTTTATATTTACATCTTTATGCCAGTATATCAGTGTTTCATTCAGAGAGAGGAGAGGGCACATGTTGGTCTTGAATTTCTCTCACCTCTTCCTGTTCGTCCTCACTGTCATCGTCGCTCACCACAGGCTTAGCCCGGGCCCCGCGGCCCCTCCGTCGTTGGCCTTTTCCTCCGCGATCTCCTTTTTCTTTCCGGCTCAGTTTAATCTTCACCTTCACCGAACGAGCTGACAGAGATCACAGACCATGAGCACATTCATATTCATAGAGCCTCCCCTTGATGTAGAAGTTGACTTGTAATTTACTGTTTCTGATACTTACATTCAGACTCGGAGCCTTCGTCTATCTCCTCCTCCTCTTCCTCACTGTCCTCTCCTTCGCTTTCGTCCTCCTTCTCAATCTTTTGTCTCACGCTGGTGAAGACGGACTGAAGCACAATGGAGTCCTCATAGATCTGGAAGGTTTACAGAATGAGAGGAAGTTAGTCTGCAGTACATAACAGCTTTCTATGAAGAAAAAAACATCTTTTTATTTGTCTGAAGCATAACAGAGATTCAAATTATCTTTAACTTTTATTCATTTCATTGTCATTTGACTCTGATGAGCATTTTCCAGAAACTAACTAATACTGAAATCTTGTAAATGCTGGTGAATTTGTTGTTTTTTTTTTTTTTTACAGGAACTTTTTGGCAGATGTCTAAAATACAAAAATATATCAAACATTTGTGAGTGAAGTTGGAGGCTGACACCCACCAGAGAGCCCTCCAGGTTGAAAGTCTGGGCATTCTGACACAGCAGCATCACATCCTTCTCCAGGTCGTTGAGGCTGCGGTACTTATGGCTGCGGATCCTCTCCTGATGGAAGGAGGAACAACACAAGGCAGCAGTCAGACATGGATTGTCAGACAAAATAAATAAAAACACAAAAGAACACCTGTAAAACATTTTTTTAAAATCTCACCTTGATCTTCCTGAAGTCCACTGGTTTGCGGATGAGTTCGTAGTACTCTGGCAGCTCCTTGCGAGAAGGCAACTGGATGAAGACTTCGCTCAGCTGTCGTCCATTACTGCTGAAACAAAAAAGCAGGGATGTTAGCACCATGCTGAATCTAAAATGACAACGTTCACTTTTTCTTCAAATTGAAGACATTCATAATAATTTCTGATGCCAACAGTGATCTTCTTACCCATCCTTGTATTTGATGACAGCATCGACAATCTTCTTCATCTTCTTAGTGAGTGAGGGAGGGTTGGGAGAGAGTTTCTCAGCGGGCGGGCGGCCACGTTTCTTAGCTTTCTTCACCTCCTCGTCCTTGTCCCGTCCTCGCCCGCTGCTGGAGCTGGGTGTGGCCGGGCCACCGTCATGGTCACGGTCTCTCTTGCGCTTTCTGGTTGTCTTTTTGTGACGCACTTCCTCCTCGATGTCCTCTAGATTACCCTCTTCTATGGCCTGTGGCGAGGAGGAGTCATCAGGTCAGACTCATTTTACATTGATTCAATAAAGTCACATTTTCTTGCTCTCAATAGATACTGATATGATATGTAACATCACACCTTGAGCCACTGTTTCTCAGTGAGCGAGTCGCTGTAGTCCACCTCCTTACGTTGGCGGGACCCTCTGCCGAACATCTTCTCCTCCTCCTCTTCGCAAGTGAGCCTCTCAACCTCAGCGTCGTCTTTCAAAATCCAGGCCGGCATATCATCTTCCTCCATCAGACGAGGTTTCCTCTTAGGGTTGCGGGCCTCCTCGCGACGTCTGTCTAGATCCATGCGCTGGAAGATTTAAAAAAAAGAACACAGCAGTG
Source organism: Thunnus albacares (assembly GCF_914725855.1). Taxonomy (NCBI): domain Eukaryota; kingdom Metazoa; phylum Chordata; class Actinopteri; order Scombriformes; family Scombridae; genus Thunnus; species Thunnus albacares. The sequence continues at coordinate 6,961,656 of NC_058122.1, read as the reverse complement.
GGTTAGTGGAGTCAGGTTATAAAACGACAAAGTAATGCGTTTATCTAATAACTGAAATGGAACTGGGACTGACCATGAACTGTTCAAACTCCTCTTCACTTCTGGCAATCATCTGATTGACAGTCTCATCATCGGGCACTTCGTCCTCCTCCTGCAGACGGATGAAACAGAAGGAGTGAGAAAAAGCTAAAGGCATATTAATGTGGTACATCAGAGCCACGTCTCTGAGCTAATGACTTTCACTTAGCCGATGGGGAACAAAAAATATTAAATGCATATTACTATTTACTTTATTTAGGCATTGAAAATATCAGTTATGTTTGTATTACATGACTAAAGCTTTGCATATTTAACTGACTAATCACAGGATCTACATTTGAATGTAAAGACAAAAAGAGAAAAAAAGAAGGGGGGAAAAAGCAGCAGAAAGAAGAAAAGGAGTAATAGAAGGCATTTTATGTTAGTGCAGAATATAAAGTATCATATTAACCATCAAAGATTTGTGTAGAAGTAGAAATACATAAGGGAAGAAAGGGAGAAGTCTGGATTGATGAAAGCTCACAAATCCTGAGAAAAGAAGAAAATAAGAAAAAAGACACAAAGGAGGAGAAAAGGAGAGAATGAAGAGGTGGGGCAGCACATAGGCGGATGTGGGTGGGTGGGCGATGTGGGAAGCGATTCAGATCACACCCACCCACGCCCCCCTAGTGCGGCAACCTCCTCGAGCCCCGACCTCGTCCTGTTCCTCGTGCTCCAGAATGGCCTGTAAAAAGGCCCGACGTTCAAAGCCTGATGACTTCTGGTCGAACATGCCGGCCTGGATGACCTTCTGGTCCACGTTCAGTTTGTACTTGGCTGCAGCCAGAATCTTCTCCTCCACGCTGTTGACAGTGCAGAGGCGGAGCACGCGCACCTCGTTCTGCTGACCGATACGATGTGCTCTGTCCTGCGCCTGCAGGTCCTGTACGAGCAAGCGCACATGTCACTGATTAGTTCAGCTGAACCAAAGGAAAACATATCAATCACGATTAACAGGTTACTTTTACTCAAAATATTAGTGATGTAATGGTCCCACATTTGCGTTAATTGAATTTTATTTCACTGGATTGCCAACACAAGTATTTAACTGACATCTTTCTTGATGCGAACATGTAGTATATTTGTGTTTACCTGATGTGGGTTCCAGTCGCTGTCGAAGATGATGACGGTGTCAGCAGACTGCAGGTTGAGACCCAGGCCTCCTGCCCTGGTGCTGAGCAGGAACACAAAGTACTCAGAGGCTGGATCGTTGAATGTCTTCAGCAGCATGCCACGGTCCTCTGCCTTAGTGGTTCCTGTGGGGGGGGGATGATTAGAAAAAAAAGATGAATGTGAATCCCAATTGACCCATATAATCAGGTGACACTGAAGTCCCTCAAAATATATTTATGTATCATGTGTCACTCTCCTGTAGAGCTGCAACCATTAGTCGATCAATCAATTAGTTGATCAACAGAAAATTAAATCAGCAACTTTTTTTTTGATCGATTATTCATTTTAAGCAAAAATGCAAAAAGATCTCTGTGTTTCAGCGTCTCAGATGTGATGATTTAATGCCTTTCTTTGTCGTACATGGTTGTAAACTGAATATTTTGATGTTTTGGACTATTGGTAAGACAAAACAAGACATCTGAAGAAGTCACCTTTGACTCTGGGAAATTATAACGATCATTTTTCACTATTTTGTACCATTTTATAGAAGAGTTGCAGCCCTACTCTACTGATTTCTCTTTTCATCTACGAAACTGAAAATGTATCACTCAAAATAGCCTTGTTTAATCAAGTGAGTTCAAAGCTAGTCTCATTTAGCCAGCTTTACAAAAACTTGCAAGGATAAATTTCGTGGTATTCTTTATTTTTTTCAATTGTTGAAAAATCCCATGAAAAGACCAAAAGCAACAATAGGTGGATTCTACTAAAAATAACTGCCTGTGTATCCGAAGCCTGATATATCTTATGACTCTATGCCATACAACTCTGTTGTCCAAAAACTATTAAAAAACACTTAAATGAGTCACATGGTTGCACTGGGTGACATGTTCCTTTATTACAATGAACCTGGGTGCTGTGGTTTAGTTTTGAGTCAATCCCACATACACCATCCTGCTGCTGATAATACTCACTAGCACACCAGCAGCTACTGCAACTGCAGATGAAAACAGTCCCCAACAGCCTTATCCTTTAATACTGGTCATACCACACAGGCGGTCTCATGTGGCTGATCAGCAACTACGTCGACCCATTGATTTACTATTCAGCTGTGAGCACGTTTACATGAAAGAGGTGGAATTTGTAACAAATAGCTAATGGCCAAAAGTTAGCCTTGGTCACAAGCATCTCACCGTCCAGACGTAGGTACTTGAAGTTACGGTAGGCAAAGTAGTCCTCCATGATGGTCATGAGTGAAGTCATCTGACAGAAGAGCAGCACTTTATGGTTGGTGGCCCTAAGCTTGGGCAGGATACGATCCAGCAGCTCAAACTTCCCAGAGGAGCGGTACAGGTCAGGACTGGACGGATAAGAGGAAGAATGTGAGGGAAAATGAGCCAGTATGCAACGTATATATCCACACACACACACACACGACACACACGTGCAGTACAAACACACATTATTTCAAGCTTTTACCTACCCGCTCACTATTCCGCCAGAATACCCAAGATGCTCAGAGAAAGACTCCTGCGGAACAAACAAGGTAAAAATGAAAACTTTTATCTGCATTGTACATTCGTATACAAGTGTTTTTAGTCTTCCATTGTACTCAGGAGAAAGACTTGTAGTGACAGCTTGATTAAGGTGGAGTGTCGTACCTCGATGTGCTGGAACATGTAGGGGTGGTTGCAAATCTTTCTCAGCTGCATGATAGTGTTCATCAGGGTCTTCGTGCCACCTTTACCCTGGAGGATGTGAGGAAAAAAAAAACAAACAGAAAATACACATTTGAGTTTTCAAAATATTCTTTAAGTTTCAAAAAATAACTGCAGTATGATTTAAATGTTTTCAAAGTAACGTGTCAACTATAAAAATTCCTTACCTTCTTGTCTTTCTCTGACCCGTCTGTGAGCAAGACTCCCTTGGCCTGCATGTGTCTGTACAAAACTCTCTGTAGGGCTGACATGTCGCACTTGATCACATACTCCACCTAGAAAAACAACAAGAAGCGAAAAGCTCAGGAAACTCTCCAAATTATATCAAGGATGTTTAACTTTCTGGGAAAAAAAACACAATTCCAGATCATGAAAACATATAAGATCAAATCTTAAAGAGAGAAACGAGCCGAACCTTCTCAGGCAGCTGGGCCTCGACTTCCTTCTTGAGTCGGCGCAGCAAGAAGGGTCGGAGCACCTTGTGTAAACGTCGAATGATGAGGATGGTCTCTTCTTCATTCAGGTCAACCTTGAAAGGAAAAAAAAAAGAGAAGGGAGGATGAGACATTCAAAATCTAAAAAAAACATGGAGGTCTTTTTGAAAATATAATCTGCTTTGCTGAGGCCTTGACAAAAGCCAAATATGACCTCAACCAATCTATACACCCTCCAGACCAAAGCTCACCTTCTCTCCGGTCATGGCAAACGGGGCGTTGAACCACTGCTCGAAGGTGCTGCAGCTCTTGAAAATGGTGGGCAGGAGGAAGTTGAGCAGGGCCCAGAGCTCAGGCAGCTTGTTCTGCAGCGGAGTGCCTGTGAGCAGGACACGCCGGGGGGCCAAGTAGTGTGTGTTCAAGACCTGGGTCAGCTTACAGTGGTGGTTCTTCATACGATGGCCCTCGTCCACAATCATGTACTTCCAACGAAGCTGTGGGAGGAAATGATGTGCAGTTATGATTTATTACCTAGATTTTTAAAAAGAGACGAGACATTTTGGTTTTGACGATGGGTTCTTACCTTTGCTAGCACTTGCTTATCTTTGATAATGTACTCATATGTGGTGAGCAGCACGTTGAATTTGCCACTGCGCAGGATGGGAACGAATGCACGACGAGCAGCTGGAGAACCCTGAAAATAAACAATCATTTTTATTTTGTTTTCAACAATAGGATTAAATCTAATCTTTTAAAAATCATTTTGTGATGACTAGAGCATAGAGCATGGTATGCCTCATCCTTGAAGAACTGAAAGAATAACCAAGTATGTGCAACTGACCTTGTAGGAGACCTTCACGACAGACGGCGCCCACTTATCAAACTCATACACCCAGTTAGATAGAGTTCTGCAAAACAAAAGACACAAGTTTGGTTCAGAATCTTGCTTAATCTGCCTCAATAGGAAACAATGTTTCTATAATTTATCTTCAAAGCAAATAAGTGTTGTCAACTGCTACATGACGTAAAACACAAGCCATTACCGCTTTCTAATAAGAACTCATTGTTTTTAACTTCCTGTTTTAGGCAGCTACATTTTGATGTGTGTGGACTCACGAGAGAGGTACGATGATGAGGAAGGGCCCGTTGAGGCGCTTGTATTCCATGAGGTAAGTGATGAGGGCGATGGTCTGGATAGTTTTTCCTAGACCCATCTCATCAGCCAGGATGCCATTCAAGTTGTTGTTGTAAAGTGACACCAGCCACTCCAGACCTTTAATCTGAGCAGAAAAGGGACACAGTTAGGATCAGTCAATATAATTCATTAAAACAATCTAGTTGGATCACACTACGTATGAGCTGATGTTACTCTACACGTTCTCTCTGTCTTCATTGATTACCTGGTACTGTTTGAGCTGCCCGTTGACCAACAATGTGGACTGTTTGTCCACTTTCTCTGTGACAGCGTGAGCTACGGCGTAGTAGGACTGCAAGCCTCGGTTGAAAGCTGCGTTACCGTACTCATCGTCTACATCCTGCTTGGCGTGCCTGGTGGAAAGAAGCAAGGGACAAAATAGAATGAGACGTGTTTGGCTGGAAGAAAAACAGCAAATGAAGACAACGAAGATACTGAGAGACAACATCAGATAACAAAACAATGCCTTAGAGGTATCTTTGGATCACTTAATTATGACGACTGTGATTCATTATTATGTATTGTATATCATAGACTAATAAGTCCTGATGGTTTCTTACTCGATGATGTGCCGGACATCCACTTCAGATACGTCTTCACTGTCGGGGTCAGGAATCTTCTTCTTCTCCTCTGCTTGAGCTGAAGAGGAATGAGGCTGCTCTTCATCATCATCCTGACAAGACAAGACAAGACAAGGGAAGGGAAGGTCAGAAACTGCTAGAAAACAACAACTGACCCTTATGCTCCGATTTAGAGTTCACTGTGTCATATACCTCCTCCTCCTCTTCCTCTTCTGAACCACTGTCTTCACTGTCTGAACGTGGCGCTACTTCATATCTGCAAAGGAATAAAATGTTTTTGGAAGGGTTAGAAACACTTACAGTTTCTCTCTTCTGTTCTGCTAAAGGACACATGTTATCCTTGAAAACATGACGTTCACTCATACAGCGCTCAGTGATACGCATTGTAACTTGTAACCTTTATTCCAGAACATCGGCTTCCAGCGTTAATATCAGAATTGAAATAAATTGCTTCCCGTCCCATCAGCGCGACAGCATCGAGCTGATTAGGCTAACAGGAGGGATTTTTTCTGGATTGAGAGTGTCACTTCCTACATCAAATGGTCTGATTTAATAGATGGAGTTAATAGACATGACACTGACCCTGGGTTCATTTCAAGCCAGGTCTCCAGCTGGCCAGCCTTAGGTGCCTCAACACCAGTCAGGATCTTTCCGCTGTCCACATGGATGACCTTCACTGGGAGGTCACTCATTTGACTGGTCTCATCTAAAGGCTGTGAGAGGAGAGGAAATGAAATAAAAAACCCCATTAATTGTCATGTCAAGTATATCATCATGCTGCTCCACATTCTGCACATTAAGACTGTAAATAAAGACATCTTATTCAAATATAGGTGACGCTTGAAAATGATTTTCATCCTCCCGACTCACCTCTCCATCAGGTCCAAGAGCAGCAGCACCGCTCTCCACAGTCTCTGGCTTCTGAAAACATTAAAAATACATTTTTAAAAAATGCTATCTAAACTCAGAGGACATATTACAAACGACCAACCGATTATAAACATTCACCTTCTTTTTCTTCTTCTTTTTCTTCTCTTTGAGAGCTTGAGCGGCTTTGTGGGCTCGCACCAGCTCGGTGAGGTTGGCCACATATTCGTCTGTCTGTTGTAGCAGGTAAGCCAGACGCTTGTCTTTCTTTTGGTCGATGAGTTTACGATAGCCCTCCTCATCTTCAGCCTGGGATAAGATACAAGAGATGTCAGATGTCTTTGTTAGACGAATAAAAGTGCACAAAAAACATTTCTTCCACGTGTGACTGATCCTGTCAACCTATAAGCAAATACTGACTTATTTTGGTATTTGGGTGTCATGCTGGATGCACACACACACTTTGGTGAAGTTGTGTAGGATATTAAAAGATTTGTCTCACCATCAGCCTCCGCATTCTCTCTTTCTCAATGCGCTCATTCTCTTTCTTCTGCTCGCGCTCAGTGTTGGCATGATAGGTGGCGACAGCTTTGGTAGCCTTCTGGATCTTCGCTGTGATGGAGCGATGGTACTCCTTAAAGTCCTTGGCGTGCTGCAGGATGCTGTTGAGGTATTCCTATAAACAAATGGATACACAGAGCCAAGAGTTACATTTACATATAATGTGAATGTTTAAGGACATTTTCTCCTCTGACCTCTTCACTTGTTCCTCGGTTAAGATATTTCATTACTGTTTTTTGTCTCTAATGTGTTGCTGCTGTCAACAGGTCTGTTTTATATTTGATCTCAATGGGACTAACCAGTAGAGGTCACAACAAAATAAAGGTGTGTATGTGTAAAGGTCACCAAAAATAAGACGGTGGTGTTTTCCCGCAGCATACCTGGTGTTTCTGGCGACGTTTACGCTCTTGTTCAATCTTCTGCTGTTTCTCAAGCTTCTCAGTGATTCGGGCCTCACGTAGAGACTGGCGTTTGCTGCGCTTGTAGGCTTTAGCGTTAAGGGCAGTTTCCAAAGCAGTGTCACGACGCATGCAGACCACCACCTCCTGACGCAGCTATAGGCACACAAAAGTCGACATATTAGATACTTTATCTATTCCACCGGGGAGAAAACACAATATGACATTAACGGTTAAGTAAGCAGAAGTCGAGCATGTCCCACTGGCTGTACTTCATACATTTCCCTCAGATAACTTCATGTGTACCTGTCTCTGGAAGTTAAGCAGCCTCAGGGCCTTCAGCTCGATGTTGGCCTTGGTGCGAAGGTCACCAGCTAGGGAGCCGGGCAGGTTCTCCAGCTCCTGGATACGGTGAGCGATACGGGCCTGTAGCCTAAAAAAAAAAAAATATATGTATTAAAAAATAATAATGACCAGAGAGCCAAACCACTACTTTCTCTCCACTTTCGGCTGATCATCACAATGAGAAGAGAAAATACTCAAATTCCTCTTTAAAAGGTTTTTATGGATCGTTTTCTGATTAGGATTTTTCCTAATTTAACTTCTGTGACAAAACTCTACCATGGTTCAAACATTCTTTGTAACCATAGACAGTGTGTTATTATTAACAATGAGAATCTTTCTAACATGTAAAACATGTCCACTTGGTCCCCCACTCTGTCTCACCTGTACTCTCTCTCCTGGAGGATCTCCACTGGGTCCAGCCCGCGAGGTTTTTGGATGGGGGTTATTCGATTCTGCTTCTGATGAAGCATCATGGGAGGGGGCTGGGCGGGCTGTCCTGGGGACTGCGTCTGAGGGGGCATTACTGGGGAGGCAGCGGGTGGCACAGAGGGAGGAGCAGGAGAGGGTCTGCCAGTGGGCTGAGGTGGAATCAGCTTCTGAGGAGGGTTGGATGGAGCAGCAGCATTCACCATTGGTCCTACAAGATATGAATAACAAGAGATCAGTGTTGCTGCATGTGCACATAAAACACACAGTGCTGAGGTTAGTGCCCAGACTAACTTTACCTTCAGGCCATGATTTGGGGGGTCCATTGGTAGGTGGGCCTTGCATACCTGGGGGAACTCCTGCAGGTCCTGGAGGTGGCATATTGGGACCCACCATGCCTGAAAGCATACACATCTTATGTGAATAAAAAGTAAAAATAATACGATTTTAGCTTTAAAAAAAATAAAAGAACAATCATGTGTTCAGCCACCAGGGGTCTCTGTTCAGCTATCAAATATTCTTTTGCAAAGAGGCACATTACAAAAATACACTAAAGCTTCCCTGAGGCCTTCCTCAACTCACCATGTGGTCTGTTGTAGTTGGCCTGAGCTGGTCCCGGCCCAGCCCCAGGTCCACCTCCAGGGCCTGTAGTAGGTGGCATGGGCTGTTGCTGCATCCCTGGCATAGGCCTCTTTCCCTGCACGGCCATCTGCAGGTGCTCTGGTAAGGGCTGACTGCGTGCCAGCATCTTGTAGGCCATAATCTGGGCCCTGAGTTGGTGCAACTGGTTTTGGTTGAAAGGAGTGGGTCCTCCTGTGTTGGCCGGCCCACCTCCCGCACCGCCTGGACCCTGGGGACCCCCGCGGTTTGGTTGACCCATTCCCTGGTTAGGGTCTCCACTGCCCTCCATAGGTCCAGCACCAGGACCAGAGGGACCTCCAGGCATCATGGGGCCAGAGGGAGGGCCGTTGGCTGGGACAGGGCTAGGTGCGTGCTCAGAGCCTCCCAGCGGAGAGGGGTAACCTGGGGAACAGATGCACAGACATGTCAAAAAATGATTCAGTCATTGTGTTTTAGGAAGTTCTTAACATGATAAAGATCACATATTGAATGTGAGGAAGGTTTAGAAACTTTAAATCATTTTTAAAAACTTAGATCAAGCGACAAACATGGATTTTACATTTTAATCAAATGCACCTGCAGATTGTATTTATTTTTATAACATTCCAACTATTTGTACACAGATTTAAGACTGTCAAGAGCTGAATTACACAAAACAGAAGTGAACAACCAGGAAGATTTAGCCATATTGCTAATTAAAACAATGACAATAAGCTAAGAAACATCGGTTTAGTCTCTTTAATTTAGGCTACAAGTAGGACTGAACAAACAACTCTTTACCACTATGTGACATTTCCATATAATGCATGCAACCACATACAGTAACACACATGCACTATTAGTCAACTTTAATATTTTATTGCTCTATATGTGTCTCTGTGTCTTTCACTATTCTACTCTTTTGCTTCCTGACTGTGTGGTTTTGTAGATGCAGCTGCCTTTGTTATTGTCTGAAAAGGGAAACCCCCCAAACCCGCCCTCTAGCTGTTCTAACCACTGCCGTCTGTTCACGCTGCCAAACGAGCAGCAACACAAGAAGAGAAACCGGCTGGATGGGTTCACACTCATGAACAAAAAGGAAATCCATGTAGAGAAAGTTACGCAGATAAAATTAACCATCCGTGGACATCCTCTCATTCAGTTTTCCTTCACCCATTGCATGTTGACTACATATGCAACTTATCAGAGAATTCAAACTGCAACGTTCATGGAGCTGCTACCACACCTCAAAGATATTTACATGAGACTGTATTTGCTAATGTTTCATCTTGCTAGCGTTAACTTACAGCACAGGCTACATAAAGTACAACATTGTGTTAGTGTTACCTTGGGAATGTTGGTCCATGGGGCTCGGAGGGGGTCCCATCCCACTGTGTCCCCCTGGTCTCATGCCCATGCCCTTCATCTGGGCATAGCGAGGGTCATCAGGCATTCCCTTCTCGTGCATGCCTTCCATGGGCTGCAGGAAAGACAATAATCAAGCATGAGACAAATTCTGAAATGAGGTTGGAACATCTATTTAACAAGTGACTCAAGAGCTACATGTTTTATATAATTTTATTTTGTAAGCTTTTACAAAATATGAACTCCAGAGGTAATGATTAGATTAAGACTGTCAATAGAAGTTGTCTATTCATTAACAGGAAATTACAAAATAATTAGTAAAAAGGTAAAAAGTTAGTTTTTGCTGCATTATTAGAAAAAGGTTAACATACACCAGTGTATGTAGTAATAGTGTGAATCAATTTACTAATACCACTTATATATTATTAACTAATATAATATATATTAACAAAGGAATAAGACATAAAAACTGTTTTGTACTTTGTGCATCTGGTGCATGTTGTCCTGAGGATATCCTGAGGGTCCTTGTGGAGGGTGGGGGTGTCCAGATCCAGGAGGTCCTGGGCTGGGACCCATCATGCTGTGGGCCGAACCAGGAGAAGGACCCGGGCTTGGGCCCATCATGCCTCCTGGAGATGGCCCTGGGCCTGGGGAGGGACCGGGCCGAGGTGTCCCTCCCATCGGGGGGTCAGGAGTGGACATCTTTCAGGGGACACTGGGAATGTGTGGCAGCAGCAAGTACCCCTGTGGTGAGAGACGACAACAAGGAATCAGTGACCAGACAAGTGTGATTGTATTGATATCCACTTAAAAATGTTCCATTCAGACGGCAGGAGAAGTTTAAGTCCAAATCATAAAATAACAAATGTAACATAATCATGTTTGATTGTTTTACTAGAATAATCTCTATCCACCCTCTTATTTAAAAAGAGACAGTTCATCCAAAACAACATCTAAATAAATTTTCATCTTTCTTGAAGTGCAAATTCAGCAGGCAGGTTAGATGTGATGTGCTGCGGGCTGGAGAAACAGATCAGTATATAATGAGCTCTGGGACTTGGTGTGTGATACTCAAAAGACCAAAGTATTCCATCTGAAAAACTAAACCATTATATCTCTTCCAAGCTATGTTTAGACAGTTAATCACAATCAAAATGTATATGACATACAGTGGTGCTTGAAAGTTTGTGAACCCTTTAGAATTTGGTCTGTTTCTGCATAAATATGACCTAAAACATGACCAGTTTTTCATGCAAGTCCTAAAACTAGATAAATAGACATCAATTAAACAAATGAGGCCTGCCTTATTTAAAGAGGAGAAACCTGGTTCTTCACTATCAAAGTCTGAGCTCCACAACACATTTGTGGAAGTGTGTCAAGGCCCGAACGAATGAGATTTATGTGGACCTTTGAAGAAGAGTTATTGATGCTCACCAAGCTGGAAAGGTTAACAAAACCATTTCTGATGAGTTTGGACTCCACCAGTCGACTGTCAGGCAGGTTGTGTACAAATGGAGGACATTCAACACCATCGTTACCCTCCCCAGGTTTGGTCGACCAATTAAGACCACACTGAGAGCAAGGTGTGTAATAGTCCAGGAGGTAAAAAGGGACTCCAGGGTAATGGCTAGGAAACTAAAGGCCTCTCTTGCAGTGGCTACAGTCAATGTTCATGAGCCCACCATCAGAAGAACATTGAACATCAATAGTGTGCATGGCAGAGTTGCAAGGAGAAACTCAGTATTCTCCAAAAAGAACATTGCTGCCTGTCTACAGTTTGCTCAAGACCATGTGAATAAGCCAGAAAGCTATTGGAAAAATGTTCTGTGGATGGATAAAACCAAAATCATCTTTTTGGCTTTAAATGTTATGTTTGGTGACAAGCAGACACTGCATTCCAGCATACGAACCCCATCCCATCTGTGACGACTTGCAATCACTGACGCAGCAATGAGTTCTGAGTTGCACCCGCAAATTCTACAGAAAAATGTCAAGGTATCCGTCCATGAACTGAAGCTCAACAGAAAGTGGGTCATGCAGCAAAACAACGACCTTAAACACACAAGTCGTTCTACCAAAAAATGGTTAAAGCAGAAGAAAGTTAATGTTTTGGAATGGCCGTGTCAAAGTCCTGACCTTAATCCTATAAAAATGCTGTGGAAGGACCTGAAGCATGTAGTTCATCCTAAGAAGCCCACCAACATCCTTGAGTTGAGACTGGTCTGTAAGGAGGATTGGGATAAAATTCCTCCAAGCTGATGTGCAGGGCTGATAAACAGTAACCGGAAACGTTTAGTTGAAGTTATTGCTGCAAAAGGGGGTCACACCAATTACTGACAGCAAGGGTTCACATGCTTTTGCCTCACACAAATATGTAATATTGGATATTTTTCCTCAATATATAAATAAATAAGTTTGATGTTTACTGTCTCATTTGTTTACTTTGGTTGCCTTTATCTAGTTTTAGGACTTGTGTGAAAATCTGATCACGTTCTAGGTCATTTATGCAGAAATAGAGAAGATTGTAAAGGGTTTACAAACTTTCAGGCACCACTGTATGTAGTCAACAAAAAATAGTTTTATATTATTCTGGGGTGAACTGACCCTTTGAATGTGTTTACCACCAAACCATAATTACTTCACATTATGATAGATGATCAGTTTTTGATAGATCACAGCATATGCCAGTAAAACAACAAAGCTGATACATCTGATTACATATTACAAGATCTGAGTTGTAAATATAAAATAGTAACCGCGTCAACAAAAGCTTCATAAAAACAGCAGGTCGCCAAGAGTTCACCAAACCTCATAACTTCATGGGTTAAAACCTTTGTAAATAAGGGTCAACAAGATACAGCTCTAGCTGACAGAGACAAGCGTATGCTAACATTAATTGAGACAACTACTGTTTAAAGTTAACATTTTGTATCAGCTCAGTTGATACAATGTTTACATGTACACGAAAACAGCAGACAGATTGGCCATTATTATCATTTTTAGCTTTGCTAACGTTAGCCGGGCTTACCCGGATTTCACTGTGAACGTTACATTAGGTCGGTTCACAGACTTTAGACGTCGTTAATGCCTCGCCTGTGATCACACGAGTTTTCTGGCATTCATTCGATGACCAATTCTTCATTTAAAGTCACAATTAATCGGTGGGAAAGCTACAAAGAACAGGAGCCAGACTCGGGTTAGCCTAGCTTGTTTAAACGCCTGTATTGTTAACACAACATAAGCTGATCGATGACGGCGGTTAGCATGCTAGCGAGCTAGTTGTGCTAGCCTAGCCGGGCCATGCTCTCGCAGGCCAATTAGGCACAAAAATGTGCTGTTTTGCGAGATGTTTGTCCAGATGCGGCGGCATGTGAAAGGTTAGAGCATCCCTCATCGCTGGAGCTGATTGATCCACCGCGCCTCCCGTACCCCCGGCACACGGCTCCGCTCTAAACACATTTCCAAAAACATTTCATTCATTGCTCTCTGTCGCGCCACGGCAGCGGTGCTGTAATGTCGGTGTCGTCTTTTTCTCAAACATAAAATACCCTACAAACACACACATATAACCCGGTACAGTCGCGCAAAACACACACAAAACTCCCCTTAATCTAGTAACAAAATTATAGTTGACTTACACAAGTGGTGAAAGGTGATGTTTAAAAACCTCACCGGTTGCAACGTCTCTTGGTTTTCCTCCTAGCTAGAAACAAAGAGCGACCTACCCAGTTGGTTTTTTTCCTCCACCCCCCTCTCTCGGTAGATTGTATCGCAGGGACCGGCCTGTGCAGCTCTGCAGCGCCCCCATCCACCGCTTCGCTCACTACCCGCATGCCCAGTGAAGGCTGCTGAAGGGAGGGGTGGAGGAGTCAGAAGCTGCGTGGGGGATGGGAGAACAAATCAAACACACGGCGTTGTCGAAGAGGAGAACAAAAATAACCATTTATCTGTGTTTTTAATTAAATGTTATATCATCCAAATACTCTAAGGAAGTTCAGTGAAAACTAATCTCAATGGCAACGTTAGTAAAACTACCCAATCACACCGCGCGACAAAACATGACGGTGTCCGCGCCATAACAAAATTCTCCAGGTGCGCGACATGAAAGGAAAGTGTCGAGCAACACTTTTTTTCTGTTGAACGACACTTACCAAAAAATATCGAGGCTGTTGAGAGATAACCTTCCACTGGTTTGCCAGCCAGTTTTTGGAGTTATTGTGTGGCAAGTCTCATTCTTGTAGGTTCATTAATTGATTGCAGCTTCCAAACAGCATTAACGTCCCACTGTACATTCACTGTACATTACTGTACAGCCCAGCCTCCGGTTACTCTGCTCCATATGTCCCCAGATTAGCCTGTAACCGTTCTTTCTCTTTCCTCCATGCAGTGACTATATAGGAATGACAACCATGAGAAGTGTATGAGTTCCAAATGACAATTGTAATTATACATAATTTACATAATATGAATTGTTTTTCCTCATTGTGGGACCCTGAAGAGCCTGGTAATGGTCTGAGAGAGAACCCCATGAGCTTTAACTCAGGTCTTAACAGCCAGCAGTGGAGCTCCTCCTGGTTGGTTGACCTGGCTCTGTTGGAGGAGACCTTCCAGCTGGTGCTGATTGCAGAGCACTTTTAATGAGTCGCTGGTCCTCCTGGGGGTCCTGCTAAAGCTGGAGCTTCAGGAACGAACCTGTCTGTCTCATAACTCACTCTGCCCAGGATGTCACTTCGCTGGATGATTCAAGCAAAGCCATGACTTTTTCCTCCAGCTGTTCTGGGAGAAGGCAGAGCAGTATGGGCCTGAGAGCTGAGGCATCAGGAAGGGGTTCCCCATGAGGAACTGAAGGACGCAGTGAGACCCTGGCAGACTGATTCAGACCCCCTCTAGGGTTATCAGGTACAGGGAAACATGACAAAGCAGGAGCAGAGATTCTGTACGCGACTTGTACGGCCTGAACTCTAGTACCATGTCCATTTGTACTGTACAGTTCTGAGACTATAGGGTAATATATGCAAGGGATTGTACACAAATTACTAGGGGTGTCAGGGATCAGAAAAGGCTTTATTATTTGGGAGAGTATTTTAACTTTTTCTCATCACAGATTTTTTTTCCCCTCATTTGGTGGCTGTAATAGGCCTAACTGTTTAGCCAGCTTTTTGTTCAAAATAGATAATGGCTGTATTTTCACTTTGCAATAATTATATTATTTCGAGATATTGGGTGGAAGGTATTGCAGTTTTGCAAACCCTCTACAGTGTCCAAAGGAAATATTCATAAGACAGAAGGTCTTGTTTTTTACAAATTAAAAAAAAATATTGTTCCCCTCCCAATGATTATCATACAGTCCCTAAAACACTATGCATTGTCAAATACATATCTTTTTATGATTACAGAATTACAAACATAATTCTGTAATCAAAGAAAAAGTTCCTTTCTCGTTCTTAAACAGTTTATTCAGATAAAAAGTAGCAGAGTAAAAACAGCTCAGGAGATTGTTTTCAGTGAATTGTGTCTTTTTCCTTCAAGAGTACATTCATAACATGACTACACTTAACCAGCTACTTCTCCACTAAATTGCTCTTTCAGTGTTTCACGTGTGCGTCCCGTTCATGTTTAGAATCCAATTTTCTAATCTATTCAAAGAAAGCACATCCTGCCACATGACATCAAACAGTGAGAGGCTGTGTTATCTCATAGTAACACTTACCAACAGTGTGCCTGTAGGAAAAATGTATTATTCTTTTTCTATTTTGATTCACTTGAAAAGTGAAAATATGACATTCTGTATTTGTTCTTCAACTGAATAATATTAATTTAGACATTATCCTCTAAAACAATAAATAAAAATACAAGTTTGCACAAACAGTGGTAAAATGATGAGTAATGTCGTTGGCCTAAAGATACATGACTACTTCATTTAACAAGGAGTCCCTTAAGGTTACTGCTTGAGGACATTGTTCCTCTGCTCAGTAGTTGCCACACAATGTAACTGTCATATTTGCATGTAATCAATGATCACTGCACTGCATCCTCAGGGCAGATTTGATCTCCGTTCATAATAGAACAAACTCGTCCAAGCTGTTGCAAGTGTCGACTCTCTTCCGCTCATTCTTCCTCTGGATGTAGGTAAATTTGTTGGTGGGTGTATTGCTTCCCTCCTCCTCCTGACTATGTCCTTCAGCAAATATAAACATGGGGTACGTCTCTGCGGATGTGGAGACAGCCTGAGGGGAAAGGGAATGAAAAATAACTCAACCAGTCTAGGGAAAATCCAGTTTCAATCTTTCATTTTGTTAAATTACATCAGCTACCTCGTTAACAACTCTGCGCAGCGATTCAAAGTCCTTTTGGCCTTTAGCGTAGAATCCTATGGTGCAGCTGGGGTCCATGCGAGAGAAAGACATTTTCCTGGGATATTTACAGTGAAACGACTGCAAGTGGTGTGAAGAGGAAATAAAAAAAAACAATAATACTAATCAGATAACGGTCTCATTAGAGTCAGAGAAAATATTGCTGATGTGGATGTTGTCGCTCAACGTTTATTCTCAATGACTGAGCGTAGCTGTCAGTGGAAGAAACTAAACAGAAAGCTAAAAAGGAGAAATAGTACTTCCTCATACCACCAAGGGAAAGTTCTCCTTTGTTATATCCACTGTGGGCTGACAGTAGTGAGGGTCCAAGTACAACAGATGGTCATCTTTAGCAAAGCAAGAAAAAAAAGTGAAAGGACTGACATCAAACAGCTGAGCACAATGACTATGAGGTACACTGTACTGTACTGTACATACCTTGGAAGCCAACGAAGAACAAAGAGTGCTTTGGTTTGCCCCCAATGATGCCAATGCAGCATTGTAACTTCAAGAGTTTCTATGGAAAAAATATGAGGAATAAGTTTTTATTCTTTGTACTTGAAACTCACTATTTTTTGGCTTGTTCTCAGCTTTAGAGAGAGAATTCTGTTTTCATACAACAGAGAATGCCACAAAGGAAGTTGGTGGTTTATAACAACCACACTAAGCAGAGAGCAAAACCTACAGTTAAAAAAGCCTTATTTGTACATTTTGCACATTTGAAGTTGTACTAATTTTTTCGGGGAACTCCCCGGAAACCAAACGAAGGTCCCAATTTGAGAACCACTGATTTAAATTGCTTAGTTTACATGGAACGCACATAGGCGTGACTGCGTTAAATACTGTTTGTGTGTGAAGAACAGGATCAGGATACTTTGACACAAGCGATGTAGGCAGGATTGAGATCATGTCCTCCAAGTCGCACAGGAACCAGGAGGATGATGGACTTCCAGGGCTGACTGGTTGCGGCAGAGCTCCCAGGGAGAGGCTGCTCAC
Source organism: Thunnus albacares (assembly GCF_914725855.1). NCBI lineage: Eukaryota > Metazoa > Chordata > Actinopteri > Scombriformes > Scombridae > Thunnus > Thunnus albacares. The sequence goes on along the minus strand of NC_058122.1, from coordinate 6,944,629 downwards.
ACAACTTCTTCACATCCTCTATGTAGACTGGACACATAAAGAAATAAAGAGACCGAGGCACACACATGAAAGACAAAAAGTCAGTGTAGTCAAATGAATCCAATTATCCCCATTTCAGTCAAACTTAAGTTCAAAGCAGCTCTACTGTGTTTCTGAGCACAGCTGCTTTGCTGTGCCCGTCAGAACAGAGGGAGCAAATACACCAATGAAATAAATGACTCACTGGTGCAATCTTGTGCAACATACACAGCCAGATTGGGGAGGTCCACTGATGCTGCCACAGCTTTCCTGAAACAGAATCAAACAATGTTAAAGTAGGATGTTATATGACTAACTGAGCTGGTGTGTAATCACTTCAAGTCTCACCGTAGGATGTGTGCCACAATCGAAGGGCCGTACCAGTCCCCAGCCTTCTTCCCTGAACTTTTGCCCAACTCCACCAGCTGATGTATCCCAAAAGGGGCTGTGGGATGGTCTGCAAACCATGACACCACCCTTCTGTGTGTGGACTCCATGCGTCTGTCCAGGAGGGAACCCAAGCTCAGTTTTCGACCCCTCTTACGGGGCCCTTCTTTTAGGTTGTGTCCATGCTCTGCACCGGCTGTGGGGCGAATCTCTGGTAGATCCATGTCATCTTTGACCACATGGTGGCTCACAGACCAAGTCCAACCTCAAAGTGACATAATGAAGGTAATATTAAGTATTGTATAGTGAAATAAAACTCAAATTAATAAAACTCTTCTTGAAATTGGACAGATTTACTTTTTTTTTCTCTTCCAGGGAACATGAAAAATCTGAAAAAAAGGATGGAGTACAGCTTATAATATTACTATTATTTAATTACCGGGATGAGCAATTTCAGTTGTAAAATCCCATCACAAAAATATTGTATTGATTCTCTTTATTAGTAAAGTTACAATCTTATTAATAATTTTGACCATGGGTAACTTCTGGATAAGTTCAGCAAAGTAACTTCTGTAAAATATTTTTGTTTTTTTTTCTTTTGATGCAATGACACCCCAGAAAATAATGTATGAATTGTTGTCTTTGTTCTCTGATACCCAGCTTTGGCTGAAAGTTTGCCACTTGCAACACTGGAATTAATATTTCAAAATACTTATGTCTCAACATATACTTAATTGTTGTATGCATTTTGAAGCCTACTTGCTCCTGTATTCACTGTAAACATGTTAACACAATGGCAAGGGTAGTTACTTTTCAATTACAATACATTAGTTACATTGTTACCAATAATGTCCCAGAATTCTTCATTCCTGTGGGATCAGACAGTTCCTATGACAGTATTTTTCACTACTGCTACTACTGTGTGTATTCACTCTCTCAGATAGACAGGCGATATTGCAGCATGCCTGTGTGTGTTGTCACCTTGTGGCATCAGGTGTAGGAGCAGGCCTTGTGCCAACAGCATCTGCCCCGTGCGTAGAACACAACCCCAGCCGCTGTCAGTGGTCAGAGAGCAGCTCCCCAGCTGAGGGAAACCCCGTCTGTACGTCAACCACATGAGAGATGCAAAGGAGCGACGGAAGCTCTCTCTCTCCCCTGACATAGTTACAGAGCCCAAGTTAAAATTATCCCCTGCTTTTAGAAATACATGAATGAGATAAACTCAGAAGCTAGGAGGGCCTACTGCTCAAATGGTCCCCCTAGCTTTGAAGCAAAGGAAAACCTCACCTTGATCCTTGAGCTCATAGGAATTTCCAAGCATGATGACAGGAGAGCTCTTGCTGAAGTGGGATTTCTGCTTCAAGGACCAGCCTGATACATGTGAAGGAAAAAGAGAAACAATTTAATCTCAGAAAAGAAAAGAGAACAGATAGATCTGCTCTTATCACACAGTAACAATAAAGACTAGCTACAATGTCAGATAAGTAAAACAGACCATATTTGACACTGTTCCATGCTGAGACCAATTTGGATTTGAGTTTGCCTCTGTCCTCTGTCTCTCGGTCCTCCCTGCTCACTTCAAGGCACTGAGGCCCAGCAGAGTCAGAGGAGAGGAAAAGCCAGTCGTCCATATGGTCATCTGCAGAGGACTGGTCTGCACAGCAAGCTGAGGATGTGCTGGGATTCATAACAGCTGGGGCTGACCGAGATTGAGCGTGAAAAATTGCTCCTTAGCGCCATAGCAGCCTGTGCAGACACACACAAGTAGGAACATGAAAAAAAACCCCCAATTCTCATTATACATGTGACCCAACAGATGATGGAGCCACTTTCAGTAAATGACATTATTTTGTCTCGAAACAAACACGTTGTGGCACCTAGCTGGAACTGATGTGGTTAATGTTAAGCACAGCAAAGTCAATAATTCTCCATGACAGTGAGGAAAGAAGGAAACCATGTGACTGCACCCTGTGACTCAAGGAATTCCAGAAATGCCAGTTTAGCTGCAGCAGGAGAGGTGCTGGATCCTATTCCTACCCATGTTAGGCCCGATGTATCTAAAATATCACCTTGGAGATATGGGATGGTGGCAACAAGGGACACTCGCGTATTCAAAAACACAGTGTGTGCAGTTACACGGGTATATACAATATACATCAGTAGGGTAATACGTAAAAACATATCTTGCAAATGTATAACATGTCATAATAAACCGTGTATCAAAAACGTTTCCCATTTGAAAATATAGTTTAAAACTGAATTTAAAGAATTATATATGTGCAAAAATGCTGAATTTACTGTGTAGCTCTTTTGTACACAAACATGCTTCTTTATTTTATATTACACAATAAAATCCACATTCATGTAACTTATCTAAAAACCTAAAATGACGAACTTTTTCAAAATGTTTTTAAACTGCTGGTAAAACGAAATGGTTATTTGTCCTCTTTTTACATGATAAATTGATTGATGAACTAATGAAATATGGTAACTATATGATATACATGACATTTATAAGACATAAGCTACTAAAACAAAACTTATTAGTTAGAATACAAAGCAAAACATCAACAGAGCCGCCATAAAAAACATAAACTGTATATTTTACAACCTCTACCCTTCGTATGACTTTTCAATAACATTACATACTACCAACTAAATATAACTCAAGGTCTGCAAACATTTTGTGAGCATAAATGTCACCTGTGTGCAAATTCTCTATATGTCATTCCCAGCCTTTCACTTCTGAGCATCGTACTTCAGAGCTCTTATTGAATTATTAATGCGAGACATTCTTCTTTTTACCTTCACTCGGGCATTATCATTTTTTCTCCTTTAATAAGAGAGAGACTTTGGTTGAATTTCACTGAAGAAGCCCGTCTGTTTCTCGTTTCATTGGCATCAAAGAAACTGCGCTTGATCTTCTCAGAGGAGTGGGTCAATGATTTTGTACCGTCTTCCTGTTTATACAGGTCACGTGTTGGCACCGCTGTGATTGGCCAACAGATGACCAATGATAATAGGCCCCCACACAGTCCCACTGCGCGCCTCCTAGACGCTGTTTTCACTTCTATTTTCATTACAAGTCTGTTCTAAAAAAAAAAGTCAGACAAAACTCGGAGGTGTTTCTTTGCATTTTATTACATTTCTGCACTATAGGCCTTTTTGCATTGGTTTTTCACAACGGTGGCTTGTAAATATGTAGCACTGTTATAGACAACAACAGTCAGAGATTGTTGTCGTTGTTGTTGTTGTTGTTGTTGTTGTTGTTGTACAAAAACACTTGGACAAAGATGGACATGACAGCAATATCACAACTTCAGACTCATGGAATGACAGTGTCAAAACTGCACACAATGGGATAGCCACACACAGATTTGGTAGACTTCTCAGTCTAGATGTAAAATTCTTACATTTCAAAATGAACTAATTTCAGTAATAAAGCAGAAATTCACTATCTGATGACATATAAAATACATTTGAATAAATAAAAAAGTTTAATAAATAGAAAAATAACAAAGTAAATAAATAAAAGACATGTAAATAAAAAATATTTGACACCAAATAAAGTGCAATTTTCTCACATCACACACAAAACACTGGTGTTTAATGTTAAAACATCTGGCTAATGTCTGTTTAAACCACCACATCATAATGGATAAAATAAAGACTCTTTAAGCTAAGACTCAGGCTGCAAAACTCTTCTGAAATTGATCTAAATGTCTTCATCGACAAAATAAATTATGCATCAGAATTATAATGTATGAGATGGAAAGTTCCACAGACAGAAGACATCAGATTTCTAATTAAATCTAACACTAATCAGTGATTTAATTTCATGAGCTGACCTTTTTCTTGTAACTCAGGAGCTTTCTTTTGGTGTCATGTGATGTCGTCCACAAGGTGGCAGCCTACGACAAGTCTGAGCCTGATGTCTCAAAACTATCAAGATCATTTTAAGTACACACACAAGAACAAACAGGACCTCACCATCAAGATGCTCTCAACAAATCTAATCCTGGCTTCGTGTATAGCCTACTACTATATCACTGACAAGGGTGCTCAGTTTTACTGAAACTGGGCACTGTAGGTTTGCATATTATCATACATTTAACTGTAAACAAACAAAAAATCACATTATCCCTAAATAAAAACATTGGCATTTTCCTTCACACGTGACATTATACAATATACCGTACGTCTGCATAAATAGAAAAGAGTGAGTGACAGAGCATTTCTAGCCTATTCTCCATTAAGTGCTAGTTTCATTATGGTTTTTGCGCACTTTTTGTCCTCTTCACCATCTGAACACACTAATCTATTCACCTAGTAGCCAAAAATATATAATTGCACATTTCACTACGATCAATGGAGACAACTTTTAAAACAAAATGTGTTTGCTTGGCTTATTGCAACCCTTTCCTTCATCCTCTTTTCTTGTCTACAGCAAAATGTAAACTTAGTAATTGGGGACACCAAAAGTGGTATCATTAGCACATTGCATAGTGTCCCTGTGCAAGTTCATCTAATCTACCTTGATTCCACTGGGATTCAGCCCTTAAACCGATCTGAGAGAAAACCAGCCGATTCACCCTCTAACTCCATCACTGCAAGCATTTTGGTATCTTCGTCCAGTTTCCATAAGCAGTTTGTTATATTCTTCATTACATGGCAAGTCTTTCTGTGCCTAAACGCTTTTGTAACTAAACGTTATGGCAATACAGTATGTGTTGTACTTTTACAATTTCAACTGAACTAAATGATGGCACTAGAACTGATCTGGACTGTGAGTAATGCCCGTTTATAACAGAATCCTGCCTGTTTATACGTAGATAACAGTATGCCTGCGGTCGGTTGAAAAGTTGTTCACAGTGTTCACTACCTTAAGGTCTGCTTTATATTTTCTCTTTAAATATTCTTTCATTTTCCATGTACAATGCCAAACATGCATTAAGACATATGCTTTTTTTTAATATATATACAACACATTGTGATGAACAGAACATACACGGGCCTACATTATGATACCATGTGCACACATTTTCCAACTGATGCTTCTTTGTTCTTGATCTTTTTTTTTTTGTCTACATGTCACATGTCATCTATTTGGTGTTTTTTTCTTCAGGCATTTATGTTTTCACTTCATTCAAAGGTGTAAAGTCAAGTTGATTCATGATATGTCAGTATGACGCTACAGTAAAAGGCATTGCATGGGAGAGTCTGACCCTTTCTGAAGCTCCTTTATCATGAATGGTGCTTAGAGCTGCGAGCGTTTCCCTTATCTGATTGGACGGTGACAGCACTTGGTGAGGATGCTGTCTGAGCCCCCCGACGGCCACTTCCCGTCGAAGCCTCTGGTTTTCCTGCTGTGGTTCCCCGCTTCTCCTCACTTGACTTGGAGGTGTCTTTTGCCTTGGTCCCCTCTTGTGATCCCCCCCCTTTTATGGGTGCGAGTACTGTTTTGGCCACACTCGTGAGTTGAGTAACAAAGCTGGCTTTATCCCCCGGAGACACAGGGCGTGACTTGCTCGAGCAGGGTGAGGCTGCATTAGAGGAGGGTGACATGGGATTCTCTTCCAGGACCTCCAGATGTGCCCTCTCCTCTTTGGCCCCACGATAACTGCTTGACACCTTCTCCACCTTGGATCTGGGTGCAGCTGGAACATGGGCTGCAGCTTGGGTTTGAACCTGGGTCGGAACCGGGGGTGCAGGTCCTTTAACCTTAGACGTCTCAATTTTTTTATCACTACCACTGATGCCTCCTTTCTCTTCTGTCTCTGTGCCTTTACGCTGCTTGGTTTGCTCTGGAGTTGATTTCTGCATGTTACCTTTCTCTGGACCCCCAATGCCTTTTGCTTTCTCCACAGTCTTCTCCAGAGCTTTACTTGCAGAGCCACTGTCTGTCTTTGCATTCTGCTTCGCACTATCTTGTTGCTGCAGGCTCTTTGATGTGACTGGAGTAGAGCATTTCTCACTGACTTTACTCTTAGAGACTGTTGCCTCAGAACTCGGAGTGCTTGCACTTGGAGGTTTGTCCCCAGGGCTGGACTTGGTCTCTGAAGTGGACTGAGCCGGCACTGAACTAGACTTGGTCTCCACTGCAGCAGCACTTACGTTACTCTTTAAAGCCTCAGCAGTGGATAATGTTTTACTTGTGTCAACAACATTGGTCTTGGACTCAGCTTTAGGCATTTTGCTCTCAGTTTGGGACCCAGTGAGCTCAGATGCTGTTGTTTGAGTATCTTTCTCTCTCGATGTGAGCATTGTGTCACGGCTGAGTGGTGACTCCTGCCTTCCCAGCCTCCTAACAGGCTTCAGGCCTCCAATCTCGCCTCCCATGGGAGGAGAAGGGGAAGACGATGATGAAGGAGATGGCGGAGCGGGTCCATTCTCTCCCTCCATCTCAAGCAGACTTTGCAGGCTATGCTCACAGTGGAAGGATTCTCTCCTGTAGTCCCCATGTGTCACCTCCAGGCTGTGCTTACGTAATGACACTCCACCTGTCAGAGGAGAGGGCGACGATGATGATGAAGAGGAGGAAGGCAGAATAGGTGCTCCTAGCTTCTCCGCCGACTGCACTCTTTGCAGCAGGGGAGATCTAGGGGGCTCAGCGCTCTTGGGACGAGGGCGGGCAACAGGAGGCGAGGAATGCAGCTTGGCAGGAAACATCTGTGTGGTGTTGGAGCTCCCTACAGTGTGGCCGCTGAGAGGCGGGGGAGAGGAAGTGGTTGGGGAGGGGGTGTGAGCTAGGGGGGACAAAGGGATGTTGCCAGCAGATTTGCAGCGCGCAGAGCGGTATTGGCGGTGAAGTTTGGGGGACAGGCCATGCAGAGAGCTGGGCCTCATGTGGTGAGAGGCTGCTGGGGAGTTAGGGGTGCTGGATGCCGGAGAGCTGCTCTGGGAGGAGTTGCCTGAGGAGAGAAGAGGAAATAAACTTTAAAGTTTTTGATCACAATATCTCAACATTGTATATTTGTGCAGTCAGGAATTTTTTTCTCACAGTAAAAGGCACTGATGTGTTTGAGATTATATAAGACAAATGATAGGAGCAAGACTGAAAATCAAAGAATGGCTAAAAATGTTACAGACTTTAATATACTGCATTTGTCTTGTTTTTAAAATATATCATCGCAACTAAGTATTGTTTTCTTGGCCTAGCATACACGTATTCTAGGCCTTCCATACTGACCCAGGTAAGGGGATTCGAGAGTAGAGCGCAAACTCTGAGTGGGTGAGCGGGCGGAGAGGCTGTGGGTGGGGGAGCCGGGTAGACTGTCTCCAGAGGACAGAGAGCGATTTAACGAGGAGAGGCTCCGGCTGGTGTGGAGCAGGTTGGACTGCTTGGTGATTTTCCTGAACAGGGAGCTGCGCTTCTTACTGAAAGAAAGAAAAAATGATATAGTGATGATAATAAAGGCATATTAAAACATTAAATAAAAAGTCTTGTCTTGTATTCTGCAGTAACGCACTCTTGTCCCTCTTTGGCTCCTGTTCTCTTGCTGCGCCGTGCCATCTTGGATTTATAGCTGGACTTGCGGGCAGGACCCACTTTTATAGAGGTGTTCTCAAAGGGAGTAGTTGTAACTGTCACCTTGTTTCCACTCTGAAGATGATATATATTTATATGACTCATGTTATTTTATTAGCAAATTTTATCTGAAACGTCTTTAAAAAAATAAATTAGATAAACAGATAAATAGATCTCACCTTCAGGATGAGCTCCACCACCTCTGTATGGACCAGACCGTGGACTGACTCCCCGTTTACATGAGTGATGAGATCACCTGCACTAAGTCCAGCCTCCTGGGCGGGGCCGCCATCCTCCACATGCTGTGAGTAGAACAAATTTAGAAACAGATTTAGCCACATGGACAGAAAAGCTGTTTATCTGTGTGTTGAAAATCAACAAAAACTCAACAAAAACAAACAAAATGATAACTCTGGCAGTAACATCTAAGTTCCACAATCAAAAAGATGAATCACACTGTGCTTATAGTTCGAAACATGTTGCTATTTCTGGAAAGGTTGGCAAGCATGTTTCAAATACCCATTCTACCTGGTGTTCCACAGGGTTCCATACTTGGACCTCTCCTTTTTCATTCAGCCAAATTGTATAACAAAATGGTGTATAATTCATTGCTAAAGCACTCTGAGCTGTACTGCATATATGAAAGGTTCTATACAAATAACTTTTATCATTATGATTAGTTAACATATTTCTTTTATAAGTTTGCAAAGTAGAGCCACTGAGAACTCTGCATACTGTAAGCTCTGCTCTCTCACCCAGACCATGTGATGTACACTGTAGACATCACCATCTCCTATGTAGACTCTGATTGCGCGGAGGGTGAAGCCATACTTCTTCCCAGAGCGGTAGATGGTGATTGGAGAATGCAGTACGTTGACCATTGGAGAGTAGTCTCGGCTGGGAGAAGAGTCACGGGAGGAGGGGTTGGACGAGAGGGAGCGAGGAGACATGGGGCTTGCTAGAGGTGAGGCTCCATGTTGCTCCACTGAGGAGAGAGGGATGGAGTTAAGGATACGGTACAGGATTTATTTCTATGATATGTTTTTACAGTTAATTTGCTAATGCAATATGATACATGCCTTTACCTGCAGGAATGATGACAGACAAAGCAGTAGCAGAAGCAGATTTGATAACTTTGGTTCCTGGTCGTGAGCTACGTTTTTCTCCATCAGCTGAGAGCTGCTGGTGGCGAACCCTCCGCAGCACCAGGTCAGTGGTGGCCCCACGGGGCCCCTGTGTGTCTGGAAGTCCCAGAACAGTAGCACTGGCTGGTAGAGGCAACGATGCATCAGCAGGTCTCAAAAGCTTATCTGTTGCATGGTGGAGACATGAAACCCAACAGTAAATAAATTCTCTTTACATCTACAGGTTTATACAGGTTTAGAGTCACAAATCAAATTGTTCAGTGAGGCTTCATCCCTTCTTACCTCCAGCTGTGAACCCATTGCTGTCTTTAAGGAATGTTCTCAGATCACCTTGTGAGGAGATGGCACCCATGGCTCCTTCCAGGGAAGCCCCCCTGGCCTTCACTGAAGGCTGCCTGCTGGGGACAGGCAGCTCAGAGTCGACCTCCAGAGGGGAAGCCAAGCGGTGTGTATCCATGAGGGCAGAGAAGCGTCTTCGGGCCCCTGATGGTGGGCTGGAGTCGCTCTCAGTGAAGGAGGACTCAGAGCAGGACAAGCGCTTCCTGAAAAAACACAAAGAAAAGATATGAATGGAACCCTACAGCCAGTGTGAATGTCATTTAAAAAGACAGTTAACACCAAAACACAATACAAGTACGTTTTACTTTTTACTCAGAATGCTATCCATATTTCAAATCAGATAATTTTGGATATACTGTCAGTGGCATTTTGTTTGTGGAAATCTAATCACCAAGAAATTACGTCTGAAAAGCATACACATATTTCTCCTAACAGATTTAATTTCAACTTTATTTTACATTAGACCGTCTAAAATGGCTTCTCCACTATTTTTTGTATGCTGCACTCACATTTCAGGTGATCCAGTCCTCCAGCTCTTGTCCCTGAGAGTGAGGCTACCCAGGCTTTCCCTCTTAGCCACTCGATCCTCCCTGGGGACCTTGTGCTCTCGTAGAGTCACGGTGGGAGGTTTATGCTCCAGCTGAGACAGATGCTCCATACTGCTATACACCTGCAGGTCCACACAAGGAGAAAGTCACATTTTTTTTGGAAATGATTGTATTGTTATGTGGACTGCTGAGTAACCATGGCCATTTTAACACCTCAAACATTCCCTTTCTAGAAAAAAATAGAGTAAGATGCAGGTCTGACCTTGCTGAAGCGAGGGGAGCAAGATGAAAAGCGATGTATCTCCACAGGCTCGTCATCATTGGTATCATCCTCATCGTATGACTGCACATGATGGTAGCGCTCAGAGCGGGCTGATGAGGAAAAGTAACGATATTATTGCAATGGGCACAAATTCAGTGAGCAGTGGTATTATCTTTCTCTCTGTGGTTCTTTCTGCTGATCTCACTGCTCATACTAACACACATAAAAAGCTACAGACACTGGCCCACATTCCATGAGACAGAAGAACTCACTGTGCACTTTCAAGTTAACCTACATGCTGAATTTACACTAATACCTGCCTCTCTGCATTTACAGTGCTTATCATGGTCGGCGTGAGACTTAATGAGGGTGTTGTGGTGACAACGGTGATGATTCATAAGACCCTGAGCTGTTTGGATGAATAAAAATGTCCTGAGCTTAAATGGATCTGTGGTGTGTGCCTGCAATGTAATTTTTATAGAGGATCATGGATTCCCAACAGTGGACTTACTGTCAAAATAACTGGTGTCTTCCTCTGACTCGAGGTGAGGAATAAACTCTGCCTTCTGTCTCAGCAAGCTGTTCCAGTCCACCTCTGTGAAGAAGGGGTGCTGCTTCACTTCAAAAGCACCACCTAGGGGGCACAGGAAGGGAATTAGAGAGGTGTACAATATATAAGGAGAAGGAGAGAGGTTTAAAGACAGATAGGTAATAACTAGAGCCTCGAAGGAAGTAGAGGTACTTTGACCCTGACAGAAGTTGACTTACTTGGGTAAACTGAATCTGTATGCCTACATGCAGGATAAATTATTTACATAGTCAGCTAAAAGTAATAGATAGTTGAAATGACTAGAAGTAACAGATAAACAGTAGTTAGCTAAAAGTAATAGTTGAAATAGCTAAAAGTAAAAGATGGTTGCAACATCTAGCTTCTGCTGTTAGTAGTACGAATGGACCGAACCAAAACGTCCAGTTTAAAATAAATTCAAATTAACACATTTGAAACATGATGTTGCTTAAAGGGAACTTGAGTTCATCTGACAGGGCTGTGGGGTTATGTCTGAAAAAGAAATGTTGGGAAACACTGTCCTAGGTGACTGACCTGTGCCCAGTCGAACCAGTGGATTCGTCTGCAGGAGGGAGGAGATCAGATGCTGGGCGTCAACAGGGAGAGCCTCATCCCCTTCAGGCCACACTATGTCATCTACAAGATACAGCAGAGAGAGGTGGAGGACATTAGGGAATACATTTTTGATGTAGAGGTGACGAAAGTGTGAGAAAGAGGGGAGGTGAAAGACAAGAGGCAAGAAAGGATGGGTACAGTTACCATTTGGTTGGTCTATTAGCAATGTACAGTGTGTATATACTGCACTATATATCCATCAAAAAATAAGGATCCCACTCAGACCCTTGATTCCTCACCTGTAATGACCTGTCCAAACAGCTCCTCTGGAGTGTCTCCAAAGAAAGGCACACAGCCCACCAGGAACTCATACAGGATGATGCCCATAGCCCACCAGTCCACTGGCTTCCCATAACCTTGACGAAGAATAACCTCCGGAGCAATGTACTCTGGAGTTCCACACACCTAAAAGAACAACAATAACACTTTAGCTGATCAGATTTTTGAAGAAGCCATTACTTTGATTTGTTTGTATAAAGGTTTGTGAATTTTCACATTTAATTTATAGTAGGAATAACAGAGATTATGTAGAGTTCACTCAAATTCACACTAAGATTATTCTAAACCAGCTAGTAATACCAGATTACTTTCTGCCTGGTATAAAACTACAGTATAGTATAGTTGTAAGTGGTAGACAGTTGACACTGAGCGAGGGGCACTTGTGCAGGGAGCATGCACATTTTAACCTAGCCAAGTAAATCACTGCAGAAATGCCAAGACAAGATGAAAGCCCAGGTGAGCGTTTTCATGTGCAGATGGGTATGCTCTGAATGCACAACACATTTCTGGCCACAATGCACGCACAAGAAATAATGAGGCTTAGATTCAAAGCACAAACACTGAATGAAAGGCTTGAGAAAATAAACCTTGCCTACAAGAGAAATGATTATAATGATTGAGGAAATACTGGCCTATTGTTCTGCCAACTGTTAACGGTTTCATTTTTTTCATGCTTCAGATATGCCTGGCACACAATGACAGAGAATATCTTTGCATAGAAATGAAGACATCAAAGGACATTTCATATTTAATCTTTGCTTGGATCATACTGGGGTTTAACAGTCTGCACTGTAATACTGCCAAAAAGACAGCTATATTGCACATAATAATTTGATTTTATTTAAATTATTTTTACCTAAAAGTCCAGGTAAATTAAAATTACTTCAATAAAAATCTATAATGTAAAAAAAATACATTTGAATTGGAATTTGAGTATACAGTGTAGTGGCGATGTTCTAATTTGCATGTTGTCCTTGTCATACCTGTTTATCCAAAAACTCCCGAGTATCCTTCTCTATGTGTCCTTCATACAAATTGGTGGTCAGACTCATCAGACCCATCTTAGACAGGCCGAAGTCTGTCAGCTTGATGTGGCCCATTGAGGTAATCAGGAGGCTGAAAATAGAGACAGTATAATTTAAGCTCAAACTACACAAGCCTTATTTATATTATTTTGAAATAGCAATGTAATAGTAATAAAATAGATTGTGTCTAGCAATGTATTGTCACAATTTGTATGATGTTTTTGCAACAGTTTGATGAAAACTAACTCTGTCTTACTTGTCAGGCTTGAGATCACGGTGGACAATGCCATAGTTGTGTAAGTACTCCAGTGCTAGGACAGTTTCTGCAAAGTACATGCGTGCCATCTCCACCGGCAGAGCCCCGATGTTCTTCAGCAGAGTGGCACAGTCTCCACCTGCCAGCAGAATACATTATTTGATTAGTCTTGCTGCTGACATCAGCAATTACCATGAATGTGTCCTGGTACCTCTTGTCCCAGACCATTTTCGTTTCCATTTAGGCTGATGAACAACACGCACAACAGAACCACATGCTTGAATTAATGAGGTTTTTGTGACTTAACTTCTGTGAATTATGTATGATTGTACTTAGTCAATCCTTATATATTCAATGATATCTGGCACATTAGTATATACTTCATTTTCACTGGGCAGCTGGAGTATATTCATGACACTGAATATAAAAACATATGAACAGCTTATGCAAAGGCTCAGATCATTCAAGTACCAATGACGTAGGCCTATTATAACATAGATGTACTTGTCAGTCACTAACTTTGGTCCAGACTGAAATATGTCAACAACTATTAGATGGATTGACATGACATTTTGTACAGACGTTCATGTCCCCTCCAGGATTAACTGAAGTAACTTTGATGAATCCCCTGACTTCTCATACAGCATCACCATCAGGTCAAAATTTTTATTTGTCCCATCAGCCTCGGCTGTAGTTTGTGTTTAGTGGTAATTAGCAAATGTTAGCATGGAAATGATACATGTGACATCAGACATCTATCAAACTGCCACTGCCAACTAAACTGTGCAAAGATTTAATACTTATTTTTTTGTTTTCCAAGATCTTTCTGGAACTGTTTCACTACCACCCACAATTAATTAAAACACTCTTTGATTGGCTCCTCCATTTCAATTGTGCATTGCACTGTGGGAGAATAGTGTGTGTCAACAGCACACACAAAAATCTTTTTTTTTTTTTTTTTTTTTTTTTTTTAGTATTTAGATTGATTGTATGCATATGTTCTAGTTTGGTTATACCTAATGTTGGCACTTTTCCAGTTTGAATACACTACAGACTCAAAACTTGTTTAGAACTAGTATGTAGTATGGATTTATATCCATATTCTCACCTTCAACGTACTCCATGACCATGCAGAGGTGCCGACGGGTTTCAAAGGAACAGAACATGGAGACGACGAAGGGATTCTCTGCAAAGGTAAGGATGTCTCTCTCCACAAAGGCCTGCTGGATCTGGTTCCTCAGGATCAGGTTCTGTTTGTTAATCTTCTTCATGGCAAAACGCTGACGTGTCTCCAGGTGGCGGACCAGATACACAGCGCTGGTACAAACAGAGGCACACATTATTTTCACTTTCTGGCCTCTGTGTTGCTTGTAAAATCTATTAGTGTCCATGCCTCACTAACAGATGTAAAAATGAGTCACTTGCATGTCAACACATGGTCATTAGTGGAGTAAACAGGACGTCCTAATGCTGCACTCACCCGTATGCTCCGTTACTGATCAGCTTGATGGTCTGGAAGTCTGCTTCCCCTGGTGGTTTGATTGCTCTGATCTTACCCTATGAATCAAAGATCACAATACAGTGATTAAACATGATCAAAGACAAACAAAATTGCTTATGCATACATTAATAACTTAATCTCTTAACAGGTGCGAAAACAATTCACTCTATCTTTGGTGATACACATCTCAGCAGGGAGAGGCTGTTTAGATTCAAATCGTCTGTACTGATAAGTGTAAAGCAGCTTCTGTTCTGCTCTGTACCCCCTCCCTCTCCTCTATGTTTATCTACTTAGCTTAATTTTGGAAGTTGGAGGCATGCCTAATGTTAGAAGGATGGCTCACAGATTCAAGGAGAGGGGTATCCTGTTTTTGTGCTTCAGCATATTGTAGCTAAATTAAATGGATAAAAGCATGTATGCCAAGTCATTAGCAGATGAAGCAGACATTTCCAATGAGAGCAACAAGGAGCTCATGCTGTCAAAGGAAGGAAAAGGGCGGATGAATGTGAGGAGCACTGGAGAAATGACCAGATTGCAGATGATCTTGAATCTCACCTCTGTCGAGTCATCAGTTTCAGGTGTTAGCGGTCCCTCGCTGTCATAACTATCGAGGTTTACCATCTCTGATGACAAACACATGTAAATCAGCTGAAAGTTAATTTATTTTCCAGATAGTTAAATCTGTGTGTTGCACATAGTTTCTGTCTCTCACCTTCAATAGGGTCTCTGGTCAGTCCAAGCTGGCTGATGATGTAACGAGGAATGTCAGTTTTCATCAAATGACCCTCCTTGGCGTGGTCCTCCGCTGCCTCCAGCAGATGGTAGAACTCCTCAGGGTTAAACTCCTGGAAAGCAAAGTGTCAACACATTCATCTCCAGGTGACTATATCCCTGTAGAATCACCCTGACTGACCCTAGCAGTTGTTCCAGGAATTGTTTCTGGAAGACAACGCCACTTGGGATTGAACCCGACATGTTGTATTGCAGAGGAGGGTTATATCCATCGTACCACTGATGCAATTTGGGGAGCACTGGCTGCTGAGCCAAACCTGGTAACAATGTCAAAAAAAATGTGCAATGGATAACGACACACTGTAATCCAAATGCAGTGACATGCAGAAAATGAGGGTGGAATTAGATTGATGAATCAATTCTCCGTGTCACTGTTTCAGCTGTCGGTCATAATCAAAAAAACTGCGTCAGTGTGGCATGACTCATCGAGGGGGACACAAGATTGATACACAGTTATGAAACACAGTCACACTGGGTTACCCAGACACACACACACACACACACACACACACACAGACACACACACACACACATACACACAAACGTAGGCATCCTCCAGCTTTAAATGACACGATGGTCACAGTCTGTCTGAGTCCGACTAGAAGGCAGCTGAGCAGCAGGGGCCCGCTGCCTGGTATTAGTAGTACTGTGGCAGAGCAAAATTTAATCTAAATGCAAATGTCTTCACCATCTAGACAGACTGGACCAGCTTTTTATACTTAAGAGTTTAGTGTTTGCTTGTTTTGATTTTCTCCCCCTGCTGTGTAATACATCGGAGTGCTTAAATGTTTATAATGGGCTAACAAATCAGTATCTGTTCTCATGTTTATTTAAAGAAAATCAATTTGTCTTAAGTCACAAGTGGGACATGAACTGTGAAATGATTTGTGATGAAAGTGGGGCTGGATGAGGATTGTGAACATCCCAGCAGAGTTTTGTTAATGATGGATAAAGACTGTTTATTTGTGTTATCTTACAAGACACTCCAGAAGCCTGGCAGGTCGAGAAATGATGATGAGGAGCTTCTTCACCAACTCTGTGACGAAGGCTACTTCAGAGCTCTCTGAACGCTCCCAGGCCTGGCAGAGAGGGACACATACATGCAGACAGAGAGGTAGAGAGATAATACATGAAGAATATGATAACATTATTATAAAAGCCATACAAAAGTAATACACAGACAGAGCACTACCATACTGACACATTCGGTCAGTTCAAAGAGAAACAGAAAGGCAAAGTGACAAAGGCTGAACAAGCATTCAGAAAGCTGTGAGATAAAAGAATATCTGATCACAGCAGATACAATCAAACTAAAATCAGGCTACCAAGAGAAATCACAGCGATCTCATCAAGCCGTCAAAATGGCGTTGTTGATGAAACTCCCTGATACCCGTTATCTGCTCTGGCAAATCACAAACACAATTAGCCTCAATTTACTGCAGCTGTTTCAATCTTATCTCTCACCAAAGGCATCAAACATTTGAATGAAATTAGAAGGTTTGAGCTGAATCTATCCATCAATAACCTTCCACGGCTTCATATCCAAACTAGCAGAAGATAAATGTATTTGTCTCTGTGTCTGCTTTGGTTATGATTCATTTTATAGTTGTCGTCTAACACATGCTCTTTACAAATGAAATTAAAACCAAAACTATAGTGTTATGCAAATTAGGGCTGGGTATCATTACACATTTTTTCTTACTTGTGGATACCTGAGTTTCCATATCAATACCTGAATGATGCAGTTTCAATACCTTACTTTGAGATATAATCATATTTTTCAAAACTTTGAAAAGAACTTTGCCTAAATAATAATAAAATTAGCAAAGTTTTTAATTCAAACATATTTGACTTTGACATATTTTATCATCAATCATATCATATACATCACATACAATATATCATATATTTGAGCTCTTTAGCTTTGCCAACTATGTTCAACTATGTTCAACTATGTTCACTAGCTAGTCGCTAACTTTGTCTGTCTGCTGTTTGGTGCTGGGCAGGTCGTGTAAATAGTTTTTTATCAGAGCTTTTTCGGCTGAAAACAGCTTTTTCACTCACATTATGAAGCAGCTTCTCCAGATTCTCCTGCAGCTCAAAGAAGTAGACAGACGTGATGAGGCCCTCGCAGGCTTTGGTCAGGCAGTCTCTGGCCAACTCTGCGATCTGGTGGTGGATGAAGCTGAGGACTCCGTCAGCCAGAGGAAGAACATTTTCAGGAGAGTAAGCCTGGATGAACTCAGCCAGCCTCTCCTCCATCTGTGCTGTGGCCTGATGGCATGAGATGACAGGACCAATATGTAAGGTCAAAGAGAAAAGATGTGCAGGAGAAAATGGTGAGAATATGAGAATAGAGTGCAGTTGCAGAGATTAGGTTTAGAAAAGATTGAATTTCTTTCAAAGACTCAGAATTATGAGACAGAAAGTTCAGAAAGTTATTTAATTCATGACCCAGACAGTGTGGCTGTGCTGGTTTACACTTCCATTGAATGTAATTCTTTTCCATTTGACTTGTGTCAGAACAAGCCCAAAGAGCTTTTACCTCGGATGAACTCCAAAATATAGTGCCCAATTTCCTAAGGCTAGATTTTTATCACTGTAGAAGCTTTCAGGCCATTTCCTTTTGATACCAACCTCAGCCCGCCAAGAGAGTGAAAGGGAGAAAAATGAGGAAAAGAAGAAATCACTTTTGTTTCACTGTTCATAGCTGTGGCTTTTATAAATGCCGTGAATAAACGTAATATTTTCTCCGACAGGGTGAAAGGTGTCGCAGTGTCATGTAATCTTGTTTGCTATGGTTTAGCAGCTCCCATACCTATTTTAGATGCATGATATCAAACCATCATTTACACAAATCTCTGAACATATTTAATCATAAATCATTTCCCTTTTCAGTTCTGACTTTATGGGATTAGCCGTAATAGTTTATGGGATTAGATTAATTTTTGTGGATTGAAAGATTGATTTAATGCTCTGTAGACTTGCACATTTTTATGACATACAATGATATCTATCATGAAGCAGCTTTGTGTGTGTGTGTGTGTGTGCGTGTGTGTGTGTGTGTGTGTGTGTGTGTGTGTGTGTGTGTGTGTGTCCCACCTTTGGAAAGCGCTCCTTGTACACATGGTTCATCATGACTATCTCATTATCATAGCAGGAGGAGGAGCGTCCTGGGCTGGAAGGTAAAAGAGACAGAAATGGAACAGTCAAAATGATTTTGGCTTTTCCACCCAAAACACTGGACTGAAATCAGTTCTATATATTAGGTTCAGTAAAGAACACGTCTGAAATCGCTTAAGATTAGATAAATGCTTAAAAAAACAATACAAAGAAAGTTATTACTTTAAAATAAAAAGAGAATGACATAGAAAATGAAATCGAGAACATCATTAAAAGGAAATTTCAACAGGAGGTTATATAAAAGCAATAACAAGATCAACCAGGGGCAACCCCTGTAAATCTGCTTTAAAAGAGGATAGTGTTTTTGGGCAGCTGAAGCTGCTGTTTAATCTCATGGGTGCTGCTGCTGACCTGAGACTGCGGGAGCGTGGGCGCATGTGGGGAGAGCAGCGGCCCCCATCATCATCTGTGATGCTCTCAGTGCTGCCAAAGTGCTTGGATAAGAAGTGGAGCTCATCCATGGTGGGCTGAAAGGGCAGCTGGTGCAGCCGCTCCTGAGAGGAGCTTGACGACTGGTAAACGTAGCGATAGAGGAGGAAGAGGAAGAGGAGGGGAGGTGAGAGCACAGGGTGGAGGAGGAAGAGGAAGCAGACGAGGACGGGGAGAGGAGGAGAAACAAGAATATTAGAGTGGTTGAAGTGAAAGTTGGAAGGATCAGAAAGAGAAAGTGCCAGAAAATTCATGAGAACAAAATATGACCAACTGCTTATAACAGCAACTGTCCCCCTTATTTATCTGCCTCTGACTGTAAGATGATAAGTGAAGCAACTAATATATTACATCATCTCTGAGAGTTAATTATCACAGTATTTTGTACACTACAGTTGTCATTTCTTGTGGACTTCCCCAAAATACAACACACACACACACACTCTCTCTCTCTCTCTCTCACACACACACACACACACACACACTCTCTCTCTCTCTCTCTCTCACACACACACACACACACATACACACACACCAAATCTCATCACCTAATTTGCCTTCATCAAAGCAATGACACCTGGACCTCCTCACTCACTTTGCTAACTGAGAGATCGATCACTGATCCATCACAGGTGACAGACTAATTGAAAACAGTCAGACTTAAAAGGGTGGATGGAAACTCCATTTTTCCTTGTCTGTTTCATGCATGTCAAGGCTCTGCACTGTATTTAAGTTGTTCTGCCTATCAATATCTCTATCCACTTTCTTGGTAAGAAAGTGTATCAGGAAGTGCTGATCTGTTAGATGCTTTGTTAGCATATTTTTTAGTGTTTTTGCACCGTTTTTCCCTGAAAGCATCACCAGGACTGTGACATCTATTCCTTGGATTTTGGATGAGGGATTTATCTTTAAACTCATAGTTCACCTGGATTATGACAGCTGAACAGAGGACATTGTTAGGATAGATTTTAGAAATGAAAAATGAGGGTGACATGTCTCCCATGTTCACAGTATGGCCTGTGCTCAGTTTCAGAAGGTCAAGCAGAGGCGACTTTAGTGTGGTTACAATTGAAAGAATACATTTTGGGGAATACGCTTATTCACTTTTTTTTGCTGAGAGTTAAATAAGAAGATTGAGGCCACCCTCATGGTTGTACAGTACATATAAAGCTGGCAGCTGATTGGCTTAGCTTGACAAGCTAACTAATCTCATTTGTTAGAGTGTAAAAACAACACCTTACAGTTTTACAGGGGGTTATGGGCCCGGTTAGCTGTTTCCAGTCTTTGTGCTAAGCTAACTGTCTACTTAGCAGTCTCATATTTAGTGCACAGACTCACAGCAACAAAATGATTAATGAGGTATTAAGGCATTAAGGTAAGAATCTGTGAGATTTGTTCGCAAGTGAAGGTTTTGCTGGTAAATTCAACATACATGAAACCATGGTGTCATTCAGTGATAGAATTTGAAAATGTTTTAGATTATTACTTTAAACGAAACAGGAAATTCAGGAGCAGAAAGTTATCTGTTCAGGGAGTTGAAGGAAGCACTGGGCACCACAGCTCAGCCTGATTCATAAAAGCATAAAAGTCTAAGCATTAATTTCAATGAAATATCCTGTTTCTAATGATAGTATCTGGATATATTTAGGCCATGGTGAAATTACTGTGGAACAAAGTGTGATCTATCTCATAGCAGCGTCTCCTCTTTATGCCACGTTTCTCATATCCCTCTCATCCCACTGGCCTGGCACTCATCATTTTCCCCTCCTCTACTCCTCCATCCATCCATCTAACCCTCCATCTACAGCCAGATGGAGAGTAGGAACCAGGCCTCTGACGTTACTGTTACGCAACAAGACACACTAAAAGGCACTACAGAGAAGTGGAGACCATGGTGGAGATGGACAACGTTGAAATGTATTGTGTGTTTTAAGTGAATGATTTGAAGACTGATGATGAAGCTTTGTATGAACTCTAAACAATAAATAAATAAAATTGAGTCTTAGCATGGTCAGAATCTGTCAAAAGATGCAAAAGCAGGCTCTAGAGCTTACATCTGTGCCAGTTTCAGTTATTTATGTCAGTGGTTCCTGACACCACCAGTCACCATGGAATTAATTATAACCTGTATGTTATTTAACACTATTAATTATATAAAATTAGAGGTAGTTACAATATATTTTTATACAGTTAAATTGTAATTGTTTAGGTTGCTTTGGTCAAGTTTGCATTTGTACTACTACCAATTAGAGTGGCTGCCAATGGATGTTTCAACCATTTATCCATTACTTTTAGCTAACTATTTGTTATATTTTAGCTAGTTGTTGCTATCATTTAGCCATTACTTTTCACTAACTATATTTCACGTGTTTACTCATCAACTCTCTTTAAGCTAACAATTGCAACTGTTTGTTATTTTCGTTAACTATTTCAACTTTTCCAACTGTTTATTTGTTACTTTTAGCTTATTATTGTTTAGCCGTTTACTTTTAGCTAACTATATTATTACTCTGGGGTGCCCTGCTTGGGATTAACTGATTTAGGTGATGAGAAGGAAATTAAGTTACTTACTGTTGAGCTGGGAGTGTTAGTACCATACCCAGAAGAGGGCAAAGATGCTAAAGACCAGCGGCGCCCATCCGCTCTGCAGAGAAGAAAATATGTAACCATAATATGTTAGTATATACTATACATTCATTCATTTTCCTATAATATCCAGATCATATTAGCTTGGCTGTATTGCGTTTCTGTTTTTAATATTCCACAGACTAAAAAATATTTTATTGAGCTGAAATGAATCACTATACCCCACCTATGGCTATTTTTGCTGCCTGTGAAATAATAAATGTGCCTGTAAGACAAAACCCTGACAACCTAATCTCACATGCTACTTGGACCCATCTCAATTTCAGTGGCACAAAAAAAAAATATATATATATATAAAAAAATATTCAGAGGGTCAGTGACTTATATCACATCAGGTTTGTACCGGGAGCCTTCCTTAGTGAGGACAGCAAAGGGACTCAGATTCATTGTGCCTCTGTGTGCCTCAATCGCACAGTGACAGGCAGGCAGACAGATCTGATAAATGAGGACAGAGGATTTACAGGAGCACCAGGCTCCCAGAGCCTCCAGTCCCAGTACAGTGTCTGACTTAGAAGAGGTAAATCTAATTGGCCCTCTTCACATACATCTCTGCCTATGGAAGGCTTGAGAGCGAAGCCTCGCTCTTGTTAATACTGCGACCAGACCATTCTTTTAAAGCTTACACTATTACACTCAATTTGGCTTCTCTTAAATACAATCTTAGGGCTTCAGCAACATAATATAATTTTTTCTTCTTGTTATTTTTAACATTACCCAGAAGATCTCACTTTTTTTTAGAACAATTCCTAAAATAAAAAAATCATAAATCATTCACATTCCAATTTTCTTTTCAAATAAGGATTTATAAGTAAGCAACAATACACAAACAGTGTTCTGACATACATAAACATCATGGTCCATTTGTGTACGTCCACTATTTTCTATATTGACTTGAAAATTACTCCCATTTACGAATGTATTGATCTGCTGCCATAACAGCTTCCACTCTTTTCCTTTCAGGATTTCCACAAAATTTCTGAACCCGGCAGCAGGGATTCGCTCCCATTCAGCTGCAACAACATTAGTGACCACTGATGTTCGGTGATAAGATCTGGCTCACAGTCACTGTTCCAGTTCATCTCAAAGGTGTTGGATAGGCTAGAGGCCAGGGCTCTGTACAGGCCAGTCAAGGTCTTCCGCACCAAACTGGCAACACCATTTCTTAATGGGCTTGGCTTTGTGCGCGGGTGTATTGTCATTTTGAAACAGAAAACAACCTCACCCAAACTGTTGCTGTGAAGTTTGAAGTATACTATTGTACACTATTGTATGCTGCAGCATTAAGATTCCACTTAATTGGAATTGAGAGGTTTTAGCCTGAACCACAAAAAACAGGCCCTGACCAAACATACACAATAGTATGTGGACACATACTTTAATACAGTGTATGAATGCACAAACATAATTAATATATATTATATTAAACCTTCTAATATAAACTCACATGTAAAAACACATTAATGTGAACAGATTCACACATTCATGGCCATACACACACCGACACACACGACCCTCTTGCCTCCTCACTAGAGTAGCGTGAATAAACACAGTGGAACTGCCAATGTAATGGCTTGGCCCTGTCATACATGAGTCAGCCTGTTACGCTGCGAGAATCTGCGAGTGCAGCGAGAGGCTCCCTGCTCCCCAGGATGTGCGAGATCTCGCACAACAACAGATGCAAACTTCTTCTGTTCTCTGATGCTCACTTCTTCCAGCTCCTCCCCTCCCTTTGTCTCATGCTGACTTGACTTTTGACTGTGTCTTACCTCTTCTGTCTCACTTTCTGTCCCTGTCACATCTCTAGCACAGGCATAAGCGAAAGTAAATATGTGTAATCACACTCAATATATGTAGTGCCATAAAGTAGTGACCTTCTGGAGGAGGCAAACGAGAAGTGCGCCGGGTTGCTGGGGGAGAAGTTTCGTGGGCTGTCCAGAGGGCTGCTTCCTGGTGGGACAATAACACAGGTACACAGAATGAGACACAAGAGAGGAAGATAGTGGTGTGACATACAGTAATCAAGCCATTTTATTCTAATTATGAGCACAGGAAAACCAAAGACAGTTTACAATTTCTTACCATGTTTTCCTCTTTTCCCTGAAAAGTGTAGCACTAAGGCCAACTCGTCTGAGTCTGTGGTTCAATAGGGCAACGTGACTATTCATAATCATTGGGTAAGGTTTGAGGGGATAAGTTCAAAGTGTGAAATTGATTTAGATTTTCTTTCCCAAATCATTAAGGCCTATCATTGATTTTTAGACTGATAAATGCGTTATAGTCTGCACTTTTCATTCATCCTGCCTTGTTCTGTGGACAATAATGTGGGTGTGAAATTTGATTTGAGGCTTCTTCATAGATGAATGAATTCAATCAGTAAATTTAAGGGAGCAGTCAAAGTAAAAAAAACTGCACAATCTACATAACCTCTTCTTCTATCAGTCTCCACAGTTTTGGGATCAGAAAGTAGGAGGCAACCCACCTATGAGCACCTTACTCAAGTCCTGGTCATTTTCAAAACCAGCTCAAAAATGAGTCAATGGAATGCTTTAACTAAAGACACTTAAGAAAGAGCCAACTATTTGCACCAACTCTATTTTATATCCAGCAGTATTGAGTTAACTACAGTATAGGAATTGAACGGCTAGCCTAAAAATACCAAAGTGTAAAGATGACACGTTGTGATTTTACAGAGTTGACTATTTCTTGGCTGGACGCAGAAACATCCTGGAGACTACGCTGATTGCTGACCCTGTAAGACCACAATAAGTCATTTTTAAACTTCATTTTTATACAGATTAAACAAACAAGATATAGTATGTTAATATGTTAACAGATTTTGTTACCATTTGACAGAACCAGGCTGGCTTTTTCCCCCGTTTCCAGTCGTTATGCTAAGTTAAGCTAACCAGCTGCTTTGTTTCTTTTATTATATCTTATACTATTTTTATAGTCTTATTTCTTAAACAATTTTACTCTTGCAAAACACTTTGCATCCTTGCTCTGTGAAAGGTGCTATATTAAATCAACTTTACTTACTACTTACTCACTAAACTTTACTGACTGTATCTTCAACATCATACAGACATGAGAGTGGTATCAATCTTCTTGTCTAACCCTATTGTATGTCCCAGAATATGAAACTATTTCTTTAACTGGTGAGATTTTGATTATTCAGTCCATTCCAGTAAAAATAACCTGATAAACACGTTAACATTTTAAACTGGTTGTTATTCTGAAGGAAAACAGATGGGCCAGAAAAATATACATTTGACAAAAGTCAGGAAAATGATTATTCACAATCCAATGGTTTAAAAAATATATATTGATCATTACAAGGCAACTTTAAGACATCAGATAAATGTGCTCAGGTCCCACAAGAGTTGAAACTTCTCAACTCTTTCTTTCTTTAATGCACAAGTTGGGAGTCCAAGTGATTAATAATTTAACTTCCCTGGCACCAACAAATGGAAAAAGCCAAGCTCATAGCTGAGGTGTGATGTATTACTGTACGTACCGAGGTGTCCAGGGAGAGGCAGAGGGGAGTGTGGGCGTGGCAGCGTAGGAGAGGTGGTGGTCAGGATCAGACTTTTCCTGTTGCTTGTACGACAACTGTAGAGAAAAATAGAACATTGGAAAGAAGAAACCAAAGTAGATTAAAATGCTATCTGGCCCTAAAAAGAGATTATGAATTGGCAGAATATCTCTCTGCTGTCAGAGATACAAAGCAGAGACAGATTCCAACCAAGTACAGGCTCAGTGACCACAAACTGGCAATCAAAAAAGGATGACACAAAAAATCATGGCAACCAAAAGAAAACAAAATATGTGGTACTTAAGTAGGATTTGTCATGCAGGACTTTCACTTGTAATGGAGTATTTTTACATTGTTGTATTGGTACTTTTACTTAAGCAAAGAATTTGAAAACTTCATTCACCACTGCTGTATATATACATATATAATTAATATATATCAATCTTAATGTTGTGTTTATGTTCATATTACAGTTATTGTGTATTGTCCAAATATTTGGACAAATTGTACTTTGATGCTTTAGCAACATTGATCTTGACACCTTCATGCCAATAAAGCCCCTTTGAATTGAACTGAATTGAATTGAATTGAAATGTACACGAGAGGATATTGCAAGCAGAGTTGTGTTTGGCTACAGTATCTGTGCACAGCTGCATGTATATGTGCAAGAGAAGCAGACGTGCAAATGCACGGCTCAATGCAGGAGCACAACCGCGATAAAGAGAATTCAATTTCCTCAGTCATTCATCCCTGTCTGCCTCCTCTCAGCCAAGATAAGAAATGTGGGGAGAGTGGGGTGGAACAACAGCAAGCAAGGGAGAAAAGAAACGATAGAGATGAGAATCATAAAAAATGGATGTTGGAGCCAGAAAACAATATTGCAGAAACATTAGCTTTTCCCTGAAAACCCCTCCACTTTTCCATGACCTCAGTTAATTATGTTTGGGTTGCTTAATAGCAGTCACTACCACACTGAGTCACTTCAAATCTGCCTGTGGACTCCACACACATTCATGCTGCACATTATATCACTGTATCTAATTCACACACCATTAAGCAGTGAATTGAGCTAGCTTTTTGTATTCAAGAGACCCTTAATTTTGTTAGAATACTCACGCCACACGTAGCACAATTTAACCAGAAGGCTTTTCATTCATTCATTCAATCATTTTATTTTCAGTCACAGGTTGCACACTTAATGTTACTCTCAAAAAAAGAATGGTACATAACACAAATACTAGATGTAAACAACATCATCCTCCATCCTTATATATAACTACAATAACAATGAAATGTTAATGAACATGTGGACTTCACCCTTTGAGGATCACTTGGATCCCAGAGTTGCAAAACTTTTTAATATGATTTCAGCATAGTCCTCTCCAATAAAATCTATAACAGGGCTCCAGACAGAGAAAAACCCATTCATGTCATGAACATGTGTGAGCTTTTCCAATGGGAGAGGTTGTAGAACATTAAAGCCAACTGCAATATGGGGTGGTTTGTAATTTATGTATGATCTTAAACTGAATTTCCTGGGATTTGTAATTGATACTCTTTTGCTGTTTAACATGATTGTTTTCCATTGGTGATCAGTGATTGAATATTTAAGATCCTGTTCCCATGATTGCCTGCTACTGAGAGTACTAATATTACTTAAAGAGAACAGTTTATGGTAAATGTAGCTAATTTTTTTTTCGTCTTCTGCAGGCAGACTGGATGAATGAGTGCCTCACTCTGCTCTGGGCCATGACCTTCTTTATATTGTGGTACTGAATTTTTTAAAAATTGTAAAATCTGAAAAAGTGTAGTTCAATGATTTCATAAATCCACCTTCATAGAAATCATTTATCACATGGATTCAAAATGTGTTCCACTCTTTAAAACCAGGGTCAACACAAGAAGGAATAGTTGGGATTATCAACAATAAAAAGAGTATCTTCTGGTGATAGTAAATACCTTCTTTACACTATTCCATGTACTAAGAATGTTACTCACAATAAAGTTGTCCCTAATAACTGGTAATTGTTTAAGATTATTTAAAGCTGGAGTGCGGGACTTTTACATATAAATGAACATCTGTTATTCAAGACCTTGCCAAATGAGTTCACACAATGATGATTAAGTCTATCAATCTCCCTGTTTCGCAGTATATTGGAGTTTTTAATCTGGCGTCTATGCCGACATTCTTGCACTGGCACACCGGTAATGCTGTGTTTTACGTCAACTAGTAATGATTGGTTTGCCAGAGCTGAAGGGCACCCACAGAGCATGTGTACCAGAGACCAGAGACTCCGGTTTAGTCCTCCGCCAACTTGAAAATAGAAGATACACTTGATAATGAGAGCAAGCTACATCCTTGCGATTCAAGGTCTAACCATATTGATTTAGGGTCTTGAGCCACCTATTCTGATATGTTTTTCAATTGTATTGACCAATGATAATATTAAAAGTTTGGTACTGCAAGACGTCCATTTACCACTGGTAGTTGGAGTTTCTCCAATCTCATTTTAGGAGGTCAATTTTTCCAAATAAACTTAGGCACGATCCTATGCAGATCTTTAAAAAAGCTATTTTGGATGGTATTAGATGTCATTTGCATAGGATACAAAATTCTAGGGAGTATATTCATTTTAATAACAGCAATCTGTCCCAGCCAGGAAATTGGAAGAGACAACCATCTAAGTAAATCCAATTTAACCTTTTTAAAAAGAGGAGACAAATTCATCTTACCCAGATGGATCCTCCTTTTGGTAGGAGATATGGATCCCCAGATATTTAAAGCCATTGTTGGACAAATTAAATGGAGATGTTATGCTGTTATTTCGTTCTCTGCCACCTCCCAGTGGTAGAGCTGTAGATTTACCCACATTGATCTTATAGCCAGAGAGTAAATTCACATTGATTGTTTCTAGCACAGCTGGAATTGATTGTTTAGGGTAGCAGAGAAATAGCAGTATATCATCTGGATACACGATATTATATGCTCCCTTTTCCCACTGTTAATACTGTTCACATATGGGTGTCTTCAGTGGTTCAATGGCAATGGAAAACAAGTGGGGACAGTGGACAACCTTGACAAGTGCCACGCCCAAGAGTGAACCAGGGTGATGTGAAACCATTAGCTATAACCATTGCTTGTGGAAAAGTACAAAGTAATTTCACCCAATTTATAAATACATTGGCCAGAGGGAAACACCTCAAAACATTAAAAATGTATTTCCATTCGATTCGGTCGAACGCTTTCTCAGCATCTAAAGAGACCACCATAGAATGTAGAAGTTTGTTTTTAGCATATTGAATGACCCCCAATAAGGAATGACAACCTTGCACAAATCCTGTTTGATCAGGGCCAGTGATGGTGGGTATGATAGGGTCTAATCTCTTAGCTAAAAGCTTGGCCAATATTTTATTTTCCACACACTGCAAACTAAATCTGTATGAGGAAGGTTCCTCTGGGTTTTTATCTGGCTTTGGTATTAAGGAAATGGCAGCTGTCTGTGTTGATTCAGACAGTTTTTTGATGAGTTTTTTGATGAGTGGAGAGAGAATGTCTTTGAATACTTTGTATAGTTCTAGGGGAAAGCCATCGGGGCCAGCAGCTTTCCAAGAGGGGATGTCATCAATAGCTTCCCGTATCTCTGCAAATGTAATTGGCTTATTCAAAGCCTGTCATTGTTGCTCATATATTTGTGGTAGGTTTAAGTGTTCCAGAAGGCTTTTCAAATGTGTGCGTCACAATGTGCTCTGGTTTCCAAGGCAGTGAGAGGCATAAATAAATACAAATAAAAACAACAAAGAGCAGAGAACAAACAAAATGCAAACAACACCATCTCATCTGCACTGTCAGATGAAGAGAACGGTTAGTTTCCCCTCTCTCCCCTTTCAGCCCCAGTCACATGGGTTCACATGTGAGCAGGATGCACCACCCCTACTCACACACACACACACACACTCACACCTTCACTGACACTTGCAGTGCAAAGACGTGAGCTGACTGAGATGGGATCAACACAGTGAAGTGAAGATGCACAGAGACAGAAGGGTAGAGAAGGAGACAGCAACACGTTTATAGAAATAGACAGTGTCTACTTCATATTTGGATGAGAATAATTTATTCAGCAACTGAGGAGATTTTATGACACAAAACTACTAATAAAAATGAACAAAATTACTAATATTAGACAATAATCCTTTGTTGAAAAAACAGACCATGCTGGTTAGACAGAAGAATTTCAACTGAATGTAAAAACATTAAAAACAGATCACACTGCGGCTTCACTTGTACAAATCTCTCTTCTTCAAACCCCATGCTGTTCTCACAGATGTAGATGGACACACACAGTTTACTATTATTATTATTAATCAAATAATAAAACATGATTTGTATTTGAGCCCTATCTTAAATAAAGACCAAAGTCGAAATTGAGTTTAAAACAAAAATTGTGCCAGTATGACCGTATAGTTGGTCTGAAGTTGGTCTGAAGCTATTGACAACATTTAAAAAGCTCTCTTGGCCATTTTGCATGCACTTTGGAGATAATCCCTAACCTCAGCTCGTCACTTCTTGTCTTCTGTCAAGGTCAAGTTGTGCAAAATGCCAGGCTATCAGCCTTGTCCTGCACTGCACAACTCATCTGATGAAAACTGAAACTGAAGTTATTGAGGATCAACCTCATCAAATGTCTGAATATTGAACTTGAAACCATCTACTACTTTGTGTTTTTAATCTATAGCCTATTTGTTCATGTAAATTTTGGCAAATCTGCATCTTGAAAATGCGAGAAGTATTGTGACATTTGTGGCAATTTGTGAACGCATTATCTCTTCATATTCGAAAAATGTATTCATATTTGTCTACATTCTAAATTGTGGAGGTTTTTAAAAAATAAGGTCTTCACTGTTAACATGATCAGAGAAAAGAAAGAAGACTCAGAGCTCCCATCCCACCAGCAGACAGCTGACAGTTGATTGGCTGTTGGAGTATTGCCAGCCGCCAATCCCACCTGGCTTTTTCAGTCGCCCTCCTGCCCATCTGGAGCTAATACCACCTAATTGAGCATGTGTCTCTGCTATCCAATGAAGAAATGTATACAGCACGTAGCTCCATTTCATATTCACATCTAAAATATTACCATAAGTTCACAAAACTGAGGAAGCACCATCTCATCTATATGTTTTCATTATTTTAACTGCCCACAGGATGTCCTGATCGATCAAATCTATAACTAGCTTTATGGATATTGATCACATATGCCAATAGGTTGGATTTAATGCGCCAGTCAGATAACTGCTATTGTGTCATTTCACACTTTCTAAACTGGATCAATTATATCCTGGCGTTGGACTCTAACCTTAAACCTTTTTTCCCTGGGACAAACTGGTACTGACGCAGCAGTGATACCAATCATCTCAGTGAGTGTGTGTGCATGTATACTCAGTGTGTGAGGTTCAACATGGTTTCACTGGCTTTCATCACTTCAATAACTGCTTCTGCAGACTAAAGGGAAAGACACAGAGACAAAAACAAAGGCAAACCGAGCAGCAGGACTATTCTTGGTTAATGGATTCTCAGTGCTGCAGGAAATCAATGGAGCCTGGCTGTAAACACACAAAAACACTCAGTTCTTGGCCTTGAATTTTCCTGTACAGCTTGCATGTCAGTATTTAGAGCTATGTGTAAACATGTAGACACTAACTGGCGTGTATTTACTCTACAAATCCAGCAAGCCTACAATGCAATGCTGCTGATGCAGAGTCCAAATTTCAGAGCAGTTGCTTGGGGCCCATTCCTCGTTCGATGGTCATTCAAGATCAAGAGGGAGGTGGGAGGGAGAGATGCACTCCATTGCACTCAGTAAATCTGGGTTGTACTGGCTGTTGCTGAGGGCTGGAGAGAGGGATGGAGGTGCAGAGACTGCGGCAAGGAAGGAGATGTACAGAGAGATAGGAGTGTTAGCCTGTGATCACAATATGAAAGCAAGATGAGGGGAAGCAAATGTTCTTTTTTTCAGGGAGAGAAGAAGAAAGCAACTGGAAAACAAAACAAGGAAAAATGAGATGCAGGTTGAAAGCGTTCCCAGTGGTGCTCATCACCCACACAGGAGCAAGGTAAACATGACCCAGTTTTTTCACCATTACACACACACACACACACACACACACACACACACACACACACATAAACAGACCACATGAGTATTGTGCGCTGGGTGTGTAAGCGTGAGCAGATGACATAGAGGCTGCCAATGCTTGAACAAAGCCAGACAAATAGGAGCCTTCATCCTCTGCATGTTCATACTCCTCCCTCTACTTAACAGCAGGAGGGACGTGGACTATTAATATTGATCAAACCAAACTGCCCCTTCATATGAGACTTCACAAATGTAGCCATGATTTACAAAGTCAAAAAGAGGTGTAGGTGATATATCTGAGGCATGAAGGAGGGATTGGAGCAAAACAAAAGAATAAGAAAGTGAAAAAGCTAAAGTGCTTCAAAGAGAAAGGACGGAGAACGAAAGAGGCAGAGGGGGAAGATTGGCTTGTTTACTGCCACAGCATGCAGAGAGCAGGGAATTAATGAGATGACCAGAGATAGAAATGATAAAGGTAAATAAATCACTGCATGGGATATGTTGGGTGAAATGAAAGGGATCATTCAGGGAGGGGGTTAAAGAGAGTGGAAGGTGGAAGAAAATAGAGGTGTTGTTGCACCACCTTAAATTAAAAAATATCAAGTATTCACAGTTTTTAATTTTATTTTTTTGTTTAAAAAAGTGGAGCGTGCATCAGCCCTGTTTTCTTTTACTGTATACATATCTAAAGTTTTGTAACAGCATGAAAAGACTTGAGCACTTTATTTCAGGAACAAAAACCTGAAGAAATTTAGTTGCCATCTACAGCCCTGGGGGGGGGAGGGGAGGGGAGAGGAGGGAGTTGTGGTCATGTGATGGCTTGTTGCTACGCAGTGTGCGGCAAGGAGGCTCTGATAACGCCGACCAGGGACCACAGAGAAAGAAGAGAAATACTGCTTGTTACAGAAGTCACTCAAGTTCACTGTTTGAGGGGGGATTGAAGGGAGAGAGAAGGAGAGACAGAGAAAGAAGACAGATGTGCAATATATCCTTTTAATGGTGATGTCATGTGAAATCACCAGCATCAGGTGAAGAAAACTAGTGATACAGTAGTGTAAAAGAACACACTGGGTCATGGACAGAGTGACATTGGTCAAAATGTCACAGGTTTCATCCCTGTAATCAGCAGTAGCCTGTATACTACCCTAAAATGACTAATATTAAAATTCCTGTGAACCTCTTAGTCACACCATCCTCCTTCAAATCAAAGCAGGTGTTCCAAATCAATTATATTTACATTTGTATTGCAATTACTGTGATCACAGAATAGTCATCAAACAGTGAGTGCGAGGACAGAACTACAATATGAGACAGGAAAAGACAGAAATAGGTGCTTTTTTAAGTGGAGATAGCGGGTGCAGAGGCGGAGAATGAACTCACCACCAAAACAATAACTATCAAGAAAAAAAAATAGGAAAACCAGCATAGCATACAAACAAACAACTGAACCAAATGACAGGTTCTAACAAAAGATCATGCATAAGGGCAGTGAAATGGAAAGAACAACATATGTGCTTGCAGTTGTGCTTTAGGTATAAAATGTGCATTATATGCATATACAGAACAAATGTATGTGCAGATATTATAACATCTGGAAGATGTTCTCATAATATAAATATAAATGTGAGAAAAGGATGCTTTGGCTGCAACTAACAATTATTGTAATATTATTTTCTCAATTTAATGATTGTTACATGATTAATGATCATTTGGTCTATAATATGTCAAATAGTAAAAAGGACCTGTCACAATTTCCAAGAGGCCAGACTGACATCTTCAGATGTCTTGTTTTGTCCAACCAACAATCTAAAACCCATTCTTGCATGGTATATATGCAGTTTTCAACAATAACAGAGGCAGATTTGCCTCTCATAAATATTAGACATTTTTAAAACAATTGGTCCTTGATTTCAGACAAAAGCAGCTTTCTCATTTCTAATCAGCAATTGTTGAATTTGCTGGCTAAAATGACAACTGTCGCTGGCAGATTTGATCAGATTTTTGATAGTTAAGCTAACGTTAGCTCCACTCATTGGTTAAAAATCCAGACTTCTGGTGACTTTTTAATTTTGTTAAGTTTGTAAAGGAAAAATTTTAAATCAGTCTGGTGTTTGACCAAACACAATGAGAAGCAGGACAGAGCTGCTAACGTTACCTGAAGCTCTGCATCCAAGACCGGTTTCCTCACAATGAGAAAATACTACACAGTGGATGTGGTAGTTGTGAGCTGGGCTTTTTTTTAAAGTAACCTGTAACCCCACAAACTAATTTAGTTAGCTAATGATGTAGTAATGATTTTATGACACACTTTTGTCACATTTAAATAAAGGATAAGGAAGAAAAAAGATGAAGTAATTCTTTGTTACTACTGTTGGTGGTTAGATAGTTAGCTGGTAATTTGCTAATGATTGCAGCAAAAACAAATGGTTTAATCCATTCATCAAATTTTTGCTCGGCTGCTTATTTTTTGAGAGGCAAGGAAAAAAGACACCATCTTCCAAACTCTATAAATGCCTGGTATCTTAAACCTTTACAGGCCTGCTGTGTCTTATTACAGTTGTTAAGTTGGGCAATCACTGTCTGTGGGAGGTGTTTAGCAAACAGTCAATTTACAATTATATAAAACAGAGAAAAGCAGCAAATCCTCACATTTCAGAAGGTGGGACAAGAGAATGTTTGGCATTTTTCCTTAAAAAAACAACTTTTACAATTAATCAACAATGATTAAGAGCAATTTATCATTTCAGCGCTAGAGCAGGGGTATAATATTTAAGCTAAATTTAAAACAGCACATAGAGTGGAGTGTGTACAGTATATGGACAGTATATATTGTTTAGTGACCAGTCCAAGTCTCTAAGTAAATCTAATAATATTGTCCACTGGGTCATATGAGCAGCAGTAAAAGGCAAGGACATAAGCTAAAATGGTCACGATGAGAGCCTGAGGCACAACACTGTCCTTACTCAGCTCCATCAGATCTTCACTCGACTGCACCGAGCATTGTGTTAAATGTCAAAATCATCGCCTGGCTTAATACACAATGGCCAGGATAAAAGGCAAACAGACACATTGACCCTTCCTTGTGCCTCTTTCCCTCAGTTTCCTCAGCTGTCTGGGGTCCCAAACATTCCTGACAGAACTTCAAAGCCTCTCAGGCGGGATGAAACACTCTATTTTCTCATTTGTTTGTTTCTTTTTAAACCTGTAATACGCTTAAATATTCAGTCTGGGGAGTTACACAGCAGCTGACAGTAGCAATATCTATCAAGCACAGGTAAATTTAGCCCTGTCAAGAAGCCCATGTCCTTAAAAGTGTTCTCCTGTTAGAGAATCCCTGAGACAGTGGAGGAGAACGAGGATCAAAGAGAATAAGAGTACCATTACTCTGAGAGGAGAGGAAAGACAGTGCCCTTTACTGAAATCAGGAACTAATGGGAGATGTAGCACCTGGTGTGTATTGAACTCTGGGTTCCTCTTGGGGAAAGCTACAGCACTTAGACGGAGAGACTCTACAGTCTGACTCAGGTGTCTTGGCCTCCCAGTGACCTCCTTTGGTTTGCACATAATTGGTTAAGTGAAGTGGAATGGTGTATTTAGTTACAGAGGAGAGTTTATGAGCAAAGGGCGAGGATATGATTGTGTGTGTTGAGAGGATGTATGTGTGTGAGAGTTGTGTGGTTGTGTGTATGTGCAGGTATTAAACTGGGTGTGATTATTGTCTGTGTGTGTGTGTGTGTGTGTGTGCTGACTGCCTCACAGGACCCGCGCCGAAGCACTTGAGTTAACAAACACACAAAATATTTATTCTCTCCACTTATTTCATCTATATTCTAGTCACCCACTTTCCTTTAGCATCCAGCCAACCAACCAAGCTTTCCATTCTTGGATGGCACATTTCCAATTTTTTACAGTTTACAATTTTGTTGGGTGAAATTACAGAGGGATGGGTTCGAATCCCACTGCTGCCAGCAGTGTAATGCTGGTGCATGTTAGCATTAACTATTACATTGATTAAATCTGATTTTGGGTTGTGGGTAGGTAAAAGAACAGGGACAGCTTCAACAGAGAAACGTGTGTACTTTAATGTTCGTTGAAAATAGTAGGACCACATCAATCAAATCATATAAAACACCCCAACAACCAATACCAAAAAAAGATCATCTACAAAACAAATCTTCACAAAAATAAATCATCAAATTATTTTACACTAGCTAGCTAACTGAGTTGATAGAAAACAGACATTGGCTGACTTTTTAATGTTTCCAGCTGACTCGTATTAAAGGTGCAGTGTGTAGAATTTAGTGGCATCTAGCAGAACGGACTTGGCAGAAATGGAATATAATATTCACGAGTATGTTTTAATTAGTGCATAATCACCTGAAAATAAGAGTCATTGTGTTTTGGTTACCTTAGAATGAGCCCTTTATATCTACATAGGGAGCAGGTCCTCTTCTACGTAGCCCGCCATGTTGCACCGCCATGTTTCTACAGTAGCCCAGAATGGACAAACCAAACGCTGGCTCTAGAGAGGGCCTTTCGCATTTTTCATGAGTTTCACAGCCACCATAGGTTCTTCTACACGCTTGGAAGGGGCTAAAATACTGAGAGAGAAGTTGCATGTCAAAAAGTCAGCATTATTCTTGTACTGCAATGTTGAGCTAGTTAGTCTCAACATTATAAGTATTACAAGGAAAAATGAAAGATCAGACTGTTATTTTGTTCAAACTAGAGCTGCAACTAAAGATTATTTTCATTATTGATTAATCTGTCGATTTTTTTGGATTAATGGATTGGTCCTTAAAATGTCAGAAAATGATTAAAAAATGATGATCACTGTTTCCCAAAGCCCAAGATGCAACCTATCACATCTTGTTTTGTCCCGACCAACAGTCCACAACCCAAAGATATTCAGTTTACTATCACTGAGGACTAAAGAAACCAGAAAATATTCACATTTAAGAAGCTGCAACCAGAGAATTGTAAAATTTCTCCTTAAAAAATTACTCAAAATGATTAATCAATTATAAAAATAGTTGGCAATTAAATTTCTGTCGATTGACTATACTTTGCAGCTTTAGTCCTAACGTAAACCCTGTTAGGACTATTTTCATATTTACCCTTATGCTAAACCCTTATGCTGAAGTACATAGCCTCATGATTAAGTGATGTAATGCCCAGATCTTATCTCACTTGACCGTGACATGCAGAAGACTACAGAAAGAGTGCATGAAAGAAAGGACGAGGGAAAACAGAAAATAAGTGAAAGAGAGATAGATCAAAGAAGAAAAACAGAAAGAAAGACAGAAAGAGTGAGAGCGAGGCAGTAAAAGCCAGTATGCGTGTCTTGAATGCTCACGTAACCTTAGTGAGCTAGTCCCTAATGGAAGAGCAGACACAGATATCACCCCAGGGCCCTGCGCTCCATCTCAGCCTCTCCTTCTTTCACCTCTTGCACAACCGCCCTCTTTTTCCACCTTATTCACTTTCATCCTAATCATTTCCCTGTTCTTCTGTCTTTCCAGGCTGTAATTTTCCTTCCTTGGCTTGTTGTCTTGTAGTAGCTGAGCTAAACTTTCCAGTACTTTGCAGCTACACACATTTACTGTATACATTTTTAGGCATTTAGCTTATTCTCTATACATTATTCTCTCTTCATTTCATATACATTTCAGGATTTTTAAAGCAATTCTTCTTGAGGTTGAGCAGGCATTAAACAGGGTGAGACTTCTGTGTTATTTCCATCTGTCTGCCTGTGTGTCTGGGCTCAGGTGTGCCATAGCGAGAGTCTCTGCTGTAATAGAAGCCGGTTTAATTCCCGATCAGCAGGGGAGAATGAAGTCACTCTGAGAGACTCAGCATGACATCCACTAGTGCTGCCGCTAAGGAGAAAACCCCCGGTGCGTTAATGTCAGCTCAAATTTTCTGGGTGTTGACATCAGAGTGATTAAAAGTATCAATTAAGTACAAAAGAAAATAGCGCTTATATTATTAATCTATGAAATGTGATATCGTGATTTATGATTTGTGATCATGTGATTTTATTGATCCCTACAGGAAAATTCTCTGTTCACTGGCGGTTGTTCACAGTAAAATGCAGCTATAGCTCGTAGAGATTCAATGTCTTGCACAAGAAAACTTCAGCATGTTAAAAACTTACTCCAAATAACCCACCTCATCCTTCAACAGAAAAACATTTCTCAGTATTGGTGAATCAGACTGATGTAAAACATCTGTCTGACTCATATTTGGCTCGTGTAATCATTCATTGATCACTTCAGACAGTGAATCAGTCCACTGGCAGGTCGGCTGTAACTATAAACTATGTCACTATGATGAGTCACTGATGCCCCTTTTCAATTATTTAACATTACATTCACATCAGGGTGAACAAAAGCATAACCAGGGTCAAAGATATAGTGGTAAATAAACTATGAATCTCAATCTCAAGTGTTTTACTAAACTTGTGTTGTTCAGTTGTTTATTTCTGTATATATTTACATGTTGTTGTTCGATATAATGTATGACAATAGTTCCTGTAAATGTGTTAACTGTTAGCTAGATCGTGTATGCCATAAGATGAAGGTTGTCCTTCATAACAAGAAATACCACAGTATGTGAAATAAAAGTGGAATCTGCATAAAATGTGAAATCATTTGTCTCTTAGAACATACACATGTATTATTTTACAAATCAATACAAATCCCAAATTTAAACTATCACAACAGTGATACAGCCATGCTAGCAGCTGTCAGGCTGCACTAAGCCACAGTGCGCTTATGTTAGCATGCTAAAGGTAACATGCTCACAATCTTAACGTGGTGATATTTAGCAGGTATAATGTCTACCATGTTCACCGTCTTAGTTCAGCGTGTTATTAGCGTCATTAGTTTTTGGTCATAAATTAAAGTATTGGACAAATGCAATGGGAGTGGAAAAATTAAGAGATCACTAAAATTATTACAATTCATGCTGCGAGAAACATGAAAGGGTTTAACACTATAATGATTTGGATGAATATCACTTAAAGGACCAGTGTGTAGGATTTAGTGGCATCTAGTGATGAGGTTGCAGATTGTGACCAACTGAATACCCCCCTCACCCTCCCCTTCCAAGCATGTAGGACAACCTACGGTGGCCACAAAACTTGCGAAAAATTTGAAAGGCCTTCTCTAGTCAGTGTCAGTGTTTGGTTGTCCATTCTGAGATACTGTGGAAACATGGCGGTGCAACATGGCGGGCTCTGTGGAAGAGGACCCGCTCCCTATGTAGATATGAAGAGGTCATTCTAAGGTTACGAAAACACAACAATTCTTAGTTTCAGGTGATTATAAACTAATGAAAACATAACTATGAATATTATATTCCATTTCTGCCAATAGATCCCCCTAAATCCTACACACTGGTCCTTTAAGTAGCATACTATAAATGCATCATCATACAACTTTTGCAAGTTTTCATGTTGCATCCTTTGCTGGAGCTGACTTGCATAACCTACCAGACCTTTAGTATGACGGTCACAGTATTCTGTAAATCAGCCTTTGAGAAGCAATGACTAAGACTCTCAACATACACACTCAGCAGAACACAGCAGAAATCTAAAACCAAGTTAGACACACATGCACACGTGCCAACAGTGACCTCACACCCTCACACTGTCAATGCCAGCCTGTTTGTATTGTATACTGCAGGCACTGTAGACTCACATACAGAAAAGATTGAGCAGCAGAGCAAATAAATGAAGGAAAAGAATTAGAAGGATGTCCTACCACACCCCACATCACAGACCGAATCAT
Source organism: Thunnus albacares (assembly GCF_914725855.1). Taxonomy (NCBI): domain Eukaryota; kingdom Metazoa; phylum Chordata; class Actinopteri; order Scombriformes; family Scombridae; genus Thunnus; species Thunnus albacares. The sequence continues at coordinate 6,905,649 of NC_058122.1, read as the reverse complement.
CACCACGCTGCCTCTTGTACCTTTTAGTGCGTCGGAACATGTTGCTCGTCGGGTATCTGGGTGTAGCTCTGAGCAACAGCAGCAGCAACAACAGCTGAGCGGTGAGGCAGAGCAGTCAGAAAGCAGAAGGTCTCTGGAAAAATGTCATCGCAATGCAACGCATAGCTCCCACAACCTTTGGATGTGCGCTGGTGTCTGTGTGTCTGGGCAAGTGTGGCAGAGAACCAAAGCACAGAGAGAGAGAGACAGAGAGAGAGAGAGAGAGAGAGGGAGAGAGAGAGAGAGAGAGAGAGAGAGAGAGAGCAACAGAGAGGGAGGGATGGAGGGAGGTAGGGTGGGTCTGTCTTTTATAGAGGAATAACAAAAGGCGGCAGGACACTGTGGGTCATTTTCTCAAGGCTAACATGCCATGGTACAGAGTGTAATTTTGTGACTTATTTGTACTTGTGTTTTGTGTTTTCCTCTTTTTTCTTCTGTGCTCTCAGTGTCTGTGCACTGAGAGAACCTGACAGGGAGTTAAAAGCTTTTACTGCAGGCTACGGACATCGTGAATGAAGGAAGAGGAGGTAAAGGGAGGTTAATTTATCTCAGCAGAGACTGAAGAAAGACGACAAGGTCATGTGGACTGTTACATAACTGTAGAAAAGATGTTGAATGGAATCAAAGATCCAAAAAAGCCAATGACGCTGTATGCTAAGCACACACACACACACACACACACACACACACACACACTGAATGGGTATGCTGTGTTTACCCATGAATGGATGCAGTAGGCAGATTGAATGTGAGGCCAACTCCACTGAGCTCATCTATAATAAATGGTGGCTCATAGTGTCCTACAGAGGGAGACGGGATGTGATGCGAAGGAGACAGAGACAGACTGAATCCAAATGCAAAATGTCTCGAGAGGGAGAGAAAGAAAGAAAGAGAGAGAGGGAGGCGAATGATGATAAAAATGGGAAATAAAGTAAAAGACAACAGTGAGATGGATAGGAGAACACGGCCCGCACACAAACAGAGTTGGTCTGCGGCCTCATTTCATGTTTGATTACCCATGATGACTCAGGATGAGGGGGCAGTGTATAAGATGGATAGGTCAGGGAGATGGAGATGGGGACAAAAAAAGACAGTGGAGACAGAGGTAGTGGGCTGTGACCACACACACACAAACAGATTGACACTTACTCAATGGAGCAAAGAGATTATAATGAAGCATCTTAAACGCCCTATTAACGTGCTATTTGTCTGATTTAATACTACTTTACTGTCATTTTGTTCACTCTTGTTTTTTTTAAATATATCCACAGTGTTGTTGCTTTAATGCTTGATTTACTTTGTTATGTTAAAGGAAAAATTTGACTGTAAAATTTACGTAATTGCTTTCTTGTCGAGAGTTAGATGAGAAGATCGATACCACTCTCATGTCTGTACCATAAACATGAAGCTACAGCCAGCAGCCAGTTAGCTAAGCTTAGCATAAGGACTGGTTATGTGCTGAGCGCCAATTTTTTTTTTCCTAGGAGGGCGAAGTCAAGACCCACCCTACTCTGTCTCTAATTGGCTTGTACTCGTTGTCTTTGTGTGTTGGGTTGGTTAGGTTTAGGCATGAGGAGTGAGATTGGATAGCGTTAGGGTAAGCATATCAGGGTAAGCCAAAGTAGGGCGGGTCAGGACTTCGCCATCCTAGGAAAACTAATATTGCGTGCTGGGCTATTTCCCTCTCTGAGCAGTACTTTCCTGGAATATCTGCTGGTTGGCCTCCCTCCCCCATAAAACAGCGAATTGATGTTTTTGCACTTTGGTATTTGTACGAATAAAATAAACGAGATACAACATGTTAATTAGTGAACTTTAGAGGTGATTGTAGGCAGATTTTGTCATGTTTGGACAGAACCAGGCTAACTGTGTCCCCCTGTTTTCAGTCTTTATGCTAAGCTAAGCTAACTGGCTGCTGGCTGTAGCTTCATATTTAGCATACAGACATGAGAAAGGTATCGATCTTCTCATCTAAGTCTCCACCACAATGCGATTAAGCGTATTTCCAAAAATGTCAAATTTTACCTTTAATTTTGCTGTCTAATTTACTGTGTATATGTGTGTGTGTGTGTGTGTGTGTGTGTGTGTGTGTATGTATGTGTGTGTGTGTGTGTGTTTTACTGTATTTATATTTACCACTATGTGTCTGGTTCTGTAGTTTATTTTCTACTTTTGTGTTGCTTGTGACTTGGCTAAGGCAGATTGCTAATACACTAATAAATAAACTAATAACCAGACAAACTCCCAAATGTGTAAGACGGAGATAGAGAGAGAAGCAAGAGAGGGGATTTAGAAAAGAGGGATAGCTTGAGGGGAACTGAAAGGCCGAAGGGTGAAAAAGAGAGTGGAACAGAAACAGATTAATAACTGAGCAGTAGGAGGAGAACAGGGGAGATAAAGAGCTAGAAACTGAGCAACTGCAGAAGGCGGACTGGCTTTCAGGACCATGGACAGCATCCAGAGTCCCGGCTGGCCTTAATCAGACTCCGACAGACTCCCAGCATCCCTCCAGCCAGCCTCCTCCTCCTCCTTCACTACAAGGACTGCACTCCACACTCCGCACCACAAGCACCATTGAAGCATCCTCAGAGCTTTCAAACACAACGTGCAAATCATGCTCATCCGAGGAAGCCTGCCAGTCTGATTAAAACTCAGGAGGAGAGACCTTGCTGATGAATGACCAGACACATGGCAGCTACTCTTCATGTGATTGTTTTTCTTCTCGGAGGGACCCAAGGTCTCTCCCCAGAGAGGAGAGAAAAAACAGAGGGGGGGATGAAAGGTAACACTCACCTGCTATTCTTGCGAGGCAGTGGCAAATCCTTCTGGAAGAAACACAAAGAAAAAGAAAATAAAGAGAGATCAGGTACAGAGAAAAATCTAATATATACTAATATGAGAGATAAAGAAAAACATGCTATTTACAACTTGACAAAACACCTCCAGAATAACAGAAGACATTATACCAGTAGTAGTGGTAAACCACTCTTCATGACCTTTATTTAACTTGCTATGAGCATTTTGAGGGCATCTTCCTTCTTAAATGTAATGTTTTTCCTGTTGAAACTGGGATCCAGTTTCAACAAAAAAAATAAAGAAAGCCCTCAATGCAATATCAGGTAAGTAGAGAGAAAGAAGCAGGTTACTTAGCGGATTAGTGGGATTGTTGATAAATCTGTGTTGGTTTTAATATTTGATTTATTTCTGCCTGCTGATAAATTATGTAATCGATAAAAATACACAGTTCATACAGGAAGTCAATGTTTTATTTAGGAAGGTTTTTTTTCTTTTGCTTTACCCCTTAGTTTTACATTCATTCAATTGAATACTGTTTGTTATCAGTCGACGTAGATGGAGACCTTGTTTTGATACAGCAAGTCAAATCTTGCATAAAGTAATAACATGGCATTCTAAGCAGAGCAGACGGTCACACTGAGCCTGACTGCATCCTGCCACCAAACACAAGAGCCACAGATTCTGAACAACAAACCACATTTGCCTTCCTGCTAAAGTCTCCTTATATAACTTTACAAACATGAACACACGTCCTGCACCTTAGCTTGCCAAATGAGCTGGCAAACAAACATTCACCAGGGGTAAGTGCACCGCTAACATCAGTTAGCAGGCTAGTTAGCCAATTAGCTGCTCAGCTGCAGCTCTTTAAACAGCCTAGAAATGTACCTAAAAATGTCACTTCACTCTGGTTAGATGTTGGTGTGGTTCTTACTCTTCAATACCACTGCTAACAACACACCGTCTGCCCATGCTACAGCACAAGTTTGTTTACTTTGTCAGTGGTTATCCACAGTGTATTGTCAGCACTCTGGCAGCCTGCCAGCTAATGTCAATCAAACAAGCCATTGATACGCCCTTCTAGCCCCTGAAGCAAAAAGGAGCATTTCTGATATTTCCCAAAAGACGCTTTTTCTGTGGCATTCGCAAGTACATTATGTATTTGCGTCTATGTTTGTCTTCAAACCAGTGGGTCTGTTCATTTCTGCCTCTGCTTTGATCAGCAAGGCACATCTCTCTCTCTTTTTCTCCATCCATCCATCCTCCCATCTCCTGAGTCCAGATGGACAGGGAACATTGGGCTGAAACAGCAGCAGACACTCACTGCACCAAATGAAAACAGTGTGAGCAGTGCCAGATCTCATGCCAGCACAGCCTGGCTCCTTACAAAACCCTGCACTCTGAGATAGAGAGAGAGGGAGGGGACACAGGGTGTAAACAAGGGTGGAGTAGAGGGTGAGAGAGAGAGGGGTGGGGGAGTGAGAGATCGTGCCTGGAGCCACATCCTTGAGCCTTGAGTATTCTGGCTTTCAGCTCTGTGTGTGCGTGTGTGTCTTCTGAGCCATTACACAGTATATAGTAGCAGATGTAATTAATGCATTAGCCGCTTCACACCTTCTCCTGTCACATGCAGAGTAACGTTGTTAAGGTGCTGTTAGCATCACATCGACCGCCTGGTAACCACAGTCAATGCAATTATTAGGTTAACCTTCAGATAAAGATTTTCTGTGTGTGTGTGTGTGTGTGTTTGTGTGAGTGAGCATGTGTGTCTGTGGACCTGCTGCTACTGATCTCCTCTACAACACAATAAGTGAATCATACTGTGGCTGCCTGAAAGCTCTGTGTTACAAGGACAAACCTCCAACACAGCAGAGTGATTTTATGTCGTCAGTCGCCTTCCACAAGGTTAAGTCTATGACACAGACAACAATTACTCGCAGAGGAGAAAACGGAGTAGAAGAGGCAACACAATACCCAACATAAAACACTCACCCGATAAAAAACAAATCACAGACTACACAGCTATTCCACTGCACCTGCATTTCCTGAGGGTTTACATGCTAACAGAGACAAATCCCTCTTTACAAGGACGACTGAATATTCAAGCTATTGATCCCTCTTCACTTTGTCCTTCATTGATCAGGCTAATTGACCCTGAGCCGTCAGAGCCGAGGACAAGATGACTTACAAGAGCAAGAGGCATCGAGAAGGGCTTCTTAGTGATGAGGGGGGTTAACTATACAAACAAACCCTGACTAGACCTGACACTCAATGCTGTTACGCAGCAGCATTTCAGTCCAGTGTAAACACAACTACATAGGACCTTGTGTTTACATTTCATATGTACATTTAATACACACTCCCATTGTTTCACAAGAAATTATATAATGATTTAACATCATTAATGATTTTATTAGGCTTAATTTAGCCTAATAAAGAGGACTAAACTGTACATGGGGGCAGTATCAGGGCTGTAGCCAGGATTTTAGAAATACTGATGTCATAAAGCTCCCCCAGTGCACCGCCCTCCCCCCTCAGAAAAAACTGACTAGACAAGAAAATGAAAGTCTCTTTTTTTTATTATTTGCTTTTTTCTATTGTTTTGTATTGAACTGGTCAATTATATTTTCTAAAAATAGAATTTACCATCATTAAGGTCTAAACGCTATTTCAAAACCTGCTCTACACTACGTGGAATAGATTCTGGGAGGGAAATAATGAATCCTTGGCTTTGAAAGAATTTACTGAATATACTGAATCTAAAAATATTGGAATCACCCTAAACCCCTCCCCCCAAACAGTGAATGTCCAATCAAAGCTTAGCAATCATAACTAGGCATGACAGGCCTGTCAAGCTTTGTTGCTGAAACAATGTGCACGTGGCTGTAGTGATACTTGGCATTTAAAGAGTGTTGGAGAGTGGTGTCTTTTTCATCACCTTTCCAAACTAAAAACACAAGAGCAAAAATGTACAAATTTATTAAACAGCATGTTTATCTTACTATGACAACGGCAATAAAAGAACAGCACTTTTTCATGCCATTCATGTAGCCATCGTTTACATAGATTCTTGTTCAGCTTGAAACATTGAAGTCAGCTGGAGATAAGGTCTTCAACCAACTCATGGAGCTAACAACAGTTGTCATTGCCAGAAATGTGAAGCAGGGGGACACATTGTTTAAAAAATTCTGAAGAGTTTTTGAGTAGTAAATATGTATGCTGCATGAGAACATAAAGCTTTAAGTAACACTTAGTAAAGGGTCCGGGGCTTAGCAAACACCATGTGTAATTCTTTAACTGCATAAGGTTGCCAAAAGTCCCAAATTCCTCAAAAAATACACAAACCAGACCTCTTTAAAAGCAGGCCCTGGGCAGTGTAAACAATAACATAACATCATGTATTAAGTGTGTGTCCTTTAGGCATGCTCTCAGTATGTGTTGGACTGCTTTCTAACTGCTTCAGGAGTTGCAGTCATAACAAGGACTGTTCTGCACAAAAAGTACAAAAATAAAAACTAAATCTATCAGTGGAACAGAACAGATGATACCTCCTTTGTATCTGATTCCAGACCTGAGAACATCTGCTCACTGTCTGACTGATGTCTCTCTGTGGGACTCTTTAATGTTCAGGCATGTCTAGACAATAAAAAGAACCAGTTGGCACATTAAACAAAGTGCAGCCATCTTTTGCCTGGAAGAATAAATAGGCACCATAAATATGAGGCTTCCACCTTCCCTTCCTCAAATGACTTCTCTCCCTGGTTCAAGGTTTCACAGAGTAAACAAGAAAAGTAGGAGCTAAATACAGAATTATAACTGAGTCCAGACTGTGCAGTGAATCTACAGGACTGTAGATTATATCCCTGCTGTGCTGCGGTAGCTCAATTATCAAATCCTCGAGTGACATGACCTTTATTAACCCAGTAAGAATTCCATTAAAGTAATCCTCTGTCACCCTTACTTAGATACTATATTCCTTAGTAATTGCTGTCACATAGTATCTGCCTGAATTCCCCTCATGATCCTCAATTCCACATCTTTTTATTCCACTTTAATTTGCAAAAAGGTCAAAAAGAGACAACTCATTCCCAATTCCAATCTAGACTCTGTCAGTGGTCATTGTGCCAGGAGACTGGTACACCAGTCTGCTTCTAAATCTGCTTTTGTGACTCACAGTCTCAGCATTTCCAGAGTGAATCAAGTATTCCTGTCTGACACAGTAAAGAACAAGCAGACAATATATCATTAAGGACGTATGATCTTTACTCCATACGAGCTACGACATATTCAGAAGCCTGAATTCTCTGTGACTTAATTCTCCCATGGTATAATTAGTGTGTCAAAAATGCCAAATGTGTCTCCAACGTCACAGCATGTAAATAGATTTTTAAAACATCGTCTGTGGCTGATGTGTTGCTGGGTTTAGAGCTAAATGCTCCCTAAGTACCCCTAATGAAGTCTGGTGGTGGTGAAGGGCGACTGACAACAGATGGGAGGTTCTGTCACAATCATGACATGCCCACCGATCACAGATTAGAAAGCAATACAATTCCACACTCTATTTGCTCCCTTTCCCAACGGCAATGACTGCTCTTTTTTATCCAGGTTTAGCTGCATCCCCTGGGGGAGCGAGCTGAGGTTCGAGCTCATAAACGATCGTCTGATCCTCTTCAGTCCCAGGCTATCAGACTGACAGGAGTGCATGTGTTTATGTGTTTGTGAAAAACATGGAGCAACAGAGACAAAGAAAAGGAGGCTGTGCAAACCTCAATGAATATTCATATGCTCTCACTGGAAGATGATTGTCTTGTAATGTCTGTGGTTTATGTACAAGTATTTTGCCTTGAGATAATTTGAAGTAGACCTGCAACCATTAGTCGATTAATCGATTAGTTGCCAACTATTAAATCAATCGGCAACTACTTTGGTAATTGATTAATTGTTTTGAGTCATTTGTAAGAAAAAAAAGTCAAAATTCTTTGATTCTATCTTCTCAAATGTGAATATTCTCTGGCTTATTTGGTCTTTTTGACAGTAAACTGAATATCTTTCAGTTGTGGACTGTTGGTCGGGACAAAAGAAGATATTTGAAGACATCATCTTGGGCTCTGGGCAACCGTGATTGAAATTTTTCACCAGTTTCTGACATTTTATGGACCAAATAACTAATCCATTGAGAAAATAATCAACAAATTAATTGATAATGAAAACAATCGTTAGTTGCCGCCCTACTTTGAAGCTCTTGCAGATGAATGTTGGGCCTTTTAGTACCTAACCTCCATATGGCCTATTTCTGTCAAAGCATGTTCACTTTGACAACAAATAACCTCGTTTATGGTTGAACTGTAGCACTCATACAATTTATATGCATGTACTTTACTGTGTGTGTTTTTGTGCACACTCCTGGGGCATGTTTTTATGGTTGCTTCATGTTTTGAGTCACTGTCGTTCTCAATGAATCATTTGTTAATTCATTCAACCTTAGGCAAAAATGTGCAGAGATGAAAGGCATGTTAAAATTAGTTGTTTTCATAATCCGTATCTGCATATTTCTGATGCCTCCTTTGTCTTCTTAATTCCCTGACAAGAAACATAAATCTTAACATAGGTGAACCAGTGGTGATAATATGACTTGTCTGGGATGCTTCTCTTCAGCCATTTAACAAGATGAAGTCAGTTAGCAACCATCGCTCCATCCATCTATCTGTCCATTCAGTAAGCCATCTAAAAAGCCAGGAGGTAAACATTTTAATGCAAGCTGTAAACCATAACTGAGATTTAAAAGGCTAAGGTATTCTGTCTCCTGGTACATCTTTCCTCTGGCATATGACAAACCATAAAAGGTCCTTCGCTGTTCTGTCCTTCAAGTCATCTTGCCTGCACTAAAGAAATAAAAGTGCCCCTGTAATAATGAAATGGCATTAGCTGAGCAGCATGCCTATAAAGCACAGTGATGCTCTGTCAGGATGAGCTGGCCAGTCCAATTATTTCATGGACACACTGCAAAGAAAAATGGTTTGGAGCCGGCCTGGAGACGAACAACAGGGATCAATCAAAGGGTGTCATGCTGCCAAGAGATGGTGACCAGACCAGTCATCATCCACATTACTGACTGAGTAACTGATCTGGGTTTGACAGATAGAAAACACACATACAAACACACACACACACACACATACACACACACACACACACACACACACACACACACACACACACACACAATGTTGGATGACGTGGCTCACAGAAGGGCATTGTGTTGTAGACAGACTTGATGCATTCAACTCCTGTTTTGGCTAAAAAATCTGAAATAAACCAACATCTTTACTTTTTCTTAACACATATCATCTAGATGCAGTGTACTTGTTACTAGTTCAGCTGTACTAGATATTTGATATATTCAGTAGATATATCTTTTTAAGACCATATTTACAACCCTACTTTGCAAACCAGAAGAACTACAACTGTGGTGCTGATTTGTGAATTTCTAAGGAATTGTAGTTTTTAAAATATATTAGTGTTTTTCCTAGAATTGGAAGTCTTAAATACTGAATTGATAGTACACTGAGGAGTTTAAGGGGATGGTAAACACATTTGTGTAATCAGATTTTAAATATCTTATTGTTAAATGGGTGAAAATTAATTTTAAACATATTTTACCCGCAGTTGTTATAATAATGATAATAATAATAATAATAATAATAATAATAATAATTTATTTGTATAGCACATTTCATACAAAAAATGCAGCTCAAAGTGCTTTACAACAAAAGAAATTACATGCACCAAGTGCTTCACATGAAAAAAGACATGTAAGTGTACATAAGATGGAAAATAAAACCCACTTTATAATAATTATAAAATAAGTGAATAAATAAAATAAAATAAAGTGAAAATAAAATACATAGATTGCGTACTTCAGTGGTGGTAATTTGAGACCTAAAAAGCCAAAACTCAGAAAGTATTCCGCCATGTGTACACAATCTATAAATCGGTGCCTAGGTCTCTTAAGCCATAAGCATAACAGAACCTCCCTTTTGTTGACTATACTCACATGATATCTGAGGTCAAGAGCTCTCTATCACAGTTGGCGCCATGTCTGAAGCCCCTTTTGTTGCTGAATTATAAGCCTTCAAACATGCACCAAGGTCAAGGTTCAAAGGTCAGTATTTCAAAGCAGGAGCCATGTAGATTCTTCATACTGACATATGTTACTCTCCAGGTCGAGACCTTTCCAACAATCTGTTTGGTTTAGCTCTACGACAAAGTTTTAATTCTCTCATTTCATGGACACAAGCCATCCCAGGCCTGCTTTGAAGCACTATGAAGGCCCAGCATATAAAATGAAGCTTTTTGTTTGTTTGTTTGTTTTTTTGAAATATGTGAAAGTGACAAGTACAGGGATTGAATGATAATCCCTGTACTCCCTAAACGTTGCTGTGCTTTATTGGTGATGTGGCTCAATATTAATTGAGGAAGACTATGTTTTAAGAAATATGATTTCATAGTAAATAATCTCAGCCACATATTATTGGGAATATAAAGTTAAATGAGCATCTTCACATTTTACAATCATATGCTATAAAACGCCTTTTCTTAACAACCCAAAACTGTAGGAGTAGGAAACCAAGTCTGCCCACAACAAAATGCTCTTCAGTAATCTTCTGCTATCAAAAACTGTCAAAAAAAATTGATTTCTCAGAATTGAAGGAGAAATAATAAAAACTGATGGCCTTAACATTAACCTATCATATTGTTGAGTTATCAAGGACACTTTCATGTTTTTGTGTTGAGAATGTTGAAGATATCATTAAGAGAAAACCTTAAAGATGCAGTGTGTAGAATTTAATGGCATCTAGTGGAACGGACTTGGCAGAAATGGAATATAATATTCATAAGTATGTTTTAATTAGTGTATAATCCCATGAAAATGAGAGCCGTTGGGTTTTCATTACCTTAGAATGAGCCCTTTCTATTTACATAGGGAGTGGGTCTTCTTCCATGGAGCCCGCCATGTTGTACCACCATGTTTCTACAGTAGCCCAGAATGGACAAACCAAACACTGGCTCTAGACTGGGCCTTTCGCATTTTTTGTGAGTTTCATGGCCACCGTAAATTCTCCTACATGCTTGGAAGAGGAAGGGGAGGGGGAGGGATATTCAGTTGATTGCAATCTGCAACCGCTAGATGCCACTAAATCCTACACACTGGTCCTTTAACACAGTGACAGTGAGGAAAATACTTCCGGGCAGCGGGTCCTTCAGTCCGCCCACCAGACTGATGCGGACTGATAAAAATTAAAATAAAGAAATAAAAACAAGGATAAAATATCATAATTAAGTGTTGAGTAATGTAGCGGTTATAGTTTAAAAAAAAGAGTAACAAATGAGAAAAAACAATAGAGCTTCTGTGCTCCCGAGTCCCGACTGACAGAAAAAAAAAAAAACGTGGTGCAGAGTGTCATTAAAAAATCTGAAAATTTATGTGTGTACACAAATCTATAAATTGAATTTCGTGACTATTTCATGAACTGCCATGAGACTGGGTTGGTATAATCTGGAACGAACACAGCTCTGAGTGAGCAGGAGCTGCCACTGACTCAGCAGGTGATGAAATAAAACTAACAGCTTGTGGGAATCAGTGCTGATGCTAGCACACTAGGCTAACTAGCTTCCCCTCTCACAGAGGAGGTTTCATGTCGAAATTTCAAAAAGGTTCATACACACCATGAGGTCTTAGTGACAGCTGTGTAGGATCAAAAACTCTTGACTGGAAAGAAAACCAAATAATCCTGCACACTGTCCTTTCTTTCCAGAGAGGAGGCTCCACTTGGTGGGAGCTAGTTAGCCTGGCTTGCAGGCTTCTACTGTCCAAGTGAAAAACAAACTTAATGGCACGATGGGTTCTCAGAAATAGTGAATATTGTAAATATACAGGCTTAAATTGCGAACAGTTGATAGTTAACAATGTGGGGTTGTTGTAAAAGGGAAAAACATCTTGTATCAACACTCATAAGCTATACAACACTATGACGTGCTCCAGTCTATAGTGCACCAGAGAAGCTGACAGCACATTTCTAGTTTATATTTCCTTCCAAAAATAGTAATTTAATTATATAGCTGGTATATTTGATACTACTTCATGAACATCTAATTAATTTATTATTTCTAATTTTATTTATATTTATTAACATTTGCTGTGTGTTCTTTTCATTATAGTTCATATATGTGTGTCTGCAAGCCAACCGCAGTGTCACCGAGCGCAGCAGGCACAAAGATGTTCATTTCATGTTAGTCATTTTGAAGCAATGCATCATGGGTGTGACCCTTGACCCCAACTGCAGGGGAGTGGGGTGTGTCACCATATGGTGCTGAAAGAAAGACTGTGTGTGTGTGTGTGTGTGTGTGTGTGTGTGGGCGTGTGTGTGTGTGTGTGTGTGTGTGTGCATGTGTGTGTGAGACAGAGAAAGAGAGAGAGAGAGTGACGGTTGGGATGATGAGACCCAGGGGAGTGACAAGGCAGTTGAATAGGACAAGCAGAGCCAATCACATGTCAACACACAATGTTATATACACATTTGCACACACATAGTGATAAAACATGGGCATAAAACTCCATGTAGATAAGCTAAATGCACACATCCCTTAAACCATAAGTCTACACACACACTCTCACTCCAACACACACACACACACACACAGGCATACACTAAATCATCCAGCTGGCCTGTCTATATCTATAAAATGCCAGCGACTTTGTGAGTCTGACTCTATAATGATTAATTCCCTTGCAGCTCCTGTCATACATCATGGCAGCAGAGCAGTGAGCTGAGTGGTGGGGATGATGAGACATGAAACCATCAGCACACCTCACAACTAATCCTCCCTTGATTCCTTTCTATATCCTCCTCTCTCTCTCTTTCCCTTTTCTTGCAGTAAGAGGGGTCAGTTTGCCAGTAAGCAGCTCAGATGTGCAATTTTTAGCAAATATAAACCACCATAATAATAAAGACAAAGTGAATGAATCAATTGAAATAAATACACACACACATACACACACTGGCATGCACACAAGCCCACAGGAGGCTGCACTCCGCCCGGCCTGCAGGCTGCTCATCTCTGCTCAGTTCACTTGACTGAATCACACAAAGATGGAGGGGGGGTGTATGACCCGTGGTTAAGCAGGCTGCTTCATAATGGATGAACACAGTGAGTTGAACACATCATATCAGTATGCATGAGTGACAATTCATTACCAACGTTTCGTTAAAGAGACTGTATAGCCTACATAAGCTCATTACAAAATGAACACATTAATGATCCTAAAGGGAGCTTTACAGTGGTGAGAGGTGAATATCACAGCAGGGCTACGAGTCTAAATATTACATGTATGGGACATGTATTTATTAAAAATACCTTAAAGCACAATATTGTCACTTTCTTGCAATACGTTAGCCACCTGAGACACACTGTGAGACCCCATGAGGAAGCATACAGTAAGAATGCCCTTTTGTTGGGGGCTTAAAGCTTCATAATGAGATCACAGACTGAGCTATTCTCTTACACGAATCCTGCAATTAGTCGAACAATCGATTAGTCAGCTGACATAAAATGAATTGGCTCCAGTCTTTATAATCAATTAATCGCTAAGTCAATTTTCAAGCATCATTTGATGGTTCCAGTTTCTCCAATGTGGGCTTTGCCACTTTTCCAAATCTCAATATCTTTGGGTTTTGGGCTGTTGTTTGGAAAAGATGACCTCACCTTGGGCTCTGGGAAAATTTGATGTTAATTTTTCACTATTTTCTGATGTTTTACAAACCAAAGAACTCATCAATTATTTGAGAAAATAGTCTGTAAATTAATCGATAATGATCATAATCATTAGCTGCAGCCCAGTGCAATATAGGATTGTGTATATAGGCTACAGTATGAAAGCAAAGTGTAATATTTCTATATTCTATAGTTAGTTGGTTCCATTATTTTTAAGTTACAGTGTTGGAGCTAATAGATACAATGAAGTAAGCCATACAATAAGGTAATATTAACTGGAGAGTCTGTATTAAAACATTATAATGATATTACTACAGTGAGGGCTTTGTATAAGAATTCCTGTGGTGATGCTGAAGCAATAGAATTCAAACCGAAAATCACAGTAACTTATCATAATACACGCATGAATTAGCCCGAGGACACTACTGTGTGGCCTGGAAATGTAAACAACGAGAAAGATTTTTAGTAGAGCTAGGATCACATCACAGGATGATGATGTCCAACATGAGGAAGGAAACCAGCCTGCTGTACGGCCAAACCAGCTCACCTGCAGCCTCCGGCGCCGTATTATCCCCGAGTCATCCATGTCGTAATGAAGAGCGGTGGGGCTCCTGGCGGGGATTTCCCCTCACTAAAACAATCTCTTGACCCTTCGCTAATCTGTGTTTTGACCCAGCAGGGCTGCGGCATCCAGTTCACACCCGAACTGCACAGCAGCAGCCGCGTCCAGGCGCACTCGGAGCCAAAGAGGCGCACACACAGAGAGGAAAGGGAGTCCCGTGTCACGTCGAGGAAGCCCACGAAAATACACAAATGTCACTCGGCTCCATTCTGTGTGATGAATATAAATGTCTCTTTAAAAAAAACAAGATGGTTCTCTCAGATCCACTTCTGATCTGAGTCCTGTATCTGAGTGTTCACAGTCATGCTGCTGCCTCTGCGGTGTGCGCTCCCTCTCGGAGCATCCTTGACATTTTGCCAGAGGTTTGTGCACTTTGATGCTGTCCAGCCGAGCGACTAGAGGCCTGAACAATCCCTGTAATCACAATATCCACGTAGGAGCAGCCGACCCGATCCTGAACCCAACTTCTCCTGTTCTGTCACAACAATCTCCCGCAGAAACGTGAGCGTGTCCCCCACGTTCGGCTACAAAAGAATAACGTGTTCACAGCTCAGTGCAGGCGAAAACAACCGGGCGAGAGGTAGTTGAGCAGCGCTGTTCTGAGACGCGCTTCATCCTTCAGCTCCTCGGTCGGGCTGACATTGCCGCTGATTCGCCGCGGAGGAGCCTGTCCGGTCCCGTAAACATCACCGGGAGTGAGGAGAGCACGTCCTGCCCTCTCGTCCCTCTTCGACAATAACACAGAAAGTTTGAACTCCTGTCATTCATTCATTCGTTGCTATTCTACCCTCACTTCCTATCAAACTAGAGACTGGACGGGGCGACAGCAGCAACGCGATATTTGTAACCCCTTCCTGGGATTCCCTCTCGCCCCTCCTCCCACACTCACAACGGAGTCTCCTCAGATGAATGGATCGACATCCATCCCAGAAGATACAACCCATACTGTAACACAGGCCTACACATTAGTCAACCCAGAGTGTTTTTTCCAATGCTGTACTGTGTTGCTTTTATATCCTGAACATGGGTTTGATAAAGTATTTCAGCCGACAGCATGGATGTGTAATGTGTGTAAAAAAGGCCAGTTAGAGCCAAATTCAGCACCACAGACAGCGGCAAAGGACTACAGTAAAATAATGTGGAGAAAGTTGCTTTACATCACTGTAAAATGTGATTAATTATCTCACCTTACAGCAAAACTAACCAGGCTGGCTTTACAGTCATTCTTACATTATAATTTACTTATTTGCAAACAGCTTAAAGGCTATTATTTGAACTGCAATAACGGGTAGGGTAGATGTATTGTTGAATGTATCAGCAAACGGAAAGATAATGGCATAACACCATTCATATATACGAATTACAACAAATAGTCTAGAGGATGTACAGTCCACATGTAGGTTAATTCAAGAGTCTACACTGAGGAAAACGGCTAAATAATTTGTGTGTGTGTGTGTGTGTGGGGGGGGGGGGGGGGGGGGGGGGGTTACAGCGTCTGTACAGGGTAGTAGCTACTAATTTATTTCAGTTTGACTTGATAATAAATAATAATGAAAGCAAGGACACATTTACACACACCTCATCTTTATCTGTTCATACAAAAGGCCAATTTATGCTTTCCGCCTTCGCGGACAGCTGCGGTCGTGCGGACGTGCACGTGGTTCCATTCATAGTTTTTTCGGAGGTCCGCGGACACACGTGTGCCGCTGCAGCGTGATAACTTTCCAGAGTTGTGAAAACCAGTCTGTGAGTATTACACAGCGATGTGCTGTGTTTTTCTGATCAACCTTCAAATGCTGTCAAATCTGTTAGGCTACTCCAACTGGGCTTGCTGGATTGTATTTCATTGTCTCAACAAAGCCACTTGTTTTGTTTTACACAGGACTGTTTTCAGTCTGAATGCGGCTGAGGAGTTCCTGTATGTTGCCGAACAGCGAGAAAAAGTCGTAAAAAGTAAAGCGACAGCTTAATGAGAACAGGAATACAGTGCATACATGTGTACACGAGACAGGCATTCCTGTTTGCTTTTCTAGCACATGCGCAGTTTACGCATTTGCTGTGCGAACAGTTCGCGCGGTCACAAATTTGTATGAGATGCCAAACCGGACAAAGCCGAGCGAAAATTGCGAGAGGAAACGGTGATACACGCGCGAGAAAGGGCGAGTTTCATGGAAGCAGTAACCTCTGGGGCTGTAAAATGAGGCCAATGCGGAAGTGCCGAAAACTGCAGTTCCTTGAATGGCCACTCGAAGCTGGCTCCAAAAGAGAGTCATTCCCCATAGGCCCCCATGTTAAAATGCCCAACTTTACAGCAGAAATAAAAATGTTTACAGCCTGGTACTATTTGTAACTCACCCATTTCAATTTTATTAAGCCATAAAGTTATGCATAATGAAGGACATGGCTGCTTTGAGTGACAGGTCTGCCAGCCGCTAAGTGGCTTGTTTCAGCCATTCGGCCCGCCTCTTTGCCTATTTTTGATTGGCTGAAAGTTAGGCAGCGTCACATACTGCCAAGATGGCAACGGCCAGAGTGGCTTGCTTTGAGCTTCAAAACCGCCCTTCAGAAACCAACGGGTGACATCATGGTAACTACGTCCATATTTTTATACAGTCTATGGTTTCGTGAGAGAGGCTGAATTGCCGTTTAGTGCGCGAGAAAGACCGAGCTACTGCTACTAGTACTGTTACTATACTGTTAGTAAATTCTTGGTCACACAAATTGGACACATTAAATATCAAAATCAAATTCAGTCCTGGTCTGTTTTTTTCATTTCCTATTTTTGACTTGAGCATAAAATCAAAGTACAAAAAACAAGCCAATTTTTTTTTTATTGGATTCATAAATGAATAACAAAATAACTAATCGTTTTTTCATTTTCCAGTTTTGGATTCCCTGTTGAATGTGAAGAGAATAAATGATACATGGATTAACAAAGGAGCAGGTTAGATCTTTTTCCTGCTCCAATACAGGTGGTTCAAATGACAAACCTGTTATGAAGAAGCTTTACCTTACCTGATTCTGCAGCAGGTGGTCAAGAATTTTTGACAGCATTTCAATGTGTTGCTCAAGATCATTATAACTGCGTGTTTGCACTCTCTTCAGCAAACAGAACACAGATTTTAATTTCAATGAAATACTGCTGCAAATCATTGCATTGTATCATTTGAAACAGAATTAGAAAGAGTAAACAGAAGCGCTTCATGGCTATGGTTCAGCTGTTCCACCCTTCACAAGAACTAAACGGTCCTTCAACCTCTGTCACGCAGAACTCATTCTCTCTCGCGCACCTTATCATACTCGATCCTTCTCGCCTGGTGGAACTCATCTTCTCTCGCACACAATAATAATTCGTTTTCTCTCGCGCACCTTAACAGTTCTTCAACATCTCTTGCATACATCTGTTTCCTTTCACAACTTTTACTTGGCTTTTGTCCAGTTTGGGGCCTCATAATTTTGGGCTGCACACAGACATCTGCAGATGGTCCGCACAGACCCTCACAGACATGGGCAGATGATGACATTTACATCATTCGGACTAATGCGGACCCTGGTTGCCATGCAGACGCGGGAAATATAAATTGGCCTTAACACCCTTTTAATTGGGCAACTGCCTCAGGGCTCTAGACCCCCAGGGGCCCAAAAAGTCCCAGTTTCACTGCATGTCAGTTGTTTTTGGTGATTAGTTTGGTCAGTTATTGCAAATTTGTTAGGAATTTGCACAACTGAAGCACAATATGATTTAAAGCAATAGTTTCTGTTTATTTGCTGTTTTGCCAAGAGTTAGATGAGAAGACTGATCACTATCATGTAAGTACAGAAACATGAAGCAACAGTCAGCAGACAGTTAGCTTAGCTTAGCATAAAGACTAGAAACAGGGGGAAACAGCTAGCCTGGCTCTGTCCAAAGGTAAAAAATCTGCTTACCAGCACCTCTATACCTGACTAACTAATAAGTCTAAAACAAGATACCAGATCTTCTTGAGAAAAAAAAAACAGGAAAAATTTCACAGATAGATTCAAGATTTGTGACTTACAAAGACAGACAAGATC
Organism: Thunnus albacares; assembly: GCF_914725855.1. Taxonomy (NCBI): domain Eukaryota; kingdom Metazoa; phylum Chordata; class Actinopteri; order Scombriformes; family Scombridae; genus Thunnus; species Thunnus albacares. Next base: position 6,887,369 of record NC_058122.1, on the reverse strand, counting down.
CACCCACACAACATTCAACCGGAGGCCAGAAAAACAAAGAAAAGAATCAGGTTGGGTCACACTGAGAAACATGATGTTTCCACCCGTGATATTACTTCCATGATTGACAGTCGGGTGGCCCTTTGGCAAAGTCATTGCATAATGCCTTGCTGAGGATTAGGGCTTTCACACAGTTTTTATGTACCATATGGTCAGAGCTGCCCACACAGCTATGACCTCATCAGTGCCAGACGCAGCAAGAGATCTGCAACGCAGCTTCCAAACTCAGCCCACGCTGACCCATTCAAAAGGGAATGGACAGGAAGACTGCGCACAACACTGACACACAGTCTTTGTAGATAAAAGACTGTCTGCAAAGGAATAGTAGCTTGACTTAAAAACAAAATGGTTTATCTACCCTTTACCTTAACAGGTAAACCAACTGCCAATCATTTTAGCTATGGTAGCAGCATGGCTCTATGGTTGACAATGTTGGTATGTCAGCTGGTCTGTTGGTTTGTACAGACATTGATGGTCTCCAGAGGATGAATCCTACTGATTTGGTATGCACCTCTGACATTATTCTAGCACCACCAGCAGGCTGACATTTTTGGCTTTTAGTGAAATGTTTCAACAAGTATTGGATGGATTGCTATAAAATTTGGTACAGATATTCATGGTGTCGGGAAGATGTCCCCTAATTACTTTGGTGATCCCCTGACTTTTCCTCTATCACCACCAGCAGGTCAACATTTTCACTTATCCTGTGAAATATCTCAACATCTACTGGATATATTGGCAAAAAATTTGGTACAGATATATATGGTTCCCAGACAATGAATCCTAATGTCTTTGGAGATCCCCTGACTTTTCCTCTAGTGTCATCTGGTTCATATTTGAGGTTTTGAGTGAGATGTCTCAACAGCTACTGGTTTGATTGCCATGAACAGATTCATGTCGTCCAATTAAATTTAATCACTTTTGTAATATTTCGTTTAGTGCAATCATCAGGCCAAAATTTTTATTAGTTAATTTTTTGGTTTATGACAAAATGTGGTGCTAATTAGCAATTGTTAGCCTGCTATCATGCTAAACTGAGACACTGAATATGGCAAACATTACATCTGCTTAACATCAGCTTGTTAGCATTGTCATTGTGAGCATGTTAGCATGCTGACGTTTGCTTTTACAGCCTTACAGAGCTGTTAGCATGGCTGTAGTTTTGTTAATAGATACAAAACTGAGAAACAATCAAAGATAAACACAAAGGTTGCAGACAGACCACAAACAATAGTAGACATATGATTACATAAAAATAGGCATATATGGAAATTTGTCTACAAAAGGTTGTGACAAGACAGTGATCCAACAGCAGAGCAGCAGAATCACTGGACAAGCAGATACATGTCTTAGTGAAACAAATTTGTAGCATAGTTGTTTTTCCTTGTGGATAAAGGATTGAAAATCTCATTACCAAATAAAAAAGCAATGCATGAGTAGATGTTTAAAAATGCCCAGATTTCTCTCTCTGCCTAGATGTGTTTAGAGACCCACAAATCTAGTCAGAAAAAAGCTCCAGTAAGCAGGCTGTTATTTGTTAGATTAAATGGAGCTGTCAGGGCCGTCTGGCTGGCAGTCAGAGAGCCAGATCGTCTCAATACTGCTGGCAGTGCTTTGTTCTGTAAGTCTATGCGTTAGCTGTGTAAACCCTGCCACACAGACAAAACTCTCACAGCACTCTCAACTTCCTCTCCAGAATACAAATCTTTGTTGCCTTTCAAAGTCTATACGTTGCCTGTGCCGCAGTGGAGCTGTAGTGGACAAACAGCAGGCAGGAGAGGTTATTGATTTCTGCTCTGGCTTAAAAAGCCGAGCGCAGGTGGAAGTCTGGTCGGGCAGACACACCTCATTGAGTTTCATAATGTCGTCATTATAGACACTGTAGGATGAACTGCCAGTGCTCAGTAACTGCTGAACACAGAAACGATGCTGCTTTAATATCCTCTTACATAATGATGGTGGTAATCCATTTGAGTTTGGAGAGTAACAGCTGTTCAGTTTTGTTTTGTTTTCTGTTCATCACTGTAAAACTCAAGGACAAGCCACCCTAATTAACCTAGTAGTTATATTAAAGAGAAATGCTAACACCTATTTTTTTTAACTTTGTTGCTATTAACACAGATTACAGACAATTGACATTACAAAACAAAACCCATCCAGTCTCTAAATCCTTGACAACCCAGGTCACCAATGCTTGGAGCTGGGCTGCCCAGTAGTAAAGTTTTAGGTTGGGTAAACCTACACCTCCTTTCTCTTTTGTTGACATCAATATTTTCAACCAGACTCCTGGTCTCCTGTTTTACCAGATAAATTTTGATGTTCGTTTTTCTAACAACTTAAATGTGGATTATGGTTCTAGGACAGGAAGGGATTGAAATAAGAAAAGTAGTCTCAGTAGAATATTTATCCTCACTGACTCTATCCTGCCAAAAAGTGACAGGGGCAGCACATCCCATCTGTTTACATTGTCAGTTTGCTGTCAGTTATTAATAAAACCTGTCTGGCTTTAAAGTTTATTGATATGGTTTTATATTCTATCTGCTAAAGAGGAGGTCAAGATTTTAAGGTCTACACAGAGGAGGCTGATTTGGCAGTAAACATGCATTGAGTCAGGTCTTATTGCCCTTGAATTACACTTATTACTGTGTCTGACCGTGACCCAGGCAGATTCCCCACTGCTAGGACATAATTATAGACCCTGCATAAAACTTGGGTTACCTCATTTACAAATAAGCCATCTACCCCTGACATTTCTTATTTTTCAGTTTTGGGAATATTTTCTTTAGTTTCTTCTTTTAGAAATAAGAATATCAGCATCATGTGCTGTTAATCTAGTCAGATTAATTGACTTGAAAAAGAATTCGATCTTTTCTTTTTTGTGAGGCTCATCTTCCTCTTTATACAATTTTCTATAATAAGTAGCAAATGCATCTGCAATATTTTTTGGTTGGGTTAACATCTGGTCACTCACACCTATCTTTAAAGCTGTTTAGCATTAACTTACAGATCTTGGATGTCTATTGAATGTCTAAAAACTTGCACTTCCTCCTCCTCATTTTCAGCAACAAGCTGAGGATTAGTGTTCAGACACACTTCCATTACACGTCCATGTCCCATTACACAACTGAAACACCCACGCACTAAACACCACACATTCACACTAATACCCAACTTGTCTTAAAACAGAAGATTGGACAGAAGTCCCTCCCCCCCATTTTTTCAAGCACATCACTGAGAGACTATGTGGTCTTTGGGATGATTAAACCCTTTTTAAAACCCATCAGATGAACAAAAAGTTCATCATCACCAAGTTGGAAACAAGTAAAAATTCAATCTGGTAAAAATGACATGGTGGAGATACCAGGTTGTCACTTAGCAACAATGATAAGTTTGTGGCAGTTGTATTGAGTATGTTGATTATGACCAGTCCTGTGGCTCTGAAGAAAAAGACGAAGAAGTAACACACATGATGTTGGTACGTATGTTCCCCCAGTGGGCACACACACACAGCATGTTAGCACAAAACATCAAACTACCTATATGTGTTATGTCTTTTACAAGTTCATACAGCAAATTTATGTATTAGAGTCAAGAAAACACTTGGTGGAACTCTATCATTGCTGGAACACTATAGTAATAGTATAGTTGAGGTTTGAGCACATTCCTAAATCAACCAACTTAGAATATTCCTACAGTAAATAACAATATTTTAAAGCTCACAGTGTTTTTCTGAGACCATCAGAGGTTTTTCATTTTCTGTAATGATCATTTTAGAGGCCCTATAGTTTGCAGTGCAGAAAACAAATATATATACAATATAAAAGTTTTATATATAAACATATAACACTTTATAACAAGGTTACAAAACATGTATCTAAGTAATGCATAACTAGTGCATGATTTAATTCATTAATGAATGCAAACATCTTCATGTTGCTACATGACCCGACATTCAAAAGAAACAATCTTTAATAAAGCTGACAAGTGACAGTCAGATCCCTGACACAAAATTAATACAGAAATTTTCTTTCTCATCCTCCCCTGATTTGTCAACTGGCACTTGCAAGATGTATTTGGTTTTATTGCACCATTCTCTCAAAGACGGCCATGCATCAACATGTAGATGTTTAGATCTGACTAGCAGTTTGATAGAAACAGCTTTATATTTCAAGGTAGATACTGTTTGCCTTCAGGATCTAGTATTAGATCATCATGACTCATGTATTACTGAAGCATTACTAATTGTTTTGTGCTCTTATAGTGAGTCGTTGTCTGTTACAGTAACTATGGGTGAGGTTTTTCTCGTCACTCTTTGCCAGTGCGGCTCCTGTGTCTGTCATTCTCATCGTCCTCATTTTTAGGACCTCTATTAAATCATTGTGAAGCGTTCGGGATTGAAGTTTGAAAGATATGTGACTTCATCAGGCAGGAAGGGTCTAATGAAAGATGCAATCACTTGTATTATGGGAAGTGTAGGATCCAGAGTTTTGGGAGTTTCACTTGAAGTCAGAATATCTTTCTTTTATTTTTTTTTTTTATCTGTCTCTCACAAGTCCCTCAACTTTATAGAAATCCAATACTTAATTGCTGGAGTACTCCTTTAAAAAATAACATAAAATACTATTGCTAAAGCTGAAAGACACTGTCACTTGTTATTCAACCTAATATGGCCTAGCAGTGTAGATGCTCAGAGACATAATAACCCTTAAGTTAACCCTAAGTCCCCCTCCACTCAAAAATGTGTTTTGCCTCTTGTTACTTCACTTGAATGTTTGAGCTTCACTGTGCAGAATGATGTGCGTGCAGAGTTTAACACTAGATGAATCCATCTGCTGAAGGGGGAACAGCAAAATCACGTCAATATTAATGTGAAATATTAAAATAACATATTAAATATAAACAGGAATGTTCCTCAAACATTAGAGTCATGTAGGAAGTTGAACATCAATTGATTTGCCTTTTAAAGCCTCTGTTTGTTCATTGAGGCCCTCTTGAAAGGGGAATGTGAAAGAGAAAATATTCAAAGGCTTCTGTTTCTATAGTTTTACAGTATCAACAACACCAACTGAGTCACACCAAACACATGGCACAAACAAGCCTCTGTATTTTACTAAATGCTCTATGCACATCATAAGGTTGCACATGTGTATGTGTGTGTGTGTGTGTGTATGTGTGTGTGTGCGTGGACTGGGTTCACATGTGAACACAGACGCAAACAAGATGCTTGCGTTGAGAGAGACCTCTAGAGGATCACCATTACCAGGAAACATGCACAGCTCTCTGGAGCAAACAGGGCACCTGATGACTTACAAGGAGTCAGGAGAATCATGTGAGAGTGTGTCAGTACTGTGACTTTTAAGGTGACTTCAGTGAAACTAAAGAAAGCCTCTCATTAATAATGTGAAGCTCTATAATTTCCTGACAGTAACTTCTCATCTCAGCTCACAATAATAGATCACCACTGTGACTCCCTGTGGTAAGAGATGGCAGTGCAGCAGAGCCTTTGTATGACCGCTGCACAGTATTGTACATTGTTTTGTTTGCCTGTAAAGGCAAGGTGGATTGTAATGTCAAGTCATTTATTCTAGCCTCAAAGTTTTCACTCTTTTTCCTGTTGAATTGTACAAGTGAATTATCTGGAATTACAAATCTGTTTAAGGATATTTTACCTCCTGGTTGATTAAATGTATGCTTGATTGATCTCATAGGAGAATATTCCCATCTGAGTTGAGATGCTAGGAGAATGTCAGAGCAATATTTTGGTCTATTTCCACTCTCATTCAAAAGTACATGCCAATCTCTGCATCAGTTCAATTAGAGTTCCACTGGAAGCACTACTTAATCTGTAAGACGATCACAAGGTCACGATAAAGCCAGAATTAAAAACACACACATACCCTACCAGGACATAATTAAAGTCAAGGCATAGATATAAAATACTAGATGCGACGTGTTATAATGACATGCCATTCTGAGAGGGAACAATATGACAGCCATCTTACCTGGGTCCAGTTTTAAGCTTGCTGTAATTATACCTATACCTATAGTGAAAGAGGCTTTTGTTGTCTTTATAATCCTTGTATTTTTCTACCAATACACCAATACTGTTTTTTATTCACAGTAATGAGCATAAGACACCTGTGTCTGTCTAGAATAAACCAAAAAAAAAGATTCAAGTAGAATTTTGATTATTATAGCTCCAAGAGAACAAATCATGCTTTCAATCATGAATATAATCTCATAATTGTGTATTTATATTGCAGTGATTTTATTTTTCAGTTTTTCCTGAACTTATATATAAGAACTGTGTTTTTAGTGTTTGTATTGTTATTCCAGTCTAGACAGAGTAGACTAAATAAATAATAAATAAGGAAAATCCATTTCATTCTCTCTTTCCTCTCTGTATTATTCTTTCCCCCGTCTTTGTGCTTCAATCTGTAATTACACACACCCACGGACTGACGTCACCAATTAGGAAGGCGAGACAGCAGCAGCGGGCATTGTGGGTAATCCTGATGGCCACCGAGTCTCATTCTGAATCAGGAGGTGCCTCTCCTGCTGGCAGCCCAGAGGCCTGGCCCAGCAGGAGATCCCTAAACCCTCCTCAGCACTGCATGACAGACTGCTGCTCCTGACGAATGGACACCATAAGAGGATTGTTCCATTCACACTGGGTAAAACACACAAAAGAACAAATGCACATCAACACACACGCACATGCACACACACACACACGCCACAATCACAAACCCATTCACCCAAGGTCATCCATACATGTAATGAGCAAATATTCTCCCTCCATTTAGAAAAACGGCAATCTGTGCTGGTAAACCACATCTGGGAATAGGCCACATCTGGGACTAGGAAAGGGAAATGTATTTATATATCCCATACATACATATATTCAGTTTAAACTTTAAAAGGAACTGGAAACTAACTTTAAAAGAATTATTAAAACAAAGTGTGAGCATGTATACACATTTGAAGGAAACACTGATATAAAAAATGAAAATAAGACACAAAAACTAAATAGAAGCAACAGAGAATAACAGGGTTTTACTCTGAGTCTGCTTTAAATGTGGTCAGAATTGGGGCACACCTTATAGCAGATCATCTGGTAATTTGTTCCACAAGTGTGGTAAGTCAATGTTTTGCAGAGGATCTAAGAGGTCTGGCTGTTTCATATTGTAGGAGTCATTGTAGTTAGTCATTTAGTGATTTATATGTAAGCAGTAAGGTTTTGAATTCAACTCTATGACAAACTGGAGGCCAGTGTAAGTCTTGTCTTTGTCTGGATCCTGTATTCTGAAAAAAATACAGTTTTTACAGATTTTGGGGGGTAAACCAGGAAACGGACAACAGTCTATCACTATGCCCAGATTCCTGACTTGATATGAGATTTGAATTGACAGGGAGGTAAGGTAAACACTAATCTCTTGCCTATGTTGTAGAGTACCCCTTCCCCCCAAAAAATTTAGAAAAATTCAGTTTTGTTCGAGATGAAGGAAATTCTGTGACTTCCAGTTATTAATCTGCACAATGCACTGAATATATATTTATTGTCCACATAATCATGATGGGAAACGTTGCTACTGTGAATAATATGGCCATTTTGAAGCATGTTATGATGAAATAAAATAGGACCAAGAATTGAACCCTGAGGAACTCCGTATAAAGTCTTGTATTGTTTAGACCTCTCTTACTGTTCTGTAAATATGATTTAAACTAGTTTAGGACAGGTCCCCTTAGACCTAATTTTTGAGTCAATCCAATATTTTGTGATCCACTTCAACAAATGTAGAACTGAGGTACAAAAAAAAAAAAAAGAAAAAAAAGCCAGAAGTCTTGCCTGCATCTAAGCATATGCAAAGATCATTTAAAACTTTAATAAGAGCTGTCTCAGTACTGTGTTTCTAACTCCAGAATTTATACAGAAGGAAAACTATTTTTTCAACAGTTTAGGAGACTTTATTTCATATGAATAGGCTGTGCAACCTCCATTTGCAGTTTGATTTGTGAATGTTTTTCAAGTGGGTCTTCTTGATTCAGGGCAATGTAAACAACACTGACGCTGAGAGAGCTTTCGCTGTCTCCTTTGTACAGTATCGGTTGATCTTCGGAGGAACAGAAAGATAAAGAAGAAAGGAGACAGAAGAAATGATAGGAACTCTGTTGTATTATTCATTAATACTTTGCTAAAGCAACAGGGAGACAGAGGACTCAACTAAGAGACAGAGAGAACAAAGGCAGATGTTATCGGAGTAAAGCACTTTTAGGGATGAACTGATTGAAGTCAAGACACTTTCTTTCATATATATGTGAGTTTGTATGTATGTGTGTTTGTTTTATTATTTGGTATGAATGGTAATTGGTGGAGCATCAGAGCAGAATTGGCAAGGCCCATCCAGTGTTTTTAGTCCCTCAGACAGTTGATGAAAAGACTTACCTACACACACACACGCACATACACACACACACACACACACACACACACACACACACACACACACACACACACACACACACACACACACACACACACACACACACACACACAACTAAGCCTATTACGATGACGCAGTCCTGCAAGAGTACACAACAACATCCCAAAAGTAGCACACAGCTGTGGCTTTGTGCTCAGACTGATGCAACGCCCACTGACCTCTTACATGTGGACAAAAATGCTCATGTGGTTTGTTAAATTTGAGTCTTTAAAAACTGCCAAACCTACATAATTGTAGGTGCTGAATATGCCAACCAGTCTCGTTTGATTTTGAATAAATACTGGGTGTAGGTTTGGAATATGAATCATTTAAAAGCATGATGTGGAGGCTGCAGAAAGACCTGAGAACAGGAGTGTTGCAGAGAAAGTGAGAGGGAAAGCGAGGTTTGTCTTGCGTATCGATCAGAAGTAGAGTTATGGGACAAACACAGCTGTTTGTCTGAACGTTCCTCTGCCATCCATCTCCAGCTGCAGAGTCTGTGCTTGTAATACAAACATGAATCTGTCTGGGTGTCTGCCATCAGATATATCTCCCCAAAGGTGCACCCACACAGCTCAGGCATTAAGAAATGTCTCTTGTGTGTCTCTTTATCCTCTCCTTAAAGTCAAAATTCAGTCTGACCATGGCTCAGAGATTCTCCCTTTATATATAGTATTTCATTTTCCTAGCTAGTGATTTCCTTCTTATGTGAGCAGTGGAAATGAGATACGATAAACAACAGGCTCCCCCACAGAAAGCAATAATCTGGATATCAGAGAGTTGATGAGGAAGACAACAATGTACAGAAGCAGGTGCTGTGAAATCGGTTTTCTCTCACTGATTTTCACCTGAACACCTTCCGTTGAACTGGAAGGTGGTTAAGTAGACATTTAAGAGAGGAGGCTTTAACTATTGTAATTTACTAGGGAAAGTAAATCCTATTGCATTTTAATTTGAAATTGAAAAATCAATCAACAGATCATAATCGACTCTTTAATGGTTACATCCATAAAAATGTATTATCTTTGTATTTCTTAGTTGAACACTAGTTTTTAAATTATGAGCCTCTGCAAAACAGTAGAGATTTACAGTAAAAGTACACTTGTAACAATCTGCATATAATAGATATTAGATAAGATTATTTATTTATTATTTAAGTGCAGTGAGACAGGAAACTGGGGTATGACATCCAACAAAAGTCTGAAGTTATGCAATATGCATCTTAGGCTACGAGGCGCCCCAGCGTAGATTTTTTTTCAAGTGAGAAAACAGGCATTTTAATTACACATCCATTTTAATGGACAAGAGCAAAAATCCAGTAAATAAAACATTATTCATGTAAATACCCATGAAACCTTTTTTAAAAATGAATAAATAGAATTGAAACAAAGAGTCATATAATATGCAGTGCAATCTTCATAAAAATAGATCAGAGTTGCTCTGTGTGGTGATGCAACAGCTTGAAAGTTTTTGGGGGCAAAAGCATCTTCTTGTGATTTTCTACGGATCATTGCTGACATGTATTCAAACACAAGAAAACACACTATGGCAAAATTTGGAAAACTGTCAAATTTGACCTGATGGTGGTGCTAGGGGAAAAGTCAGGATCCCACAGTCAGATTCATTATTTGTGCACCATGGATATCTTTACCAAATGTCAAAATTTTATCTGAATCTTTTCTATAGTGGTTGAGATATTTCAGCACTACCTTAGCAATGCTTGCTGGTGCTAGAGATGGCTTAGTCAAGATGAGTGCCACTAATTTTCTAGTGCTGCAATGATTAGTCGATTAATGTTATCAACAGAAAATTAATCAGCAACTATTTTAATAGTCAATTAATCATTTTGAGTCGTTTTTTTTTTTTAATGCCCAAATTCTTTGATTCTAGCTTCTCAAATGTGAATACTTTCTGGCTTCTTTAGTCTTCTATGATACTAAACTGAGTATTGTTGGGTTGTGGACTGTTGGCCGGGACAAAAGGAGACATTTGAGAATGTCACCTTGGGCTTTAGGAAACAATGAACATTTTTTACCATCTTCTGACATTTTATAGACCAAACAACTAATCAATTAATCAAGAAAATAATTGTCAGATTAATCGCTAATGAAAATAATTGTCAGTAGCAGCCCATTAATCTTCAACAAGATTTTTTCAAATGTGCTGTATAAGATAACATTAAAGGGTTAAACACAATAGGGTGCTTTTTTGTGACTTTGTGATACTTAGCAGACAGGTGGTAGGATTAGGTGGTGATTTGCTGATAGTTTGTATTCAGAACTGTATTACTGGTGCTGACCTTGGTCCTGAAATAGGTCTAAAGGAAGGTCAGACTTAATGACATCTGTTGGTTCTATTATTGAGTCCTGTCTGGACAGTTTGTGTTGTAGTACATTCTCTTCTGCCAGGAGACCTTGTTCATTCTGTCAATCTCTTGCAGGTGTTGTTGACGTATCTTGGCACCCAGCTGAGCCTGAGGATTTGACGTGTGCAAAGAAGGCCGACTACATAAAGAAACATGTTTGGGAAAGGCAACCAAGTGCTCTGAGCTTCGACAAGAGGGACACAGTCCACCCTGAGAGACAGAGAGGAGCACTGACTTTTGAATTCACCAACACCTCCAGGATATTAAAGGAGCAGGTATGGAGCCCATTGCTCAGACAGTGGAGGCAGCAGACGCTTACTTACAAAGACGTGGCTGGCGGTTTGTGGCGAAGCGGGGAGCCTCGTCACAGTTTGTGGGGAGCACCATCATGATCTTGTCCACTTATGCGGTTGCTACCCTGACCATGAACACTGGAAAGAAAATCCAGGAACGGAGATTAAGATCAAACACCAACTAGTAACGATGGCCTCATCAAAGATCTGGACTCAGCCTCCTCTCTCTAACAATGCTACAAATGACAGAGAGAGTTGAACTGAACCGAGATGCTTCTCCTCAAATTAAATGGGTCACTTCAACTGAATTCATCTCAGCTTTATGCTGCGAAGATGTGGAAACAATCAAAAATCAACTTAAGTCAGTCAGGGCTCCTACAGATATTAAGTTTTACCAAGAAGACATGGTATGGTTTCAAAGTAAGTGTTTCACAATGGTCCTGGCCATAGATGAATAATAACATATGGGCACTAATACTTTGAATGCAGTGCTGCCATGTGACCACAGGGTGGAGAACTTGGACTACTTCACTACTTCTATGATTTCCAACAACAACAAAGCACAAGCTCACTGGATATTGGATGTGTTTGTCATCTCAACATATAACGACCCAGGACAGTGACATTTTTAAACACAAATCTTTCAATACATGAAACAGAATGGAAATGCTCAATGGCTAAACAACTAGAATCTTAGAAGGGTTTTCTCTGTGTATTTGATGTTTTTTTTTTTATCTTTGTCATAAAGTTGCCTTGTTTTAAATGCCTGTGTGACTGTATGACAGTGAGTTAGTTGTTTATTTTTTACACATAATGTCACATTGCTCATGTTGATTATATGTTTTATGTAACTACATTGTGAGGTTGTGGGCCCACACTGATGCTTGTTCAGTGTAAGCTGATTATACAGAAAATGACTTTCAAAATAATCCATGTTGCTGTCTTTGAATAAATGGTGAAATATTTTCTAGTGTGCTGATTTCTCCTCTGATTTACACCTGCAATGGATGCGCAAACATCCAGACAAAAAGGTCACAGCCATATGTTTTAGAAGATACAAAATAAAGATTTTTAGAGAGAGCGTAGTCCAGTCCAGGTAGACTACTGTACATTAGCATCTAACTTTGGTTTTAACCTATTCAATGAAGCATTTAGTAGAAAAACATACATTCTAGTCAGTTGTCATTTTTGTGCATATTTATCAAATTGCAAATCTCAGATTCCCAGTGACATTTGAAAAACTTTGTCTTAGCAAAAACCTCAATTAGCAACACCAACAATTTGGTATTTGACCAGTGACATTTCTGTCAACAGAAAGGTCACTGAATTTGACCTTTCTTTGAGAGTAGCTTCTATACTCACAATAGTGTCTCTCTTTACTATTAAATGTTACAAAGTAATATAAACTCCAGCTGGCTGAGATAAAATGCAGGATCATTTTCAAAATGACCAGATAGCATTCAGTTAGCTTAAGGAGTTTCCCATATTTTATTGTATAAGATCATCTTAAACATCCTCTGCATTGAATTTCCTCATGCTGAGGAGATAGATGTAGACCCTGAAGTCTCCCTGACTTTCCATGAGAGAAAATGTTCAACATGCAGTGAACCAGTATCTGATGTATCCCCACAGCAATATGAGCTCATCTGCGCCACCCATTGTGTTCCAAGTGTGGTCTCATTAAGGGATTATAAACTGGTTGTTATTGAACACAATTAATTATATAAAAGTGGATTTTGTTAAAGTATATTTTTCATACAGTTGAACTGTCAATGTTTAGGTTTCTTAGTAAATGTGGATATATTCTTTAATCAAAGTTGAGTTGATTTAATTTTTTGAGCTTTCCACATAGTTACCCCCTGGCAACTGCAGAAGTACCCCATGGGGTATGTGCACCCCTGCTTGGGATTCACTGCAGTACACAACCTATCTTGTATTCCTGCTGTCATAAAGAGTTTTCAGACAGGTTCTCCACTTCTCACCTTTTATTTTCATGCAGATGTACTGCTGTTTAAAGTGTCTGAAATAGGTCAATGGAGCAAATCAAAGAAACTCTAAATGAATGTCTATCAGTTAGTGAGTCGACAAGGATGGGTGACACTGTTTGCCAGCTGAGGGCCAGCCTAAGGCTCAAATGCAAGCAGTGACCCAACCCTGTTAAATGAGAACGACAACAAGGGTACACAGAGAGCCATGATGGCCTGCTTTGTCCTCCCTCTCTCTGTTCCCTGAATAGCTCTCGCACAAAGGATATCGTTATTCCTCCTCTAATTACCAGATGGAGAGCTGTTTGTCTGCCTCTCGCTCCTCTGCTCTCACCCCTAGAAATAAAGTGCTCAGTGGTGACGACCCTCTGCAGTTATGAAACAGTCTGGTGGACAACGGGGCCCAAGTGAGACCTCATTTCCTCCTCATACACTGTGAATCTGAGTTGAGCATGTACGGCGCTTCTCCATCGAGACCATTTCATCTGCACTCAATCTGTGTGTTTATTTGATGGCCGATCTGTCTGGTCTCATGTCCCTGCACAGTTTTTGTTGCCAAAACCAATCATGTGTAAGGCATGTCACCAATTTCACAGTCTTGGTTTTAGGCAGACGTATCTAGGCCACAAGACACTCTCCATCTGCTCTTCTGTGGCCAAAAGCCTTGGGAAGGGCACTCAGAGAGAGATAGAGAGAGAGAGAGAGAGATAGAGAGAGAGAGAGAGAGAGAGAGAGAGAGAGAGAGAGAGAGAGAGATGCACCCAGCCAGGGATTAGGTTGGCAGGTCCAAGGGGAGGTGAGATTAAAAGCCAGGAGCAATAATGCACACATGGTGGAAAAACAGACTTGCTGGCCATTGTCATGTGTACAGATATCCCTGTTCAAACCCCACATGTGAATGTTTAAATGGTCTGTCAACAAAAAGGAAAGAATTAATAAACTGCTTTCAGGGATTACACCTCTTGGTATAGCATTGCTGGCAACATTTCCAGCTCCTACTTTGCACACAGATGACCCACATGTATCCACTGACACGTCCTCAGACACAGGTGGCAAAAAAATAACCACAACCAGAAAAATAGGCTGAACTCTGTTAATGATAACAGGAAGGGTTTTGCAATGTGCAGCAGCTTGCCGCTGAGTTTGTGGTGTTTTGTTCCGCAGAGATTTGTGTTCCCTGTCCTCAGCATATCGTACATACAGTATTAAATCTCAGCTATACCCTCCTCTAACCCTGTCATCTGGAAAAAGCCCTGACCTCAGTGTGTGTGTGGATAGAGAGAGCTGGTGGTTGGGAGGACAGGTGTGACTCAGCACCACCTGTGAATGATCCTCTCAACATCAAGGGCAACACATCCCTGATAGGTTCGGCTTTGCCTTTAAATCAATTTGAGAAATCTAATTTCGGTGTTTCCGTCTTCGACGCTGCTTGGACAGACTAGTGTGGAAGGAAGGCTGTCAACAAGGAGGATTTGGTAAACGTCTCATTGGGAGATTAACAAGGAAGGGAGCCCAGTCTTTTCTGTGTGTGTGTGTGTGTGTGTGTGTGTGTGTGTAGGTGTGTGTGTGTGTGCAAGAGGGGGGGGGGGGGGGGGGGGGAAGGAGAGAGAGACAGAGAGAGAGAGAGAGAGAGAGAGAGAGAGAGGGCTTCCCAGCATGGGGCAGAGGGAGGGGGTGAGTTGCCTGGTGGAAGAAATGTCCTTCATATAAACCGGTGACAAAGTGGCGAGCAGCGGCCCCCGGGCAGCAGAGATCACAGCACAGAGGGAGACAGAGAGAGGAGGAGACCGGAGCACCGAGCACCGCGTACAGACGCTGCATCCACAGCAACACACCGGGGAGCCACCGAGAAAACACACGCACAGCAACAGCAAAGCATTCACCGCTTGTTTTGTTTTTTAAAAAAAACAAACAGAAGGAACTAATCCGAACGAAGCATCTTTTATCCCACCGACAGGTAAAAAAAAAAAATGCATGTCAATCTAAACTGTTTACAAGAGAGATTTAGCAACACTTGATACGACAGGTCGTCGTAATTTTAAAGTAAAATTCAGAGGGATGTGATACTATTATAGCACAAAACTACAGGTTCATATGGGGACGTTTATTGTGCCAAAGCTGCTACAACAGATGAAAGAACATCATAAAGTGCCTTGAGTTCACTGTTAACTCAGCAATAAGCACTAAAATACATCATAGGAAAAAAATGTATTTGTTTCGTAAAAATTTTTTTTTACGAAGGTTTGGACAACTGCGTCCCTTTTACCTGTTAAAGTTGCAGCCTTTGGTTAAGATGTTCTTCATATGTTGCAGATTATAAAAGCTACTGTCTGAGCTTCACTTTCAATATGTTTTGTACAGCCCAAAGCTAGTGTTCATGGATACATTTTCATGATAATAAGTATCATGTATCATAAGTAATTGATTTTTTTTCTTTTCAAGGTTAACTGATTCACATTTATTTGTAGGATATTTTTGAATAACAGCAAAAATTATTGAGTGTGCATCCAACGGCCATATCGATTTTTCAATAATTCACTATATCAGATATCTTAAAACTGGAAGTTATGTAGAGTATTGCCAAATCTCTCCATATTTACCGTTTATCTCTGTGTAAAATCAGAGCCACACCGTTCCTGTCCAGGGGCCATGCGGTCATGTCCGACAGATTTGTTTAATTCGTGTTATGTAGGCTACACATCGGCCAGCCGCTTGTCAGATTAAACAACTACGCATGTCATCCATCTCAGCACGATGTCTCAATCCCACCTAATTAGGCTCACCCTGTCTACTAGGTCACCACACGCAGAGCGCACACGGAGCTAAACAGCCTGTGCTGGATGTCTCACTCACACGCCATAACTCACTATGTGCCATAATGAATGAAGCAGGTAAACTAGGGGGCGTGAAAACTACTTTGTGTATCATGTATCAACAAGCTGTTGAATTATTTCATGAAGGTAATTTATATTTATATTGGAAATTGATATAAACAGCCACAATAGGATTTGTGATAGCCAGAGACATTGATCTCATTCACTGATACATATGTAATGGACAACAGCGGAACCATATGTTAAATGTAATTTAACATTATTTTATATAAAAGCTCAACAAAAGTTCAACATTAGCTTCACAAACATAGCATTCAGCGCAGGTTTGTCGAATGGCATTAGATTGTGTGTGCATTATCTTTATATTTTGCTAGTGATTCAGGTAATACGTGTATAGCCTATGTATATACTGTGTTTATGTGTGTGTGTATATATATATATATATATATATATATATATACTTTCACACTTTCTTCTTCTTTCCATTATTTCACCTATATAACATGTAGCCTAAATATATACATATAGCTACATCTACCAGAACCATTACTACTTCTACAACTTCTACAACCTTGTCTAAGTATTGTTATGTATAGACTGAATTCCATTTACTTGACTTTTCATTTTGTTGTGTTTATCACTCTTAGTTCTTATCTGTTAACTTGTTTCTGTACTGCTGTAACATGCTATAACATTTTTATCTTATCCTGTACCTGCCGCTGTCCAATGTGCTGAACTCTTTTCCGCAGACCTGTTTGTGGCTGTAGAGATGGGTGTCACCTCTCGCTCTCTGCTATTGGTTTGCGCATGTTTGGCGGCTGCGCTGATTGGTGGAGCACGCCCGGAGGGGGTGTGTCTTCGGGACGGAAAGCACAAGGCCACGCCCAGCCCGGAGCCACACCTGAGGGAGTGCGCGCTGTACGCCGACAGTGAGTGATTGTGTGCTTACCTGGGTGGAAACACTATATATTTAATGGTTTAATGACAATATCAAACTACATCTGAGCTCCTGGCTGACATGTTCTCCTGTCGTTGCTGTTGACAGATAGCTGCTGCACAGAAGAAGACATCGAAGACATCTCCCATGTTCCCTCTGTTATCAACAAGAATGAACCCTGGGACAAGTGTGGGCCTCTCAGCCCTGTGTAAGTCTCACTCAGTAGCCATCTTTGTAGTCCAGTGCAAGTCCAGTCCAAATGATGGATGTGTAAATAAGCAACTATTTGCGAACAAGTTCCCAGAATCAATTTAAGGGGATTATGTTGTGTTTACAGCTTGTTTCTGTTGCCCCCAAGTGACCAAAATACAGGCACTGCAGGTTTCATTAGTAGTTCTTTACTTGTTTATTCCAAGGCTTCAATGAATATTGTATTGAGTGAAATATTCAAACCCAAAATTGAAAATAACCTTGATATCTTCTGTTGGTCTGTGGAGTGAACACACTTACCTTTATTCAACCAAGACAGTCTTTATTACATTAATCCCTGTCAAGTGGCAAAAGGCACCTTGGTGGTGAATTTGGGAAAAGTGTGCAGAGAAAAGAAAACGAGGCTACTACTAATACAATAATGGAAGTCAGCTTGAAAGTAGTATAAACATCATAACAATACCAATATCTACTACTAGGTTATCACATCTTTTTGTTTTGATCCCCCTCGTGACCTCTTATGCTGAGTCAGTCTTCCCAGGGCAGATAAATGTTTAAATCCAGGCGTCACTATACATCATGTTTGTGCCAACTGCTTCCCTCTCTCTCTCTCTTATCAGGTGTGAAGGCTTCCTGAAGCGCGTGTCGTGTTTTTACCGCTGCTCCCCTGATGCCGCGCGCTGGCCTCATCCCCACCGCCGCTCATACATCCAGGCTGTGCCGCTCTGCCACAGCTTCTGCCGTGATTGGTGAGGCTGCCAGACACATTACCAAGCAAGCCTAAATCAAAATCAGTATCTGTCCCTCTTCACCTATAAGGCTGTCAGGAGAGAAATTACCAGCCAGTGTAACAACAGCATGTCTATCTGTACTAAGACAGAGAGCCCCGTGAACAGCATAGACCTGTATGACACAGGTGAGACCAATTATACATGAAGACACCCAGGGGATCCCAACACAGTGAGAAGCAGCTTCACGTCATGACTGCTTTGTTAAAAAGATGTGACAAAACTGGAAAAAAATAGTAGAAAGACTGATAGAGACAGATGCACTATATACTAAACACATAAAATAGGCATATTGTCTTGTCCTATCAGTGATTGTTGTCATGAAAAACATTAATAAAAATTGCCTTGTATACTTTTAAGTAATTAAATTTAAGGTTTATGTATTTATGCTTACTGTATCGTGTGTCAATTTAAAGAAATAATTTGACATTTTGGAAAAATTTGCTTATGTGTATTTCAAAAGTTATATAAGAAGATCGATATCACTCTTATATATGTCTTTTAAATAGGTAACAGAAGCCAGTGGCCGGTTAGCTTAGCTTACTATAAAGAAGGAAACAGCTTTGTCCAGATGAAATCTTGTTTGTTTAATCCATACAAAAGCCAACAAGTACAGTTGTGGTTTTATTGGGAGTCACCTTGACTCTCGCCAAGGAATAGACCCCCCATGAAACCACAACATGTTGTTTTCACACTTTGGTGTTTGTACAGATTAAACAAATGAGATAAACTGTGTTCATTAGTGAGCTTTAGAGGTGCTGGTAGGTGGATTTTTGTTACCTGTGGACAGAGCCAGGCTGCCTGTTTCCCTCTTTGCCCAGTCTTTATCCTGAGCTAAGCTAACCAGCAGCTGCAGAGCTGTAGCTTCATATTACCTCTACAGACATAAGAATGTTAAACATCGTCTCTTCTAATTTTCAGTAAGAAAGAGAATAATAGTGTTTCCCAAAATATCCAACAATTACTTTAAAGATATGGGGTACCTCAGTTGAAAAAGTGACACCTCAGTTCTCTGGTGCACAACATGAATCTGGGCTGATAGTATTCAAATGAGATAATTACAGTTTAATGTTTCAGATGTTTTATTTAGAGAATTTACATATCTGTCTTCAGGTTTGATGCATGCAGGATGGACTTGACGTGTGCTCGTAACTGGGCTAGAGACCCCAGGGGACAGAACTGCACTGGAACCTGTGTTCAGTATCAGCAGGTAGGCTGTGATCTGGCATATCTGTGATTGACTGTTTTCATGACCTGGGACTTGTGTTTTTTTCAGTATAAAATATGACATTTTCAGTTTTTCTACCCATTGTAAAACACCTCAAATTCCAATATAGAGGCTGTTGCGTTAAACTGTAACAAGATATTTTAGTATTTGCACAAATATAAACTGATGTCAGCAGAGTACAGTCATGCATTAGCAAAGATTTTCCTGCCAAAAGAACTCAGCATAGGAAGAGGGGTCAGAGGTTTGACTCCCATTGATTGACCTCAAAGCTTGTCATTTGAGCATGGTGTCGCAGGTGGAAAGTCAGGTACTGTGTCACAGTAGAGTCAGCACGTTGGTGGTCGAGAGCGGTAAGCGAGGGGTTAACAGCGCAGTGGCTGAAGCATGAAAAGGTTCGGTGCTGCTTCAGTGGGCAGAGACCAGCTGGGTGATTTAAAAAGAGGCAGAGTGACCGAAGGGGCTGGTGTGCAGCTGGGACCGACAGCAAACGAAGTGTCACACACAAAATGCCAGGGCACCATCTATCTATCTATCTATCTATCTATCTATCTATCTATCTATCTATCTATCTATCTATCTATCTATCCATCTATCTATCTATGCAAGTTTGCGTCCCTTTCTTTCTCCATTTCCCCTTTTTCTGTCCCCCTTTATCTCTTTCTTTTTATCTCTCTCCTTCTCTCTCTCTCTCTCTCACACACACACACACACACACACACACACAGGGAGAGAGAGGGACACACCAGCAAATGAACACACACCCCCAGGCACCAGACCTATTAAGTCTCTCTGGTGGCTATTAAATGATTGCTAGAAATGACAGATTTGTATTAAGTGAGGAAATGCAAAAAGAGAATGTCTGAGTGTTTTAGTGCGTGTAGCGTGCGCCTCTGTGCCTGTTTATTTTTGTGCTTTTTGTGCTTGTATTGGCCCATTTTCATGTAGGACACGACTAATGGCACAAAATAGGTTCCAATAAATTTAAGTAGCTCTCAAAACTGAGTGTTTTAAACAGGTCCTGAATACAAAGAAATGAGTCACAGCACTCAGCGCTTTCAACAACAAATCGCCCCTCTCAGAGAGACCGCAAACAAGTGCCTGCCTCTCTCAACATTTTTGGAGGTCACAGCAGTGAAGCTTCATTTTGTTTTCTTTTCAGCCAGCAGAGATGGCAGATTTGAGCTCACAGCACTTTAGTGCACCTCATGGCCGAGATGTGCTGCAGGGGTTAGCGAAGTTGCGAACGTGTACAGATACATCCATCCCTGTCTGTCCATGAAAATATCAACCAAATCTGAGAGATTTTCAAGCTTCCCTTTCAACTTCCATTATGACCTCCTGCAGGACAACAAGCACTCATGAAACCTTTTAAAACCCCCTTAGTGATCACAAATCAGTGTTTCTCCCAGCTCTTGAAAAGTTCACTTGACAGACACAAAATGTAGGAGTGTGTGTGTGTGTAGAATAAATATACACAGATACAGACAGGATTAGTAAATGCTGACTGCAGTAGGTGTCAATTTGCATAGAAACAAGCTAATACATTTACATAAAGGCACACAGTTACACACGCACACACACACACACACATCCATTGCATGCAAAAATCCCTCTGGCACACTCACTCTCACTCTCTCTCAGTCTTTGTACTCATTGGTAACATTATTTGCCAGCCAAAGTCTGATTTAGCTCAGCATTAGCTACTCTTTCTGCCCCTGGTTTTGTGGGAATGAGGTTACATCTGCAAAGAGTGAACGTGTGTGTGTGCTGGATGTTGGCACAAAACACATCTAGAGCAGCATCTGTGGATCAGATATGGTGAATTAATGGTTTGATATATATTCTCAAATCAGGATCGTTTCTATTTTGTCACGTAAGGAATGAAATTTACCTTTTCCTAAATCTGATTTTGACCAAGAACCAAGAGAATCGTTGCAATAGATGACTGCTATAGAGAGAATGCACCTTTTGTCACCACCACCCGGTTTACTGATTCTGTTTTCTGTTTCCTGTTTTCACACAAGGTGTAATGTCATAGATTTAGGCCAGAGAAGGGCAGAATTGAATAAGATAAGGATTGAAGGGACAGGATAGAGCCTCAGGAAATTTCTGTATCTCACTTATTCGATCACACCATGTCGTCTAAAACTACTTGCGCTTGTACTGAATTAGCTTTGGCAGCAAACCACGTCTGCCTGGGGATGGGACAGAATGCGTGTGTGTGTGCGCGCTTCTATGTGTATTACAGGGTCACTGCGATAAGACCTAAGTGTCAGACCGAGAGTATATGTCGCGGAGAGAAATAGCCGTCATCCTCTTTGTCCTTCGAACACGGTAAATATATTACAGCTTTTTCTTCTCCGAGCACCCTGTGTGACTCAGTCTTAATCCCCCAACAGACAGGAGGATGAAAGGAAGCAGACGTTAGGGGGGGGGTGTGCAACAGAGAAACACGGGGAGAATAGGAGAGATATACAAACAGCAAGGGCAGCAATCAGCAAGAGAAGAAAGAAATGCATTGGAGAGATATGGTGGAAGTTATGTGAAGAGTAGATAGGGGACAGGACGAGGTATAGTAGGAGAAACAGACGGTGACTTGGCAGCACATCTGAATGACTGGTTATGAGGTAGAGAATGGGAGCTTAAACAGTGTGTGTGTCACTGAAACTTCACTAATTAGCTTTCCCAACTATTTCTGAGAGTATAGTCCTATGCCATTTACAGTACCCTATGAAGGTTTTAAACAGCTCAAATGTTAAATTATGATTTGTTTTTTCGCACAGTTATGCAATATCCTTTTAATACGCATTTGTGTCTTATTAGAGAAGAGTATAATTTTTCATGCTCCAGAAACCACAAAGCTAATGTCAGCAGTAATTGGAATTTTTCCTCAAAGTATAACTTTGTAAAGACTGAGCACTGTAATGACTTTTCTGTCAGATAGCAGCACAAAAGGTGCTGGAAGTGACCTTAATGATTAGTTTAGATCTGTCCGTCTACTCCGTGAGGCTTGACAGGATCGTCGCTCTACCGTAAAGACGGAGCAGAGATGAAGTCTTTCAGATACCGGTGTGAACTTTTCAAGGTCATGTCTTATAATTTGCTCTCAAGGCTGCTGGAGACAAGGTGAGGCGAGCGAGCGAGGCAGACAAAAGCCGGCTGTAAGAGCAGCTGCCAGGTGCCTGCAGCCCCCTCTAACACCTGGCAGAGGGTATTTTGCTTTCAAGGCTGGTGCAGCCCTGAAAGGGCAAAATCAATTATTGTGATGGATGTTTACAAGCAAAGAAAGGCTATACTATGAGAATGTTGCGAAAAGCCACACAAATAGAGTGCATTCACTCAAAAATGCAACGTCAGTGTGGAAATGTACCTGTTACTTGAGAGCTCTCCTAACTCTAATACTTAGTGGTGGAAAAGAGCTAAGAACATCTGGTCAAGTAATGTTTTCAGGCTCTTCAGGGGATACAATTGCATTCTTTTACTTCATTAGATTTATTAAACAGCTGTAGTTACTAGTTATTACAGATTTTACATTCACAACATTAGATCAACTCATAAAATATGAAGCATTATTATGGTCAAAACACTCTTCATACTCACACAGGTGTTTTCAGTTTTGTGGTGTTAAAGTTAAAAAAAACTATGCAGGGATTTGTGTTACCATGTACTAATAGGGATGATAAAGTTGTAACCTGTCTTGCAACAAAACTAACAACAGAGCCCTGAAGCCCTGAAAAAAGCTTTTTTTAATCTTGTTGCATGAGATAAATTAACTTGTGCACACAAATGATTATCTTGTTCACATAAGATAAAAAACTATAATCTTTCGACCATGGGGGCATCATAATTTAACACTCTGACAAGGGTCCATTTGCATAATGAGCACTTTTACTTTAGATTTTTTATTTTGACTTAAAGTACATTTTGCTGCCCCAATTTTTACTTAAGTTAAGTACTTTTTTCACCACTGGGCATCACCTGTAGTGGAGCCATCATCAGCAGAGGGTTTTCAAACAGTAGGTATGTCTTTACTTCCTAAAAATATTTTGTGTGTGTGTGTGTGTGTGTGGTATGTAGATGTACCAGCATGGCCGGGATCTTTGCGAGAGCCTGTGGGGTGACGCCTTCATGACAGTGGAGGATGAGCCAGAGGAGGTGGGAGAGCCTGGAGAAGCTGGTGACGGCGGTCACCCCTGCGGCTGCCTGACCCTCAGTCCCTCAGACAAGGATGTGATCGCTGCCCTCAGGGCCCAGCAGGATGACCCGGAGGAACTGGATACCACCAAGACTGGCCTGCCTCAGTACCGCGCCCCTTGCCAGACCAAGCTGCCCCTGCAGGCCAGGAGCGGCAGGAAGGGGAACTCTGTGCTGCGTAAGCGTTCAGTCATTGTGGACGACGGGGAGGGGAGCGGGAGCGGCTTGTAGAGAGGAATGATAGATCAAAATATATTTAGAGGTAATTGTCTAGATCCTAAATTTATCTTTTGAAAATGAGTTGTAACCTTGCTCCTCTAACTAACCTTACAACACAAACCTAAGCTCTCATTATCAGTATCATCACATTTCACATATAATCTCTATGGTTTTAAATGTATCTGGTTTAAGGTGTCACCTGGTCAGTTATTTGTTTGAACAACCTAAACAGCCAGGATTTTAAAAAATAATTACTATTTAAGACGCCACAGCTGAACTGGCATTTAAAGACAAAACCCTGAATTCTGTAAAGGCACTGACTTCAATAAAACTCTCCTAATATATTGCTAATATCCCATAATGGCTGCACTAATGTTTTGCTGCCAGCCAACAAGATGAAGATTTATTTGCTTTGTATGGCTCAGTAAAACACATCATTCCACATTTTCCGGAGTGTTAAGTCTTGCACATGGGAGATGTTAAGTCCTGTTTGCGCTTATGCATGAATTAAACATGTCATCATTAACCAGAGGACTATTCATGTCAGTATTGTAAACATGATATACCTGCACCAGTACTTCACTACCCTGCTTCTCTTTTCAATCATCTAGGTGACTTTAATCTGTGCATTAGTCCATTATAGTTACATGCAGAACTTGCTGTTGTGATGCTGTACCGTGCAGTCTGCTTGTCATGAGGTGTATGATAGTGGAGAAGGTCACGCCAAGTAATGATAAATAATGAATGTAACTTAGGCTTTCTAACAGAGACTACTAAAGCATCTGGTATGATAATAAGACTGGAGGAGTATGCCTAATACCTGAGGGAAGGTTTAATATTCAGAAACTAAATCTGCCTACCAGCCAGAGTAAATCCGCCGAGGCAGCATTCATACCAGATAAGGCTGTTCTGGTAGTTTGATCACCAATGTACTGTGGGTGTTTCTTTTATAATTACATCATGTATGTCTAGAGGGAGGCACTGTTAGATGTAAATGTTTTATAAAAAGGGAAACTGACTCGTCTGATTTATGGTAGGCTTGCTGAAATGGGTGTTGCTGTGCTTTTCTTTACGTTCTCAATAAAGAAAACATTTCTAAATGTCATCCTGAGCCTGTCATAGTTCTTCTGACTGCACTTTGTCATCCAGCCCTTTTTTTATCCAAAAACAATGAGAGATGATTCATCATACTAGATTTACCCTCATGTTTCTAGGTAGACATAGAGGAGTGTGTAAAACATTGGAAACGCTTTATTTTTCTTAGAAAAGTTTGGAAATGTATGCAAACTTTTTGTGCACTCAGGAGATTTCTGCATTTTTTTTCTTTTATCAAAGAGGGTAGATTTTACAAAGGGGGTAGCCTTGTTTGGAAATGCTATTGTACACTCCTTTCTTCAAATACTAAAACCCCTTCTGAGCAGAGCTACTTGCAGAGTTTCTCTGCACCATGCATCAGAAACCTCAAAGCTCTGGAAATAGAAACAACACACAGCAGATAATCGCGCTTCCTCCATGTTCTCTCCACTTGATACAACACTGATGGCTGCACTGAAATGTAATACTCTTGCATATCACATACTGTCAACCAGTTAATTGTAACTGAATGTTTGGAAAAGGGGGTTTGTATTTAAGATATGGTTGTCATTTGGTTTCACTCTTATCTTTGTGATAAAGGTTTCACTGTTGAAATTGGGAGAATCTCATCCACGCCTTCCTCCCTTATCTGTGGTGTCCCCCAAGGCTCAATTTTAGGTCCTTTCTTACTTTTTTTTAAGCCTGTTTTGGTTTTCTTTTTGATATGCTACTCATTTTTTTAATGTTTAATTTTGTGTTCCCCTTTTGAATTCTTCCAATCATCTAATTATTTTAGCAATTTTATGGTTTACTCTTTTTGTTTTACTGTTAAGCACTTTATAACTCTGTTTAGGAAAGTGTTATATAAAGTTATAGAGAAAAGAATTATATCTCCAAAATGTCTATTTTCCATAATTTAAGAAAAGCATCGCTTTAGTCTAAAGATTAAATATTCTTTGAAAATTAATGAGATCAGATCATTTTCATAACCCTACAGAGTAGCTTGTGTACTCCTTTTAGTTCAAAACTAATTAAATCAAACCCAGCAACCCTATACATCAATCTATGGCCTAACATTGCATATTGACATGCTGAGAAACACTTGACTGATGTGCTGGTGTCTCAAAACATGGCCTCCACCTCTGATTATGGGAGCAGCTAGTGTCTTTGCAGTGTCTTCTCACCACAGTCAGCCCCCAATTTACTGATACATCATGACAAGTGTGTTTACCCTCCCGTCCAGACAGCTGTCACTCAGTCTCGCCCTCTCCTAACCATTGCTTCAAGGGAAGAATTCAAATGGTCTTATGTTTAAATAAGTATCGGGACAATTTATTTTAACACTGTCAAAGTCTGATTTTATTATACTGCCTATGTTTAAAATGAATGCCTTTTAGGCTTTGAATGATTTAAGTCCTTTCAGTGATTCAGCTTTGCAGCAATTGAACTGACAGCAAGACTGCATCTTGTCTATGTTGCATATCTCTCTTGAAAGGAATCTCATTAAAAGTGACTAATACACGGATTTTACCCATAAATCATCCATAAGATGTGTTTCTCAGTAGAACAGTGTGTGCCCTCTGCAGGTGAAAATGCAGTGAACACAAGCTGTGCATGTTGATAATGCCACACACTACTTGACATTTTTCTGTTAAAAGGACAGACAATGAGGCATGCAGTGTGTGTGTGTGTGTGTGTGTGTGTGTGTGTGTGTGTGTGTGTGTATGTGTGTGTGTGTGTGTGTGTGTGTGTGTGTTTGAATCCATCACAGCTATTTTTGTAGTGAACTGGTACTACTTGATGATGTTAGCTAATTACGTGTCCTCTGTGAAAGTCATCATCACAGCAAATGACAGAGCTGGACGGAGAGGGTTGCAAATGAGTGTCACACACACACACACACATTTAAACTGATGACTGCCAGTATCTGAGCGCTTCAGTGATAGGACATATTATAACGCAGACGAGGTTATCTTTTTAATTTGTTACAGCATCAATCCAGACTTTGTACAAGGCCAACATCTTAAACAAGTTGCAACATAAATGAGATGAGATTATCTTTTTAATTTGTTTCAGCAAGGCCAGGATCTGACCTTCAAAGTCCAAAAACACTCTGTCTTGTTTTTCTCTTCCTCTCCATTTCACTCTCTCTTTCTCTCTCACACAGGCACACTAGTACATCTGAGAGGTGACTAATGGCTGCTCTGTCTGTCTGTGTCAGGTTTCATTCTGTGGTTTACCTTCACATCAAAGAGAAATCACTCCCATGGTACAATACTATATATATAATACAATATGGAGAAAAAAAAACATTATAATACAGAGCTGCTTAAATACATTATCCCATCTCTACACAGTAAACACAAACCTAAATCCTGCATAGTGTTATTCCTAGTTAAAGAGGAAGATGATGTTTAATATTCAAGCAATAGGAGAAACATTTTGAACTCCATCTAACTACAGTAACAATAACACAGTTATACAACTGCTGCAGACCAAAACTTGGATTGAGTTATTCATTCAAATGTGAGGTTGTATGTGAAAAATAAATTATTTAAATTGTCCTGCAAGGCCGATGTCAAGTCAGAGGTTTGACCTCAGGTGGGAATAAGTTATGGGATTCATTATATATCTCTGCTGGGAGAGTCTTCGTCTGGTAACCAAAAGTTCCCTTTACTAACTGATAATTTATCTCTTAAAACTGATAATTATTAAATTTGTGCATGTGTGTGTTTTTGTTATCTGAGAATAAAAGAGCAAAGAAAGTAGGGCAGCTGTAATTGTCACGTTTTAAATGCTGTTTCAGCTTCTTCCACTAGATGGCGATGTGCGCCAACGAACTACACCGGCCACTGCTCTGCTTTAGTGTCATCAATACACCAACACACATTGTGATGTGGCCATGCTTCAATAAATGCTGTCTAAATGCCAACACTTCCTGTACATTCAGTCACAATGTTATCTGTCTCATCTCACAGCCAAACAAATGGCCTCCTCTGTGATGCCCTGTTACATTACTGTCACTAGCGGATTATGATAGGAACAGTAATACATGACTATGAAATTGTGTTAAATTAATGGGACAGAAGATTCATTAATTTTTGCCATGTTTAATATACAAGAAACCAGAATGAACATCCTAAGGAACATTTAAAATGGACTAAAGCACCATTCACTTCATTACATAGCAAAATGAATTCTTATACTGTGGATAATCTCACATAGTATGCGGTGCAAAAGAGTTTTTTATTACTGCAGCAAACTTTCCTAAAACTGGGTCTCATGAAAAAAACATCCATTTCTCAACCTATTAGTGTAGTCTAAAACTAGTGATGCAACTTGTGATCCAACTTCTGTAAGAACCTCAGATGATCCCCCAGAAGGTGGGAGGAATATTCATGGTTCTCGAGAAGATAACAGAAGATTGGGGAGAGGGAGAGAATGAGTGAGAGAGCCAAGCCTGCATATGAGTCTGTGGGAGGGGAAGGGGGCTCGAGAGGAAAATCAAACCCACCCAGAGCTCTTCATACGTCACCGTTCACATCACAGATGTTCCCACAGACACTCGGTGTGGGTTGTGGGCTGAGGCGTGTGGAGAGCCAGTATGGCTTCACTTGGCTTGTTTTGGAGTGTACATTATAATATGTAGGCCTGTTGTGTGCGTGAATGGAGACTTGACACTGCAGTGATACTTAAAAGTATTCATTTTTTAGTGGGAGCTGTGTGAATATTCTTTCGTCCTTTGGCAATTCACATACATTCATGAATATTTTATAGAAAATTAAAAGAAAAAAATTGAGCATCTGTACTCTTTTTATAACATCAAATTGATTCTTGGGGTGAGTATGTAGGTTAGGCTATTTGATGTTGCTGAATAAAGCAAAAAGAGACAGTGAGCTCAAAAGTGTGTATTTCCCCAGAAATACTGGTTT
Organism: Thunnus albacares; assembly: GCF_914725855.1. Classification (NCBI taxonomy): domain Eukaryota; kingdom Metazoa; phylum Chordata; class Actinopteri; order Scombriformes; family Scombridae; genus Thunnus; species Thunnus albacares. The sequence continues at coordinate 6,858,788 of NC_058122.1, read as the reverse complement.
CTTGATAATAAAAAAACAAAGTCACAGAAAAAAGGAGAACTTGTGTGGGCGTGCCCGGTTCTGTTTCCACGTCCATGGCAAAAAATAGGGGAGTTGTTATTGATGGAAAGAGGCTATTTAAATACGTGTCAGATGAAAAAAGGTTAAAAACCTTCCTCTCCAAAACAACTTGAGGTGAGAATGTGCTCAAACCGCACTTCACTCCTAGACTCGTTTGAAGTGGTTTTCGTGAGTACTGAGAGACAGAGACAGACACACAGAGAGAGATTTTCAGTCCAAACCGACTGTCTTGTTTACTTGTACGTCACAGACTGCTATAAAGGACAGAAATCCCCCTCCAGTTTTCCTGAGACCAGCTTGTGAACAACTTCTCTCTCGGCCAACGGTCGCAAAAACACTTTTTTGGCGTCACAGTTTCTCCCCTGAAAAGCTCAAAATGACCCCCTTAATCAGCAGCGCGAGCAGTTATCTCCCCACCTCATATGATCACTGTCGTCTTTGTTTTGCGCGTCTGGGCTGTTGTGGGCCCCATGAAAACGTTTAGTGACCCTTGGCTAATGGCGCGAGTGCTTAATGACTCATTCGCGTTGACTTAACGCGGGACTTTCCCCCCAATATCCATCTTTTGAGCCCCTGGTGCCACACATTTCTGGCCTCTGACGCGTCCCACCAGAATGTTGTCTTTGGCAGCGCACGCATCTCCATCCATCCACACAGATGCTCCTGCGCGCTGCGGACGCCCACTCTCGCCTACTGCTCTGCCAAGCGGTATGGCATCTTGAGGACGCCCCCGACATTCCTGAAGCCACTGTCACTTCCCCTCCTGTACAGTCTTTCAATTATACTGACACCTCAAATATGCCTTAACGACTTTGACACGTGAGTGGCACCGACAGGTTGTTGAAAGAGGGCAATGTGGATTAATTTATAATGACTCTCATGTTACAGGTCGTGGTTTATTAAAAAGCTGAGGGTTTTTATCTACTTCCTGTTTTCATTTAGCAAATTATACCAACTCGTATCCATCTACCTGATAACAAGGTTGCACTTTGCTCCGTTTGTATGTGACAGGTTAGTCTAAAGTGGCATAAGAGAAGGAAATTCCACCACCCTCGTGTGTATTGCAGACTTTATCGATACAATAGAGGGAGGGATTGAGATGAAACCAGTTTGCGTTACCTGGGCGGGGGTTCCCAGAAATCCTCCCCTGTGACGAAGTATTCACCAACATGCCCATATATGGACAAGCCCCGTGCGTAATTAGGAAAGGCCTACATACGCAGGCCACGCTCTGTGCGTAAAAACAGTGAAACCAGAATATGCTTGCCTTGCAGGGTTCATCACTGGTTCAAATATAACTGTTATGATTACAATAAGGTAGGAAAGAAACCTTGCTTGTGCTACTCCCCACTCTTTCCTACTGTTTCTATGTGTTTTATGTTTTCGATTGTGAGTCTTGTGAAATATATGACAATTTTAAACAAACACTCGAGATCACCATGTCAACTTCATTTTTTAAGACACTTTACTTAAATACACATCACAAATAAAAAAGACATTGTAAACATTGGACATCATTAGTTTGTCTGGATCAACCAGACAAACAAAATAATTTACACAATGAATAAATGCAGCATTGCATGACAATATAATTGCTTGCAAAAGTACAAAGAAATACAATAATCGTTCCCATTTTCTACCATTAGTAAACCAGACTTGTGGGCCTGTGCCCGCTGTGTTTCTCAGTGTCTGCTCAGTCTGGATGCTGCCCTGGTTTATAGGGTTGAATGGTCCTTTGAGCGGTGTCCAGCATCCGGAAGTACCATTTCAATCAGTCTTTTCACCCTAAATAGCCTAAAGAGTTGTCTACACATAGCCCTCGGCCCTGTGCTGCTGTCAGTGTTGTCAACACATCAGCCGGTATTCCAGTGCTGCGCATGCAGAACATGGCTCCAGTGTTATTACCTACTTGTCAGTCAATTAGTAGTCTCTCTTGTTTAAAATGCTTCCATCTTGCTTGTAAGCATCAGCTGACAGCCGCTGCTCACATGTGTCAGGACTTTCTGTTTGAGCTGGGCCACTTGATCCCGGAGCACCGATGCTGTGTTGGAGAGCCCCGCGTTGTCGCTCTTCAAGACTTTCACCTTCTCCTCCAGCCGCGCGATGCGCTCCAGTTTGCGCCTCCGGCATTTGGTCGCCGCTAGCCGGTTTCTCAGCCTCTTGCGCTCCGCCTTGATCCTCTCCTGGGACTCCAAGTCGATCGGGGACATTGGAGGCGAGCCCTCGCTGCTGAGGAGATCAGGCACGGTCTGAGGTTCCTCCTTCAGAGCGACAAGCCGCTGCGGATGGAGTCCGGAGCCGGGGTGCTGGAAAGGGTGAGTGCCGTGCGTCGAGTTCTGCGGGTGGCTCTGCTGGTGTGGCGGCAGGTAGCTGATAGTGGCTGTCGGGTAGCTGGAAGCGGAAGAGAGGTTTGTGTTCGGGCAGTAGGCGTTCAGTGTCGTGTAGATAGGAGGTTCAGGCTGCAAGGCGGAGCCGAAGACACTAGAGGCCGCCGGCGAACACGTCGTAACTCCACCGGCTCCGATGGACACGTTAGGAGGGGGCATCTGGTTCATCTTGTGCAGCTCGTCCAGGGCTTTCACAAACCCCTCAGCGAACCCCTCCTGCTCATCGGTGATGCCCCGGTTGTAGAAGTACTGGCCCGGGGTTGGAGTGGTGATGACACCGTTACTGTTTTGGATGATGAGCCTCTCAAGCTCTGGAGATGCGAGCTTCAGGGACCCCACGTCTTGCTGCGCCCCTTGGTATGGGTCTGTCTCGGCTCTCAGCTGGGATTTCGGTAGGCGATAGGGCTCTGTCAAGTTCAAATTCATATTCTGCTTTAGCAGTTTGTAGTCGTGCATTGCTGCATCTGAGTGGCCGTAAGCCGACAGAAAAGAGTCGTCATGATAAAAAGGCTGTTCCATCTTTGTAGACATAAAGTCGTAGGAAAAGTAAGCTTACCAGCTGCTTATAGAAACACAGTCTCTGGATAATCAACAAATGTCAGTGTCAGCAGAGCGCATGCATCAATTCAGGCACCCGCCGGCTCTCTCAACAGTGTCCCAAGATCAAAACTGAATAAAAATCACTCCAAAAAGATCAAGAGTGAAAGTCCAAGATCCAACAAAAGCTGTGTTTAGCTCAATGTCAGCAGGTAAGAGTCTTGTCCAGTGTCCGATTGCTATTTGCTTCTCAATCCTGTGAAGGAAAAGTCATAAGTCGCAATTCCTGTAAGATGATGTGTTTGTCTTGGTGCTTGTTGAGGTGTGTTCAGGCGGGTCAATACGTGCCGTTTTATATAGGCATAGACACACGCTTGCTGAAGAGCAGCGTTGTGATTGGCCAGGCAACTCCGTCTCCACGCCCCGTCAGCGCCACGTCAAGTGACGCTAATGCCGGGAAGAGGCGACTGTAAACAAGCCTGTAGGCAAGAGAGCACCGAGGAGGGATCGCAGCAGAGACCGGTGTCAGAAATAGAAAAGCCCACTTTATTTCTGCTGCCGTTTGCGCGTTTGTAGGTTGAATAATGTGATTGTTGGATAAGCGAGGAGGCGAGATTACTATGTTAGGTTAGATTAGTGCTCTTAATTCATTCATGTGTTGTAAAATTGTAACAAATGCGCCTCTGGATTTAAAGCAGTTTAATTGAATAGCCCATAACCAGGGTTACATCAGATAGTATATGGATCTATTCATCTTCAGCCTGATATTAGGTTGATTAGATATGAATTAGACCTATAAACAAAATGCTGATCTGTTGTGGTGTTTATTGTGATCCATCCTGTAAAGGAAGTCCTAAGGCCTTATATGGGCATGATGACGTACCAGTTCCTTTCCGGGACAACCGGGAAGCCACGCCCACCTGGGCCTCATTCCAGCAGCATTCCTGCTCCTGTATAAACCCCGTCCATGTGCTAGTGAGTTGGGCACTTTCTGTCTGGGCAGGGAGATATGAGCCTAGACATCTCAGACACATCTGTGTTTACTGATCAGAATGGACCCGTGTTAGCTGGTATCCTTTACATTATCTTTTTGTCATTGCCAAATGACAAAATCTGTATCATCATAGGTATTGGCATTAAAATATGATTAAATTAAGCATAGCACTGGTGTTTAATGAGTCCCCAAAACACACTTTTGTGACACACACCACTGAAGCAGTCACAGAACACAGTATCCTGACAGGTTTGTGAGGTACTGCTGATGTGGGGCATGTTGCCTAAAGTAGAACTGCATGCTTTGATTATAAGTGGCAGACTGTGTCCAACATGGACCAACAACAACAAGCCCTGTCAATTATCTCAAGCAGGAAACTTGGTGATCAGTAATTTATCCTTTTGATCTCTATGGCCTGTTTCACAAAAATTACATTTGGTTTTGCTCAGCAGGTAGAAGAATTGTGGTTAGCTTTCTATGAGCACAGTGCGCAGAGAAAGGAAATGGGATTTCTCAACTGTGCACCTGTTTTAGTTGTTGAGAAGGGAACCTTTGTCTCCTGTTTGTAATTCTTCCAGCGCCCACACAAACACAGACAGACAAAATGCCTCCACAGATGTATCCCATATCCCTGCGCAGACAAAACAAGTCAGGTAGGATGCTTCGCTTCGGCAGGCGCTAAATCCCCTGGCTGAACCTGAGGGATGAATCTCTGATCTTGTTCAACACTCAGTTATTCCAGGAAACACATCCATAACAAATCACTTGTCTACAGATGTCCGGTGGAGACAAAGCCAGGATAGATTGCATATTATTACTGAACAATAAAATACAGAAATTCACCTGCAAACTCTCTGTCAGATCATCTGCACTATACCCAACATGTTCCAGATATGCTGTTATGAATGGATTGTTATTTAACACCATTAATTATAAAAAAAAAATAACATACAGTAAATATGAAACACAAAAAACTGCCAAATTAATCAAGCATATTGTCATATTTGAATATTCTAAAACAAATGTGGTCCCCCCTTTGTTTATGTAACCTTTGTCACTCTAATCCATAAAATGTTGGTGTGTATGCAACCTGTGCAGGAGAAGGGGGCTGGATCAAGCTTTCAACAGGTTTTCCCTTTGGCAGTGAACAGTCACAACTACCCTGTAACAACACGTACATGTTGTAAAATGCACACAGAGATATTTGCTCAGACAGACCCTGTTATCATGTTTAGGCCTAAAGGGAACAGGACGTAGGTTACTCAACATGCTTTAAAACTGTCACAGATAGGAGAATACAACATGCTGACGAGACACGGAAAGTTGGCTGAAATCTAACATCATTACCTTTAGGGTCTCCATTCCTGATAATAATTATCTCATCTCAGGTAATTCTCTGGTATTCAGAACGACTATTTTAATTCTATGCCTTTTTGTCAGTATCCATGGGAATATGGATAAACAGAGGAAAACAACAGTTCCTGGCAGTGTTATGCCTCCACTTTGCCACCTCCCTTATAAATTCTATTCTCTGTGCAGCTGCCTGTTTCTGCTGTTGCCCTGCTCTGCTTTGCTCTGCTTCTCATGGGTTTAGGTTTTATTCAGCGTTGCGGTAGAGGTTGACCACAGTCTCAGTGACATTCTGGCAGAGCACAACAGGGTCCAGAGTGGTGAGTGTTTACGGGAACACTCGTGAGGTGGCACCGTGCCATTCTGCCAAATGTTAGTCAAAACACTCTTGTTACCCAACCGGTAGAAGAGACAAATGTGTGAACATTGAGGCAGATGTACAGTGTGATAAAGATTAATGTGTGATATTGTTTTTATCTAGAACAATCTTTATTAATCAACCCATCGGCTATAGACAGTGGTGTTGCAAATTCAGCTCTAAACAATGACATGTGGTGATTAGTTGAACACTTTGGTTATCAGGTTTTAGCTTTTGCAAAAGCAGAAAAAAAATGTGGCTGACATCTTAGTCACATCTTGATTAGTCACATCTCTGTTTAGTCTGTTTAGATTTAGAGTTCAGTATACTCAAGTACAGAAATTCCTTCCTCAAAGTTCTGCTTTCTTTCTGCAGAAGCAGTATTCTGCCAGGATTTTGTGTCGATGTTTTTTTAATGCATATTTTTTTGGGCACACTTTCAAAAAGGTCCGGGGCAGGACAAGCTGCTTGGCAACAGACTCCGTTTTTAACAGTCGGGATCACATGGATGAGTGCCAAGAACCAACTGTGTGTTACCTGCTCTAGTTTCTGGTTAAGTTTGGGAAAGGCAAGGCCTGAGGGTGGAAGGAAGCTGTTTACCGTAAGATTAACCAATGTGTGTGTGTATGTGTGTGTGTGTGTGTGTGTGTGTGTGTGTGTGTGTGTGTGTGTGTGTGTGTGTGTGAACAAGCACGTATATCACTTAGGGTGGAGTACTCATGGGTGTAGATTTTTTTTTTTTTTTTGACCACAATATGAGTGAACATTTGCATGAAGGGAGGAGATAAACATTTTCAGAGGAAATGTTTAACCATTGTCTCCCACGTCTCTGTTTAGTTATCATTAAAGTGACTTTTATCTGACCTCCATAATATATCATGTGGGTGAGTGTTTTGTGGCTTTACTCTCAAAACAAGAAGAAAATAGTTTATCATGTGTGTGAGAGAGATTAAGTAGTATATTTTATACAACTTTATGGCACAACCAAAAGGATTGAATCTTGCTTTTCCCTCCTCACTCTCACAATATCACAAATTCCTACGCAGAGGAAAATCCCCTTAATTTTTTCACCCTATAGATTCAGTCTTTTAACAAAGCAGGCTTTCACAATAAGGTGCTTATGGTGGGGATTGAGCTCTCCTCACCTCCTCCTCTCAAACCGTCCCATTGTGCCTCGCCACCTCTGCACAACTCTCCTTTTGTCAGAGCTGGGCAGCAGCCCACTTGTCATCTGCTTCTTCACAACGCAGGGCCCTTTCGGTTGGTGAGACGACTCCATCTCTGTGACTCAGAGCAGCTAGGGCAGCCGGGGCCAATCAGAGGTCAAAGCCCCGAGCTCACTCCTCACTTCAGAGTCTTTCCCCTGACCTTCACAACTCCTCCAAACGCCCACTCAGCAGAAAAGAGTAAGGGTTAGAACAGGGAGAGAGCGGGTGGGCAACGGGGCAGAGAAAAACAGGCTCAGTCAGATGAGGTTTGTTTGTGAAGTGCCCTCTTGACAGAGCGGCTGACTCCTTCATTTGGACATAATGGGGCCTCTCATCCATAGCGTTGCTGTTCTCCTTTGTGACTGTGGTCACTTTATTGCCAGGTCTATTAATAGAGTGATCCATCATCATTTAAATCATCATCATCATCCTCGTCAACACCACACGATGGCCTGATGGTGTTTTCCTCCTCTCCACTCTATTAATCCTTCACTTAGCCTGCTGATGTCACTGACTGCTTCAATCAGCCTTCATGTGCCACTAATTTGAAGGCTAAAGTTCATGAGCTCTCTTATCTGAGATGCTTGATTGACTCCAAGCCTGACAATCATCATTGCTTTATTGTATAACAGCATCATTATATGAATATTTGTTTTGCAATCTGCTTGAATATTTTAGAGGAAATAAAATGAGTCACTGTGATTATCAATGTGCCTAGCAGGACTCCAGAGTGGCTCTAGGGATGGCTATGTCAGTTCACCACTTTGATCCAGACTGAAATATCTAGACAACTATTGGGTGTATTGCTATGAAATTCGGTACAAACATCCATGTCCCTCTCAGGATGAATCATAATAACTTTGATCCCTTGATGTTTCATCTAGCGCCACCACCAGGTCAAAATTTTCACTTATTTAGTGAAATGTGTCTATGTCTAGTGGATGGGTTGCCACTTTGGGATGGGTTGACTTTTCATCTAGCACCATCATTAGGTTAAATTTCCAGTATTTTGGTTTATGACCAAATACCTGCAAGACTAATGGCATTCCCATCAGCCTCAGATGTACTTTGTTTTTAGAGCCAATTAGCATATTTTCAAACACTAGCACACTAAACTAAGATGGTGACCATCAGCATGTTAGCCTTGTCATTTTGAGCATGTTAGCATGCTAACATTAGCATTGAATTCAAAGCCAAGTAGAGCCTCAAAGAGCTGCTACCATGGCTATAGTATCTCAGCCTTGATTTCATTTCTTTAACTTTTATGTAGGATTTTTCAACACAATTTTAATGCAAGTTAAGACAAATTGCTCGACTAAAATCATTAACACCCTCTGGCAGACATACAGTATATTAGACACAGTGACGGACATATAGAAAACTCACAACGCTGCCAAAGCAAAATAAAAAAATTCTTATGTGAGGAGATACAGTAGTTGGAAGGAAAAAGACTGAACCTACGCCCATGCCTACGGCAGTGTACTGAAGGAGTGCACAACACAGCAAAGTACAAATGAGCTGTAGTGGAAAATCTGTACGTATTACAAATAAATTATAAGCAGCCATATTTTATTTTCTTTGTTATTGAAAAATTTAATCTTTTAACTTAAATTGTTAATCTTTGCTCTAAACTGTTGTCTGCCATGAAACCACGCTGATATGACGTGACATGACCTTTAGTTTTTGCTGCCCAGCAAAGTCTAATCATTTGATCTTTTGGAGTTAAAAAAAGGACAAGCTGTCTCTTACTTCCCCTAAGGACTTGTAACCTCTGTGTGCATCAGCCCATTCTGGGCCTGTCACAACCTTTTGCTCACTTATTTATCATAAAAGGAATGGGGGTAAAAACTCTGTGAGTCAGGTAGCTGACCGAAGCTTCAGGGGGCAGCATTGCTCGCAGGCAGCGGGCCATGTCTGCAGTGAGAGAGAGAGAGGGATGGGAGAGGTGATAAAAAACTGTTAATCGGTCAAAAGTGTGGGTCACTGATGTCAGCGCCAGAGGTCAACATGTTTGGCTATGTCCCATGGCTCTGTTCAACCCTGTTTTACTCTGTTGTCTGCCCTTCTTTATCTCTCTCTCTCCTGTCCTCCTCCTGCCTTCCCTCTCTCTCTGTTCATTAGCCTGTATGGCAGGAACATGCAATCATAGTAATGAATGCAGAATGTGCTCTTAATGATCCTGCCCTATTGAAAAACCAGGGAGCCTGTAGCACAAGAGAACATTTAACGTAACAGAGGGGAATGCAGGAGTGAGGGTGTTGTGGCATGAGAGAACAATTGGATCCAGATCCTCCCTCTGTGTGTGTTTGTGCGTGTGCGAGTGTGTGTGTGTGTGTGTCTCATGGAGGAGGGCAGAGACAAGCAGGGATTCGAGATAGCTGACATTTTATCCTCACAGTCTTGAAGTGACAAATAAAATACTGCTTGAATTCTTCCTCTTCCCAAAGTCTACACACATTTGATCCCAGAACATTCGCCGTTCGCCAAGCTACTTTGAGATTTCCTTTGAGTGGGTCTTCTCAGTTATGGTTTGGCTCAGTCAGACAGCCACAGCGTGTGTTTCTGTTTGGTTCTTTATCTGCCACATGTTCGGAACATGGCTTTTGGCTTTTATTAAAACAAAATGCCTCCAGAGTATTGCCATGTCAGGCGGTTGTATATAAATCATCAACACAAGGAGTTATTCCCCTCTTTGGAGGTTTTTGCCAACTCAGGCGAATTTGAAAGCAGCTGCTCCATCATTTTCTGCAGCACACATCTCTTTAATAACCAATAATCTTTTGGCTTATCATAAATCTGTGCATGTGTGCGTGTGTGTGTGTGTGTGTGAACAGTCACACATGCTTTGTAAACCTCCCTTTCCACTTCGCCTGTCAGCAGTTGTTCATTGCCTGTGTTGAGTCTCATCTCCAGTGTCTGGTCCACTTCCTGGTTTCTCTCCTACTTGAAGTCCAAATAAATACAGCGGAAACTATTCAGTGCTAGACACCAGGACGTCATAGTGTAGGTCCAGCCAGACCAGGGAATCCCTTCAGGGGTTAATGGGACTGATGAGAAGGTCATGACCTTGACGGGAATGACGTCACTGGTCGGCAAAGACAAAGAGGTAAAGAGTTTGAGATGATGACAACCGAGTGAGTAAGTTTCAAGTCACATACACTCACACTCAGACCTCATAAAGTAATATAAACAAACATCAAGAAAGTAAATTATAACAAACATGTGCTATTACTCAGTCTATTATTAAGCAAGAGCTTGTGTTCGTGTGATAGAAATCCACTGGGATTTTCGCAGGTTAGGGTAAGTTCAGAGAAAAGATGCTGTGCCAGCAGTTTCTGGAGCAAACACTCACATGCAGGTTTTCTGTCAACATAAAAAACCACAGATTTTCTGACTCTGTCTGCGTCTGCAACTCCTGTTAAGCCTTGGGGAGCCTTCGCGTGATCCTGTAACTGAGTGCCATTCCCAACGCCCGGGACCCAGCATGTCTTAAACAAGCCTGGACATGGACCCTCGAGTGAATCAGTGCCTGTAAAAATCATCCAACTCCCCCGCAAACACCCACATATTTTATCCACTCACCCCTCCTCACACACACACACACACACACACACACACAGAGATAATGCTCTACACTTTTGCTCGTAGTCACACTCTTACTCACATATGTAAATGCACTTTTGCTGGTGCATCGCCTCATACCCAGCTTGAACTGAGCAGACACAAACACACACACACACCTCATAGTGACCCATGCCTCAGCTCAAGCTGCTATCAGACTGCTATATTTCTGTATTTTACCTCAGCTGACAATTACTGTTTGCACATTCTGTCCTCGGACAATGATGCCGAGCTTTAAGGTTGGTATTAAGGAGCTGTCTGCAGGTTCTATTGGATGGAGGCAAGCAGACACAACCACAGGCAGCAAAATTAGCAGTTTGTGGTCTGTTATGTGGCGCACTAATTACCTAACATTTAATGTAGTTTACCTTAAGTAGTGCGTTTAGGAAGCTCTGTTCCAAATATAGACTCCGCTTCTCTCTCTGGGCAATTTAAGAGTCTCGTTTGGTCACAAATCACCATTTAATTGTTTGCATGGCAGAGTTGTTTACTAGTGATTTCAGACAGAGACGATATCTGGCTGGATTTTAGAAGTTTGGAGGCTGTGACAGCTTAAGGGAAACACTGAGTACTTGAATGATTTAATGTTACAATTACGTGCAGTAAGTTTGTTTTACCATTCGCAGCTTTCAACCTGCCCAAACCAAACCCAACATGTGTTCGACATTAAGCGAACCAGCTGCACGCAGCCACCAAAACACAGGGAGGAAAAAAACGTATATGTAGCATCAGAGGTTGTTTTTTTCCCTGAAGTCACGAACAAACAACAACCCCCCCCCCCCCCCCCATATCTCACTCTGAAAGTTACGACTTAGTCATCTTCACAGTGCCCGTCAAACAGTTCACTGCTTTGTCATTCCTCATCACCATGTAAGCCTTGGCAAAGTCAGAGGTGTCCTCATTTATTATCACATTTACCTCCATAATAAAGAAAAATTTGTTTTGCTGCATCTTTACAGAATTGAAAAAGTGAATCATTTGTTCTCGACACGGAAAAATAATTAAACACATTTGTTCATTTTTTCATTTTTCAGTTCAGTTCAGAGTTTGCATCAGAAAGCCTTATTCAGGCTCTCGTTTCCAAAATGAGAAAAAGGAGAGTCTGATGTGCAGGACTTGATGTTTCCTGTCGTGGCTGTTCGTGTTTTGAAGCGCAGGTTTAATGGGGCTTTTGCTCGATGTTTCACTGTAAAGCGCGAGGACAGAAATAGCTAAACAATGCCTTGCAGCTAGAGGCTCGCATCCATAATGACCCCAGCCTTGTGATTGAAGAGGCCCCTCTAAAAGGCAGAGCAGGTGGAAGTGTAGGTGGTCTCCCCCCAGCACTCTCACACTGCATACGCACACACAGCTGCCCCGCAACCTGCACAACACACACGCATACACACATGTACACGGTTGGTGTTTGTGTTACTGATAGATGTTCTTTTTCACTGCACTCTAGCACTCGCTAACACTCCCTCAGAATATACACACATACACACAGCAACGCTCATTTCATACACTCACTCAAGTTTTAGCTACCAGACTCCTTACAAACACTAAGTGGCTAAAATTACTGTTTCACATGGGGAAAAATCATCAATATCTATTGTTGTCCTTACTTTATTCTGTTTCTGGGTCTATCTATTATATCTCTGTCTCTATTTCTATGTGTTTCAAACTGTCATGAGCTTCAGCTTGCACAACTGATGCTAATAACCAACTCTAACTGTACTTGTATCCAAGTTCTTCTTATTTTGTTTCACATTTTACAAGCCTGCAGTAAATCTTGCATGTCAGACTGAAGAAAACAAAGCAGCTGTAGGGAGCTGTCAACTTTCTCTACGGCTGTGAGTAATAATGAGAGTTGTACGCTCATCCCATTGACGTTCTGAGACGGCGATGCGGTGCAAGTGACTGTTTGAGAGTATCTCCATTCATCTAATTGAAACACTGCAACGCCCCAAGACATTAAAGAGGAAAACGAGTTTCGGTGTCAGATGTACAAGAAACTTTAAGTGCAAACTTGGCCAGCTTCTGCACAGTCAGTTGGCTTCATCTTTGTCCTACCACAAGCACTCCATAACTGACTTCTCAGCTCAGCCTTTGCAGTTACTCACACAGCTTTGTATGTGTGTATGTTTGTGCATGTGTGTATAACCTTCATTTGATGTTATCTGGCTTTAACCTCTGCCAAGACCATGAGCATTTAAAATCTGTGACTCATAAACACTTGTGACATCTGATCCCGAATACATGGACGTGTATGGCGGTTCAGTGTTGAAATGGGAAAGTAATTTTGGCATTTAAGTGTGGTATTGGATAAGTAGATTGGTTTCTTTGTGCTTACTGGCAGATATGCACGGATGCTCTGTGTAGATGATTGCATGCAGGTGGATCCACACACAGCTGTTTCTCACTGCTGACACTGCACACACACACAGACACACACACACACACACACACACACACACAGTTAGACACACACACATGGTGGTCTGTGCTTTTTTCTCCCTCACGCACACAAGTGCATACATTCTCACATACTATAACAGAAATATTAAGCATAGTTTTGTAATAAATGCTTATATGACAAAAGACAACAACTCAGAAGCTGCAGCTCAGAAACAATAGGCTTTTATTTTCATTTGAATAAATATCACTATCATCAACTAATATAAAGTCTATTGACATAACGATTAACCAGTTCACCAAACCATATAGGCCTAGGCTACATTTGCTGCTGTGATCTAGAGGTATTTTTGTAAGAAAAAAATCCCCCAGTGCACAGGATGTGATACTCATTAATGAATTTCCACTGTTGGCACAGTTACATTTCTAAGGCACTTCTAATAGGCAAGATGTCACAGTATGACCCACACTGTGATTATCAGTAAGTGTGTTATAAAAACATTCATGGTCCCTAGAAGATGACTCCTACTGACTTTGGTGATCCCACTTTCATCTAGGGTCACCATAAGGTTGACATGTGGTTTTGAGTGAAATGTCTCAATGAATAAATGGATGGATTGCCATGAATTTGGTTCAGGTATCCATGGTGCCAAGAGGATGAAGAGGATGAATCTTTGCATTGAATAGTAATAACTTTGGTGATCCCTTAAATTTCAATGTAGCATCCTCATCAGGTCAAAATGTTAATTTTGTCCAATACTTTGGTTTATGACCAAAATACCTGCAAAATGAATGACATTCCCATCAGCCAGCTGTACTTTGGGTTTAGTACTACTCAGCAAAAGTTAGCATCTAACACTAAATTAAGATGGTGAACATGGTAAAACATTATGCATGCTAAAATCAGCATTTTAGTGTCCTTGTGACCTTGCTAACATGCTGATGTTAGCATTTAGTTAAAAGCAATGCTGTGCCTCACAGAGTCGCTACGTTAGCATGGCTATAGACTGGCACCTTAGATAACAAAAGGGGCACTTGGACAAACTAAAGGGACACCTGTACCAAACAGAGCGGCACCTGGAGTCACTAAAGACTCTTGCTGATGAGACTCCTACTGATGACTATTTGTAACTAACTCTTGTAGTATGTTAGAGAATGTACAGTAAACTCCGAAATCATCGTTCATAAAAGAGATATACAATTTCTAAAGTTTAAAGCGACTCTATGTGACTGTAGTCACAAGTGGCAACTACATGATAAACTAAATGCTAAAACATAGTGTAGCAGAAGCACATTTATAAAAGAGTTACACAATAGTTGTATGGTGTCAGTTGCACAACATCTATCGAGTTTGCCAACATTAGCTAGCATTAACTACCAGAGGCTATTGGTCATACCAGACCAAGTAATGTAGCAGCAAAACCCCCGAGTGTTTGATTTGAGTAAGGGTATTTCTTCTGAAGTCAACTTTTCATTTGTAAGAGAAAGAATGCGTTGTTTCTTCTCTTAAAAGCTACATAGTCGCACTTTAAGATGAACAGTCAACTATTACCTCAGTGTGGCTCTATCTGCTTTTCATGGTCTGTGCTGCTTAGTGACAAATATCGCATAAACATAAACAGTTCAACCATCATCTTGTGTTTTAGTTGTATGATTGAGGCTTAAAGTTTTTTATGATTATATTTCTCAGTTATATTTAACACATTTGGTTGTTACAGCTACAATCTGGACAAATCTAAACTTGACCCTTAAGTTTGAGCATCTCATCAAAGGAAATCTCTCATTTCAGCCCAGCATGCCCTGGAAATACATCCATATTGGACAATTATACACCTCTCGATTTACATCCAGTGCAAACTTTCAGTGCCAATGCAGCAAGTAGAGTTTGCATCCTGTCACTGACCTGCAATTAACATTCTCCTTTTTATCAACAGTAAGCAAAATCTTTCCCTAACCTCAACCTCGACCTCAACAAAGTGTTTTAGTTGCCTAACCTTAACAATATATTTCCATAGTTTATTTTCCATTACCATGATCTTTCTCTAAACCTAAGCATAACCACACTGTACGTCTATACTCTACTGTACTTTCTGTTGTTTGCTGTACTTGTTTTTCCCTTCCCCAACCTTTCTGTGTTCCTCCTTCTTTCACTCTTCTCTATCCCCTTAACTACCCTTCTTTACAACATGCACCTGTGCTTCAACACTCTCAAAATAAAAAACCTAGACCAGTATCTGGTCCGCCCCCCGGATAACACAAACCACCTTGCCAATAGCCTTGATCAGAGGCACCATGTGCTTGCAACCACATTTGCTCACAGCAGGGGCAGCGCTTCAGACTGATGCATGCGTGAGTGCAGCCACTTAAACGGGGCCATTCAAAGCCATGTGGACCCAGCAGGTGCCTCCTCTACCCTCTTCTCTGCATATACAAAACCCCTCCTTTTGCTCCACTTCTTCATCTTCTTCCCTCTCCCCTTGCTAGCTAGCCTTCGCCATCCACCCACATCTGTGTATCAATTAAGAAGGATCAGAGAGGAGAACAATATCCCGAGGCAAATCATCTGCAGCATCAAACCTAGTCACATTGGTACTGTGTCTTTCATGCAGGTTGGTACACTCGCTCAGCTGGCTGAGTGCCTCATGTGGTAATGAATGGATGTTATCTAACGCCTATCAGACACTTTTCAACTCCCAGCTTGCACATGGCAGTGAGAAGGAAGTTGTATTGAATCTAAACTCTATGAGTATTGATTGCAATATATGCATCATATTTTCATTCAGCTCAGCTCACTGTGACACAGTCCCCATCGTGTCCTAGCTAACCTCAGTGTCCTTCCTCACAGACTTCCTGTGCTGTAGTAGGGTTTTCACACAGGATGTTGAGGGGGCTGAGAGGATGTTCGAATTCTGATCACATCCTGTGGTCGTGTATTTGTGTGTGTTTGCGTCTGTATCTGTTATTTAATTCACTGGAAGATGCAAATGATAAATGACAGACAAATTATTAATGTGCAAACTGATGGTGCCTGTGATAAGCTTCCAGCATTCACTACTGCCATCAAAGGATACACAGCTGTACAGATTATTAACGTCTCATTTTCCACAGGTCAGTCTTTCCAACTCCAACCAGTTTATGACAGCTGAGGTGTCATTTTTTGTGGGTGTATGTTATATTTGATATATTTCTAATGAAATCATTTTGATGTCTTACCAAATGTTGCTATCGAGATGAAATGAAAACTGTTTCATCACATCTACATCCCATGTAGATCACATCCCTGGCCATAGTTTGCACCTATTTAACAATATATGCCCCAAAAATTGCAAAAAATCCATCTCTTTGTATTCTTATATCAATATCATCATCCGTAGGCTTGAACCAACCAATTTCAACCAATAATGTCGTGACATCCATCCATCAATTAATCTTCAACTTTTAGCGGCACAGAGCTAAGGTTCATTATGACATGTCCACTTTTCAATGTTCAAATCAAATTCCCCCAATGTTATGTCCCGCCTGTCTATCCTGTTTCACTCAGAAATACGTCATGATCTCCAGAAATAAGCGGAATAGCTTCAGGGTTTATCTGAGTTTGTCAGTTGCAGCCTTCGGTGGTGTGCACAGATTTCAGTAGTTGTAGGGGTTAAAACAAAGTGAGTTACGTTTAGGATTAGGTTTCATTCAGCAGCACTTGATCTCAACACAGGGGGCACTCCAAGGGTGCAGTGGGGTTGAACTGGTACCTGAGCAGTGGTGAAAATTACATTAATTTAAGTACAGTTTTGAGGTACTTTGTACTTTACTTGAGTATTTTCAGAGGGAAATACTTTTTAATCCACTACATTTATCTCACTGTTACTTTGCAGATTAAGATTTTACTGTACATACAAAACATATGATGAATTTACAAAAAAAATATGCATTGTCATCAGGTCAAACAACCCAACACTACATAAAGTGTTTAAAATTAGTTTGCCTTCAACCAACTACCGTATCAAAACACTGCTTACATGTCAATGCAGTCATGGATGTATTATATATATATATATATATATATATATATATATATATATATATATATATATATTCTGTACTTACCTACTGTTTTGCCTGAGAGGCGCTGGTAGGTGGATTTTGTTACCTTTGAATACAGCCAGGTTTGTTGTTTCCAGTCATTATGCAAACCTAAGCAAACCGGCTGCTGATGGTAGCTTCAAATTCACCTTACAGACACAAGAGTGGTTTCAAACTTTACATCTAACACTCAGCAAGAAAGAGAAGACACATATTTCTCAAACTGTTTTTTAAAGCAAGAGTCTGAATACTTCTTCCAGCACTGCGCCTGAGTGGCCCAAGTCCCACTGTGGTGTGACATTAGCCCAAAAAATGTAATGGTCTCATTAGGGCTGATAAATGACCCTCACCATTTTTATTTCTTTAATTGTATGATGAAATACTCTCAATACGAAATTATTTACCCAAAATTAGATCAATCTGCATTACGATGTAATTTCAGCAAATCAATGTCAATATACTTAAAAATGTCATATCTTTGTCAAAAGTCACGTCTAGAAAAAGACAGATACTCAGAATAAGACCACAGCTTCCATATACCTTGTCATTCTTCCTGTTGTAAAGAGAATGGTGTTAAACACATGTCCAACCCTTACAAAACTGCTCCACATCTAGCGAAAGTTTGAAGTATAACAGGAAAGTAAAGAGCAGATAAGCAGAGTTAAAAAGAGTTAGTCATATAATACATTTAAACAGTTACACTTAGAAATCACACTAACTTTTTCTTAAGTCAAATTTAGAATTAAATTAAAAGGAACATTGTGACTGTTTCAGAGAAGTAACATGTTGAATGCAGTATCTACAAGGAGTATGCAGTTCAATAAATTCTTTCTTTTTTAACTTAAGTTTTATTGTTTTTCATTTAGTTATAACAGAACAAGCAAAGGTTGTGCCAGCGGGGTGCACAACATACTAATACAACTTAAAATATCTCAGTCTTCGTGCAAAGGTTTGGGTAGTGTCTTTGTGATGGGTTTTATAAGCAGTCCATTTGTCCCATTTCTCAGTAAACTCTGAACATGTGTGAGTCTTTCCACATCAAATATCTCCTCAACAGTGTCCAACCAGTATCTCAGAGTAGGGGGTCCTCTTTGCGCCATTTCCTGGTGACTGCCTTCTTGGTCACCGCCAATAGAAATTTCAGTTTAGTAAATCAAAGAAACGTTTGTCTGAATCATAGTGAATTTATTTTTTTCCTGTAAAGAACATCTCATTTACCGATCATATCTTTGAGCTTTCTCATGCCAGCCTAAAAAAGTGCTATCATGGTTTTAAAAAAGAATCTGAAGTCACATTTAATCCTATTCACAAACACCGTATGAGCCCACAGCTGTGTAACCATTTTAGACAAGCTAAAGTAGGTAGAGAGACAACACCATAACCATTAACAGAGAACAGGAAGAAACAAACACAAAGACAGACAGACAGGCAGAGATGGAGACAGACAGGCAGGCGGGAAAGGTAAGCGGCAGGTAGGCAGAGATCCAGTGAGAAATGGCCAACAGGAAGGATACAGACCTACAATGGCTTGTCTGCCAGAGTATCAGAATAACAGAGAAATAGGAAGAAGACCATGAAAAGAAAGGAAGAACAGGAGCCACGGGGTCAGACAAACCACAGACTGGAATACTTTACACTTTTTCCATTTGAGTAGCCCTGATTTTTCCACCAGTGCCATTGTTACTGAATGAGGCCAGAAACACCAGGTCTGAAACTCCACAGACAGCCTCAGTTAAAACAGGAGAAAGGTCACGGTATTTTTTGACAAAGCGCCATTGAGTCAGAGGTGATTGTGTTGTGCTGCCTGCCGATAATACCAGAGGGTTTTACAGGAATGTCTGTATTAGTATATTGCTGTTTGTTTGTGCATTTCTGTGTGTGTGTGTGTGTGTGTGTGTTCATGTTGCTTGCGTGGATCATGGGGGAAAACGTGTGTGGGTGTACTCTAAGCCCTAGGAATAGCATTTGCGTCGTAAATGCTCTGTTTAAAACAATCAATATCCACTCTGGTTTATACACGGTAAAAGAGCATGAAGTGTGTTCTGAGTGTGTGTGGTGAATGTGTGTGTGTGCACTTACATGATGGGAGCCCTGATGCGGCGGGGTGAGTATGCGTGAGCGTGTGTGTGGGCTGCGGGGCCACCCTCTGATCGTCTCCTTGGCAGCCGCTGTGCTGAAGTGCTCTCTGGATGCTGGAGAGGCCTCCCAGAACGAAAAGAAACACACACACACACTCCAAACTCTTTATCAGAGCTGACAGCCTCTTTTTCTTCTCTACACTTGGGTTGGAGCGGCATAGCCTAGATGCATCTCTGCAACTTTGTGCAATGTTATGATGCACACACACACACACACATATATCCATGTACACACATTTGTGCATGAACCCAACTCAGCTCCTTTCCCTCCCCCCCCCCACCTCCCCCATTCGCCTCCCCCTGTGTTTGATGTGGTCTTTGGAGAACCATGTTTAAAGAAATTCTTCTCCAGCTTTGAAGTCGCTCTGTGTTTCCCACTCTTTTTCTGCGATGTTTCCTCTTTTATCTTCTGACAGTTTGCAAGATGGGAGGGAAACAGGCTGGTATGGAACAAGATACTTGCCCCACATACACTATTTACCATGTTTTGTACCTGTGAACTTGAGAAGTTTCTTGCATAGAAGCTATTGTTTCCTGTAAGATATGGGTATACCCACTACCCCTTGCCAAAATGACGAAGGGCTCTTCTTTAAACAAATGCCTCAGGAGCAAAGTTTTGATGTCATTCCAGGCATTTATCAAACAGCATTTTGTGAGGCAAGCGGCACAGGTATGCTTAGACAAATATGCCGGGTATCATTATGGCTTCTTGCTCTACAAAGACACAATTACTTCAAAGCATTTATCAGTAGGTAAAGACTCTGCGGTTGACTTGACAGCTCCTCTCACTAACGCATATAAAAATCATTCACAAGTAGGGATGACAACATGAAAATTCTCTCAAACGTGTGAGAACAAATGATCCATTAATGCTGACATGCCCTAAGAAGAAAATTACAACACATGTTTCGCTTGGTATAGATTAATAGGAAATTAAAGTCACCATGTGCAGATGTTGCAACAACTTCCACTGAATTTGGTTGTTTTGCAAAATCCCAGCTGTATGAGGAAAACACAGCTGCTGTCACTGAGTTCAACTCTCATGACTACCTCACGTCAAGAGTTTATTCTCTCACAACAGCGCGTAAAATTAAAGTAAAAGCAAATTGTCATGGAGATTCAAACCATGATTGACAACTAATGTGCGGTGTTCATACATTATGCTTCATTATGAAAGTCTGTATCATTTCATGCTCTGGTCTGGTTTAAAACACAGTCGACCAGTAATTACAGAGGGGAACTGTGCTTCTACAGGACTCCGGGGTCTAATTTGTTCCGGCTGACTTGCACTGACCTCCTTCACCGCGATGAGCTACTTCATCTCACAGGTCGGCCGTGCCCACATCAGTGTTTACAGAGCGCCGTGCACCAAATTATTAATTATGCTGGTGATCTGTGTGGGCTGCATGAAACACAGCACTAAACACATTACTAGTGAAATATTATTTACAACACATGTGACATGCTGGGAAACAGGTTGGTTTATCAAAACAGCACAGCAGAGTTTCTGGCTATGTTAATGACAGGATGAAGCTCAAACCATCTTCCTGACATTAGTCAATTATTGGTATTAGTCAATTACAGGACTGAGACTTTTCAACCATGGTCAGGTTGGCTCATGATTTCTAATCTGGTGCATTTTTATTTAAACCAAAAACATTAAAAGGGACAAAAATAGCATCCCAGACTCTTGTAAACAGAATAGGAAAGTATGTAATACTCATTTGACAATATGCAAACCCTGAGAGCAAACAGTAATTGTCTAATCATAGCTTAGTAATCATAACGAGGCACAGCAGGTCTGTCTCGCTTTGGATTTCTCCACATACTGAAGCGGTGTGCATGAGACTGTAGTAACTACTCAGTATCAAAAGAGTTTGGAGGTAAAGGAAAGGGGCATCATAGCTAACTGTATTATTATGTGGGGTTAGAGGTTTCAAAAAATACCTATTCAGGACTGGAACATCCACTGTGTCAGGAGCTATGGTGCTTCAGAGTACTTCATCAGAGTTTGAAGTGTTTCTTTATTTTGCTTGGGGAAGTTTACATTCCAGAAACTTCAGCCAAACTCATTGGTTATTCCTCATCTTCAAAAGCTTTTTCTCTTGTAAAAGTGTTTGAAAATACAAACATTAAAGCATGAATTTAACCATTGTGTTGCTTGTTCAATCATTAGAATGAATAACATTTTACCTTTTAATTTAAAATGACTGTACTGTAATACTAAGTTTAGCTCTACTCTGATATACTTAAACAGTGCTGTTCCTTCATTCTTCTAAATGGATCATCAGCTGGCGAGGGCGCTGACATTTTTGCCAGACATTTTCGTTCTTTCAGGATTATATCAAGTACTTTATGTACAGTATGTAGCCATCATGTGCACATTGAAGACCATTTTACAGTCTTCTCATTTTACAGTGTGTCAGCTGGAAACATTAAAAAGTCTGAAGTTAAAAAGCTGGAGACTTTTGAGTTTTCAACCAACCAACAGAGTTTTAGCATTAGTATTAGCCTATGCTAGCTAGCTAGCTAGCTACAGCCGACATTTTAACAATAATTCGTGAGAAAGGCTAGAGGCTAGAAACAAGAAGCCTGTTTTTTCTTACTTCTGTATGAAATCTAAAACCATTGTTTCAACAATTACCAAGAATTTCGAGTGGTACTGGTATTATTGTGAACTGCGTATGTGCTGTGCGAGAAGCTTGACCGGCGTGGCCACAGTAACGAAGGGGTCCGGATAATTTTGATGTTGAGATTTCAGATTTGAAAATGGTATCAGGGGCCAAGAAAGGCTGAGAAACCCTGATGTAAAGCAGGAGTAGCTGTTGTCTAGTACAGGGTGGGTGTTACCTTGAAGAACATAAAGAATTGAATGGTAGGATGTCACCGCCCCCTCCTGAATGTATTAATTACTCCTCAGAATGAATGATAATAATATTTACAGAGACCAGTCTTGCAAATGGCCACTATTCTGAGAAATGTTTACCAACTGTGATATCATGGAGGTCTGACAAGTGAGCCTGATGTCCACTTCAGGGCCACTTTATTGTCATTAGCAAGTCGCCGCCGCCGCCACCGCCATCACCCCTACCCTTCCTCCATGGCAACACAGACAGACAAACAGGAAGCAGCTGTTGCCAGGGAAACAGCCAGAATGTCTGCAGTGCTACAGTGTGGCAGAGAGTGTGAGTGAGGTAAGAAAAGAGAGAAAATGTGGAGGGAAAAGGATTGCTGTGGTGGTGGAATCTAATTAGACTGTGACAGAGGATAAAAAGGGATATTTCCAGCTTCCAACGTGCATTAATGAAGTGAGAAAATGTGTGTTTTGTGCATGTGTGTGTGTATATATATATACTCTCATATGCGCAACTACTGTACCTGCAACAGAGCCTGGGAATAGGCTGATTGACGCACAGAATGACAGACAAGCTTTGGAGTCCTGGCAACCCGACTATTTCTCTCTCCCATTGCCCTCCTCTCCCTCTCCTCATCTTCCTCCTCCTCCTCGAACACCCCCACACCTCCCTCTCATCTCTCATCCCTCTGTCTCCTCTCTGCCATCTCTCCTCCACGTCTGTCTTCTCCCTTGGCATAAAGTGATTGCATATGGATCGTCACATAATCCGATTCTGTCACTGAGAATAGCTGTGCCTCCGTGGGCCTCTCATTTCCTCCAGAATGTGAATGTGGATCACTTATCCATATAAATTAACAGGATGAACCCAGAATCATCACATTAGTATTCACCGCGCTACTGCAAAGGCTCACTATGGGAATTAGTTTCACGGAGGCTGACACGGCTCTCACCTGTGAAATGGTTTTACGAAGTGGATAGTCTGGTTTTTGGATCAACATTAAAGAACTCACTCACTCCTCCGGGTCTTTACTCAGCAGTGACATACAATGCAAACCCCTTCAAGCTTATTTTAAGGCCACCTGACTTTGATCTTGTGCCGAGAAAACAAACAGGAATCTATCAAGAGCTACCCACTTTAAAGCTTTTCATGGTTGAGTACACACAAACACACACACACGCTCAAGGAGAACAAAGAATAGATGTGTGGAATCAGATAGCACTGAATGGAATGTCATACACAATACATCATTTATCATCTGATCTTCATATCACCATATCATATATCACATTCAGTTATTTAAGTGTATAAAATTCATTGTTTCACAAAAGACTAGCAGTTATACTTCAGTAAAGTGCATTTGATTTCTCGCCCCTCAGGAGCTGAACACAATGCAGTGTTTTCAATGAAACGGGTACACAGCTCTTGGATTTTTCCCTTGTATTGGCAAATATTTTCCTGTCTTTGTACTTTTCCATATTTCCCCCAAACGGCAGCCGACCGTACGCTCATTTTCGCTTTCCTTGTCCTGGTCAGAGCCCAAAGCTTTCACAATGGATTTACGAGAAAGGCCCTGAGAGCAGCGGCTCCTGTGGCAAGATGCCGAGTCCAATACACTCCCACTGTGCTTTGAGCACAGGCCATTGCAGTGCACTCTAAGGCACAAGCAGTTGTGTGTGAATAGATTTAAATAGCATACAGGGCTTGGACAAAATAAATGAAACACCTGACAATATAATGCAACCAGCCAGTACAAACTATGGCTTTAACAAAAGTCTGCTAAAGATAAAAGGTCTGTGAGGCTGTACTTGGGCACAGCAGTGTTTTGTGCTCACAATGACGAAGGTATAATGTTTAGCATGGTCCCCATCTTAGTTTAGCAGGTCAGCATGCTAACATTTTCTAATTAGCTCAATATACAAAGTACAGATGAGGCTGATGGAATATCATTAGTATTGGTAGGTATAAGTTTTGACCGGAGGATGACACTAGATGGAAGTGGCGGCTGACTGAGTGACTAACATTACTGTCCATTGAGCTATGTACCAACGCCTCATTGACACATCTCAACAAAAAGCAAATAACCTTAACAAAGGCAGTAGTTACTGCAGAGCATTACAACATGAGACAGTTTATGTTATTTTGTTAAACCTCTATAGGCTACATTTAGTTTGCTGTGATACAACATAGCCAACAGCAGTGTTGTGATTATCTGGAATGATTTTCCTTTCCAAGACACTGCTGGACTTGACACATACACCGGGAGTTTTCAGAAGTCGAGTCATCAAGTTTAAGTCGTACGTCAATGAACGATGTTGCTCAATAATCTCACAAACCACAAACCAAGGAAGCTGTGACCTCACCAGCATTCAGGTTTGTGCAAATTGGCAAGAGAAGAGAGCTAAGAGACACGGTGCAAAGTTTAGAAGACGATGACATTTTCCATGAAGAAATAAGAGCAGGGAAGAAATAAGATAAAAGAAGATCCTCCTGGTGTTAGTCATGAGGCTGCTACTAGTGTTCTTTTCCATTAGAAGAAGTTGGCATTGAACATGTAGTCATAAAGTTTACAGTTAGGTTTTACTTTTTTGTCCCTTTTCTTGAGACTTTCAAAACATATATTGATTCACCTAAAAACCTATACATGCAGCTTATTGTGAATTTATTCATTCAATGTATTTCATAAATAAATTATATATAAATGTTTCAAATAGTTGACACAGTAAGTGGAGGTGTGAGTGTATACATAATCCTCTGTTATATATGTAATTCCTTTTGACCACAATCCAAAAACAATTAAAAAAAACCCATTAATAATATGAAAGTATGACAAGCTTCTCTATCATCTTAACACGCCACCACACACTGCATCTCACACTTCTACACGCGAAGGTCATGGGTGGATCTGACCATAACAAACTTATTTTTAGCTAAATCCCATGACTGAATCTGCTAAAAATGAAGCCAAAAGGAAGTGATATCTTTCTATTTTGAGCCCCAACGTCAGTATCAAGAGAAGTTCACTCATGACATGAGATGGATGTCATGTATTGCTCTTCACCATAGTATCACCTAGGTCTGCTTGCTTTGCCTGACCACACATTCATACTCTCAATCCACTTTAACCAAAATGTGCTTGATTGAGTTGAGTTCTTTTTGTCTTTTACTGCCGTTTTCTGCAATATCCACTATTCCTTTTTTCTGCGAAACTGGAATTCCCAAATCCCCATGCAGTCTTTGTCTCTGCTAACTCTACTGTTCAGACAGACCTGTGCTGCCTCTGTGATTAGCTTAGTATATTCATGAAACTGATATCCAGTAAATGAGAGGGCGCTGCTAAAAAGAAATACATTCTTGTGCTATGCTGTCAGAAATATCTGTTTTTCTGGGATCAAGTGTTGCTGTTCAGAAGCTAACTCTAAAATCAGAGGTCAGAGTTTCACACAAGCACCTCGGTCAGTCCTTCCTGATTCTACTCATTACTGCAAAATTAATTATCTCAAGCTAATTTCAAATATCTGTAATTTGATTTTCACACCGTACACCTGACATGAACTGAAAACATTTGCTTAAATGGCCTTAATATTTATGGTAACTTGTGGTAGGCTTTGTCAGCACAAGTTTTTTTTTTTTTTTATCTTGCTACAGCTTGTTACACCACTACCACTATGGCTCTATAAATTATCTTTGTTTTCAATCTGTGAGGAGCCTTCCAAGCAGGGCTATTCTTGCCAGCCTAGTCATACCAGGTGAAAACCCCTCTCTCTTTCTCTTTCTCTTTCTGTGTGTGTGTGTGTTCTCTGACCCAGTCTATGTCTGTGTTCCCCTTGTTGACCTGGGGGACCACACGGGTGTCAGACCACCGGAGTGACAATGTAAGACCACCAGAGATGTCAGAGGGGGAAAGAAAGACATGAAAAACATGTGAAAAGAGGTGAGCAGGGAGAGGCATTTGGTGCAATCGATGAGTGTAACTGACATAATCAGCCGTGCAGAGAGTGGTTCAGTAATTTCAGAGTGAGCATGTGAAATCTAGATACAGGCACAGGGACAGACCCAACTTTTCATATTGTACATCACTGAACAATGCTGCTCCCTAGCCTCCTAAACCACAAGACAGAGAACATTGTTTCAGGTTCTTTGTCTCCCCCCCCACCCAGACAGCAGAGTTAGACATAGTGTTAAATATTCATATTCACTACATAAAAAGGGCTGATGGTTCACCATAAAATTAACCAAGCTGACCACTTGGTTAACCAAGCGGTTAATCAAGCTGACATAAGACAGGATCTTGAGTCAAGATAGTGATAAAGATAGTATTCTCAAATTAAGTTTCTGTGTCTGTGTTGTTGTGGATATATATAAAGGCAGGCCTGTGACAGACGGAGAAATCCCCCATAGAGTCGGACACCCAGAGGACAAGCGCCAGGGGAAGAATGTTTTCTGCTTCACATGGTTGTCAATCACTGAACGTCAATACCAAATGCTGCCATCACTCAAAACAAAACTATTAATACGTATATCCATATTTTGTTTGTACATGTGAATCACTGTTTACGTATCTGTAAATAACATGCATCAGTACGTTGCACACATTATTGGTATATGTGAGAATGTGTCTGAGTCTTTGAGTGAGTCGCATGATCTCCATCCTTGTGATTCACACGGATGAGTCACAGGTGAAAACCCAGAGTACCACTGTGTCCCCTTCTCTGTTGAGGGGCCTCTCCATGGACTTTCTGAACAGGATATGGGAGAGTTGGAATCGCTCGTGTGGAATCTGTCTGCTTTCTGTTTATGGTCAATTTGTCTCACTTCCTCTGCTCGGCATTCACCTGAAACTTGAAGATAGAGTTGCTACTTTACCTATAGACTAATTTCTGTGTCGAATATAGGTGATTATAAGCATAGGATATGCCAATTGACAGTTTTCTAAATCAACTTTTCAATCGTAACTAGGCACAACAGGCCTGTCAAGTTTTGGATTTCTGTCAAAACTATGTGCATGGAGCTTTCATAAGGACGATACTTGGTATCTCAAGAGAGTGGTGTCTTTCTTGTTAGCCTCTCTGAAACCAAAAACACGAGCAATTTTTTTATGGAAAATGTTAAACTATCTACAGTAGTAACCTAGTGTTACTTCTATAGACATTGGACATGTTATTAACTACATTATTTTGAAGGGTTACAAGTTAAAGCTATATTAGAAAAATACCTGTTCAGGACTGACACATCTACTGTGAGCCAAAGTGCTGCTATGTCAGAGTTTAGAGTAACAATATCAGTTATGTCTTGTTCTTTAGTTTGAGGAAGTTTAAAACTCCAGAAACGTCAGCCAAAATTGTGTTATATTTGACAAACTCACCGGTTACTCCTTATCCTTAAATCCTTTTCTCTTATAAAAGTAAAGCATACTGTTTCAAAATCTGAAAACTAAAGTAGTAGAACTAAAGTTCTGTGGTAAGAATCCAATATTAGAACATATAACACTTTAATTAAATTTGTATTTTTTAATTTATAATGAAGTACTATAATACTGAAATACATGAACAATGCTGTTTATTTACGTCCATGTCTTCTACATAGATACAACCTTTAAAAGTCAGTTTTAAGCCAACTCATGGGAGTTTTAGCGTTAGTGTTAGCTTATCCTAGCTAGCTACAGCTGATAAATTACGTTTGTGTGAAATCTCAGACCCATTGTTTCAAAATTTACTTAAAATTTGATTGGTAGCCTATATGTACCAACGTTGTCACCGTCCGTTATCAGGGAGACAGGTGTAGCAACTGTAACTAAGGGGGGTGGGGCTTAGTGAACAATCCTACCTGTATTTGGACTTTCTTGAATGCTTCTCTCTTTAGGATTATTCTATATGTAGATTCAGGGAACGGAGGTGGGTGGTTGACAGACAGGGTGTGTGTGTGTGTGTGTGTGTCTGTGTGTGTGTGTGTGTGTGTGTGTGTGTGTGTGTGTGTGTGTGTGTGTGTGTGTGTGTGTGTGTGTGTGTGTTGTAACAGCACACTTACCAAGAGAGGAAGGAAGCATGAAAGAGACAGATAACAGATTGAAAGGGTGGATATATAGTCAGATAAGACTTTATTACTCTGTAGAGGAAATGTAGGCCGAGCAGCAGTAGTTTTAAAGAAGAAGGACTTCTTTTGGAAACCACTTTTTACATTCTTCATCTTCCCTGCTGCTAAATCACAAGGCTCTGCATTAATGACCTACACACACACAGATATTAAATTCATTATGGCAATCATGTGCCATACCCTCCCTCTCTCTTTCCTCCCCTTTCTCCTTCTCTGAATCAGCCACTCCAGGCTGCAGCTGCCAGCCTCTAATGGCTTCCAGATCTCCATCTCTTGCTCCCTCCATTCCCCTTCTCCGTCTCTCTCTGTTTTTCCGCAGCATTTCAGATGAACGGGCCAAAGTGGAAGTGGAAATCCGCTGTACTTCAGCCAGTGAGTCAGCTAGCTAGGCACCCGTTTGAAGGAAAACCACAACCAGGGGTTTGGAGAAGTAATGGATCTTGTTTTTCATAAATCACGGTCGAGGGTGTTGGGGTTTTTTATGTTTTAAACGGAAGGTCTTTGATGAGTGTATTAGTTAAATATGTGTGTTTGTGTGTTTTGCACAAGGGAACACATTCAGAGAAATGCTGTTGAGATTATTTACCTTTACTGGAAATTGAAAGAAGCTAATTACTGTGGAACAGGATCCATGCTTTTACCATAATACAGGCTTATTAATGTGTGCATATGAGTGTGTGTGTGTGTGTGTGTGTGTGTGTGTTTGTGTATTTGCCTGTGGACTAGCTGTGTGTGTGGGAGAGAAAAAAAAAGATATTTTAAGCATTTTCCACTGAAATAAATTTCACTTTTCACTTTCAGTGATGAGAAAAGTGGTGTGTTTTAGATTAGATTTGTGTGTAATGGGGATTTTTATGTTGGTTTTTTTGTGACAGAAGTGAAGTGCATACACTGGAAGCAGAGGTAGAGCAATGGGTACCATGTAAGCAGTTGTTATGAATACAATGCTTGTTTTTGACTGATGATGGACAAACGCCTCACGACAACAACTGGCACGTCTACAAATGGAGCTTGACAGGCGACACAGAGCCTATACGGTAGTCGTAGACAAAAAGTGGCCCGTGGGCCAAATCCAGCCCTGCAGCAAAAACATTTGGCCCCCTGATGAAAGTTTTGACTTAAATAGTTTACATCATTTTTCACAAATCTGCTATAGATAACAAAATAAACACAAGGCTTGTGTAAGTCCCAATTATTGTAATATGACCTTGTTACATCTAATACTGCCCCCACATAAGGAGAAGCATTAAAACTAGCTTGTGTGACCATAACAGATTTGTTCTTCACAAACACAAATGGTTGGCAGTCGAGCAGAAATGATGTCATTTTTCCCCCTCAGATACAGTCCTGTTACATATAAATCTATTTTACTCTTAAATGAAATAAAAGAAATAAACAAAAGTGCCTTTCCACTGCACTGGTTAACCGCCCTGCCATGAAAACTGGCCGATGGTTGAATCTAACTGCCTACCCCTGCTATATGTCACATCCAGACTAGCTTACATGGAACACACACACATATTTCAAGCCACATATTTTGACTGTGTGCTTTCACTGCTTTTAACTAAGTGTGCACTGACAGACAAACACAGACTGACCATCTACCACAGCTGAAGAGGGCGATAGATGATTTTTCTGCAGCGTATCCACAAAGAGCAAACACTGCCTTATATCAACTGCTTGATGACATTTTAATGGTAACGACCATCTTTGTGAAACAGGCCAGATTCTACAACTGTTTTGATTACTCACTCTTAGTCATCAGTAGCAGCAGCAGCAGCAGCGGCAGCATCGAGGCCTCATGTGTTACATACCACGGTGGCCGCACTGGCACAAAGAGCCCAGTAAGACTGAGGCCTTTCAATCAAGTGAGGTCACTGTGGTCGAACTGAGAGGAGAGTGGGACGGTCACTCTTTTGTTGTACGTTGTTGTGTTGAGGCTGGTGACATCATCCTTTGTGGAGTCTGTCATTAAAGGGTGATAAATATCCTGTGTGTGTGCATGTGTAGCATCGAACAGTGGAGAGAGAAGCTCTGCCCCTGGAGCTAAATGGCCCCTAATAGAAGGTTTGAGGGTGTTATTGTGCGGTGTGCAGGGGCCCGCTGGGGAGAGTCCCTGACCACAAAATGATGTCGATGATCAGTTAGTGGAACAAAGTGCTTTAAGAACGAATGAGTGGTCACACAAAAGAGCTGACATAAAAATAGGAGAAGAACGTGGAGCAATAAAATCTGTGGTTTTCTCTATAAGAATTAAAGCACTTTCCATTATGGGGTGCTCTAAAACTGCTGTAAAAGCTGCTATATTTGAGCACTGTCATCATTTTACAAGCATTTGTCAGCATGTTATTGTCACACCAGATGAAGTTAGTGAGCAATAAATTCTCAGCATGCTAGCAAATACCCCCTGACTCTTCTCACCCACTGTATTTGACCTGATCGTTTAAAACTGTTAACACACTCACACATTTGCTCACTCAGAAGAAAAAACCTGAGTGACAAACTGAGAGTTTGAGCCAGCAGCAGTTCAAGTCATTGCATGCTTTTTTTTTTTTTTTTTAAATGCTGTAAGTCTTAACTTGCTATCTCCTCGGGTTTCAAAGCAAAGCATCCGTCTGCGCCAACAAAGAGAGCGTATGATAGTGACAGCCGCGCAGACAGCTGTGACTCTGACACTGCAGTTCAGTAATGTTCAATGTGAAACACTTGTCAAGATTCAAGAGGGCCCATTGAAAGCATGACGGGGCAATCTGCCGTGGAGGTATTCAAGCTCTGCCGTGCGATGCCAAAGGGGGAAGCGCCGGTAGAAAAGAAAAAGTGATGACTCACCAAACTTCCCAAAATCCCCCTCCCTCCCCCATCCTGGTTTACGGGAAATGGAATGCTTTTTTTTTCTCTCTCTCCCTCTCAGACGTTCATCTTCTTGACAAGCTGCAGGGTCAGAGCCTGGGTTAATGTTTGTCTGTGGGATTGTTTCATACTTCTCTGTGGGGGCCAATCCGGCAAACGGGTCTAATTATGTGAGGCGGACGTTTGAAAGTTTATTAGCAGTGCGGGGGAGGGTATGAATAGATGGAGTACTGGCTTGTGAAACAGATAAGCCTTTGTTCTGCATCATAACCAGGCATTTTATATCAGTGATTTATACTGATGAGGCTGGGATTTCTGCCAAATTAATTCACTGTTAATCTAAAAGAGATTAGGGGATCAAATGAATTGAGCTGTTTTCCTAAAGAGATTTTAACAGACCGCAATGTTTTAAGCCACTTGAAGGATTTCATAAGCTGTTTTGCTTGGCCTGTTCACTATTCGAACCGACATTACAGGAAGCCTGAGGGCACAGGCAAACCATTTACAGAGTAGCCGAATGGTGATGTGGTGATATTTAACCTACACTGAACCAGTGTGTATGTTGTGTGCAAGGGGGGGGAGGGTCACAATAAAAGAAACACCTCAGCAATGTATTCTAAATATAATAGCAATATTAGCACATTTCATGTGTCATGTTGTAATCTAAATGTGGAGCATCAGTCATGTGATAACAAGAGATCACTGAGCATGGACTCAGTGATGACCTTTGACCTCTCCCCAGTCATTGCTGCAACCAGTTTTGGTTTGGTGCTCACAGCCGATGTGGCCTGTTTCATTCACTTTCCCAGTGTTACCCACAGCTGTGGCATGTGATGTCATAATGATGTCATACATCACTCCAATCTTCCTCTCAGCAGGGGTGCTGCCTTCAGGGTGTACCAGCAGAGCTCTTAAATTGTGGAAAGATTTGTGGTAAGAGCTGACTTGTAATGTTTAATTATTTAGATTTTATCTGTTAGCCACTGAACAGCTCCATTGGACCGAGCATTGTTCACTTTCAGTTCACTACTGCAAACCCAATGAGGACAGCCTCAACAGAAAACAGCATTAGTTTTAGAAATGTAATACTTTTTGCAGGACAATGCAAGGGAGTGTCATAGTTTACAGGTGTTTATGTTACTATGTCTATACCCTGTATGTCTTGAAACTTTTGTTTTTGACAGTGCAGAGCATTAGTGATACTAATCAGCTAATCAATCAATTTTCTTTTGAAGGTCACAGGTATTGGCACTTTTTTTTAAATTATTGAGCTCCAAAATGTAAAAATGTAAAATGAATAAATAAGTAATTAGGTTACAAAGAAAATTGCACAAATAAATTGGAAAAAATGATGATTTGTGAAGTAAGAACTAAAGCATAAATCTGTGTTGCTTGTCCAAGTATGTTTTCTGTAGTTGCATCTAATGTTAGAACATATAACACTTTAATTATTTTTTTATTTATAATAAAACACTATTATACTAAGACTTATACAATAAATGAATAAATTGTGAAAAATGTGTCAATGAAACAATCATTTGTAAAATAATTTTAAAAATTCAGCTCATTATTACAAATGTCATTTAATCATTCTTAATAACCATTCTTTCATTCTTTCATAATAACCATTCATTTTATAAATTTAAATTCCAATATGCCCCACTAAAAAAAAAATAATAATAATTTTATATCACTTCTTATTCCATGTCACTTTTGTCACTTCTTCTCCACCTTTCAGCCAATCACATGACCCCTGAATCTCTTAAGGTACAAAGCTCAACAGCTGCTATTAAATTTAGTTAACTAGCTCTTGTTTGCTAGAGAATCAACAATGTCAGAGTGATTCTGGATCAACTGGCTGATAATACAAATCACCACAGTACACAGACTCAAAACATCTGCTTTTATTTTGCTTAACAGGGTTGCACATGCTGCCCATACCTAGTCAGCTAGGCGGGGTTGCAAGCCTGGATTATTACTCAACAAGGAAGTGAAGCAGACTCTTTAATAGCAGCATTTTGAAATTAAAACATTAGATGAACATTATAAAATAAAATATGTTAAAAGGGCATTTTGAAATAAAATTATATTTAAAAAAAACTGTTTAAACAGTGATTATTATGAAAATCTGAGGGATGAAACAACATTTTATAAAAGTATGTTTTATTATTTTCTTAAATTATTTTACAATTTGTTGGTTTATTTATATATTTTACACAATTTATTCATATGATCATTTATTTCATAATGTTTTTTTTAAATAATATTTAATATATAAAAAAGTCCTCGGGACTCCATATGATGCCACATTTAAAACCAGAAACTAACTATTTATATGAATAATTTATATCCATTATTTGTATAAGAATATTATGGCTTTCTTTACATTACAAACTGAAATATTTATTTTTTCAATCATTTATTAAATAGTAGATGTCAGTTGTTCCTTGGCCAATCAGTGAGTTTTTTTATTACTTAAATATTGCACTCTTGAACTTCACCTTATTTCTCATAGTTGTAGCACCTTA
Source organism: Thunnus albacares (assembly GCF_914725855.1). Lineage (NCBI taxonomy): Eukaryota > Metazoa > Chordata > Actinopteri > Scombriformes > Scombridae > Thunnus > Thunnus albacares. The sequence continues at coordinate 6,825,338 of NC_058122.1, read as the reverse complement.
AAATTTCATCAGTGCGGACAATAAAATCCAAGATTACAGGCCAGTCATCCCACAGATAACAGTAAGTGCCGTGAGGTGGGAGTGGGTGTGAGATCATTCAGCTGTCTGTGGTTAGGGAGAGCTTTGCTGCAGGCACTGCAGCACTGGGAGGAATCCAGGCTGACCCTACAACAAGAGTTGAAAGGTCATGGGAGTTATTGTTTCAATAAGGCTCTAATCCTACATGACAGCTCCTTTTTCAAACAACCTTTATTCACTCTCCTGTAATTATCTCTCAAACCACAGGTGCTATCGCTTCATCTCTTTGTAGCAGTGTGTGACAACTTTCTACCTTTTACTGTGTGTTTACCTTACAGCTCTTGTGAACGCCATCGCCACTTCAAAGAGCTTTGAGTTTTTGTTCGGCGTCCGACTCAGCTTCTCAGTCACCAGCTGGGTTTGCCTAAATGGAGATCAAGAGAAATGACAAGCTCAACACAAGTTTACACTGGCTGATGGAGCCTCAAGAAGTGCGACAACATGTGGGGTCAGCAGCTTTCACTCTTTCAGGTCACCAGCCTGCTGTATCTCATAGCACATCAGTCAGTGGAGCGGCCTACATTCATCACGTGTGTGAGCTGAGGGGACAGTTAGTGTCCAGATCAGTCACTATAGATGGCTGTCTGAATGGATCAGTCTCAGTTGGACAGTCCACACTACTTTGTGCTGACAGTGCTAAAGACAGATGGGTGAGCAACAAGTGAACAACCAGCTCAGTGCGTGCATGCAGACATAGATAAACATTTAGATAGTACAGGAACAAATCAGCAAGACAGCAGTCATAGTAGAGATGTGAAATGGTCAGTTTTTATAAATAAAAAAAAGATAACAGATAGATAATACATCTATGCATGTTTATTTCATTTTTATCTTTGCCCCAAATAATGTGAAAAAACAGTGCAAATGTGAGTTATTTTAATTTTAACTGTGGCTGTGATTAAATATGGCCTTTTAATTTATTAATCAATTAATTCATTTAATAATAAACATATTATGTGCACTGTAAGGAATTAAACTGCAATTAAATTGAACATTTTGAGCAGTCTATGCAGATGCGTGTACTGTGTGTTTGTGTGAAGAAGTGTTTGCACTGTATGTGTGAGCCTAATTTGTTGCCCAGCATGCCCAACTGGATGCACTCTGATGTGGATGAAGAAGGACAAAGACGGAGCCTCCCCTCCCCCCTTTTCCCCTCTCTCAGCAGTGATGAGGTTAACATCGCAGTGCCTCAGTGGAATTACAGTCACGCCAGATGCAGGCGTGTTGATTGCGGTGGACAGGTCCAGTAAACAGTAGCTGCGTGCTGCTGAGTCAGGTGGAGTGTCACTCTGGGTGAAGGGCCGCGGCTTCGCTCACGCCACACTTGTTGACAACCTGCTCTCTGCCCTCAAAGCCTGGCTGTATAATTTAAGCTGTTAGGGAAGGGCATCAATTAAGCTGGGCTGGCTACATAACACTGAACGAGGGACTGAAGGCTGAGGATCGTTTGGGTGTGTTTGCTGAGAGTGTGCAGACCAAAAGAATAGGGAAGTTGTGCAAGGCTGAAGGTGCGGCTGACTTTTTTCTGGCATGTGTTGACAACTTATTAAAATCTGGTCTCACACCCAGCAAACGGTCAAGAATGGTGGCTCTTGAGATCACTGTTATTTGTGGCTATTAATACTGACTGTCCTTCCGCAGACCGACACGCACGTTACAAGACACACATGCAGGCAAAGACACTTACCACTATCACTACATTCTCTGCACCATTGACAATGATGGAACAGACTGTCTCATTTACTGGTATAAAAGGCCTTCTAGCAGGCCCGGTCTTGTAAACCGCACACCCAGCTGGTGTCATTCCAGTCTGCCACCACCAGCACGACCAGGTGATCAGGACCTGTTATACTTGTAACACCCCTGTAGGACACAATATTCTGGTAAAGGGTGTGTGGAGTGTATCTGAAAAGGCAAATAGGGTGGAGGAACAATACACCTGGCTTGTGTTGATCAGGTGGAGTATGCTGCATGCTCCACTATTGTTACAGTTGATCGTGGGTGTATGAGGTGTGTTTGCTGGTTTGTGAACATGTGCTGGGAGGAACAGGCTTAAGTACTGTGCCACTAACCTGTCATTACTCCTGCACGGTAATTATTGCATTCACAACCACTAAATAACACCATATTCACTCCTTATAGCCGCACTTCAAGAGGTGATATTTGCAGATATTATATAGAATCTGCAGCTGCTGACAGCGATACGATCTATTCTCAATATGCCAGTAAAATAAACTGTGCATGTATAAACAACTGGTGTACTTTCTATAATGACATAGTGACATAGTAAATAGCATTTATTTTTTATAAAATATTCAAAACCACAGTCAGTATACTGTGATTAGAAATAATCTGTGTAGAAATCCACATTGACCCTTTCATAGTTTTGAAAAAGTAGCCACAGTATTCAAATCATTATTTATTTCTCAATAGCCAGTCTAGCTCATCATACTGTAATCATATTGTATGTAGCAGACACTATGTTTGTTGCTTCCAGGCAGGTCAATCCTCTCTGCATACTGTGAGCCCATGTCAGCTGGAGAGCAAAGTCCACAGTTGCATCCTCCTGAGTCCCAGTGTCTCATAGAATACACTTCAATAATGCTATTTTTAGATGCACACAACACACAACTACCCCACCAGCACTGTCTTTTGTCTTTCATAAAGTTCAAGTTGCTGAAAGCTTTTAATATGTGAAGGAGTTTGTATCATCTTTCAAGACTGTTTGGCTTCTGCTGCTTTTTATTGTGAGCTTGAAAACAATGGAGCCAAGTCTCACGTTGCCCACAGGAGCACTGCACCTGATACGCTCAAGGGGATTGGCCCTATAATCACAAGGACACACGGAGGGACTCTCCCTGAGAGGAGGCACTTGTTACCAGACCACTGTGACTCACTTGTGCTGCCCATGTGCTGCCTGTTTGTGTGTGTGTGTGTGTGTGTGCGCGCGTGTGAGACAAGAGAGGGAGAGGCATCGAAACAGAAAGTGAGACAGAGAGAGAGAGACAGAGACAGAGAGAGAGAAAGAAAAGGGGGGAGTGCACAGAGAGGGACTTATCAAAAACACAAACAAGAGGTAAATCAAAACTGAGCCAGGCAGTGAGAGTATGAAGCGAGCAGAGCACACTCAGATGACAATGATCAGTTGTCAACCTCCTCCTCCTCCGCCTGCTGTGGCACGACCTCTGGTTTGATGTTACAGAGAGGCGAGCCTTAAAAGAACAGAGCGGGGTTTGACTGCTGCTGCTACTGCTGCTGCTGCTACCATGAGTCATGTTACTGTAAGATTTAGATCAATAAGTATGAGGGTCGTTTAATGCCCATTATATAACATGAGTAAAACTTTGCTGTTTTTAAGTGGTACAGACAGTCACTGAGTCACCAGAGAAGAACTGAACTAACAGGCTGTATATTCTCCTGTGTTGGAGAAATGTATTCAGAACGTGCGACAATTTAACTGAGATTCAAAACTGGTTTTTCTGTGGGTCAATAACCAGTTTCTATTCATGCGCATGAACGCTCCCTGCCAGGTTCCAGAGGTTAGGTTATTTCTGACTACCTGCCCTCACACCAAAGACAAAAATCTGTTGTTGGAGAGCAAGGGAGGAGACAGCTGATAAATCTCTTTTTTCACCTCCTCTGTTTTACATGTCTTGACAGTAAGCACCCATGAGTGACCTCATGTCTAGAAAGGGGGTTTCTGATCAGACTCTTGGTTGTTGTTTTTTTTCGCTCGCAGTCCCACGCCCTCTCTTTTATTCGTGGCCTGTCCATCTCTGTTCCGTGGTTTAGTTATTTTCCTTTCCCTGTAACACCTGGGAAAGCTGCAGGGGAAATAAACCACTGCCAGCATTCCAACACATTCCAGCTCCAAATGCCTGGGCACAGCCGCACATCGCTGGCATTCTTTTATTTAAAGGTGCAGCGTTGCTTTGTCCCTCCGAACCACAGCGTTCATTCAAACGCTGGCATGCAGGGGGCTTTTTTTAGGCATTAGGTTCTCAAGGTTTGTTGGTCATTCTCATGGCTGAACTGTAACCTGAAAATGAGGACATGAGGGACAAAAGTAATTTTCCTGTGCAAATACTTAACCTTACTGTCATGCTCAAAAACTGCTCATAAATCATACATAACGTTGTTTTATGAGCTTGATACTGTCTTGAACTGATGACGTGTTTCAGAAGTCCTCCATAAAATTTGACACATGACTTCTGTTTGTGGTCCCCAGCTATAATACATGGTTCAATAGATTTTCATATGCTCTATATCTGTGATTGTTGTTGATAAAACGTTTTACAGAGAACAGCCCTTCCCAAATTCCAGATAAGTCTGTTTGGATTTCTTTTATTGGACTTTTATCACAGCTTGTTCATATGAGGTCTGATATCTAATTGAAACGTCACTATGTCATAGTGAGACGTCATTTCTTTCTCTGTGAATTACTTTTTGGCAAACAACTTTTAAAAATGTAAATATTTCCTGATTTGGTCTAATAGCAATCTCATTTTAATATCTTGTCACCTTCATGAAATGTTTAAGTCCAGTTTGTGTCAAAGAGAATGTCACCACTTCAGTACTTTTCTCCATATTGGGTTTTAACAATGTCAGAAGAAAAGAAAAAAATATATTTCAGGATTTGGTTGATTTTGCAAAAATTGATTACTATTTCCACACATACAGTACTGGGGTCTGTGGGACTACGAACACAGAAGTAAAATCCATCCAAAGTGTTAATAAAAGCAAAACCGTGAAACATTCGGAGTTTTTCTCTACAAAACAGAAGAATTTCACAAAGCTATGTGACCTTGTAGTGTGTAGAGTGCAGTAGATGGTTTGCTCTTTGCACTTAGAGAATAAAAAACGGGAACTATCCCCACTTTTTTTTCCAAACAAGAAAACCACAAGCTTTAAAAAAAGGAATAATTACTCAATCTTAGCTGCTGGCCCTCCCACCTCCACCCTTCCAGTTCCCCCCAGAGGGATGCAAGTGCGTCAGTGTGGGGTTGGAAAAGAGGAGAAGTAAAGCCTTTAGACTTTCAGGAAGGAAACACATCTGGGGAATAAGGAAAGAGAGAACGGGTGAAAAGAGGAATTAGCGTGGAGGAAGAGGAGCTGGCCAAAAATAGTCAGCCTCCGCTCGAGCTTTGCCTTGCCAGAGCCTCTACCACACCTCCTGCCACTCAAGCATTAGTCAGCCCAGACCTATCCCTCAGCGGGTGACTAACTTCTCTGTTGAACCCCCCCAAGTCATGAACCTCGCTTCCTCCCAGGTGTCTTAATCCAGCCCAGGGTTACTCAACCTGAGACCCCCAGTTCTGTAACATACAGGCCTACACAACTTACCCTTATAGGACTCCACTGGAGGGTGTGTGGGACTGAAGATACAGATTTTAACTCAATAAAAAGTGTTTTCACTGCTACTAAGAAGAAGTGAAACATATCACTTTGTGGCTAAAAGAAATCATATCCATGTTAAACCAGACAAATTTAAAAGATATGACCAACTGTGTCAACTGTAACCAACAGAAGTCAGTGTGACTGAGGTACGATAAAAACCAGTGGAGAGTAAACATGTGCATTCCTCTGGCTAGAAAACCATCTAGAAAAACAGGAACTCCGGTCAGACAAATATGGTAAAGCCAGATGTAAGGCAGTGTTGTGAGCAGGCGGGTTTGGATGACAAGGACCGGAAGTATTTATTTCATTTCATGCAGGTGTTTAACAAACACAGTGGACTTGGGTACAGTCACTGGTGGGGTTTGTCAGAGCAAACAGGAAATAGTGGGCAGTGTTCAACTGTGATTGGTCTCTGCAGTTTGATTTGTGACTGCGACAAAGAACACAGGAAGGAGGCGTGTGGATAGGGAGATATGCAGATTTCCATGGAAAGATTTAAGCCTACGTGTGTGATAGCATGTTAATAATATGTGAGAAGAAGTAGATTCAGATAGAAACCTGTTGAAGTTGTTTTTTTCCAGCTGTATATCACAAGTGTGATCTGGTCAGTACATTCCCTGTCCGAAAGCCTTGATATGTCTAAAAAAAAAGATTTAACTGTGGAATGTAGGCTATTAATAAATTCACAGAGGGTGTCATATATTAAAGGTGAAGGCCCATGGAAATTCCTACTGTAAAATAAAGGATTGATTTATATTCATGGTATGTTGAAACTCACATTTTGGCTGCTTGGAGAACATGTCTTATGTGAAACATTTTAAAAAACACCTGTCACAGGCTCTGTAAGCTTTTGGGCAGCCAGTTGTGTATCAAGCTGTTTTATATGGCTATCTGTCAACTAGAGCCATCCAGTGGTGCTTTAAGGAACTTTGAATGCAGCAAAAAGAAAAACAGTGGGGCCTCCAAAAGAGATACTGGCCACAGTTTATTGCTGGGATTTTCTTTCTTAGATTAAAAAGAAAAAAACAGAATAACAGAACTGCCCTTTCAAAAAAAAAGAGGAGCTCTGCTATTGTTTATAAGATATTCCAGCCATAGATATTGGATTTATGATTTTTTTGTATACTTAGGTTACAATAGCTGGCAGGTTTTTAGTAGGATATAATGAGAAAACAAAACACATTGTTCCCTCTAAAGTTGAGGATTTCCAAGTGTTTCCCACTAGTATTGACATAGTTCCACAAAGTAGAAACTGAATGATCTCTCTTGTGGCTACTGATGTTTTGGGGAAATTTTCATGTGAGTCTCGTTAAGTTATTGTTTTGTTTTCCTAATTTAGGATTTTTTCAATAGCTGATAAGAAGAAGAAGAAGAAGAAGAAGAAGAAGAAGAAGAAGAAGAAGAAGAAGAAGAAGAAGAAGAAGAAGAAGAAGAAGAAGAGTAATTATAATTTAATGAGATTAAATGCATAAAACCATTCTTATGTCTAGACCCAGGCTAGACCTGGCCCGTGTCAAGACAAGACAGCAGGTTATTGTTATTATTATAATTATCAACATTATTTGTTACTTTCACCATGACCAGACAACATAATCCGTTTCCATGGGAACGCTCTAAATACGGAAGCTCGCTTGGATAACAGGAGAGCTGAAACGCGAAGGGGGAGGTTAGGAGCAGCAGGAGGCCATGGCTGAGCTGTAAATGACGTGGAAAGTGTCAGGAGATAGTAGCAAACTTCAAGTCTTGAAAGCAAAATCCTTCGCTTTTCTGTCAGCCGCCGGGACCACAGAATGAGTCTGGATAAAGCAGAGCTGTGTGATTCTCTGTTAACCTGGGTGAGTTTGATATTAGCCACGTTTCCTAGCGAGGGCTAGCCGCTAACAGGTGACAGCTCGTATTGGCAAAGTATTAAAGAAATAACATTACTTTGGGACATTATAGCCTCACATAATCGATGAGTAGCAACATTATTGACAAAGTAAGTGAACGTATTAGCCACTGGGAGATGTAAAAGTTGTGTGTTTGTGAGCTAACACCGTTAGCCAGCCAAGCTAACTAGCTAGGTAAACACATTGGAAGTTTGTTTTACTTTGTTATCAAACTGTCTGCAGTGTCAGCAAACTAGCCTGCCAGAGGAGAAAAAACCCCAAATAGCTTAGTGTAAGCTGAGAGACTTATGCAGTCATGTTAGGCTGTCCAACATTGAAACTTGTCAAGCTCAGGGGAAATCCACCTGTTTGGCAAGTGTAGGACTAAACCAAGACACCAGCTATTATTAATAGCTTGCTAAGCAGGGTTATAATCCCCTATCACTGCTTAGTATCTGTGTTTAGAGACTCAGTGGGTTTAGATAAAAATCCTTGTTATTTACCTGCATTATTTAACAGTAGTTTTGTAATGTTCAGGCCTCTGTAATCTTGTTTTATGACAAGGACTAAATCACTTTTAGTAACATTCAAGCTTTTCTAAAGTGTGTGCACATATTAACAGTGGTGATGAATGGACATTTCAGTCATTGTATGGATTGATGTGCATATGTGTACTCTTTCTATGAGCTGGCAGTTTTAGATTTTTTACTTTGTTGTGTAAAATACTATGGTTAGGAGTATATTTGTGTGGAGGGCTTTTACACACATCAGCAGATAGACAGTCATATGCTACACAGTAATCATTGTTTATCTGTTTGGTTCAGTTTTGAGTTCAGCCAAATACTGTGCATCAAATGTGTAACCTTTGTCAAAGGTTACCTCTTTAATGACTCATTCTTAATGTTTTCAACTTTAGTTACAGACATTTCAGGTGCCATCATGCAACAGCAAGCACGACCTAACAAGCGGAGTGGCCATCGCACATGTGCTGCACAGAATGTAAGGGCACACTCATGTACAAGTAATTCAAGTATTTTATAGTTATTGTGGTTGTTTTGATGATCTAAGCTCACAACATGAGCTCAGAGGAAACGACTAGGAGAAATTCATTCAGAACCTGCTCACAGAGATTTGCTTATCTGTGTGATTTGCACTAAATGGCCTTTTGAAGTGCACATTCCCATTATCTATGCAAAATTTAAATCCTTTAAAGAGTAGAGCCTGGATTTGTGAGGTCAGCTTTATTTTCCTCTGAATGAATGTTCCCAGCTGTGGCCTTGAATGCCGCAAGCATAAGTGTGATTTTTAATTAAACCAGTCCATCCAGACCTGATGACCTTTGTAACTTGAGGTGGAGTATTTGTACCCATACTCCCACAGACAAAAAACAACACTACTATGTTTGAATCAAACAAAATGTACTTTTATTTCAAGGGCGCAACAAGAGCATTATTCCCATGTGTGACTTTAATGAACTGCTCAACTCAAAATGTCATTGTGCTAAGCAGAACAGAAGCACGGGGCCTCGTTGCCCTGTGGCCTCTTGTGAATCTTGATGTCCAGTGATGTGTCGTCACGAATGTTCTCTTGTGTTCTCATTAACAGAGACCCCTCTTGGTTTAATGAGACATGGCTTGGCAGGATCAAGGAGGAGAGCGGGGCCAACTGGCGCCTCAAGGTAATTTGTGAAGCAGCAGGATATGACAGAATACCCTACGGCAACCTAGAATGATCAACATGTCTCGTACCTGTTTTTTGTACTTCCTTTTCCGGATAATAATGAGCATCAAGATTGTCACTCGGATTTATCTTTTCAGGTCAGCAACTTGAAAAAGATTCTTAAGAGCATGCTGGAGTATTACCACGATGTAAGACGTTTTTTTTCTTACTTTGCCATTTCTAGTAAACATTTCATTTATTATATGAATCCTTCAATCCTAACGTCTCACCTTACTCCCCATGAACAGGTGCTGGGTCACCAGGTATCAGATGATCATTTGCCAGACGTGAACCTTATAGGAGAGATGGGAGACGTCACTGAACTGGGCAAGCTGGTGCAGCTCGTATTGGGCTGTGCTGTCAGCTGTGAGAAGAAACAAGGTAAGCTGTCTGCTGTAAGGATAAAAAAAAAAAAAAAACTCATTAGTGAGTCTTTAAACAAAGCAGAGGCAGCCATCTGTGAAAATAACACACAGGATTAACTCAAAGTCAAATCACATGATTCTTGTTTTATATGAGTCTTGTTCATCACACCTCCATAAAACTGACTACATGCTTTCTTCCCCTCACTCTAAAGACCATTTTATGATCAGGTCCTTGTTTTTTAAACATTAGCTTGATGAGCACTGGCTCAAATAGATGCAGTGCCAGGTTGGTTTTAAGGAGAGTATTTGTGTTAATCTGTATTTGGCAACACCTTCACTGGTCTCTGTTGTCCTCGCCTCCTAAACACAGAGCAAATCCAGCAGATAATGACACTTGAGGAATCTGTCCAGCATGTTGTCATGACAGCCATTCAGGAGGTGAGTGAGCCTCTTGTTTATCCTCTTGGTTCCCTCTACTTCACATTAATCCCGCTCTTAGTCATGGTTAATTCACAATCAAAGAAATCCGGATAAGCATAAGACTGAACACAGTCCCAGAAACCTTACAGTGATATTTCAAGAATATGGTTAGTCATGAATAGGCCTGTAAAAACATGGAACATGGTTTAAAAAAAAAAAAAAAAAAAGCAACACCACTTAGACATAGTCATCCAGAAAACACAATAAAGTTGCTTTTGGGAACAGGCTGCTGTATTTTTCCTGTAATTTCCTGTAAAAACTTTCTCATGGCTGTTTTGTTTTAGCTCTTATCAAAAGAGCCGTCATCTGAACCAGGAAGCCCAGAGACCTACGGGGATTTTGACTACCAGGTAAAACCTGGCACACTTTTCAATCCCACCCTGTAGACTTGTTGTTCACACAGCAGATCTGTTACATTCTTCTTTTGTGCACTTGCTCATCCTTTCACCAAAATTTCCTCCCTCCTCCTGTGACTAGTATGACATCTCCTCTGTCTCCATGTTCTACCGGTTTTGTGTTTTACAGTCCAGGAAGTATTATTTTCTAAGCGAGGAGGCAGACGAGAAGGAGGACCTGAGCCAGCGCTGTCGAGACCTGGAACATCAGGTTGGTTCTACCAAATGGGGTTCATGTTTTGTTTGGCAAGCATTTCCTGAGACCTTAAGAGGGCACACTGGGGCTTGGGTTTTGTTTATCTTCCATTTTTCTAACAGAGCATTGGGCATTATCACAAACTATTCTGTGGTTTTAGAGTCATATTAAACCATTTCATTTCTACTCTCAGATACTTTGAGGCCTAGTTTTGCTGTACTGTGGTTGCAGCATGTTGTGGAATGTGTGTGCCTGCAGCTTCTGTGCTCTGGCCCTTATTGATTAGCCCGCCTGAGGCTTGTTTGTTTTCCTATGATTGTGTGTTGTGTACCCATGGCTTGTTTTTGCACCACTGACTGAGAAAGGACTAATTTAGTTTTTTTAAAGATACATTCTAGTCAATAGTTGCATAACATCAAGATAAAACTGACACATTGCCTTGGGATGGAGCAGTAGCCAACAATAATTTGCGCTGCTCTCAACCCACCTGTTTGTTTACTTACGTAGCCCACGCGTTAGGGATTAGTCATTTGTGTTGTTTTGAAAGCTATTTGCTGTTACTGGACCTGTGCTAAAGCATGCAATCTGTCCTTAAAGTTCAGTGTAGGGTTTTGCTGTATTCAAACTGGAAAGATGTCCAACAGGTAAGTACACACTCCCCTTTTTTAAACATTGGAATGCCAGCTTGTCTAACTGTAACCTCACATGTAGCTCCAGTGTGTTCAGCCTGACTCAAAACAAACATTGTGTACGTATATTGTCACAACTCTAAACTTTCTCCCTTTCGCAATCCAACCAACTTTTATCAGCCTGACTTTAGAACATTTCTGCCCTCCCCAACTATGACAGTCTAACCAATATCATTAATGGCTGTCAGTGACGAGCAATGCATATTCATCTATTTATATCATGAAGATGTGGTTGGGACCCTAAGGCTAATGCTAACAACATCACTATTGTAAAAGTTCCATCCGCCTGAGACTGTTGCACACCAGCTGACTAACTAGCTTTTGACGACTGAGCATGTGAAATGAGAAAAAAAGCATGTGTTCAAGGTCCCATATGCACTAAAGGTGGTGAGTTTTACGCTGTGTATCTGTGTTTTTCCTCTGTGAATCTGTCGTGTGCTAGCACTGTGGCTGTGTGTTTTCAGAGAGATGCCAATTTCTTGTGTCTGCATTCTTGATAATGTGTCTTTTAATAAGTGTTGAGAGCGTTTCCTTTTTGTCCTTCTTTCGTACAGTTGTAAATTTGTCTTCATCACTTCTCTCTCAGCAGTCTATTACTGAATCTCCTAGTCTTTACTCCTCTTTTTGCAATGTATGTCTTCAGTTTCTCCCTCTTCTTCCACAGTTGTCATTGGCTCTGGAGGAAAAGTCGTCCCTACAGACGGAGACACGCTCCCTGAAGGAGAAGCTGAGCCGCTGCGACTCTCTGGACACCTCCACCACTGCCATCACTGGCAAGAAGCTGCTGCTGCTGCAGAGTCAGATGGAGCAGCTTCAGGAGGAGAACTACAGGTACAAGCACTACACACACACACAGTTAGATTTCCTCACACTCATCAGGCCTGCACATAATAGACATGTTGATATTTACATAATTTTCTCAACAATAAACAATTTCTAGGTTTTCTATAAATGTACATTATAAGTCATATATGAGTTAACATCATGTAGACATGCAAATCAGATGCTATTGTTGAGTCATCTTGTGTGAGCGTCTCACAGTCTATACAGTTTATTCAATTTATACAAACCACTGCTCCTGTATGATGTATATCTTTAGACTGGAGAACAGCAGAGATGACATGCGCGTGCGAGGAGAGATACTGGAGCGTGAGGTGACCGACCTGCAGCTACGTAACGAGGAGCTGACCAGTCTGGCGCAGGAGGCCCAGGCCCTCAAAGATGAGATGGACATTCTCAGGTGAGACCGGCACATTCTGTGTATTCTCACAAAACACACCCGACAAAGTTGAATTAACTGCGGAAGCCAAAACAGTGATCAAGATTATTATGCAATGTGCAGACTGTCTTACAAGCTAACCGAAGATTGTATTCAGTGAAACTGCAGAAAGTCACATGTTTGAGTCACATGGATGCTGAGGGGTTTGTGTTCTCTGCGTTGTAGCTTTCTATATTAATTGAATAATAATTGATTAGTGCCTTACATGCAAAGATTTTCCTTCATGTGAAAATGTGAAATATAGTAAATATTGGCTGATAATTCTTGTTGAGCTAATAGTTGGTGAACTTCTGATTTTATTGAGGATAAGCTTAATAACTAAATGTCTAAAATATGATTTAAACAACCAGTCCTTCATTGTGGCAGCACATTGAAGACCATTTTTGACTGAAAATATCTCTTTAAGCAGTAGTTCGTCTATTATCATTGTACACTCACAGAAACAACTCCCACACTGCCCACACACAGACGTCCATTCAGCTCCTCTCTCTGACATCTGTGTTGATAATATGAATTTCATGCATTGACACTGGCTTGCGTCAGAGTTTTTGGCTTTTAGTAGTTAAGTATATATCCACCTAGATACACCGTTTATCTAAAAGTCATATTCTTGTGCCGGTACTCCACACCTCCCACACCCTCCTGCCCTCTCCTTCAGGCATTCATCTGACCGGGTGAACCAGCTTGAAGCACTGGTGGAGACGTACAAGAGGAAGCTGGAAGATCTGGGAGACCTGCGCAGACAAGTGCGCCTCCTTGAGGAACGCAACACCGTGTACATGCAGCGCACCTGCGAGCTGGAGGAGGAGCTCCGCAGGGCCAACGCTGTCCGCAATCAGCTGGACACCTACAAGAGACAGGCAAGCTGTGGGCTGACAGGAGGAGGAGGAGGAGGGAGAGTGATATTTGTTCCTGTGTTGACATCCAAGTGATGTTAAACACAGTCTGGCCTGCGCACGTGTTTGGAAAACCTTGCAGTTTTTATTGAGCGCTCTTGCCAATGTAGACTGTTGCTATGCTCTCTGACTCGCAGGCTCATGAGCTTCACACCAAGCACTCTGCAGAGGCCATGAAAGCTGAGAAGTGGCAGTTTGAGTACAAGAACCTTCATGACAAGTATGACGCCCTGCTGAAGGAGAAAGAAGTGAGTTGGTGAACACTGTCAGAAAATAAAAGTTAAATAGTGATGGGAAAAGAGAAGCTACACGCCACTTACAAAGTGCTTTTTTTATCAGTTTGAAGCAACTGTAGTGACTGTCTGACGTCTTGGTCACATGCTAAATCATATTACTACATAAGATGTAATAATGTAATTTTTCATACCAGTATTCAGTGATGGCAGTCCTGTGTGGATCAACATTTGTTATGATTATAGAGCCCCTTTCACACATGCAGTCTATCCCTGAAATGTGCAGGAACATTTGTGTTGTGAATGAAAGCAGTAACATTGCAGGGACAAGCACGTAAAGGGTTACATTCGTCTGATGAAGGACGCTTTCAGGTGGAGGGAGCGAACCAATCACAAAGCTCCACTGAATAGAGGAGACATTGCTATGTTTGGAATGTAAAATATTTCAAATAAAATGTTCACACTTTTTTCTTAACTAACTATGTTGCTTTCATGAAGCCATATCGATTATTCAAAGTCATTTTTATTTAAAATATTTAAAGGCAACACAAAAATAGCAACGTCTCCTCTACTCAAGCAACAGCTCCCTTTTTAAAAGTCTGTATGTCTGTGCGACAATATCGCAGCATCATGTTCCGTTTCATTTTATTATCTTTGATATCACAATCCAAATCATTTCCATAACGTTAACTACCCTCATGCAGCGCAGAGTAAAGTTTTGGTGAGCAGGCATATGGAGAACGGAAAAGAGACGGCAAACTGGTTTGTAATTAAGGATTTAAAATTCACTCGTAACTCCTGCTGATTAACGAGGCTCAGCAGGCGGACATGTCGCTCCACCAGAAACATCTGTAAATGTTGCTACAGTAGGAGCATTTATTCACTGACAAATAGCTGTAGACACACTGCACTGACGTTCACAGCTAACATTATACTGCTAACTTCATACTCCCTGCTCCGGTCTGGCAGCCACCGTCACACCCCCCCCTCTCTCTCTCTCCGTCGACCACACGCACACAACCTAACCTAACTCCCTACCCCCCACCCCATCCTAGTAATTTAACAGGAACTATGTGTGAAAGAGGCTTTGGAGGACACGCATATCTGCAGGGTGAATTGTTGCTAGGCAAATATTGTATTATTCTTCAGTGGACTCCCACGTCCTGTGTCATTTCTAGCACCTTCTGCAATCTGACAGGAGTGATTAATGTCCCCGGTTACTTGTAAGAGTAAAAAAATAATACATGCTGTCCTGACATGAAGTGTACATTTTAAATATCAGATGAGCTCTCTCTTTTTTTTATTTTATATTTTCCCATTCCAGACTCTGCAAGTTCATATTGGATTGAATCTCTAGATGTTTTTGTAGAGTAATAATTCCTTTAACAAACAAAAACAAAAGCAGGCTGAACTGTGGTTGAAGTGTTGTGTTGTGCTTTTGGTTTTCAGCGTCTGATCTCAGAGAGAGACACACTGCGGGAGACAAATGATGAACTCAGGTGTGCACAAGTCCAGCAGAGGTGTCTCAGCGGAGCAGGTGAGTCGTACTTCTGGAAACAAACGAGTAAATTGCAAAATGGTAAAATAATCATAAGCAATATTCCACTTCTGGAATAACTTTTCTTTTTAAGATGCCGTTTCGCAGCAGTAAACCTTCCACCACTCACAATTTTTGAGTGGTATTTGTTATTGATGACTATTAACCAACCTCCAAGAGATGTATGTGTGTAAAAATGTTCTGCAAATGTGAAATATATCTTTCTCAGATTAAAACAACAATAAACAAATGAGGCTTTTTTTTAATAAAATCTGTTTCCATGTGACACAAAATCTCTCTCTGCAGGAGGCTTGTGTGACAGTGATGCCACAGTGGGGAACCTCGCTGCCGAGATCATGCCTACTGAGCTCAAGTATGTATTAGCGTGTGTATGTGTGTGTGTGTATAAGCTGTAGTGTGGGGGTTAATGTTACAATCAAATTTAGGCGTAACAGATGAGATTTTCCTTTTTAAACGTGAAACAAACACGCATTGGTGTCACTATGTGTAGCCCACCCGTGCCCTACATTCATCTATAGTCGGAGATAAACTACACACACTCGTCCACAAAAGTTTATTTTTAGAACTTGAATGCGCAATTGGCCCCTGAAATAGCGACACATGGCAGCACTGCACATTTGGCCTGGGCGTTGTCGCATAGAAGGCTCGGTCAACTCAACAGACCTCTTCGCTCTGACCCATTTCATCTGTCCTCCACTTTGTTTTTCATCGCTGTCTTCCCCCCCCCTTCCCTTCACCTCCTGTTGCCGCTCTCCTCTTATCGTTGTGTTCCTGCCACAGGGAGACGGTGGTGCGTCTACAGAGCGAGAACAAGATGTTGTGTGTCCAGGAGGAGACCTACAGGCAGAAACTAGTGGAGGTGCAGGCTGAGCTGGAAGAGGCTCAGCGCAGCAAGAACGCCCTGGAAACCCAGAACAGGTAGCTGTGTGTGTGTGTGTGTGTGTGTGTGTGTGTGTGTGTGTGTGTGTGTGTGTGTGTGTGTGTGTGTGTGTGTGTGTGTGTGTACTCGATGTGCTCCTGCAACATGTTGGTTTTAGGAGCTGTGTCCAACAGTCCCAACTTCTTGTGCAGCAATGTTGAATAATCAAACCCCTTCCAGGCAACCATATTGTGTGTTCCTGGACATTAAGATGGTTGTTTGGCGGATGGTAGGAGTGATATCTGCCTAAATGTCAACTCACCCTCTGGACTGTGTGCTCAACTGAGCTGTGTGGGCTGGACTGGAGGACAGACAGCAGAAAGCCAGATTGTCCCGTGTGTGTGTGTGTGTGTGTGTGTGTGTGTGTGTGTGTTTACATGCCTGTGGGCATGTGGACATGTGGGTGGACTGTGTGTGCGTGTTTGTGTGTGTGTGTCCATACAACACCAGGCTCAGGGTGTGGGAAGCATCCTTAGTAACAGGAGGAGAGGAGTGGAGTGAGCATGCTCAGTAGAGCTCAGCTGTGAATGGCCAGGCAGCACACAGGAATGGATGAACAGCGCCTGCAGCAGATGTACAAGGATCAACATGATACTTTTCTAACATCCTCCACCCACAGTCTCAACTTAATAACCTTGTGTTTCATCTTCCCTTCTCATACCAGCCGCCTCTCGTTTGTTTGTGATTCTCTCCGCAATGCTCCTTTTTTGATTCTGTATCCGCTTTCTCTCCTTTTTATTTTTGCTCTTTCTATTCTTAACCTTTTCTTTTTGTCCCCTCTTTGTCTTTCTCTGTCTCCAAGGTTGAACCAGCAGCAGATCTCAGAGCTGCGCTCTCAGGTGGAGGAGCTCCAGAGAGCGCTCCAGGAGCAGGACAGCAAGACGGAAGATGTGAGTGGAGAGACCAGCTTCCTTCTCCTCTGGTCACTTTTGTCACTTCAGTAATAACTCCCCAACTCTCATCACCAACTATAGATTTCTACAATCAAACTGACAGAATATTAAGACTTTATTTACAGTGTGCAAGTAGAAGTTTTTATCTTATGAAACTGATCAACATAGTGAAATCAAGAGATTAGGTCTTATTTTCTTAATTCTTCATCAGTTAATATAAAGATTTGTTTATAAGACTTAAGATAATTATTATAAGAGTAATAGTAGTTAGTGTTAAATTCATTGTTTTGTGACATATGAAAACATAGAACTGTTTCATATCATTCCCTAAAGTGAAGTCATTTTTTTTTTGTAATTGAAGCAGTAAATGTTTCAGCTAGCGCTCCTTACGAGCAAAAACGTGTAAAAGCAAAACGTTTGCAAAGCACACTTAGCTGTTGAGGACTGCAGTGTTTGTTCTCCTGCTTTGATACATGTTGTGTGGGAATTTAACCCATGTTTGCTGTGGTGATTCACTGTTAACGCCTGCCCCTCTCTGTCTGTCTGTCTCTCTCTGCCTGCCCCCATCGATCAACTCTGCCAAAATCAGGCCATCGTAAGTACGGCCCACCCTCTGTCCAACTGGCCCATGATTAAACTCTTTGACAGCTTGACTTTCTCAGCTTATACTGTGTGTGGTGTGGTGTGTGTGTGCGCGTGTGTGTGTGTCATTTAGAACACAATGTTTGTGCCAGTTTTAATGTATTTTTCTTTTTTTTTCTACTTTGAAGTCCTCCTTATTGAAGAAAAAGCTTGAGGAACATTTGTAAGTACACTACTGCTGCTTACATATTATTTTTCCATGTACGTTCCAAACAAAAGCAAATTCTCACACACTCTTGATGATATGTGATTATTCCAGGGAGAAGCTCCATGAAGCCCATTCAGATCTCCAAAAGAAAAGAGAGGTTATTGATGACCTTGAGCCCAAAGTGGACAGCAACAGTAAGTAATTTCATACTCTCTAATTCCCCCGCTCTTTAAGTTGAGTCGACTCTTTGGTCTCTGAGTGCCTTTAAAAAAAAAAAAAAAAAAAAACTCCCTCCTGCCCCTCTCAGTGGCAAAGAAGATAGATGAACTCCAGGAGATCCTGCGGAAGAAGGATGAGGACATGAAACAGATGGAAGAGCGATACAAGCGCTATGTGGAGAAAGCGAGAACGGTCAGTCCATCTAAACGGATCACGTTCTCGACATCACGTGGCTCTGAAATAAAAACGTGGTGCTTAATTTGTCACTGGCGCAGCTTGAGTAAGAAAATGTGTGTTTGCGCGCAGGTGATCAAAACCCTGGATCCTAAGCAGCAGCCGGTGACTGTGACTCCTGACGTTCAGGCACTGAGGAACCAGCTGACGGAGAAAGAGAGAAAAATCCAGCACCTGGAGGTATGAGTCTTTTGGCTTAATGAGACAAATTTGATGACTCTAGCTCTTTAATTCCCACTAATGTGTGATGATGTGCTCCTGTGCGCAGCATGACTATGAGAAGAGCAGGGCCAGACATGACCAGGAGGAGAAACTCATCATCACTGCATGGTACAATATGGTGAGTATACACATTAACACACAAAAACAAGCATTTATCTGCGGAAAAACTGACTGTTTTTATGTTAAGAATCTCACTTAAGTGATTCACACGATGCTCTGTGGTTCAAGACAGTTTTGTTACAATCCACACCTGCTTCTTCACTCTTTCATGTTCCTCTCAGGGGATGGCGTTGCATCAGAAAGTGTCCGGCGAGCGGCTCGGCCACTCCAACCAGGCCATGTCCTTCCTCGCCCAGCAGAGGCAGTCAACCAATGCCAGGAGAGGCCTGATACGACACCACCCGAGATAAAACCCCGCACCCCTCCCCGACACCGAGGAGATGGTTGAGGCAGGGGAACATGCTGAAAGAGACGATGAGGTGATCTACAGTAGACTTGTATCACCGCCTTTATGCCTTCACTACTGGAATGCTGTACCTCAAAGAATATGTTTCATGCTGCTGATGCCCCCTGGTGGCTTTTAATGGTATGAGACTTATTATTTTATCTCTGGAGCCCCAGAGGAAAGACACACTACTGTGTTTAGCTCTACTCGGAGTCTTATAGAAGGAGAAATGACTGGAGTAGTAGGAGTTGTAGGGCCTGAGAAGAGGCTGTCTCACCTTTTAAGGTGACTTTTATTTCATCTTTGGTTTTTTTTGGCCTCATTTCTGTTTAAGGTTTCTTTAAGTCTTTTTTTTTTTTTACTTTAAACTTTTATGTTATACAATAGGACATAATGTGAACTAGTTTTGTCAAGGTTACACTTCAAATATGTGAGACAAGGGAGGAGTAAGTAAGAGGACCAGGACCCTCCCCTCCTCCTGGTCCATTACTGCCTGTCAGAAATGAAATCATGTTGGTGATGAGGAGAGATGTGGCCTAGATGATTACAAATGTAAGCTCTAAGGAAGACATAAAGCTACACAGGTTGTCCTAATTCCTCCATATATAAACTGTCGACTGATCAAAGATTATCACACTCATTTGTTGATGCATCGCAACGTTTTTGTCAATTTGTTTAGAATTGTCTTGTAGCTATTATTTTTGTCTTCTTGATCATGTGATTTGAGGTGACTTTTGCTTGTTTGTTTGATTTGAAGGACCTTGAAAAGATGTAAAAACCATGAGGGTGTGTTCTGGCTTTAGTCTCGTTTTCCTTTGTATTCACTTGAATATTAATATTCATATAAGAATTTGTTCAAATTTTCACAAGATATACCAAAGCACTTTCCTCTAACGGTGAGTTTGTTTGTTCAGTGCCTCGCAAAAGACACTAAATACTCCCTCTATGGTGACGTTTGGGATATTTGCAGTGTGTGCTTTAGAACTGATTTTAGTGTCAGCTCTCACGCCCTCTCACATAGATTCTACTTAAAGAACATGTCACATTGCAGGTTTGTTTTCTGCATATGATTTTTCTCCACAATGTTCTTTTATGGGTTGCCTATTAATTTGTTTCTTCATTTTTATTTTTTATTGTTTTTTCAATTCCTTTCCTCATCTTCAAAAGATTGAAACAGGGTGTTGGTTTTCGTTAGGACCTAAATGCACTCACCACTTTAGACTCTAAACTGATGTGAATGTAGGCAACTAAATTAACTGAAAGCCTCCTAATTTGTCACAAATACATAATGTGATTAAGTCCCCAATGATAACACTAAAAATAATGACTCAGCTAATGGCTGTTTACTGCTGCTAGACCTCATTTAATGTTTAACTGAACTGGAAGGTAATGTGTTGATTAATACGCTGGAATTCAGTGTTGGATATAGTGTTACCTGGAATAGATAGCATTTATCAACACTATATCTGCCTTTATTCACTACTGGTTAATTTTCAACAGATGTAGTAACTTTTAGTCTTGTCATCTGTCCCATATCAGAGCTGCTGTTTTCTGACTTGTCCTTCATCCCTGTGAATGTTTGTGCTATAGTCTGTGCAGACCAAAATACTGTTGTCGTGTGTGCACATTTTTATACCTCTGGTTCATTATTTGGTTTGATATTTATGGTGTTATCTTTGCAGCACATTAGCATGGCTTGAAGGGGTTAACTTTTAGGGTTGTCAATATAGTCTGTGTATCATATTATGGTCCAGTAGATTATAGCATACTGTACGTCACACAGGGATCTGAGGCAAGTTAAAGATTTGTAGTCCTGTCTGTTGAACTTTTGCACTACAAATAAATGGGATCTTAGATAAGAGACTGTGACTGGTGTTATCTTTTCCTGCATTGACTGTACAATTTATAAATACTTCTTCAAAAGGAAGGAAAAGAAGAAGGAAAGAAGGCTGACCCTGTTTTTTATCACTTGGTCCATCTTGTGTGTACAATTTAATTCTGTCATGATCTAGAGGCCAAATGGATTAGTCAGACTTCTCACATCCTTTGAGCAAATTCCTGAACATTTGAATGAAATGGTGAAAGCATTATTTATCTAACACACTGTTTTCCACAAGCTTTGTCTCAAGACTTTATAGAGAACAGGCATACCCACATGTTCTTAGCCAACAATAAATCACCTAACAAGTCACAAAGTAATGTAGCATGCAACAAAATAAAGCACCAGGAAACAAAGAAAAACCATGACAGACACATTGGCGTGTTGGAGACAAACACTGGTATGTAATGGATTTCCTGTTTGTTTAATTTTAAAAGTTGTGGTACAGTTACCAATTACTTATGCAGATGTATCCTGGAGTTAGATGAGACTAAAGAATGAAGCTGAAAACAATTCAGCTTGACTTTGTTACCTGAAATCCACTGTGACGAATATTACACACCCCTAACAACAAGCCTTGATTGATAATAATGACAGAACAACAGGATAAAATAATGTAAGATTCCATTAATCCCCAAGGGGACCGTTCAAAAGGGTAGAGAACAGCTATAAATGGACACTGACACAGGAACCTACTTATCAAATCATAGTAAAGTACAAATGATAAGTATATGTGCACCTATACACGTGGTATACAAGAGGTAGCGCATGTATAATATAATTTGTACCGCACTTTTCATTCATAGTGAAACTGCTACAGTACATAGAACAACATAGAACACACATTACAACACAACATTATAATGATAATAATAATGATAATAATCATAATGATAATATATAATGCAAGTTCAACATATCTGAATGTTTCAACCTACGCAAAGCAAGTGCAGCAAGTTTTCAGTTAAAAATTGCTAAGGCGAAAATCTATAATTTTTCAAATGTCAGCTTCACTTCCGACACAGCAGGGGGCGCCACACCCGCCGGCGTTATTTTTTCCACCCGCATTCTGCGAAGACCCGCCCAGCTCCGCCTCTGATTGGCTCTAATCTTGATATTCTTACGCTAACCCAACCGTCTCACTCTTCGTATCTAAACCTAACCAATCTAAACAATGAAGGTAAGGAGTACTAGCCAATCAGAGGCAGAGAAGGGCGGGACTTCGCGGAATGCGGATGGGGAAAAAAACCCACCCGCCACGTGACGTCATTGGTGGAAATGAAACATGGCCGAAAGCAAGTGAGGGATGGCGAAAGTAAGCGAAAAGCATCAATAAAATCTAGAAACATAGTAGTTTTTGGATGAAGGTATTTGAACGTTGTAGTGTGCTTTAACTGCATTTTTATATATCTATACAACCTACGCACGAATTGGCGGTTTGGGTTGAGTTCGCCCGTAAAGGCCTTTAACCAGGCGTTAGCCACGTTAGCAACTGGCGCTTTTGTTTTTGTTCGGAAATTTACGTCATTTTGAAGCCTGTTTTTCGCCTTATTTTTCGAGGATATATAATATCTTCTGGACTGAACGGTGAAGCTGCCTGTACAGATAAACCCCGGTGCTTTTTATATTGTAGCTCGGGGGTGCAGCCGGCCTCTCAGCTGATTTGTCAGTGTTGTTTAACTTCACAACAAAGCCTTAAAGCGGACACGACCATAGTCGTTTGGGAGCTGCTGGACTGTGTCTGTTTATGAACATTACGCCCATGAAACATGGATCCAAAACGCGCACACAGCAAACCTCAAACAAGCAGCAGCAGCAGCGACTCCAGTGGCGACGGCAGCCCCGGGTCCCCCTCCAGCAGCCCCGCACCGGCAGCGAGCAAAGCACCGGTGTCCGCGGGTAACGTGTTCGCCAACGACGGCAGCTTCATGGAGATGTTCAAGAAGAAGATGATGGAGGAGGAGGAGAGGAGGAAAAAGGAGTCGCAGCGAACAAGTGGAGATGCGAGACCCACAGAGCAAGGACAGACCCCAGTGGAAAAGAAGCCCCCTCCCGTGACGAGCTTTGTAAGGGGTTTGGCAGTTGTAAGATGAGATAGCAATAGTTCTCCACACATCCAAATTGAAGCACCATGCACTGATTTGACAGTCTTACTTGATTGGCCCTTGAGTTAGTACATCCTGAAACAATGTCCAACATTTCAGTGTTAATTGCCAGTAGCATCTCAGACTCATGCAGTGCTTGTACTATACATTTTTATAAACACACTGTGGCAATATGTAACAAATTGTAGATGAGTCAAGACTAGGGATGCTCCTCACTGATGATGGTTTCGCTGGTGGTGCGGCAGGAGACTAAATATAGACCTGCTCTGGTGTAGTCTCCTTCATTGGCAGTCCCATCTGCAAGGGCTCCTGTAACGGTTTCAGTCTTCTATCCCCTAACCCAGGTGGGGAAGCGCAGAGGCGGTGTGTTCCTAAAGACCGGCATGGTTGCGAAGAAGCAGAAACAGGACACAGAAGTAAGCGGGGATGTTGATGATGATGATGATTGTGTTGTCGATTTGAATTGTGTACTTTTGACTGCACCACTAATCACCTGTGCTTCCTCTCCTGCAGGCTGAGCCAGGCAAGAGCGATGCTTGGTCAAAGTACATGGCTGAGGTGAAAAAGTACAAAGCCCACCAGTGTGGCGACGACGATAAAACCAGGCCTCTGGTCAAGTAGGCTCCCAAAAGGCGAACATGGCGCGACAATGTTTTGAAGGGGAAGACACCTGGGAGAAGCTCTGGGAGGGCCGGCCAATCCTGACCTTCTCATACTGCCAGTTCAAGTTACCCTTCACATTAAAGGTGCAGTGTGTAGGATTTAGTGGCATCTAGCGGTGAGGCTGCAGATCACAACCAACTGAATATCCCTCCCCCTCCCCTTCCAAGCATATAGGAGAACCTACAGTGGGCGCTAAACTTGCAAAGAACACAAAAGGCCCTCTCTAGAGCCAGTGTTTGGTTTATCTGTTCTGGCTAGCTCAATGGAAGAGGACCTGCTCCCTGTGTAGATATAAAGGGCTCATTCTAAAGTACTGAAAACACAATTCTTATTTTCAGGTGGTTATATACTAATGAAAATGTACTTATGAATATTATATTCCTATATTTCTGCCAAGTCCGTCCCGCTAGATGCCACTAAATTCTACACACTGCACCTTTAAGTCTTTCATAAACTGCTTTGATTGACAACCCATTTTTTCTGTTTTTGTATTGTTTTTGTCTTGCTTGTTATTTGATGGACTCTGGTAACTTGGTCTGGTGTCAAATGGTGTTTCTGAAATTTTGCATACATTATTGATCATTATTGTTAAATACTTTCAAAATTGTCTGGTTTAAGTTAGGGTTCAATGATAATTGGAATTGATTTGTTAATAGCCAAATCAAAGTTTCAATTAAATCTACACTGCCCGTTGATGTGTGGTGATGTCATGTGCATCAGTTGTGTTAAGTTTTTATCTGTTAAAGACGCTGCCTCAAGATTTCTGTGTCGTATGGAGTCCAGAGGAAACAATGGTTTTTAATGTTGGAGTCATCAAACTCAGTTGACAACAAAACTCACTTCAGCCTTAAATATGAAACTTAAATTATCACTACCTTGTGAAGGGAAAAATTTAATTAAAAGTATTGAGTTCTATACAGAAAAGAATTCATTCAAGAATTCAAGTACAATGAAAAAGTGTACAGCTCCCATTGAAAAAAAAAAGCTCAAATCAACTATTTGCAGTTTACATTTCTTACAGGTATCAGTGATAATTACATTATGATAAAAACAGCACCAAATAGACACACTGACCATGCATCAGAGAGGGAGACATACAAAGGCACACTTTCAGTCCCACCAAACAATACATCCAGTCAAACACATTCAGACCCTCACACACACACACATATATGCCCTCACTCACCTAAAAATATCTCACTCATTCCTTCCCCCTGCCCACAGTGATATAGGTCTATCTTGTAAACATTGACAAGCTGTTTGTCATTTCATTTAACAATTCTATGAATAGTATTTAAAAGTTATCAAATTGTTTTTTAAAAAGTTATATTGAACTGGTATTCATGAAAAGTTGATTTGATCTTCTCAGACCAAACATCTGAAGTACGATCCAGTCCTTATTTCAGGCCCCGATTATGAGTGGTCTGTCCATCTGTCACTCAAAGCCATGCTCCGTCCTGATTTGTCCCAACATCTCGTCATTTCATTAGACGGCATCCGCTGGGTGTTGAAATCCAGCTGCATCATAGAGTCTTCCTCTTAGCATCTCCTCCCTGGCTTTGACTGACATCTGAACAGGAATAGTAGAGTTCTTGAAATGTCAGTGAAAAAGCATTGACAGACAAACACAAGGCCACAGCTATTACAGAGATCGGATGACAGCTAAAAATGACTACATAAAAAAAAGGCATGCAGCCACCAACGGACCAGCAGAGAACAGAACAGGACCGGACGGAAAAAGGACAACCCGAGACAGAAAACACCAGACATTTGAAAAGAGAGAAAAAGGCAGGGGAGGAAGTAAATGGAGCAGGCTTTGTGGGGGAGGGAGGGTCAGATTTTACCTGAGAAAGCGAGCTGCAAGTGAGGAGGCACAGCAACCTGAGACCCTGACTGGAGACTCTTATACAGATCTGAGGAGACAGGACAGGGGAACAAGAAACGAGGGAAAGGGAGAAGAGGGCGAAACAGATACCAACAAAATGAGAAGGGGGGGGGGGGGGGCAATGAGAGTTGAGGAGAAGGAAGAAAAGATGGCAGTGAGGGCAGAAGGGAAAAGGAACAAGATAGCAGAGAGGGAAATGAGGGTAATGACAGCCAAACGGAGGGGGGTAACAAAGATAGAGGGCCAAATGAGTGACCAATGCAGGATTGGCATAATTTTGGCAGGAGAGCCGGGGGGGAAAAAAAAGGGAGAACAGAAGAAATTTTGGGAAATGAAGCAAACAAAATGGAATAATGTCAAACAGGAGAAAGGTCACAAGCTTACATCCAGACTCACAAAATGGTAAAAACAAATGATGCTATAACATAAAACACACAACAAGGCCTACACAGGAACACCCAAACAGACAACAGCAGGGCAACACACAGAGCGCCTGTCTAATGTGTTGAGATTGTCTTTTTCACATTTAATTCACTCATCTTTTTACACATTATACTATTCATTTTATTTCATACCTGCCACCAATGTTAAATATGTGTGTGTGGTGCATCATTTAAGTTTTATTGCTGTAGTGTCCATGTTTGTGCCCTGCGTGCGTCACTCACTCTGTGTCAGGGTAGAAAACGATGCATTGCTACTGGCCGCGGAGCCGCTGGCTGCCGTACTGGAGCCTGCTGTACCCAGTGGAGGCAGGTTTAGCAGCGGGGGGAACTGGAAGGGCAGTGATACGGGCACCAGGCCCCCCAGCATCCCGAACCCCAGGGGAAGAGACGGAGCTGAGCCGAGCAGACTGCTGCTACCTGCCGTGGAAACCTGAGCAAAAACGGGTTGAAGATTTGAAGACAGGCAAGTGGGCAAAACCCTGAAAATACATAAGTCTGATAACTCAAATCCCACCTTGGAGACAGTTTGGTCAGAAATCAGATTGTGGGCAATGATCAAATTACTAAAGTGCATGTAAATGTACTGAATAATGATTCATTTGGACAACAGGAACCATATATGTTAATTTGGCGGTTATCTGACATTCTCATAGTACAAACCTGTGGCAACTGAGAAGAGACGGATGGCGACGGGACAGATGCGATGGGCTTGGCCCCCTGAGGTGTCCCACCCCCCAGCCTCTGACGCTGGCCTGGGTTGGCAGAGGCCGTTGTGGGGGAGGCACTGGATCCTGAATGCTTGCTTATGGATGAGGTGTTAATAAGGCTGGTGTTGGTGGTGCTATTGTTGTTTGGGGTCTTCTGGCTTCCTGGAGGAGTGTAGCTGCCTTGCCCCGGCTTGGTTGCTCCTCCTTGGGCACCTGAGAACGGCGGGCGGAACCCTGCTGGGCTTTTGGGGGTGTACTGGTGTATGGTGGGGGTTGCCTGAGACCTGGGGCTTTGTGAGATGGAGGGTGAGGGTGAGGTGGTGACAGTGACGACAGGATTGGGGGTACGGGGAGTGAGTTTGACGATGGGCGGGATGCTGCTGTGGGTGGACTTGGTGAGAGTGGCGTGCATAGGGGTGATGAAGTTGGACTGCTGCTGGGGCTGAACTACAGTGAGCGACTGAGAGAGGGAGGGGGAGGATTTGCTCTGTGGGGTCTGGGGCAGGCGAGTCGCCTGGAAGGTTTTTGGGGTCATGTGCACGGTTGATGAGAGCGTGTGTGGCCGAGACTGAGGCGATGTAATGATGAGAGTGTCACCACTGTTGGCTTTACTATTATTGCTGCTGGCTTTGAGGAGGCCAGAGGGGGTAGTGGAGACCCCCATCTTTGATCCTGGGGGCACAAGCGGAGACGCAGTAGGTGGTGGGCGTGGTTTAGATGGCATGGCTGAGGCAGGCATGTTGACTTTAGCCACACCCACCGGTCTGTGAGTGTTCAACACTGAGTGTCTGTGCACCTGCGCCGTGCCTTTAACGACCCCCATCCCATCCACCCTCACTGAGGACAGAGGAGAGGACGTGATGGAGGGAGGCCGAGACATAGAGGTGGAGGAAGACGAAGAGGTAGAGATGTAGTGAGGTGTGTTGGAGCTGGGCGTGCTGACAGAGTTCTTTTTCTGCTGCTGGATGAGAGGCGAGGCATGAAGGGAGGAGGGGTTGTTGGCCGTGTCGGGTCCTTCTGGGGATGGGGGGCTGTCCCCTTGGGCCAGGCCCTTGGCTGCGTTGCCAAGGATGGCCAGGGCCTGGGAGATGGAGTCCAAGGAGGGAGCCGTCAGATCCTCGTCGAGGGAATCGAGACATATGGGCTCAGACGGTAACTGAGGTGGTCGCTTGGCAACCTGGGCAGCAGGGGACGGAGTGGCACCTACTGAAGGAGTGGGCCGCTGAGCCCACACAGCCTCCTGGAAGATCCCAAAAAAATACCAATTACAGAAACTATTTGATAACATTAATTTATGATAATGATGATCAACGAGCAACATCTTATGCCAAAAATAAACTCCACTCCTTGATCACTGCTGACCAAAAACTTATGGACTGGTTTTTGATGATAACTTTTAAAGGGTAATCCTGGTAGAGCAAGAACACTTCAGCCAGCAGCCGCAAAACAGGCTGCAATGTAATCCTTAGGGGCAATTGCGCCCATCAAAGTACGGAAATGACTCACGATCGTTCTCATAATAATCCACGAGTTTATCCATCATTGCACTTTTTTTTAGTTTCCTTACTGTCTAACTGCACTGAAAGTCAGCCTCATACATGTAAACAAACTGGTGTGTGTGGACGAGTATGTGGGGTGGTTTGGCTAGCCGGCAAACTGCCCCGGATGTAGTTCCCAATGCAGTTAATCATAATGCTGCTACAGGCGGCTAATTCTTGTGTTTACTTTCATTGTCAGACACATAATAACAATCTGAGCCTGTCAGTGGCAAAAACAAATGCTTTTAGTGGAAATACTCTGACAAGCCCCAAGGATTACATTGCAGCCAGCAGTCAATACTGGACCAATTCCAAAAATTTCTGTCCCCATTAGTCACTTATATCCCAGATGAAAGGAAAATACCAGAATTACCCTCTAATTAAACCCTTCAAGGGCAATCAACTTAAAAGCTAGCACTTTCAACACAACGTCATATTAAATATATTGCATTGAAAGTAAAACTTAATGGCACAGAAAAGTCTAACCTTTGGCTTGGCCTTGGGAGTAGGGACCATCTTTTTCTTCGCTCTGGAGTGAAAAGACGATATAAGTGAGTGAGAACAAGCTAGATGACCAGTCAATTATGAAGAAACTTATTTATAATAAGTAGCATGACTCACGTGTAGCCTGTAAGGTGACCATGAGCCAAGATGCTCTCTTTGAACAACATCCTGTAACAAAAACATGTCAGAAATATTAATAAAAGATGAACGGTATGAGAGAATTTACTACTCAGATAGAAAGTAAAAATGAAGTGTGATTATCACAAGTTTGCTGACACATCATCTTAGCAGAACAGGCACCCACCTGGCCTGCATCCAGCCCTTAGGCCAGAGAGGTTTAACTTCAGTCTCCATAAAGGCTTTGAGGTAGTCTTCTAGAGACAGCGTGTTCTTGCCCTCCAGCTCGTAGCAGCTCAGCTTCACCCGCACCAAGTTACACAGCAGTGACCTGCAACACACACACACACACACAGTCCAGGTACTCCATCATGGGACACAGTGCACAGTAAACTCGGCAGTCACACATTTCTCTGTTCTCTATTTCTCTGTTTTGTGTATCAGGTTATGCTAACCCTTTGTTGCTAACTTTGGAGCTAACCCCCTTCACTTTTCCAGCATTTGGGGAAACAACAGACGTGACTTTTTAGCATTTATTGACTGACACACTGTAGTCTGTACTGTACATTTACTACCAGACTGACAACTTACCGCTAACCCTTTCCTCTGCCCCGCTCGCATCCACCGTCACTTCTCTGCCCCTCGCTCTTTCCCACTCACTACGCAAACATACTCCTTAACAGAGCCAAGCTACCAACAGTTTCCCAGGCAACGACAGAGGTTGACTCACATACCGGAACAGCGCTGCACAGAGACTCCCAAACGCTATTGATTTAATTAAAAAATATATTTTTTGGCCTGGCGGGGGTTCTCGTTGTGTCATTATGGAGAAACACAGATTCAGTAAACGTTCAGTACGTTCAGTAAACGTTGAGTACAGTTAGACCCAGCAGTCTCCATTAGGTTGGGCAAGTTTGAAGTTGTGAAAACAACGGGGGTGTTTTGAATACACCCCCATTTTCACAGGTAATTTATTAGTCTGTCCCTCCTGCCGCAGGAAACAATGGATTACTCCTGGAAAGCTATTGATGTAGCACTTTTCTCCTTAGGAAAATAACACAGAGATTATTCGACCAATGAGAATTTAGTCAGACAAGAGCATATCGACCAACTACTTGACCAGTCGACCGGCGGACCACAGCCCTAACACATACAGCTACTTGCAAATGAGAAATGAACCTCACTTCCTCGGTGAAACTGACCTGAGTTTGTCATCCCAGACAAACTTCTTTCGAGGTCCCATCACCCTCTTCCCTGGTTTCTCCTCATCGTCATCCTCTGAACCGTTCTTCTCTCCCTCCTCAGACTGCTGCCTGTGAACAGAGAAATAAACATCATGTATCAAACATTTATAAATGATGCGGATGGAAATGTGTTGAGAAGCAAAAAGAAATAATGCTGCACTTAAAATAAGAGTCGCAGCCGACATGAGAACTGTCCTTACTTTGCCACCTTAGCGATACAGTCCATGTTGTATCGAGCGATCTGCTCTGGCATCACGCTGCACACAGCCAGCTTCAGCTTTAGCAGGGGTGTTCGAAGACGGTCATCCTGGACGACAGTGAAAAGCACAGTCAGAAATGTGACACAGAGACAGGAGGCACACTCACGTCTAAATATAGACCGTGATAACAGGCTGACACAGTTGTAACAAAAACAATGACTTGGCTTTCACTGTTACACTCTAACTGCTGCTTATATCTTGTGAAATAATGGACAACATACGCTTCTAGGCATTGTTTGCTAATCAATCAAATGAAACTAACTGAAAGGGTGATATTCTTTGGTTTAACAGTTCACTTTACAAATGCTTTGTTTCAACGGCTCAGAAACTACATAATTTCTAGACATTCAATTCTGCAGAGGACTATTTTTAAAGCACATCACATATCCTTCGAAAACTGTGGTGAGCAGTCCTCGTTTGGTACGGTTGGAGCAGCAACATTTTCAATCAATCACTCCCACACACCTGTATGTTGAGGCTGAGCTTCTTAAGGCGTTTGAGCAGAGCTTCTTTATTGCAGGGTACGAAGGCCTCCAGATGACAGTAGACGGCTGAACGCACCTCTGTCGGCTGCTCCTGAACCTGCAACTCAATACTGCCGCGCACACACGCAGGCAGAGAGAGACAGATGAAGGTTTACGTTTGTCGATTTTATAACAGCCTGCAAAAATGAAAAATGTGGATGTTACTCACTCCAGTAGGATGTTGTTCATGTCTAATGTGAAGAATTTCTTCCTGCCCTCTTCATCAAACAGACGGGAGGCCTGTGAAAAGGAACAAACAATGAGCGTGACGTCAGCGATGAGTCACATTCTTGACAAACACGGCTATGAAAAAGAGGTGAGATGACATGTTTAACAAAGAAGTAGAAGCAGCTCCTATGTGCCAAATATTGTCTGTAATAGAGCAATCAAACAAGAGCCTGACGTGTATCCTGAACACACCAAATAAGATTTAACGGATATTTTAAAACATGTGATCCGGTGAGATATTGAAGCTCGTACCGCTCTCAGGTCTTCAATGCGTTTTGTGAGCGGGCCTGGGAGTCCGCTGGGCAGGGGAGGAGGGGGCATCACATTACCCTGCGACACGCGACCTCCACCCTGTTTGTGTCCCATTCCAAAGGAGCCGTTCTCTCCCGGTGCTGGACTGGAGGGCTGAGGAGAGTCCAGCATCCCGAAGTCCAGGTCCCCCATCATGTCCTGAAGCATGTCGTTATTGGCTGACCCCAGCAGTGACATCACGGCCGGGTCGGAGGTCAGGTCAGCCATGCTGCAGTCGTTGCCGCTGGTAGCCTTGTTGTGGGTGTTGATGAGTGCGCTGTTGGCACTGGGCACTTTGGCGTTGGGTCGTTGCAGACCGGCGGCTGCGGCTATGTTTCTCTTCCGCATCTCCTCCTTCTCCCGGGTGAAGCGGCGCAGCATGTTGGCCAGGTGCAGAGAATCCTTCATTAGCTTCTTCCTCTTTTTCTTTTCTGGTCGATGAACATTCAGGGCTGACACCCTGCCAGTGCAGAAGAGACAAAAAAAGAGGAAAGACAGTTAACTGACTGCATAGTGAGCATGTATTAATCTCTAGTGGTGTAACTCCTGCGGGGGGGGGGGGAGGGCGCTGATGGGAAACCATGACGCATCTTGCCCTTAGGTGTCAGATTTGCTCTTGTGAACTTCCCATTAGAGAAGCCATTTTTCTAACCTATATTTGAATTTTAACATTGGAAATCAATCTCAACATTTAACTGCATT
Organism: Thunnus albacares; assembly: GCF_914725855.1. NCBI lineage: Eukaryota > Metazoa > Chordata > Actinopteri > Scombriformes > Scombridae > Thunnus > Thunnus albacares. Next base: position 6,793,373 of record NC_058122.1, on the reverse strand, counting down.
ACCACACAGACATCTGAAAAGAGGAAATAACACACAAAAATATTCTCTTAGTAGAAAATACCACAAGCCTGAGATGAAACACTGAAGAAAAATGAAAAGCTCACCCGGGCTTTGGTACTTTATTCTTCCTGGGTTTTTTGTCTTCCAGAATTCCACCGTCTTGCTTTTTCCGACGTTTTTTAATCACCCGCTCTTCACCATCTTTCATCATCTTCTACAAACAAATACAAAAAGTTCGGTTTAGTGTTACGGTACGACAGCCGTAGTTTTCATTACAGTAGAATTGTTTTCCTCGACTAATGTGTATAATCTGCCTGCATATACAGCTGCTCTCCTTTACTATGTGTTCATACAAGTGCAGAGATGAAAGAACCTACCTTGAAGTGATTATTCTCCGCGCTGGCACCTTCGCCCTCTGAGTCAGATGCTGGTCTGAACTGCAGAGTGCCAGTGTTGATGTAGAAGCCTCCATGTTTTGTGGTAAGAGAGGCCGGTACCAGCTCGTCATACTGTGGTCAGGAGAGATTGACAGTTACTCTTCATTTAGTTCTACTACTGTGTGCTGCAACAACATTTTGCCTCTGCTTAGATAAACAAATTATTTCACATAACAACATTACACTTTACATATCATAGTTTTAATCTTCATAGTATACAGTCTTTGTATATGAACAAATATTTTCCTAAAAAACTTGATTTTTCATAATCTAAGATCTTTCGAAAGTAGTTTCACCATTGACTACAGTTAATTGTTTGTTTTTTTTTACCAGCTGTATCTCATTTTATTGCACATTGCATTGTGAAACATCAGTGTCCATCAACACTACACTCAAAAAAAAGAAATTAATTGTTAAATCAAGCAAATTTTAGGCCTATATCCTTAAGTAATACTTGATTTTAATCACTTTTCCAGCATAATCACACTATATTCTCAAAATTCACTCAGAATTAGTACACAGTTTGGAACTGGGACACAGCATGTGACTTTGTGTTCAAGTGAAATTTAGATCAGTGGTGATAAGAAGAACTGCATTGTGGATAGACAGGATACAAGTCAAAGTGGTTCCCGGTCGACAAGTTTCGGTCCAAAACACACTTGAAAACATCTGAGATGAACCAACACTGCTCACAAGTTAATTACATATACAGATACAATGACTACAAACACAGCCTGGGTTGACTGAGAGGTATTAAGAAATTTGTGCGAAATGGAACTCACGGCTTCTGAATTGTCAATGAAGGGGTCAGTCTCGTCATAACCATAACCAATGTCAATCAGATCCTGCATCCTGTCCTTTTTCTTCTTCTTTGAGCTACCACCCTGCAAACAGGAAAACACAACGACCATTAACTTTTAAAAATAAATCACACATCCTTCTGCACATACAGCTGCAACAATATACATATATAGACACATCTTGAGAATAATAACACTTACATATTTGCTCTCAAACTTCTTAGCCATCTCTTCTACCTCCCGTCTCTCCCTCTCATCATCAGCAAAGGGGTCGTTGGGGTCCAGGGGAGGCGCGAGTCCTTTAGGGACTGTTGAACCTGCATGCTTTACCTGAGGACAACAGAGAAGAGGAATGACATGAAGCAAACACAAACAACCATCAACCTCATCAGTCAGGTTTGCATCAATATACAACTTTTCAATTCATCATTCAAAATCATGTACCTGTCCAGACTTTAGGGGAGGGTTATCATAAACTACTGAGCATAAAAATAATCATAATACATTTAATTTGTACTGTGCTTTTCATTCACAGTGAATCTCAAAGTGCTACAGCGTTAAAAACCTACAACACACAACATAAAGAAAGAGTTAAGATGATAAAGCCTTCCTGAATAGAAAGATTTTAAAGCCTGTTTTAAAAAGAGTCTAGGGTCTGTGCTGCCTTCAGCGCATGTTAGGAAGACTGGTTCACTGTTAAGGGCCTCATTTACAATACATGAGCATAATTGACACTCTTGAGGAAGTAACAAGTGTGTCATCTCAGCCGGACAAGCTGACCAGCACGTCTCTCCCTTAGGGGGGGATGCCAGGTTAGGCCCCTGCCGGCTGTCTCCGGTCAACAGTAACTCCTCACCTGAGAAAGAGTTGAGTTGACCAGCTCGCTGTAGCTGAACTCAGCGGAGCCACGCTCGCTGGGCTCGCTAAGAGGGAGGTTGAGGCGGACCGTAGGCTTCGTCTCCCCGGTCTCGGCGTCGCCTCCTTTCGTGTTACCGAGCAGACCTCCGCAGCCTCCTCCTGACCCGGTCGCCGCGGCACTTCCACCACCTCCATCTTTCCCAAAAGTGATGTCGACGGCCTCATCTTCGCGGCGGCGTTTCTTGCTGGACTCCGGGGTCGGCGGCGAGGTGTTGAAGGATGAGATGGTGACGAACGGCACTTTCCTCGGCTCTGCCATTTCACGCTCTCCGTTTACCGGCCGGGCACGCGGGGAGCGCGTCACTCCTCTGCGGCTGGAGAGCTAAACCTGGAGACGGTCGACAGCTACAGCTAGCTAGTTAGCTTCCTCAGAATGAGTGCTGCCGGCAACACAGTTACTTTTATCTCCTCTCAGCCCGTATTAATCCATATAGTAGTGCCCCTGGCGCAGCCCCCGTCACCTACGAGGGACTTGAACTGTGGGAAATCGCAGTTTTGAGTGCTTCCATGAAATTGGTTGTTAGCTACCGCAAGGAGGACTCTGTAGTAGCCATCTTGATCATTATTATCATTATTCCGTGGTTGGGCGTGCGTATGAAAGAAAGCGGAAGCCGGGGAGGAAAGGGAGCAGTGTTTGTCCAATGGCACAGCTGAAACAGCTCCGGGAGACGCCCACCGGACAGACTAGCGCGAACGTAGAGGAGGTGATTGTTCTTCACGGGCGGGATGTTTGGACTCTACTGTGTGTTTACTACAGCGACAACACAAAGGCAACTGCACCCCTGCCGCACCTGCAGTGTCCACAGTACTGCCCCCCAGATTATGTAGACCAGTGGTTCTCAAACTTTTTCACGTCTAGGACCCCTAAACTGACACAAAATAGACCACGGACCCCTATTTGTTACGATTTTGTCCCAGGATCACCCATCTGATAATGAAACCCATGACCAAAATAATCTTACATTCTGTCAATGTGTTACTTATGGATGTAATGAAAGTGAAAATAAATTAATCCCTATGATTAGATCTCAAAATGAGCAACAGCAAAACGTTGCAGTCACAAAATGTATCCTGAACCAAAATAAGGCAACCCTCATGAAGGGTTTATGAAATGTCCCACATGGCTTTATCAAAAAATGATTTACAAATGCATTATAGATAAGTAATAAGCCTTTAAAATAACAACTTTTGGCTTGCCAAATTGTGAAAAATCTCTCTAGCTGTTGTTTATCCTCCAGTATGACTTGCTTTAGCTCTAGTTTATCAGGAGGATCTACCAGAGAACACTTTATGGAAAGGTTTGCTGGACCAAAACGACATTGTTTATAATTGCAGACATTGGGAAGATATTAGAAAGTGAAAACATGAGCATTTATTAATGGATTACCAAAATGTATGGCTGTATTATTACTAAAAAGTAATATAACAGATCTATAAAGTATTAGTCAATTATTTATTAACCATTAATCATGCCACTAGTGACTATTTTAAACCCTTTATAACTGGTGCCTATTACAAAGATGTACCATGTATCCAGAAAGTGAAGCGTTCTGTTTTGTTTCTTTGTTGTTTTTTACAAAACCTAATGAGAATTGTTTCACCATATTACATGTACAGTGCATATTACTGTATATGATAAAAACCCCAGAAAATATTGTCACTTAATGATTCATTTTTGCTTGTGGACATGATGATACAAGTCAGACCGGTCCAGTCTCTGTGTTATAGTGTCCTTGCATGAGCAACCACACCAAAGACAAAGACAGTAACTTTTTTTTACACTTAAACATATCCCTAAAAACAGAGAAAAGTGCAAAAGAAAATTGCTATTGCACTAAGAAGAGCATTTATTGTTTTTTAAGTTGCAGTTATAGGTCAAATTCTCTACTTTGGTTGTTGCTCTGCTTTCATACCCTGCAATTACTGCTTAGAATAGAATAACATGTTTTCAAGCAGAGTGGAAAATTGACTTTCCCTCACTAAATCATAAAAGCAAGACAACATGCAACATATACAAGTAACACAAGAACACGTGGTAACAAGATACCACTGAGACCGTATGAAGTACATTACAGTACACAAGTACAAAGACAAGAAAAAAGACATAATACTTAAATCAAAGCATAAAACAGTTGAACGTAATATAAAATACAATGGAGAGTTAGCACTATCCTCAGGATTAAAGGCTCATTCATATAACTATAAAGACAGCTGGGGGAAAGTGCTTGTTGATGAATAATGATCTTAACAAATTGAAAATTAAAAAATAAGCGTGACATTGATTTAACCTTGACCAGCCCAAGCTGAGAGAAAAGAGGCCTGTCATTCAGTGTCACAGCAAGACTAGACTAGACTCTGACACACTGTTAGTTTGGAAGTTTTAATGCACTTGTGTTGTCAGTTTTCTACTAAAATAATTTGAATCAATAGAAAATTAATTGATGACAGTTTTATATAGTGGATTTAATGTCAGTTATCAATTAAACACAGCAAACACATGGTCACAGCTTCTCAAATATGGAGTTCTGCTTTTTGGAGATAGATTTATCAATATTTAAAAAATATGTTAGTTATAGTTATCCATGTACAAAATTCAAATAAAGGGGCAAAGTGTCTTTTTAGCACACAATATATGGATCCTCATCATGGCATTTCTAGCGCTGAACAATAAAATTATTGCTATAGTCACATTTTGATACACATTGTAACAACTGCAGAGATAACTTAGCATGCAGACTCTCCTCTGTTTTATCTTTTCCTGATCCAACTTTCATCTCATTCCTTCATATGTGAAGACTGTGCTTGTGTCACGGTGTTTTCAAGTTCATCAATAGCTTTTCAATTTATTCATTCATGCATTTTTCCATGAAATTCAAAGCTTGATTTAATTAACCATTCGACATTTGGGGTCAAATGTTTAAAATAAAATATCCCAGCTAGTAAGTCAAATCTTTAATGTCCAATATCTCAGAAATAAATATATATTTTTTAAGTTATGCAATGGTGTATTTTACGTACGGGTACTTTTTAAGATGCTTCCTCTTCGCCAACTGTTCAATCACTCATGGACTTAACTCAAGCTCCTATGAATCTTAGTCCTCTGATCAGCAAGGAGTATGTCCTTTTATAAACGCATACTGTTCTTAAACCAGTACTGTATGCCAAGTTGCACACAGCAACATGTATATGGTTTATCAAGTGTCGTGACACAAAAGTTAGCAGCAGCTCTAACAGTGTGATGGCTGCCAGTCTAAGCAAACCCTCAAGACTCCATTTACTGGTTCCACCTGGATAAAAGGTAAAGCCAAACGTTCCTCATGTTATGTCGTTACACATACACCATTTTAACCAGTAAATATTTTAATTACCTTTTAATCAGGGTATATTAAAGGCTTTGCATGTATGTTCTCTGCTTCATGCAGTTGCAATGTTTATTTACAGGATCAGTATTTATATATTGTCTCTAGACATTCCACTGGTTTTAATAAGTGTAGTGTTGCATTTGAAGTTGAGTTAGAGGCACATTACAGCAGACAGTGATCTTAATATCAAATGAATAGTCATAAGTCAATGTGTACAAAACACTTTTATTGTTGCCACAGTCAATATTTTAAGACCAATCAGAAGTGGCACCACCCCAGTCAGAAGCCTGAGCAGTGGGAGCAGTGGACCAGTCCTCCGTGGCAGGCTGAGTGCTCCAGTCCTCTGCAAGGAAAAAACATTCAATTTAGCAAAGAGTGAGGAAAGCAACACTAAATACATCTTCATTTCATTTGTCATTTCATCTAAACTCACCTGAAAAGACTTCACCGGTCTTCACAGGCTGAGCAGCTGTAACGAAGATCAAAGTTGTTTTTTTGAAAAAGTTAAAATGTACAACATTCTAAATTAAAAAAGCAAACATACTGCAGTATTATATGGGTTGAAGATGAAGTTTGGTCAAAAAGGAAAAAAGTTCTTACCTGCAGGGAACTGCTGGATGGGCACTGATGGCACAGCAACACCCTCAGACCAGTCAGCAACCTCAGGCTGGGCAAACTCAGCTGCAGGAGCGGTCCATTCACCCTGGAACTCCTCCTTTCCAACAGCCTTCTCAGCTGCAGCCTGCTCCTCCTTCTCGATCTGCATCAAAAATATGTGCGTTAGCAAGTGTGTAAGCAGAATGTGCCAAAAAAAAAAACCCCGCACATGTAAACCCTTAACCTAAGGCCATTGTACATATGACATTGTACACTTTTTTTTACCTCTTCAGGATCCCTGTAGAAGTACAGATCAGGCATGACCTCCCATGGGTGCTCCCTGGAGATGGTTCCCCTCATCCTGAGAACCTCCCTGGCCAGCATCCACCACATCAGACCCACAGAGTGGTGACCCTGTAACAGTCAGATAGGCCATGGATCACCACTGAGTTAAACTCATACCTGCTGAACTTTCATAGTATCTACAAAGGCAGAAAGATCAAGATGTAGAAATTTGTCTGTGGCAAGACCTTTACCCCTTCCCCTCTGTGTGGTTCAGAGAGGAGGTTAAAAGGCCAAGCATTATTTTAGCACACATCCTACACCCAGCACTGCACAGACAGGACAGCGCCGGGCTCTAACAGTGTGCAACATGTGAAGTATCCAGAGAAGATTTCTGGGGTCAGAATTAGTCAATATGATTGCTTTTCCTGATTGTCTCACCTTGTTGTTACAGGGGATGGAAATGTCCACATATCTAAGTGGGGAGTCTGTGTTGCACAGAGCGATGGTGGGGATGTTCACATAGGAAGCCTCAGTCAGTGGCTGATGGTCAGCACGAGGATCTGTCACGATCAGGAGGCGGGGCTCCCTGAAAGCTGCCTGGATCTGATTGGTGAATGTTCCAGGGGTGAAGCGACCATGGAAGGTGGTGGCGCCGGTGGCAGAGGCAAACTTCAGCACAGCTCTCTACAGTGGGCAGAACCAACAAATCACAGTCAGTACTCAATTTAATTCTGTAGACTGCTTTAATTCAACTTCAGAAAGCAACAAATAGACATTGTGGCTCAGGTCACTATCAAACCCCAGTCATGGGACGACAGTCCTCATGGTGTTAGCGAAAACCCGGCCTGGTTTCTCTTGCACACTTCCGACACCTGAACACTGACAACAGTGCCCGGCTTTAACAGAGTGCATAACAAAAATTTATTAGTGATGTAGACATTACAGCATTTTACTTTACCTGTCCAGTGTTTCTGGAGGAGATGACACACACATCAGCTGGGTTCTCAATGGCAACAATGGCCCTGGCTGCCAGCAGCAGCTTCTCCCAGGTCTTCTTCAGGTTAATGATATACACACCTGGTGATTGAAGCAAGCATGTAGGGAAATTCTTAGTTTATATTTTGTGCATTAGTGGTAAGTTGCATGTCACACAGAAGTGAACTGATAAAGATGAGTATCTTAGTTTCCTGCTTAATTTGTCTATCATGATCATGTCAGTGTACGTCAAAGTACAATTGTTCCAACACTCACCGTCGCTTTTTCTCTTGTAGACGTACTGCTCCATCTGGAAGTCCAAGTTGGTGCCTCCCAGGTGGGTTCCTGCAGCCAGGAACTTCAGCACATCCTCCTCCTTCATTTGAAGGACATCCAGACCTCCGGACATCGTGACCGCTTTCCCTGCGTTACGATTAGATGGGAGAGCTGGGAAAAGGATTAAAAACGCATTGGTCAAATAGATTTAAAAAAAAGGCAAGTTTGTCATAATGTCAGCTTGCAGAGTGAATCCGACACCAACGTGATCTTCCGATTTGGGGTTAATGGGAAAGTTAAAGGAAACAAATGATATAAACAACTGATTTGTGAAATCTTTATAATGCTCATGAAAACCGAACACAACCACTATAGAACTTATATTAATATACAACTATATTAAGATTTGACAAGTCTGAATAGTGGTTCTTGATCGGTATCTGGATGGGGAAAATCACTTTTTTCTGTTAAGTAAAAAGGAGGTTTCATCTGAAGAGTGGGTTTTAACAGCGGTAAGGCTTTTGCTACGATGTCCAACACTTTCTCACAAGTGGTGAAAAAAGGAGAATCAGCCGCTAAATATCAATATTTACGTTTCCCTTCACTCGGAATTAAATAAACTCAGCTTGCAAAGTGAAATCAGTTAATGTATGCTATTGGCTCAATATTTGCAACGACAGCATAAAGTTACATAATGTATTTCACTGTTCAAGCATCACACGTTTTACTGAATTGATCTTTCAGACAATTTTAGTCAATCTAGAGTTTAGAGGGTATAATCTGCTAGAAGATGTGAAGCTAATGAGACTTCAGTCTCCTGCTAGAAGCACCCGGTTGACACGCGGCCTGTCTAAATGTGAAACCACACTAGCAATCAAATGTGCGCCCACTTTACGTTATTTTCACTTTGAATTCCAGATTCATAACACTTAATGAGTTTAAAATGACTTAAGATTAAGTCTTTAGACTCAGGCGCCAGAGGGAACATTGAAACGACCGCATGTCAGTGGCTAGCAAGTTAGCTACAGACGTTAGCATTAATTGTTACAGCGAAATTTAAGACGATAAAGACGTGACAGGTAGGGTTTATACAGCCCCGTCGGGTGCTTTTAGCTTAAGTTGCCGTTACTTTTCGTTCTCATCGATATTTATGTGTTTGTTAAGATAATATAACAGTTTTAAACTCACCACGAAACAACGCCGTATGGAAATCTGACCACACGGTGAAAAAGAGGGCGCTGGGAGGAAATGACGTAGTATTTATACCAATTTTCCAAGCGTGTGATTGGCTGATTTTTTTGCGAACGGAACGACTGTAGTTTTGCAATTTCACCACTAAGTGGAGTTGTATCCACATGCTGTGGTGACAGGATCAGGGAGGTAACTGCAGGTCGGATCACGGGTCGGATGGGGATCCCATATTAAGACAATGGCGATGGAAAGACCATATTAAGACAATGCTGAGACGCTGACTTCTCGGTGAAGGACCGACCTTGTGTTGCAAGTGTGTTTGCTGATGATAAAGAGTTCTAGGCCAAGGGACAACAATATGTACCCAATGTCAGGGAGCATATTGAGAAATAATTGAAATGAGAGTATGATGTTTAAGAATACATTTTACTTGGTCTTGCTTGCATACAAAATAAAATAAATGTATTGCTGACCATATCTACCCTCAGTTTTTATTACTTTGGAAAAATGTTTGGATTCCCTGAATATGACAGGAATCTCTGCTTGCAGTTCTATTTGACTAATTTGTTTTTACTATTTTGACCAAATTTTATATTCAAAATCAAAATTCTTAAGCACAAAGCCAAACTTTTCAGAGTTGACTGTACATTTCAAACAATACGTTTCTTCAAACTTGTTGTATACTTGTTTGAATAAATCTGTTTGATAAAAATTAAGAATACATGTTGCTAAGCATGTAAGGACTCTGTTGGCATAAATGACCCTAAAGGCCATTGTGGAGGGATACTGACCAGACACTCTGGCAGATTTTAATTGGTACTGATTATATAAAACTTTGGATGAATGTCAAGGACTTTAGAGATGATAGGACATACAAATAAGGCTACAGAAGGAGTGGGGTGCTGTGTGACACCCAAGCAGCATGTTCTGGAGTTGTGTTCTGGGAAAAGCAAGGGGAAACAACAATAAATGGAAAAAGCAATCTGGGTTGTCAACATATTCAAAGTCTGTTGCTTTGGACAGTAAGGAAACTACCTCATAATTCATGTATGAATTGTTCACTACCAATAAATGCATGGATAGCTTGTAATTTTGTAATTTTCACAGTAAATTCCATAATTCTGACACAAACTACTATTACTGCTTGATGAGAGAAACTACTAGTTCGGTTGGTGTCATATGAAGTTTAAAAGACATCCCAATTCATGTGTGTAAGCCACTGAGGCCTGTGCCATTTAATACCTAACATAACAGAGATATTCATTTTTAACAGACCGAAGTATCTGGTGTTTAATGAATAACCAAGTCACTTATTTCAGTGAAGACCACCCAAATTGGCTTAATTTCTCACCATGCTACTCTCCTTGTCCTTATTTCCTATTTGATGTTATGCCACCACTCCCCCTCTCCTGCTTATCTCTGTGTCACAGCACTGTGATAAGTCTCTGGCCTTCGTGTGTTCTCAGTCTGCTGCAATATGCTGAGCAACATGGCTTTCTAATCTCTTCAAAGTTTTACGCCACAGCTGAATCATCCAGTCAGCCATCGTTTAATATCGTATTTATTTAATGAGAGAAAAGGAACAAAGTACAGTTCATCAAGAGGAACTTAAACTTGAGTTTTTAAGACGAAATGTTTATTTTGTTGAGGGAGAGGTTATCCATTCTGGTATCAGTCCTCTTAATTTAATAAATAAAGATTAGAAAACAGATCCAAATAACATAATCCAGCATATTATTTCTGGTTCTGCACAAAGTAGGACACAGATGGAACGCTGGGTCGTGACATAAATGCATGACAGCCTTTCAGAGGTCAGGGGTTAATGTGAAGCTGTCACTTTCTTCTGTTGAATCATTTACAGTCAAGAAGGAAAGCAGTGAGATTCATGTTCCACATACTGTAGATACATCGTTTTATTTTATTAAAATCTGTAAGAAAACATCATTAAAACGTAAATACGTTAATAATGGTAAATGTATTTTTATTAAAATACAAACAAACATCAAAACAAAACAATATTCAATTTTAAGGCAGATTAATCAGAGAGTAAAATTAATACAAGGGCATATTACTTTATTTTACATAAAACATCACATTTTAACAGCATTAAAAAGGCACGTAGACATTAACACCTTTAAGAGACTCAGGTTTTAAACTATGCCAAGAGCCAAGACAGCGCTGCTGAGGTTAAAGTGCATTACAGAAGTCTGAGCTTTATCTGGGACACTGTCTTGAGTAATAATGTGTCAGTGCAGTCTTTCTGAGATCACATGGATGTGTTCCACAACTTTGAAAAACAGATGCAGGAATTCCCACTGAAGCATTTCTAAAACGTGCAAAATCTCATTTAATGTCTGAGTCCACATACTCATTAGGGAGCAGAAATTATGTACAACTTGTAGTGCAAACAGAACATCACAGCATCGCTGTGTTATTTTGAAATACTTTTCCCGAGGTCACGTAGTGCGGACAACAGCAAACAAAATTTGGGGCAGAAATCTGATTTCCAAACTTGAGCCCAGTAAAACACTTCATAGAGCCAACTCTCCACATATCTGTCTTGTAATGTCATGTCAGTCAGTTAGATAACAAGTGGAAAGTTTCTTTGCTCATCAGTCTGCATCACTTGTTTCCAAGAAATATTATAAGTCATCAAAGGTTTTTGAGCAACTCCACTGGAGCATTTTCTCCTTGTTCACTCACTCCTCTCGTCATTCAGTGACTTGACTACATGTCTTCTTTCTTTCACAAGCTTCTCAACAACTTTCCTCTTCAGGACTTCAGTCCCATATGTGCCATCATCTGCTCATACACTGTCCACGCCATGGCGGCCATCATGGTCCTCCTAAGCGACCGTGGAACTGCCCCTCTGAAGAACCCCTGGAGTCCATGTTCCTGAGAGAGAGAGAGGACGGGATGGAAGAACAAGGACAGACGTCAGATCATTACTGTTATTAATAGTATCATGCAGCCATTAACTGTGCTGTTAAATCTTATTTCTGTTCATGATGTGTTTAAGGTGGTTTTCCATGTTTTGCCATGTTGGAAATATCTTAACTGAATTCATGATGTTGGTCAAACATCCTAAAATCTAACATCTCCTACATACAAATCAAGTCAAATGCATCACACATCACACTGTTACAGCTGGTCTTTCCCCTAACAGAGCAAAGCTACTGCTCGTCTTAAATTCATAAATAACAAGATAATAAAGTATAAAACATTTGCCGTTGCTACCACCTGACCTGACAAACTGAGCGAAAGATGAGGACTTACCATATAGACGTATCTGATAGCCTCTGCTGTCCTCAGCTGAGGATTGACTTGGACGTGTGTTTTGACCACATCAGCAGGCTGAGTGATCAGAGAGGCCAACACACCAGCCAGGACCCCACAGCTGAAGTTAGCCAGGGGAGCGTAAGCAGACATGCTAATCTCTGAAAAGGAAAAAGACACGGTATAATTTGAATTTAAACATCAAAAACAATGCATCTGTTTAGCTCATGTTTGAATTTGAGTTTTCCAAGCGCCTTGTGCATCAACTCATGTACAAAAAAAATATATAATCTAAAAAAGAACAGCTTCAGCTATGATGATTTGAAATAATTACATGCTGCTGGTCATTACTGAATGACTCCTCTGTACTTACCCTTTGGCAACGAGGTCTTGGTCTGGCTGTAGAACATGACGTAGATACCAGAGAAAGGAACGTCTCTGAGGAGTGTGGCCATCAGGCCTGAGAACAGAGCTGCAGGACCCTCAGTCTGACACACACTGCGCAGAGCCCCGGTCACACTCCCGTAACTATACCTGCCACACTGAAGCACAATGACAAAAACACTTTGTTTAGTTACATACTCACATAACACAGTTGTCCAAATGTAGAAAAAACTCAAACTACGCTCTTCTGAATATAAGGCCAATAAAAATGTGATTTCTGGCATTTTGAGGTTTGTCTGGTTTAAACTCAATCACACAGTGGAAACATTTTACTATCGTCTCTTTCATAGGCACTCATCATACTGCATGTCCCTACATGCAGTTTGAAGTGAGATTAGCTTATTTCAGCTCAACTCATGGATATTAATGGGATCATTAAAGACTGTATTACCTTTAAACTTCTTCACACACACATACTGCTGTTAAGCTTTTAAGTATCTACAAGGTTTCTAATAAATATCTTTGTATCTATGACCTGCATATAATTTCACTCTGCAGCTCTGTGGTCTGTTTTTTGCCTTGCACCCTTATTATTTTCTGATCCTAACCCCTCCCACAGCAGACCCAACCACTGGAAGACCACAGTGCCCGTATGACCAACAGCTGTGGCCAATTAGTTTAACGTCACAGTTTTGGGGGCAAATGTTTGATTAGAGGACCCATTCAGGGAATTTTGATCTATTTCCCATTTGCTCTTCTTATCATGCTTCAAACGGGATACCACAGCCAACACCTCCTCCACACACACACACACACACACACACACACAAGCAGCTTACTTCAAAGCGAGTCTTGATGACAGTGACCGGCAGCATGAAGATCCCTGCCACCGTCCTGGCCCCGCCTCCCAGCAGCACAGCCTCCATGGCCCCCGGGCTCTTCTCCTGGAAGAAGTGCTGCTTTAGAGAGAAGTAGGTGCTGAAGTAAAGCCCCACACCTGGGATGGTCCGTGCAAAAGACTGGAGGAGCAGACGGATGAGAGAACAGAGTCACACGTGCATTCTGGCTCAGATATGAAAAAAACAGAAGGAGACTTTCAATAAGACAGGAGTGAGAGGAAGTAGTATGACTTTCTAACCGGTGAAACTCCTTTCCACAGTCCCAGCAGCTTCTCTGTCCGCACCACGTTCAGGAGCACCGTCACCATCCCCACTCTGCCCGAACTGAAAGAACGAGAGGAATATTCAGATATGCTGACAGAAAGATAATCACCGGTAAATAATCAATACTGTTCTTGTATGTGCTGCGTGTGTGATGTAAGGCAAGGTCAAACTCTCTATTATGTTCACTCAGTCAATAAAGCAATATTTGGAGGTCATAAGGCAAGAAAACAGGCGATGCAGTTACACAAACTGATGGTTAGCTACTTAATGATGATAATGCATGCTAGTGATACTGATAACTGTGTGTGTTTAGAGTGCACACTCACCCAGGCTGCATGCCGTTCTGCAGCGTCTGCAGACGGGTCTTGACGAGGTCGAGAGGCTGGAAAAGCAGCGTGGAGCAAGTTCCACTGAAGGAGCCACACATGAAGGCTTTGATAGCTGGGTGAGCCTGAGGGGTAGAAACAAGGAGAGAGGGAGTATAGCGTATGGAGGTGAAGAAGTGCGAGAAGAGAAAGAGAGAGGGAGGAAACAGTGAAAGCAAGACAAGAGGTGAAAAGAGGGGTAAGGAAGAGGGGATGCAGAGAGGAGGAGGTGGAAAGATCATTTTAATTTCAAATCAGAAAAAGGAACATAGTGAACCTGATTAAACACATTCTAAGGCTGATACTCTGGAAGCAAAAAGCACAGAGAAAACACAAGTGATAATGCTTGCTCTCTGCTTTTCTCTTTACTGAGATATTTTCCCCGCTGTATCTCCTTGATTATCTGTATTAAACGCCTTGAGTCATACAGAGATAGTGTGTACAGTTCATACATACACAGTAGTATTTTTACACCACACATGCAGCATTATCATGATTCTGTTCTTCAGGTCTTGCAAACCAAGACCATACAGCTACTGATTAGACACCAAGACATTACACAACACTATTCAATCTGAATGAGATAAGCAAATAAGTACATTTTTATTCTAATGTTGTGTCTTTAATTCTAAATAATTAAGACCGTTTTGTATTTCCCCAGAAAGGCATTAAGTGATAAATATAAATAATAATAATAAATAATAATATATAAATAAAATTAAATTGAATGTAAAAACACTGTAGTACTTTGCCACAGTGAACTTAATAATCCAGCAGCCTTTCACCTGCTCTCTCTTTTTTTGATTTGAATCTGCAGCCCTGCCAACACCTTCGGACTCCCCGTGTGTCCCAACAGGGAAAGGAGGCTGAACGTTATCAGTATGTCAGAATGATGTTATCAGTTAGTAGAAAGTTTTTTACGGAGTCAGACAGGATGCCCTGACCTCCAGTTAGTAACAAAAGGAGCAACGACAAGAATGTCCCTTCTGCTCAAACTCCCCCCAAAAAGTAAAAAAAAACCCCCATCACTAATAACTAATGACTTGAAAGGAAAAGGTTGCAGTTCCACCATAATATCAAGTACATGAATGAGTATTTTAATTGCACATCAGTCTCAACTGTGCACAACTGTTCCAGCTTTAAAACTTACCAGTGACAGCTCCATAGTCCTTCAGGATGATGAGAGATATAGAGAAGTTTTTTCAGCACACAAAATGTTCTGCTTCTCTTCCCCTCGTCAGTCTTCACTGCGCTTCTGTCCACTCTGCAACGTCTGCAAATCACTCCTGCCAAGAAGAGAAAGAAAGTAGTTACAGACTGTGTTTTTCAGTAATGGGGTTAGATGATTAAACCACACAGCTTAATTATTTTTTCAATGCAGATGCTGAAAGCCACAGCGTTGACCTACAGAGATGCTGGAACATGTGCACAGTTGCAGTGTCTGCACCAAGCTGCTGCTGCTCACTCACACAGAGCAGCCTAAATACACACATCACCTGACCGACGCTGTGTTTCCTATTTGCAACCACCTGACACAACACACAGCTACTCATTAACTAACCAAAGATCACTGCGCGACATATTAGGATGAGCATGGATCTGGTGCATATCACCCTACTGCCTGTTTTACACGTGAGACTGAGTTTGAACACATTATGTACTAATGCAATGTGTGTGTTATTTTCTATTTCACTTGGTTGAGTGAGTGAGTGATGTTTTTGTTTATTGTAATTTATCTCCAAATGGATGCTTGTGGGTTTAAACAGAACACAAGCAGTCTTAGTGTTATTTTATAAGGCTCCAGATCATTTAAACACTCTGCCAAATAGGTGCATAAGGAAATGAAAGGTGTGGAGAGACCAACAGACTAAGTCCATCATCTTAACAACCTAATAACCCCAATATTATTTGATAATACATTAATTGGATACAGGTCAACCGTATAAAAAGACAGAACCAAAGCTCAGGTGTTCTGTATTTGCTTTCTTATCACAATACTGTAAGTTTATGGACGATATGTGTGGTTATGGGGCTGCTGAAAGGTCACTGTGTGGTACCTAGGTGTGGTGCCATAATCATTAAATATTAAAAACACAAATTACATAATTACAGCAGGTCTGTTCTTCTGTGGCTTACCCTCAGTAGCCTCTCCTCGAAATGTCTGCAGTATGAGGAGACTGTTGCAGAGACGAATACTACAAGTCTGAATACATCGCTACGCTAATTGCATAATTAATCACAACACTGGTTAATAAGGTTCAATAAACGCAAACATGATGATTTCCGCGGCTTCGGCGTGTCTTCTTCATCTAACAGGCCACCTTGATATTTTGTCGCAGTGAAGTTTTCCTTTCCACCACCGAGGAGGTTAAATCTCTGCGTAAATCCCTCAGACCGACTGGAATAACTACTGAACAGACAAACTTGGACCCTACAGTAGACACAAGAGGTCTGCGTTATAACATAAAGGGCGATAACGTGCTGTCTCGCTGACATGTTAAACCGGCCGGTTCGAGATATTTTTTTCCTAGGAAGGCGAGGTCATTCCCCGCCCTGCTCTGCCTCTGATTGGCCCCTGATAGTCTTGCCCTAATCTTAACCAATCTCAGTCCTCATACCTAAATCTTACGGCTGTGAACCAAGAGCTGTAAAACCAACCCACCCAACGGGTATTAGCCAATCAGAGGCAGAGCAGGGCGGGTCACGACTTCGCCATCCTAGGAAATAAAATTGACGGCCGGTTCCTGTTTAACGACGAGGCAGACGTAACTACGAGGAAGTCGCGCCCACCCTGCGGCTGCTGCCTTCTGATTGGTTCTCCAGCTGACCGTAACGTTCTTGATGAAAGAGCACTACAAGGCTTTCACACTTGATTGATCTCTTAACTGGGGAAATAAGCACATACTGACCCAGAAATTAGTCAACATCATCTCAAAATACACCTTGTAGACAGAAGACATTTGTATTTAGTGAAATACAAAACTGCACCCAGAAAGTGTGGGTGCACTCAGTGTATAAGAGGAATTTAAAATGTTTTTTTCCTCTGACAAAACATGAAAATATCTCAAACTTCCTCGAAACCGTCGCCTGGTCGCCAGTTCAAACACTTGAGGTAAAGCTACTTAGTAAAAACCACCGAAAACTATTTCTAATATACTACATTAAACAATACCAGTAGCATGTATATGTATATTTGGATCACAAACGTAGTTCTAACACAAATTCTAATACTTATATCTTTTTGTTTCAATTAGTCTGTCATTTCTTGACTAGAAGTGTTCAACTAAAAGCTGCAAAATAACAGTAACATAAAAAATACAAAATACTTAGAAAAACAGCATTCTCACCCAAATTTTCTTGTTTACTATATTTTACTCCATACAGTCAGTGGGTGAAACCGGTTCTGACTTGCTATGCTCCGTTTGTCTCTTTGGAGTGAAAAAGTCCTGACTGCCCTCTGCTGGTGATCATGCATCATTTCAATAAAAAACAACTTTGTCCTCAGGAGGAGTCAAGTTTTGGACTTTTAGAACTCTTAACCCCTGCTCTCCGGACTTTAAAAAACCCAGCAAACAGACATCAGTGTGAAATTATTATAAAGACACAGGTGGGAAACATGTAGCAGTTTAGAAAGCTTCTTTAATTTGCAATACCAAAGACCAACATTGTCACAACATTGTTTCCATTCCAGAGGTACAGAGACAAACATTACAAAATAATTGAGGAGATGCAGTTTCTCTTGCTTTTTTTTTCAAATTTCCGTTCTTTTTAAGTGCGAAAGAGAATGATCCTTTTAATTGTGAGCTGTTATTCTTTAGTAACAACATGTTTCTCTCACTTCCCAGCAGTGTGAGCCCAAAGCCGCCCCTGAGCACAGCCTGTGAGGGGTTTACATCATCGTGACATAAAAAAAAAGAGCTGATCATCTGGTACATCTTCTCAATTAAACTCTCTAAGTCTATATTGAGCCCTATCCGCCAGTCAGAATATAGCGTACGTAGGTTACAGTGATGAAATATGTCCCCAGATCCGTGCAGTCCACCTTTGTTTTGCAGCCTCAGCTCTCTCTCCCTCCACAAGCTGTGCCCTGAGAATACAGTGTGTGCTGCGAGTAATAAACTACCCCACCACCCCGTTTAAACTTTACCCTGAACATGACCAAAAACACTGATAGTGATAAACATAAAAATCAATGATGTCCAGAAAAAAGAAAGCCATCAGCCCTGCTCAGTAGAATTCAGCGCTGCATTTAAGGCCTTAGTGTGTGTTGGCATTCAGTGCACTAAGTACATGAACATGTGCGAAGGCTTTCAAAAACTTCTGGGCTTCTCCATCAATGTTTCAATGAAACACACAAATGCAGTGGTTTATAATGTTTAGGCTAAAGTGTTTTTTGTTTTTTTTCCCTCAGTGCAAAATTAAGAAATTTCCGCACAGTCACAATCAAATGCCTTCAGTATACTTCATTGACTCTCCAA
This sequence comes from Thunnus albacares, assembly GCF_914725855.1. Lineage (NCBI taxonomy): Eukaryota > Metazoa > Chordata > Actinopteri > Scombriformes > Scombridae > Thunnus > Thunnus albacares. The sequence goes on along the minus strand of NC_058122.1, from coordinate 6,774,866 downwards.
TTGTTTTACTTGAAATCTGCCTCCAAAGTTCCACATGAAACGTGCGTATATCAAATTATTAAGCCCAAAAGCGTAGTCACGTGTCGAGTACTAACTGCAGCTAAATCGTTGGATACATTTCAGCATATAAACCTTCATTATAAAGGCGAGAGCGCGAGCAAGAGCTGTAATAAAAAGGTAGTACTTCCATTTTTAACCATTATAAAAACTTCTGCATAAAATACAATTCTATAGATGAGAATTACTTTGGTCCCCTTCCAGTAATCTGTCTTCATTTATGTATACTTCTTTCTTTTTCTCGTTCTTCAATTAGAAAAATAGATCCTACACCAGGACTATTACAACTGGAATGTTTCCTTATAAAAATATTTTCTTTTTTCTTTTTCCCAGAGACTGAAAAATGAAGCAAAAGAAAGTTTTGGCCCAAAGGTAATGTGTGTATTTGTCAGCATGGTGATTGTCCGAGTTTACTTGTTTTGTGTCAAAGTGTATTAAGAATGCATAGATTGTCAGTGTTAAAGAGATCAGACTGTCACAGGACTATACTTGGTCTCCGTCTCTAGCTTCGACAACATTCTTTTGTTTATGTTTCTCTGTTCAGTAGGTACAGTAATGTGTGGTCATGTGTGTGTTTGGGTCGGTCTATTTATGATGCAGTTCAATTGTCTAAGGAGTCAGGTGGCACTGTGGCTGTTCATTCAGGTTTGGGCTCGGGGGTCTCGCTCTTGGGCTCCCCCTCCTCGTCACTTTCAACGCCAGTGCGGGGGACAATGCGGCGCATGGTGAAGGGAAGATCGCCACGCCTAAAAAAGAAAGAAAAAAATTATTTGTTGGCACTTTAAAGAATACCATCTTGCACTTATTCTTGCTTAGAATTGCTAAATTCAAATAGGTTAAATAACAGATCTGTAGAGCTGCAGAAAAACTATGATATCTTTGCCCACCTGAGCTTGCTCTTGAGGCTGCTGACTTCACGGTTCATGGCGTCTGCCGACTCTGTGGCGTCCTCCAGCTCCCTCTGCAGTTTCCTTCGGTTGGCGTTGGCTCTCTGAGCCTCTTCCTCAGCCTCCTCCAGCTGACGCTTCAGCTGCTTCATACGAGAGTTTAATTTGTCCACCTAGAAAACACAAACGAGCACAGATAAAGTTAGATGTGCAAAAAGGTACCGATATTCTCTCTCCTAGATGTAAGTATGCAACACTGACGTCAATAAAACAGATATACAAATAGACAATGGTGATGGAAAACTGACCTGGTCTTTGTACTGCTCTGTGTTGCGTCTCTCGTCGTCCACCTGCAGGATGACTTCTTTCAGTTTCTTCTCTGTGCGTCTCACGAGCTTGGTGGCACCCTGCCTCTCCCTAAAATCAAGAGCACAACATTGGTCAGACTAAAGATGTTCTCCAGTATCACATACTGTAAGATAGTATAACCCGAACATCTGCACCATGAGAGTTTGAGCTTGGCAGTGAATCTTTGTCGAGCTAACAAAGTTTAGTTAGGTCTTACTTGAAGAATATTATAGAGCTCAAATACCTATCATACTTTTCTAAGCACTCGTGAAACAATTCATGAAATTGCTTTATTCGGTTAGCTCTGATTTCTATGGCTAAGGTTTTCACCTGGTCTCGATGTCCAGCTGTTCCTCCAGCTGAGCAATCTTTGCCTCCAGGGCGGCCATATTGGCCTTGTACTTGGACTTGACTGTTCCCTCCAGCTCCTGCAGCTTCAGTTTCAGCTCCTTGTTCTGACGCTCCAGCTGGGAACGAGCCCCTTCAAGGCGCTGAGAGGCACTGCGCTCTGCAGTCAGCTCCACGTTCATCTGGTCAGTCTAAAAAAGCGGGACAGGGACTCTTCAGTTTGTGCTCAACACTTCTCGATTGATATGTTGAGTCAGCATTTACTAACTTAAAAATGGTTCAACAACTTTTTAAAAGCTGCTTTCCCACAGTTGTGAGTCTACAGACCTGCAGCATTGCTTTCTTCAGCCTGTCGTTGACCAGCTCAGTGTTGCACTGCTCTTCCTCCAGCTCTTCCTCCAGCTGAGCAATACGAGCCTCAAGCCGTCTCCTCTCCTCTGCAATCTGAGCACTGAAATTAAATGTGGAAAGGGGAGAGGGAGAGGAGAAATGAAATAGGGTTACAGAAAAAAAGTGGGTCGATAACAGGTGATGTGAACGACTGACAGCGCTGGAGATTGACAGTCATCTTACTTCTTGGTGGCCTGGTTATTGATCTCATCCTGCAGTTCGTCTCTCTCCTGCTGGGCCTGTCTCTTTACTCGCTCTGCAGCTGCCAGCTCCTGCACAGGGATGAATGAGCTTGAATGAGTTCAGAGTTACAGCAAGTAAGTGTTTAAAAGACAAGGTTTGCTGCAACAGAGGCGGGGTAATAGAATAGAAAGTTGAAGAGGTGTGCATGCCGACCTCCTGCATCTGGAGCATATCAGCCTCCATGCCCTTCAACTTCTTCTCAGTCTCCTTGCTCTGGGCCAGAATCTCCTCTCTAGAGATGCGAGTGTCCTCCAGCTCCCTAACAAGGTCCTTCATCTGGGCCTGAGAAGAAAAAAAAAAGTGCAAAACGGATTCAGAAACTGGGAACAGACTATATGCTTGCTGGTCAAACACTCAGATGAACATTTTTGTTTATTTCAACAAATACTCACCTGGAGTTTCTTCAGCTGTTTGAGGGCTTCGTCACGGTTCTTGTTGGCCATGTCAATGCCTGCCTCCAGCTCCTTCAGGTCGAGCTCCAGCTTCTTGCGTGCTGCCACAGCTGCAGAACGCTGCTTCCTCTCATCCTCCAGCTCCATCTCCATCTCCCGGACCTGAAGGGCGCACACTTAATTTCAGCCAAGCAACTGAGCCTGTATGCTTACAACCTCTTAGCAGGGTTAAAATTTTTAGACAGTCATTCAAAGAATTTCATTTAGAAGTATCACTGATTTCAAATTAGTCAATTACCCAGTGACTAAATGGCATTTTAGTCTACAGCGATATTCTAGTCGATGACAGTACCTGTTTGACCAGAGCCCTCTTCTTCTCCTCGCCCATCTCATCTCGTCCTGCCAGGTCTCTCTCATACTGAGCCTTCATTGCCTGCATGTTGACCTCCAGACGCAGCTTGGCGTCCTCTGTGGCCTGCAGCTCGTCCTCCAGCTCCTCCAGCTGAGTCTTCATCTCTTCCAGCTGCTGCTCCATTGCACGTTTAGCCTTCTCAAGCTCGTGCACCTGTGGGACGAGGAAGATTTGTAATGACAGGAGGACAAAGACATGATTTTAAGTGCACAAACACCTCTGGAAGGAACTGTGTTGACTTACGTTCTTTCCAACATCATCCTTAGAGGAAACCAGGTCCTCCATTTCAGCCCGCAGCAGTTTGTTGTTGCGGTCCAGTTCATCCTTCATGTCCATCAGGGATTCCAGCTCGCGGGTTAAAGCCAGTGCCCTGGTCTCCTTCTCACGGGCCTCAGCTTCAGCTCGGTCACGCTCCTCTGCATAGCGTGCAGAGATGTTCTTCTCCTCTGCCAGCATCTGGAGAGAGCCAGGACGACAATGTTTAAATAAATGGTTTGTGGAGCAAAAAAAGAAGACAGACGTGACTGGAGCTCCCTCAAATCTTAATCATAATTTTTAAAGTCTATAAAAACTTAAAAGTGTGTCCTCACCTGGTCAAACTTCTTCTGCTTCTTCTCCAGGTTGGAGACGATCTGTCGGAGGTGGTCCTGGTCTACGAGCAGGTCATCCAACTCCTGCTGGAGACGTGTCTTGGTTTTGTCCAACTTCTCGTAGGCTGCACATTTCTCCTCCAGGCGCTGGTTGGTTGACTCTAGGTCCCTCTGAAACCTCTTCTTTCCTTCTTCAGCAGTCTCCAGACAACCTGCATCCTGCTCTAGCTTCTTCTTCATATCTGCGAGCTGTATGGAGAGAGGTGGTGTCACTCGAAAGTTGTTGCCAATTTTAATAATGAGCTAATCATAAAAAGTCATTTAACATAACTTTTGCTGTTAGCTGCACCTCCAAATGCTTTTTTTCTATTAGTTGTGACATTCTATAAACGTATTGATTTATCGAACAATAATTCATCTTTACTTGCAGCTAGTTGAAGTCTAACCTATTGGTCTGAACATCTAAGTTATCAGCAGACGATCTGTGTTTCTCCGTACCTGAGCCTGCACTGTTTGAAGCTGCTTCTCTACATTCCTCTTGGATTCTTCTTCTTCCTCCAGCTGTTCTTTCAAGTTATTCTGTTCGTCCTCCAGCTGGCGCAGACGTGTGCCCAGAGACAGTTTCTGGCGTGTCTCTTCCTGGAGTAGTTCCTGTTGTAAACAAAGACATGTAAAGCTGAATTATTAGAAGCAGACCATTTGATCAAGTAACAAGATGTTTGCAACAGAATAACGTTTTTAACATTAAAAATTTAAAGTACTTTTCCTTTACTGTTCATCTGACATTTGATGAATCTTTTACATCTTATGAAACAACAATGTGTGTTATTCCATGAATAAGACCATGTAACGACTAGAATGAGATATTTTTGCAACACTGATTTGAATGATAAATTAAAGTGAATGAATCCCTCTGTTCTGCCTCTCATTTCACAACAATTGGCCATATACATTTTTTAAAGATTAAACCTAATAATTCAGCAAAACTCAAATTAGATGAGATTTAAGTGCACTAAAAGAAAAGGGCTGTAACCTACAATATAACAATAAATGTTAGATAAAGAGCTGCGGGCGAGGGTTTAATCATTAATATCTCAAGTCAAATGGATATGGTCTGTGTGTCTCTTTTCCCTCTCCTGAGGGGAGGGAAAGTTTTATTTAGTTTTAGACCACAGCAGTGTCATTCCTGAACATATAGGAGGGTATAAAGTATGAAGTATGTATGTGTTTGCTCTGTGGCAGCGTACCTGAACATCCTGCAGCTGGGACTCCACAGCAGAGCAGTCTTTGGCTGCCTTGATGGACTTGCCCTCCACCTCACTCAGGACACCACTGACATTATCCAGTTCAGCCTGTGGACAAGAAAGGACCAACAAGTGAACCACTGAATAGAAAAGACTAATCTACTAAGTTTTCAGTTTGTGTGGACCTGTACATTTACAATGTGTGGAATAATCAGTCAGTTAAGGCTTACACTTATCATTTAGCACATAAAGTACCTGCACTTTGGAGAGTTTCTCAGCCAGCTCCACCCTCTGGCGTTCACTCTCTGAATGTTTGAGCTGCAGCTCCTGGACCTGGGCCTCAGCCTTCTTCCTGCGATGCTCTGAGTCTCCTTTACCCTGCATCAGCGACTGCAGCTCAATGGTGAGCTCGTTCCTCTCAGACTCCAGAGCCTGCTTGGCCTTCTCCATCGACACTTTGTTCTGCAGGGAGGGACAAGCAAAAAAATGAGGGGGAAAAAAGTCAAAGAAAGAAAGAAATTAAGGCGAATAGAAGGCTTACAAAACAAACAAACAAAAAAAAGATTTAAATTACCCTCTTAGCCTGCTCCAGCTGCTCATTCAGCTCGTCGAAGGCCTGACCGTGTTTCTGTCTCATCTCACCCAGCTGCTGTTCGTGGATTTTGGCTTCTTCGTCCAGGGTCTTTTTAAGATGTGCCACCTCTGTCTCACGTTTGCTCCTGAGCAGGGAGACGAGAGGTTAATTTACTTGTGTCAAGATGTAAAATGGCCTCAAATGGGAAACAGATTTATTAGTAATGCCACATAACATGATGGGCAGAAGTTTGTACAGTTCCAGCTATCAGAGTTATCCCTGTACAAACATGTCTACCTGAGTTCTTGCTGAGCAGCGGTGGAATCCAGAGTGTCCTCCAGCTCAGTCTTGAGGGCCTCAAGCTCCTCTCCCAGGTCCCGACGGTGTTTCTCTGCCTTGGTGCGGGCCTGCCTCTCCAGCTCCAAATCCTCCTGGAGTTCAGAGAGCTGAGCCTCCATCTCACGGATCTTTTTCTGGGCCAGGTTCTTCTGAGCTGCCTCCTCCTCAATCCTTCAGGGAGGAGTAGGTCAGAAAAAAATAAGTAATGGAGCAGAAGCTGGGGGAATCGCCATCAAACTACCATCCATCCATTATCCATTTCATTAAAATAATCTACAATACCACTACTGACTGATAACTGAGTATAGGACAACAAGTTCAAACACATACCCTTAAACTGTTTAAACCTCCAAATTACAACAAAACGATGAGTTGTAGAGTCCATACAGACCTGGCCAGAGCAGCCTGGAGCTCTTCCTCCTTCTTGGCTAGTTGGGCACGGAGCTCAGCAATCTGGGCCTGCAGCTCAGCAATCTGGTCGTGTATCTCAGTGAAGTCGCCCTCCAGCTTGCGCCGGTTCTTCTCCAGTTCCTGGCGCCCCTTCTCCTCCCTGCGCAGTCGGTCTGACAGAAAAGAAAAAGAACAAATATGAGATGAGAACATTAAAATCTGTGTAACAACTTCTCCTGTTAAAACCAGTGGGATCTATAGTGGCCATCATGTCCCCATTATGTAATCCTACCTTCCAGGTCGGTGATCATGGCCTCGTGTTTCGTCTTGAGTTTCTGCAGGCTCTTGGATTTCTCCTCCTCCTCAGCCAGGTTGGTTGTGAACTCAGAGATCCTCTCCTCCAACAGCTTCTTCTCCTGTATTCACAAATATGGTAAATGATAAGTATCCCCACAGGTGACACACACTTTTGTTATTCTCACAGAAAATTTGAAGAAGATTCAAATCAAGCACAGAAGTAGACACTAAGTCTGTAAAAAAGTGTAGCGTGTCACAATGCCCAGAAGCTGGGAAACCATAGTTATCGTTCTTTTCATTCTAACCTTGTTGAGTTTGCTGTTCTGGTCATCTAGAACCATGACATCGTCTTCAATCTTCTTCATCTTGGCTTCCAGGGTGACCTTCTCCAGCTGCAGCTTCTGTCTGGCTGCCTCCTCCTCATCCAGCTGCTGCTCCAAGTCCTATTTCCAGAAAAATGACAGCAGGGTTGGCAAGGCTGACAAATATGGATAGGATAATCTTACTCAAATCAAACAGTAACTATCCTATGAACTGTTCACAGTGTCTACTTAATTAGTGGGTGTATAGAAAGATTCATGTGTGTTTCGTTCTCACTCTCCCTACTTACTCCAATGTTTTGCTGCATCTTCTTTTTCTCTGCTGTCAGATGAGAGGCACGCTCTTCCTCCTCCTCCACACGGGCCTCCAGGTCGTGGAGGATCTCCTCCAGCTCCTGCTTCCTGGCAGCAAGACGGGCTCTCATCTCTTCAGCCTCAGCACACAGTTCTGTTTCTGCCTGGAGCTGCTCCTGCAGGGCCATCTTCTCAGCACTCAGCTGCAAGCAGAGCAAAATTATCAATATGGTATGGTGCTGAATACCTGACTCAGATGTAGAACATAGGTCAGAAGCGAAAAAGGATGACTTTAATGTTGTGCATAAGTTAGTTTAAGTCAAGAAAAGCATCTTCATTCAACATCTATCATTGAGTACAGTGTTTAGTCTAAACTCTACATTTCATATCAATTCCTGATATGGGACAGAAAACGAAATTAACCAAGAACGTGGTTTCTTAAAGTTTACCTGCTGCTGTTTCTCCTCCATCTCCTGAAGCTGCCGCTCAGCATACAGATGTTTCTCCTTCACCTTACTCAGCTCTTCATCCTTGGCCTGCATCTCCTCCTCCTGCCTGCTGACTTGCAGCAGGGGCTTCACCTAAGGACATAATGGTGACAAAAGACGGGGGTTAGAAAACACAAAAGGGATGAATGTGCAAAGAGGGGATAAGCTTGCGAAAAATACAGTAGCAAAGATGTTGGAGAAGATGTTATAGGAGGAAAAGACTGAGGTTCACCTTGGTGAAGAGCCTCCACCACTGCCAGTTCCTGAGTTTAAGATAGGCGGCACAGTTCCTCTGGATCACCTTCATGGCAGTCAGCTGCTGCTGTCTCTTGGCGAAAGCCCTATGGAGCAATATCAGATAAAGATTAATATGTGTTTCACAACAGACACAGTTTATAACAAATTTTCATTATATAATATCTATCAATACACAATTATTATTAATTAATTATGTTGATATTTTTGCTCAGCTGGATGTAGAAGGATTCACCGGGGTCAATTTCTTATAACAACCCTGAGCAAAATAAAGGCTGAAATGCAGGAAAAGTCTAGTTCCAGTTTGAATAAAAGTGTTTTGAAAATGTTGTCACTCAAATTATGCTCCAAATGATTTTGTCAGTAGCTACTGAACAGGATCGCAATAATGCTCGTCTCTTCCTACCTGCGGGCCACGTAGCCACGGCACCATGCCTGGAAACTGATGATGATGTCTGTGATCTTCATGTCCCTCTCCTCCTCCAGGTGAGCCAGGACTCCTGCTCTGAAGAAAACTTTACTCTGGCCAATCCGGTACAGGTTGGGATCCAGCTCCAGGCTTTTGATCTGACAGGACAGGAAACGTGCTGATCAATCCCACTGAACAGTGATGCATTTGGCTTTTCTAGGACTTGATATTGTGGAGCTTAGCCAGAATGTTGTACAGCCTTACCATGAGCACGCAGGCCTGCTTTCCATCCATGAAGCCTTTGGGGATGGCATTGGGAGTGAGGATTTCATATCTGGAGAGGGTAAGATGATAGGATTTTGTATTTTCTAACACATACCTGCCTGACAGCAAGCAGCAATGGGAACAATGCGCTCAACGTTCTGTTACCTCTGTCTGAACTCCTGGAAGACGATGCGGTTGGGGAAGCCCTGTCTGCAGATACGGATTCCCTCCAGCACACCATTACATCTCAGCTGGTCCAGAACCAGGTGGGGGTCCAGTTTACCAGCCTGGAGGAGGAGAAAAGAGAAGGGAGGAATATTTGCTGATCAGCAAACAGATACAGCACCAACTCAATTCAGCAGTATCATGAATGCCAGTATTTCTCTGATACCTTTTTCTCGTGGTTGGGGATGATGCAGCGGACAAAGTTGGGGTTTGTGTTCCTCAGAGTGGCCATGAGCTTGGACAGCTGCTCCTTGTACAGCTGACCCACTGTGCGGAACATGCCCTTGCGGGTCTTAAAAGCACCGGGCATCTCTGACATGCCAGACACCTTATCCAGACCCACAATGCGGTCCACTGAAAGAGGGAACAATAGAGAGAAATATAGAGAGGAGAGACTTGTTGTAAGAAGTCAGTGGGTTTCATTTAATGATTTGAATATTTAACCAGGCAAACTCAAACCAAATGCATGACCGCTGTCTCTCCACTTCCTCTTGGTAAACATACACCAGGAGAGAATAGAGGCAGTAATGTTCAAAAAACCAGAACCAGTGAGACAACACACAAACATTGAGTGAATGCGGAGGGAAACCAATGAGGAGGAGATGACGGAGGGGATTCACAAAATGCCAGTGAAGCGTGGGGAGATGACAGTCACACTATAATGAAAAAAATAAAAAATAGTGCTGTGAGTGGACTTAAACTGTTAACACTGCCAGTTTGTATTTCTGAGTGAAAATTATGTGTGGTGGTTCACTTAAATGTGTGTGTGTGTGTGTCGGAAAGGTGACAAACTTTGAGGGTTGCAGTGGGAATGTATTTTTGTGATGACAAAAAAAAAAAAAAAAAAAAAAAAAAAAAAAAAATTCAAATCAAACCAAGCCCATGCAGTATATACCCATCGCTGCAGTACCCATGACCAACACCAGGAGTCCCAAACAACACTATTACACAAGGGGAGAAAAGGAGAGTTCAATGACAGAGCTTCAAGTCCACCAGAAGATACGTTACTGCACACAAAAGCAGCTCACAAAATTTTACTGACATCTTTTGAAAGGAAGCTTAAAACCCAAACACAGCTTTGATCATTTAGGAGAAATGGATGGAAGCACCACGAACGGCAAAAAAGATTTAGGTGGAAATAAGCATGTTTAAACGTGACAAAGAGGCGGAGTAAAAGGGAAAGACTAAAGAAATGAAAAAGAAACCTTGTCACCTGAGTCTGAGTGTAGAATAGGAAAACGCTGATAAAAATAGGCTCTCTGACAATTCTGAACCTCTGAGACCCAGTAAAAGAAATTTGGAAAAGAACGACAGACAAAATGGGGCCGTACAGAGGAAGAAATGGATGGGATTTGAAAAAAGGTAAAAACAAAGGTCAACAAACCAGACAATAAAAAGAGAAAGAAAGCACTATGAAATGTAAAAACAGGAACAGGAAACCAACGTTAAACTATTCCCATATTAAGCACCACCCCAAGTGAAACAGTAGCTCCTTTTACACAGCCTGTTCAAAGCGGGAATGTTGTGCCGTTATTCTACCTCGCTGTTGTGTATAAAAAGGCATGAACATAGAATGGGGGGGGGGTATTGTTGTTCCGCCATTAAGTTGACAGGGGAGGTAGTTACATTGCCAGATTGACGTCTGTGTAAGAAGGTAGAGCTGGCATGACGGGATTACACACACTAAACACAGACGCTGCTGTGTTACATGTCACGCCTCTGATTCTGGAACGCTCGCATGCTATCTAAAAATCACACACAGGGGCAGCATTATGCCGGCTTTGTTTGGCAAATTTTCAGGATCTCTGTATAAAAGGGGCTAGTGATTCTTGGGTTACCACAACAAACTTTCATTTGCCTGAACTCACCGTCCTTCCACAGCTCAGAGACAAACTTGTCAGTGGACTGGTTGAGCAGTGTAGCAACGTTGTCATTCAAGGGGTCCATGTTCTTCATCAGCCACTCATCTGCTTTGTAGTCCACCTGAGGAGTAACAGGCAGAAATTGTTGTCTAGATGTCTTTACGACTTTTTTAGACTCTTATATCTTTGGAAAACTGCAAGTTCAACTGTAAAATAGGTCAAAATGCATGTAAATAATCATTAATGAGAAGGCAGTATGTGATGATGCAGCGTCATGAATTCTGCATGTTTACCTTGCCGGCGTAATGGATAATACAGAAGTCTGCCTCATCCTTCAGTTTCTTGGGCTTAAAGAACTTGGGGTGTGTGCCCTGCTCCTGGAGCACCTTCTCCACAAAGCTCTTGTCTGTGGCCTTGGGGAACCAGCACTCCTCATCCAGCAGAGCGAGGATACCAGGGGGGCTGGCCTGGACACAGTAGGGAGAGGGCAGGTCTTAATGCATGAAATAGAAAGACTCTGAAGTGCTGAACACATTGGAATAACAAATATGTACAAAAACCTTAAAGTCAAATACAAATAGTTGTGAAAAATACATGTTTGCATACATAATATTAATTAATGCTTGGTCAAATAAAGAAATGAAAGCTTGACAGGTGAGTAAAGTTTGCAAACTCACAGGTTTCTCAATAAGATCAATGCAGGGCTGCAGGTCGAGGCCGAAGTCAATGAAGCTCCACTCGATGCCCTCCCTCTGGTACTCCTCCTGCTCCAGGATGAACATGGTGTGGTTGAAGAGCTGCTGCAACTTCTCGTTGGTGTAGTTGATACACAGCTGCTCAAAGGAGTTCAACTGGAGGGACACATGAGACAAAAGGTTAGGAACACTGTTGATCTAAAGCACAAGTGTATGGATGCATACAGGGAGGCAAGTCATTTAGAGTGTGCCACTTGTTTACCTCAAAGATCTCAAAGCCAGCGATATCTAGGATGCCGATGAAGGAGGCTCCCTGTCTCTTGGTCTTGTCCAGGGCTTTGTTGATCCTCATGACCAGCCAGCGGAACATCCTCTCATATGTGGCCTTGGCCAGGGCCTCTACAGCAAACTCTGCTTGCTCCTGGGTCTGGGCCTTCTGGACATAGTCTCTGCCCACCTTGATCCTGGGTGACAGGATGGCCCTGGTGAAGTCTGTGACATTCATGCCCATGAGGTGGCACACCTTCTGAGCAGCTGTTGAAGAGAAAACGGGGGGAAGAAAGGAGAGCAGAGGGGGAAAACAGGGATGATGGGAGTTAAGAGGAAAAAGAGAAGAAAAATGAAACTTTAGGATCATCAACTTCTTGTAAACATTTTGTAAGGTTCTAGCACTGCCAGCTATTTCAGACCCATGATCCATAGAGAGTTAAGGTCGGACTTACCCGTGTTGTCAGGCATGGAGGCCTGGTCTGTGTGGCGCTCCTTCTTGAAGTTCATGTTCCCAAGCTGCAGCACAGAGGCCACCACCTTCAGCATGCCTGCACAAGAGAACAAACATGGTAACTGTTTTATGTTGCACTAACAATATGCAGGTAAACGCAGGCAAAGTCCAAATTAGAGAACAGAAGAGAAAACAATAATTTGCTCTCTGCCTCACCTATCTGCTCATCCTCTGGGATGCTCATGATCCTCATGGCCTCCAAGGTCTCTGTAAACAGGTCCTTGTCCTGTTGTCCAGGAATTGTGACATTCCCGTTGGAAAGGAAACGGTAGTTGTTGTAATTTTCAAGGAGAAGGTCAGCTGAAAGAGAATGATGGTCCGAGTGAGAAAATAGCCAAAGGGCAGGTAAAAATCTTTACAGGAATGTAACTTTTCAGAAGGAAACAATCACCACTACTGTGAAAATCCTTAAGGAATTCTTATATCTAATAGAGCGTCATATAATATGATGCTTACCACGCAATTTATCTCCAGCCCCTGTGAGCAAGTAGTAGAAGATATGAAAGGTCCTTTCATCCTTGGCCTGACGGATGGCACGGGATTTCTCCAACAAGTCTAGTGGTCAGTCAGTTAAGGACAAGTTTTCTGATACTAGGCACGACAAAGCTCTGCAAACCAATTTTTATGTTGTAGTGAGACACTTTCAAATTCTTGCAGTGATCCTAAATGCTTGGACTAATTGATCTTGCATTGAAAACAAGATCAAGTAATACAATGTCTTCGATTCAAAAGAGAAGCAGTGACCACACAGTATCAAGGATACAAGTTTCAATATTGGCACCGACAATGTAACCATTGACATCAAAGTTGATCCTGATGAATTTTCCCTTGAGGAGGAGAAAAAAAAAGGTGTTTTGAACAGTTCAGTTGGACAACAGGCAGTTTGTAAGAAGTCTTAAAAACAAGACGTGGCACTAAGTCTTACAAATCGGGAGGAGTTGTCATTTTTGACTGTCTTTGCATTTCCAAAGGCCTCAAGGATGGGGTTAGCCTGCAGCAGCTGCTTCTCCAGCTCCCCCTGATGGACATGAGGAGAACAGCAAAGCAAAATATAAAGAACACTTTTTTCCATTTTTCCATTTGCCCATCATTAAACACTACCTTTGGTTTTGTGTGAATTGCACTGTTGAATTGTTGCGTTGAGTAATTCACTGCGGTGTATTGTGGAAACTTTATATAATAATCTAGATTATGATCTAGAAATTACTAGAATGTTTCTTCATTGTGAGAAACTAATTAGTTTGGTTCATGTTGACATGGTGGTATGTGATAACTTACACAACATGTACTTACGTCCAAGGAGAAGGGACAACATTGTACAAAACATTTTTTTAAAAAGAGAGAAAAAAGTAGGGATACCATATATACACACACACACACACACACACACACCAGAAATACACACAAACACACACATTGCACCCAAGCATTTTCCCCCACACATAATGTCATGTTAGTGCCCAAATCTGCAAACACCCAGAGACCCTGTGAGCCTCATCAGTAACCCATCACCCGATACCCAGAGCAGAACAATCCAGAAAGAACAAGCATAATTTGTCACCTGGTTACATTAAATATCTACCAGCTTACAGTGAAGTCTCTGCATCTACTTCACACCAGGCTAAAGCATAAACTTGCATGTTTTTACCCAGCATTTTTCCAAAAACTGGTTTTCTAGGCATATGTGCTTTTTAGAAAGGCCTTTCTATTGCAGTAGATCTCCACAGATGCATAACTTCACACTCCCATTTGGCTGATGGTCGTTCATATCCATCCAGGAAAAATATGGAATTGCATCAGCTAAAATTTAAAAGCTACCATTCTACTGATTCATAGGTAAAGACCATATTACATGTTGAGATACATGAAGGTGTAAGAATTCATAGCAATGGCCTTCTGCTGTGTGTAAAAGTATTGAAAGAGACATATTTGGCAGTGAACCTGAGCGTAATTTATGAAGTTTTCCTGAGTGATTCTGAAAGATCACAGACTGAAGGCCGTGGATTATTAAATTCTTCACAAGCCATACAGCAAATCTGATTCTGTTTCTTCATCATGTCACTTTGTATAAACCTTTGATACCTTTGACATTTCGGCTCCGTGAGACAGCAGTGTGTCTGTCCAGAGCTTCTCATATAATCAGCAGGAATTGAGCAGGATGTTGGCAACAGATCTCATATGAACACACGCTTCTCAAGCAAAATTTCTTATGCACAAAGATAGAAGGACACTTAAATTTTGGATTCAGATGCACGAACAGAGTAACAGAGCAACAGAAATTATGAAAAATTCAACCAGACTATCAGCTCTTGACACACGGTCTAAAAAGCGCTGTATTTTTTCAGCGAAGACCCCTCCCCTCTTATCCTACTATTGTCTGGCTGAATTTTTCACAGGAACACATACGGTTGCCACTGATCTGCAAACAAACTTCCTCTTGACTTCCTATTGGCTAGCAAAACACGTCACCTCTGCCCCTGAATACAAAGCGACCACAAAAGTGCGCTCCAGTGAGAAGAGGATGGAGAATGAGGGGTGAGGGCGGGGTCGGAGGAAGAGGGTGATGACAGAAGCAGGTGGGGAGGAAGAGCGAATGGAGGGAGAGAGTTAACTCACATGTGACAGGATCGAGCTGTTCTGTTGATGGGAAAAGAGAAATACAACAACCTCAAAAAAAAGGATGATAGATACTGATGTGTTTTTTTTTATTGAACCCCACTGGGTCACTTTGAGCAGCATCTATCATACCGCTGGCAGTTCAGATAACAGTGGTGCAAGTTTTCCGGTGAAGTCTGACGTAATGCTCGACTCTTGGTGGTCGACTGAGTTTTATTTTTTGATGCGGTGAAATCAGCAAAACCGAATACATGACAGATGAAGTAAGGCCTCTGGTCTATATAACATGTCAGTGCCAGGAGTTTTTCAGTTCAGCCTTTAAAATCTGCACCACTGTTTTTCTGAACCTCCAGGGCTATTATCTTGATTGCCCATTTTTCCTTTGATGGCAGTTCTTTTTCTGTGGCAGCTACTGCAGAAAATAAACTGTTTGAATACAACAATGTAATGATGGATTAACAGTCATTTAATGTTAAGTGCCAGTAGCACTGGTGAACACTTACACACACACACACAAACACACACAGATACACATCATAGTAACAATGAAAAAGTTGGTTGGTGAAGTGAGCAGAGGACGAGGAAAATGTTGGTCCTGTGACTGAAGGACTGAAGGAATTAGGGCTTGTGTCTCCCTTGAAAATGAATCAAATAAAAAAGAAAGAGGAGTGGAGTGAAGTGAGAGATGAGAGAGTAAGATGAAAGATAAAAAAAGGCACAACTGGGTGATGTAAAAGAGTAATGGGAGGAAGGTTTGAAGGATGAACAGGGTAGATGAGAAGCAGGACTGACCTGATCTTTCTTGGTCTTGTGAGAGGAGGCCACGTGAGCCAGATACTGGATGACCTTTTTGGTGTTCTCTGTCTTACCAGCACCAGACTCTCCTCTATATGAGACAAACAGAGAACAATAGAGAGTCAAAAAACTAAACAGGGAGTAGAGGGACAGAAATAGATTGAGAAAAGTATGGTCTAACACACAAAATGTTGATTAAAATAAAGTTAATATAACAGAGGGATTGCTTCTTTAATGTGTGTATGTGATGTATGTAACTCACGTGCAAAGAATGGACTGGTCTTCACGATCTGCAGAAAAGAAATACAAATATTGATCATTCAAACTTTGCAAAAACAACAATGCTGCATATTCCAAGCGAGCATATGTTATCGCCACAGCGCATACAGTTCATCTGTACAACAGGAAGTACATTGGCCACAGACAGGAAATCAATATCTGGCTTCCTGTAACTGTAGGAGGTGCTGCTGGGTTTCAAACTTACTGGCTAATTACCCGTTGTGGTCTGAACTCTTTCCTGGAGCCAAAAATGGAGAAAAAGAGCACTAGTGGGAAGGGGAGTAGTTTGGGTGGTATGCATGACAGATGACAGAGCTCAGCACATCAGGGAAACAGGCCTAAAATGGGGATGTGCTGCCAAACTAAGACAATACATACAGGAGGTGCACTAAAGAATCACACTACAAAACAATAGCCCTGCAGGAAATACCAATTAGGTGCTTGTAATGTTCAGGTTTTTGTCACAACTGTTGATTCAACTCACTGGTGCGTCAGTCACAAAACACTGCATAATTACAAAATGCGGTAAGAGTAAGAGGGAGGAAAAAAAAAAAGGAAAAAAGTAAGATGACATACAGTATGCCAAACACAGGAAATGTACATTAGCAAAGGAAGAGGAGCACATGACAGGATATTTGTTTAACATAATGGCTGTAAACTATTGTCTTCAAAATCTGTCTCCAGAGCAAGAAATATGAGCTTAACAAAATTAATATCTATTGCAGATTTACTTTTTTCCATCCCCTGTACATTCTCCCGCACAAGGCCTCTTATTAAATACAACCCTTCTTAGCTAGAATTTAGAGTCTGGTATTTGCTGAGGCCAGTGGAGCCAGTAAATCATATGAAATACTCTGCTAGTATCAACTCCAATACTCTGCAGCTCCCTTGTCTTGTATTTGAAGGCTCAAACTCAATATAGAGGATACTCTCATACACCTCAGTTCATTTTTAAGAGGGTACTGATGCAAATAAGCTGCCATTATTACAGTATGTATGCATAAAACTTTGTTTCCTAGGAGCCCTGTGTGTCACCACTCAAAACAATGCAATATTAAAAGACATTCATATTACAAGCTTGAGAAAAAGTTTGAATCAAAAGGAAAAAAAAAACATTGTAGGCCAACAGACTTCAAACATCACTATAATATTTTCTTCAATAAAGCCTTTATTGTTCTTGTGCAAGTTTTGCAATGTCAGCGCTGCGACAGTGACTTACCTTGCATCATGCTTCTGTAAGATGTGTCAGTGATGGCATAGATATGGGGCGGCATTTCATGCCTCTTCTTGCCCTTGTACATGTCAACAATCTCCTCTGAGTAGATTGGCAGGTTCTTGTAAGGGTTTATGACGACACAGAAGAGGCCAGAGTATGTCTGCAGAACAGATAGAGGTGGTGGTTAAAAAAAAGCTGCACTTGAACATATCATAAGACCTGGAGGGTGAAGGTACCAGTGAAAGAGGGTGTTTGAGTTAAATGGGATAGATGAAATGATTTTAAGCCAAACCCTAGAAACTGGACATGTACCACAATGGAGATTTATATAATAGTGTGCAGTGCAGGATCAAGATCATGGATTGGGTTATTTCATATGCTGCTGTACAAGTTTCTCCATTTGCTGAGCCTACCCATCCCCCTTTAACACCAAGCTAAAAGTTTCTCATGAACTCTGATTTGGTCCTCTCCTACGTTATGCAATCTCAACCCCACCCTGCTACAAGTTAAAACCGATGAGCGATGTACGACTACAGTTACTTAACAGGCTAGCCAAGTGCTATCTCAGTTGTATATTGTAAATTGTCTTTTCTGCTTCGAGGCCAAAAGTAAATCCCTCCTTCATTCCTTCCTATAAACTCCAGTAAATCTTTTCTTTCTTCCACATTCGGATTGTGTATCTAGACTCCTAACATAACTTCAGATTTCTTTTTTTTTTTTTCTAAAACTTGCTGGATTCTTGTGCTGCCCTTCCAACATTTCTGCACCAGGCATATTCCCCTCTGCTGTGTACCCGCTCTCCCCTGAGAGATGGTTAATCTAATGACTACAAAGCGTAGAGGCACTCCAGCCAACCGTAGCCTGGATCTCTGGAGGGAGTGAGGAAGGGGTGTGTTGATATGACCTCGGTCACACCACACAGTCAGAGAGACCAAATCACTCCCAGCACAGGACATGGGGATAAATGGCATTAATTATGGGGGAAGTAATAGCAGTTACAACATCATTTACATTCCAAGTCCATTTGAAAAAAAAATGGACTGTGAAACCCCTCCCTCCTTCCCCAGCTATGTCTTCACATCTCATACCCCACACTGCATTGTTCCCTGCAGCTTCCTGTTTACAAGATAACTCCAAACACAGAGAGGGGGGAGGGGGAGAGGGAGGGGGAGAGAGAGAGAGAGAGAGAGAGAGAGAGAGAGAGAGAGAGAGAGAGAGAGAGAGAGAGAGAGAGAGAGAGAGAGAGAGAGAGAGAGAGAGAGAGAGAGAGAGAGAGAGAGAGAGAGAGAGAGAGAGAGAGAGAGAGAGAGAGCTAACAACATATTAGAGAGAATAAAAAAAAGAAGAGAGAGGCAGAGTTAGAGGGTGAAGGAAAAGAGTGCTTGCATACCATTCATACAATAACATATTGCACTCTTTGTTTGCTGTGACAGTTTGCACACAATGGGTTGTCTAAAACAATGGGGCCTAATGGAGGTAATTAGGAGGTTGGACAGAGAGATAAATTGGTTTGGAGAGAGGCCATGGTAGATCATTTTCTATAAGCCAGTGGGATTACATAAGAATTTAAAGGAAATGCTTTAGACCAAGCCAAAACATTACCCGGACAATGGTAACGTAACAGCAGGAACATAACGCTAGGGATGTGAAATATAACATGTAGCTGCATTTTATTCTAAAATTCAAGATAGGCATTAAAAATATTAATGAAGACTGCAAAGAATCGTCTTGGAAAAATACACTAGCGCTGGAACCAGAAGTGGGACAGAAACTAAAATTAGCCTCATGCATCACTGCTGCATTGCATTTCAGCAAACATGAGGTACAATCCAACGAAGAAAAGAGGTACGATGTATGAATCAATGCTTTGTTCAAGGCCTTTTGTGTTTAAGACAGCTCTATACTCACATAAATGAGACCAGAGTAGTATCTCTCCTTCAGGTTGTGCAGCACGGAGGCTTCGTTTAAGCAGGTGAGCTCGGCCATGTCCTCCACCTTGCTGAACTTGGGCGGGTTCATCTTCTGGATGTCGTCCTTGTTCACCCTGATCTTCTTACCAGAGTCTGCCAGCTCCACCACGCACTCATCGCCGCGCTCCTCCTTCACAGAGCCGGCTTCGAAGCCCAGGCGCTCCGAGGGCACCCATACCAGCTTCTTGGTGGCCCAGTCAGCCTGTGCCAGCGGGTTGTTGACCAGATTGCGGTCCACATACAGGAACTTGTCTGCGTCTGACATGGTGGCTGTTTCAGAGAGAGAGAAAGAATGTTTGTGGTCAGTGCTACAAAATTAAGACTATCATTGACAGAGGTCAGAAACTCTGACATCAAACCATTCGTTATGTTTGTTGCTTTAATATATATGTAGGGCATATTTGTTTATTGCTACACTTCTTCAATAATATCCAGCAGAAAAAAGGCAGAGTAGTTGTGTAAGAAAAGGTTGAGTTTACAGCACTAGACCTTTGCTATTCTTCCATCTTCACATGCTATCTGAGGAATGCAAAGGTCACCACTGATGTGATGTGCAACAGGAAATGTCTGCTCGAGTTAGGTTGGGTCGACATAAAGCACAACCATGTCAAACAAGGCTTCATGTTGCTCCCTGCTCAACTGCTGTGGATACTTAATCAAATTTCCAGCTGCTGGACCATCTGGGTGACAGAGGAGAAACATTTGCCCAGGATCACAGGGACTCATGTCCATCTCACAGCAGAGGTGCCTCCAGCTTGGCTGAGTGCTCCAACACACACACACACAATCACACACACACACACACACACACACACGTCTGTCTGCTGGTTCGGAAGCCTGTGAAGGAGCATGTCTTTATTAATGTTTCTACTGGGTTGGTCAGGGCGCCTGTTCAGAGAGGGGAGGGGAGTTCAGTGGGTGATCTTGGAGAGATAACATATACCTCTGCAGGAATGGCATGGCCCTTATCAAGTAAATAGTATCAGGAACCAAAACTGGTTACTAAATCAGGAATCAAACGTCTCTTTCTGCTTCAAAGAACTGTGAAGATCAAAGATAAGAGATGAAGGATTAAAAAGAGGAAAGCTTCATTTGAGTCACTACGTCTTGCAAACAACACCCAAAGTCGTCTTGTTCCTTTACAGTTTCTGGTATTCAAGTAATGATTCTTGGTTATTTTTCTTATTTAGTACATAAGAATTAGTAAATGAAGAATTGTTTGTCTTGTTCATTGTTTCTCTGTAGCCTAGTATCTCTTTGTGCTGCTCTTTTTTAGTCTAGTTGGGATATCAGGTGCTGTGTTTGTTTTAAAGTTAAAAACACTTGAATATATTCCTATCCTGAGTCCTATTATTGATACTAACAACAACCAATGACTCTGAATGAATGCTGTTAACAGCTGTGGCAGTATGTGGATCGTGAGCTGTGGCAGTCTTGAGGCTTGTGTTTAACCAGTAAGAGACGTTATGTACAGTGATCTCCACCCATCAGTGAATACTACATCTTGAGCAGTGACTTTTTAGGTGCAGGAACAGCTGGGGCTAGGTTATTGCAGTCACCGTGCAGGTAAAACTCTTTATTTCCCAACAGGTTTCTGCAGTGGAAAAGGGTCACTAGTGAAGCAGACTTGCTGAACGCTTTAAAAGACAGAACTTATGTAACAACTGCACAGATTCTGCGCTTTGAGGAGGACTGTCCTCAAACAATTTGTTTCTTAATATTGGGTTGATAAGCAGATCAGATTGAAGAGGAGGGTAATTGTCAAACTAGATTAAACGTCCTGATATTAAACACTACATGCTGAATTTTGGTATACATCTTGAGCCAGCATAAGTGCTCCACAAGCTGCTTTAATACACCTGAAAACTCATAAATAACATGTTGTCAGGGAGTACTGCGGTTCAACCCACATAGAAAGTGACTAGACAAGTATTACCAGTATTGAGGGAGAGGAAGACCGTGTGAGAAGCCCAACTAGAGCGAGTGCAGAGAGACTCTGGGCAATTAACTGAACATGGTGTGCTTTCACTGACACCGTTGCCCCAGACTTTACCATCTCAATTATCATTTAAGCACAGCGGGAGCGTGACACCTTTCTCCCACCACTGCCAGGGTTGTTATAGCCTTTCTCAATGTCCCCTCACCGCTGAGGGAAAACAGAGAGCAGTGCCATCTTTGCATATGCAAACACTTAGAAAATCACAGCAGAGGTCGGGTTCAGCCCGTTCTTATATTCATCATGACTAAAACAATCCATGGGAGTAATTTCGCATTGCAATGTGGTCCAGTGGGATGGGACACTGGTGCCTGATTCTCATGCTCAGCATTTTTAAAAATTGCTTGGAAACAACAGTGCAGTGTAGTCGATGCAAGAATAATACTTTTATTAATGAACATTTCTAAGCATTTCTAAGAAAGTTGACTGGGGAAAAACCACGTGTCTGCATAGCTCACACATTGTCTCTCCAAAATAACAGTGACTTTTATTTTAGTTACCATCATTGTAGTGATGGGTACTGGTAATAAATATTGCAAAGTTACATCAACTAGGGCAATGCTCTTGTCAAAATAGAAACTACACATTCCACAACTGTATTGAGAAGAGGTGACAGACCCTTGAGAGTCTTTCGAAAGAGAGGTCGCTGAATTTAATGGGGTTGCGTCTGTTCCAGCACATTAACCCTGATCTGTGAGAAAGAAAGCAGAGGCAGAGCCATTCTTCTCATGACCCCTGCCGCTCTCCATCCTCCATCAACACTGTCAGGCTGCGCTACAGCTGACGTCCATCACTGCTCACCCCCCCCCCCTCTAAACTCATCTCTAGTCTACAGACCCCATCCTGTAACAGAGCAGGGCAAATTAGTCCTCCTATACCTCTCAGCTGGCTCCACTCGCCCTCCTCTGCCTTCAGTCACACTCCTCTCCCTCTCCAGGATCCTAACACCCCCCGCCCCCCCACCTCCCCTCCCTCCCTCCCTCTTCTGTTTATCCAGTCTTTTCAGGGTCACATTCCTCCCATACTCACTCTTTATCAGAGGAGAGACGGCAAGCAAAGGAATTCCACAAATTTTTTGTCCTCTGTCCCATTATGTCCCCCCTTACATCTTTCTCAGACCTATTCTCTGGCTTTCCTTCCTGTTTTTGCCTTCCCCTTATTCCCATCACGTCAGAAGGTCATGTGTGCCTTCAGGGGTTTCATCACTCAGAAGAGATCAGCATCACCTCGCACTGAAAGCACACACCCATCCCATGGCTGCATGTATCGAACAGACCTGAGAGCTCTCAGTCCATGTGTGTGTTTGACTATGTTCCCATGCTCCTTTAGAGTCCATTTCGCCTTTACTTTTTCCAGTATATTTGGATCAGTTGGCCCCATGCAGGGTTGAATATGAGCCATGGCTGATTATAATCCCTGTTGCTTTGTTGTTTGCCAAAAACAAGATGTGAAATAGAACAGACTGAACACACCCACAGGCTCTGGTGTTGCTTTAGCTTGCTATGTTTTAACATCATGCTTCGAGTGCAGGGAGGCCACCATGAAAACAGCATCTCAAATACTTTTAACAAATACAGACACCATCTGTTCACTGTTCAAATGATTTAAGCATCTATTGCTTAAAGGAAGCAACCTTAATAAATCGTGAACCAAAGTTCATTCACTGCAGGGAGTTTTATGTTTCACTACAGAAACAGCTAAACTATATATTTCTGCAAGCTGCTGACATTATTTGTTAAGGAGAAAAAAAAGACAAGTCCAGTCTGTTGATGTCTGCCACACATGCTTGACACAGATAACGGTGACACACTTCAAGCTACCTCTCCAGAGAGTGGCATGAGGACTAAAATTACTCAGCTATTCTAGTTTGACAAGCGCTGCTCTATATTGAAAGTAGAGAGAAGAAGATGGATAAAAAACTCCCATCGGACAAATTTAGGACCCAGGCCTTTCCTTGTGGAGCCTGACATGGATGATGACTTGACATTGAGATAAAACGGTGTGCAATAAAATTAATCACGCCCACCCAACACTTCAAGTTCATGGCTCAGGTTCCCACTGCCTCCCTGCCAGGTTCTCCATAATCCTGTAACAATCAAGGTTTTCCCTGATTCCTTGTCACTTTGCAACACTGCTCAGCTGTGAAAGCATTCACCATCTATTCTGTTGAGACCCATTCATGATGAGATTAGCTGGTCGAGTTAATCATAACAAGGATTACCAATTAACTGAATACATGACAGTAGGTAGGACACTGTCATCCCGAAACTAACCCTTGCCAAAAATCTCGGAACTTTATGGAGCCTGACTGAAATACCATTAAGGGATTATATTTTAAAAATGCCCAAATGAAAACAGAGTTGGAAGTATCCAGTCAAAGCAGCTGCCTACATGAAAGAGGAAAAGGAACCATAAAATAAATAACAAGAGGAAGAGAGCGGAGGCCGGTTTTAGAAACTAGCCTCATCACAGAGACCAGAATGTGGTTACACAAGGAGGAAGTAATGCAGGACTTTGAGAGCGAGGTGGAGGAGGATCGAGGAGAGGAGAGGAAGAGGGAAGAGCTACGGAGCGTCCTTTTCCGTCACTGTTGTCCTGTTTAGAAATCAGGTCAACCCTGGTCTTTCTAAGTCTGAGTCCGTCCGTCCGTCCATCAGACTCCCTCTCATTCCTTTCCACCACACTGACTCTCCCTGAGTTACTGTAAAAACCCAAGAATGACGACTTTTACCACAGCATGACCATGTACAGTCAAATTTGTGCATCTCCCCTCTTGGCCTGGCTTAAGGGAGCCCATAAACTAGCTGTGCTGTGTTGACTGCCCCATTGACAGGAATATTAATAGCATGACAGCACAGTCAATAACACTCTACTGCATCCCATCACAACATCCCAGCTGGCTTAACCTGAGCCAGTCCTCAGCTGTCCTCCTCATGTTGTGAATATTGTTTTGTACTGTTGTCACTGCTTTCTGTTTATGTTCCCCCTTTCAAACAAATACTGCTGTCCCTCTTTTGTCTTGGCTGTACCACTTTCATCCCCCTCACTGTCCAATGATCTACCGACTGGTGGTTTGCTCTCTCATGCAACAGGGAGTGGGTGCCAGACAAAGACTGGAAGGGTACTGAGTCAGTCAAAATTCATTATGGGCTCACACATCAGCGCGCGCTCTCTCTCTCTCTCTCTCTCTCTCCCCTTCGCTCTCCTTCCCTGAAAGTGGGAAGGGTGTGGCAAGGAGAAGAGAGGGGAGGAAAAGAGGAAATGACAAACTGAGAAAACTATTTTGCCATTTGTGGAACTTGTTGTGGAGTCTTTCAAGGAGGAGGGAAGGTGGCGTTTTCTTGAGCGCACGCTGAGCGGCTCCGAAGACTGAGAAGTAAATTAAGCCCTTGCTGGAAAATAACCGCACTGCATGACAGATCTGCATCACTTTCCACATTACTTTTCACATTCCTGCCCCGACCAAGATCCAATTTCACTTTGAACTGTAAGCTGGCCAATGCCATCCACCATTTACAACTAGAGGCCCATTCAAGGTCTTACTAAAGCTCTCAGTACTTCACCTACACCAGTGGTTCCCAACTTTTTTTTTTGGTCTCATGTACCCCAACAGCCCTCTCAGATGTGCCCCTTCTTTGAAATGACCCATCATGTTCCAAATATGTTAAGTCTGAACTGATTTAATTGGATTTTATTTAATTATTGATGATAAATGGACAAATAACAGGGTTACATTTTTTAAATATAATTAAACAGTCAAAACCACCACTCGGGTCGAATCTTCTCTCTCTCCATTTCCTATTTTAAGCTCACTATTCAACTATTTATCCGTTACTTTTAGCTAATCAACCGTTTCTTCACTACTTTTAGCCACCTATTTCAGCCATATATCCATTAGCGCTCGCTTGCTAACTAGTTTTCACACACTCCTCCCTAATTAACTTTCTGCATACCGTCGGTTGCACACTTAAGTTAAATGACAGGGAAGACAGATAATTATAAAGAGGGTGTTGGTGAGATAAGCACATCATTTTCAGGGTCATAGAACAAATTCCATGTCTACCATTCAAACAGCTATCTGATTAAACCACTGAGTGCACAATTGACTGGTTCTTTGACAAAACAGAACAGATACTGCACAGTACCAGTTTGCCCTTTTACTAAAGCACTCCTGACAGTATTGACCCATTCAATAAATAGACAGAGGGTTACGTAAGCCTTTTAACAGACACTGAAAGAATGCAGAGGGGAGTTAAGATACACATTTCTGTTTGTCAGCAATAATTTTGTCAGCAATATTTTTTTTTTTTTCAGAGGAATGCTGCACTGGCACAGCTCGGTCGTTCATTTCTGACAGACCCAGTGAAGACAATCTGCTTTCAGTATTTCACCTCTAAACCTATATCTCCTTCACCCTTCTGGATTATTTTATGGCTCTTTTTAGCCTTATCACATGTTATCTCTATCTGGGATACTCCCTTTGAGTCAGTAAAGAAAGCAAACTCAGATGATGAACAGACAATATAAGTCTATCTCATTTGAACAATCTCATCAAATGATGCACTCACAGACCTCAGGACCACATGCTAGTTTGACAACCTTGGTATCAGATGTGCAGTGTGATTTAGATTGACATGGGAATATATTGTCTAATGGGCGCCAGAAGGTAGACGCAGCATGTTTCAAAGTTCAGTGACTGGTGAATGTGTTGCACAATCTCTGAGGTATCACTGACTTCACACAGTGACACGCCAGGTGTGCAACTCCCACACCTACACACACCAAACCATGGACAGACTCCATTTTCTGACACAGTAACACAACTGTGCTTGACAGCAATCACCACCAATTAGGTCTCTTCCTTCTGTAAAAATGTTTTACTTCACTTGGTATCACCTGTATTTACAGTAACGAGCCAAATGCGAGGCAACAGTAGTGTGTTAAGAATATCCCTAAAATGTTTGACAACTACAATAAACTTACTCTTCTCTACAAGGGAGTTATGTTGGCAAGTAGACAGCCAGGTGCTGACTGTGACCTAATCTTAAACGAACAGGAACTTGGGATCATTAAACTGGCACGCCGGAGAAGACTACTGACTGTAGGTCACTCTGATGGAGCACTACCTCATCTTTATTACCACAAAGCAGACAGCAGTATTATCTACTGGGCCACAAGTTATCATTAAAAGAGGCATGGTCAAGGTCCATCCTTGGGATCACAAGTCTGAATAACTCCTTTCTGTATGTGGTTGAAGTCAGAGCGCAGCCATTTCCTGGTATTGTTCAGTTCTATTGTACCCTTACAGGTGCGTGCTGTGAGGGAGGGAGGGAGGGGGAGGGAGGGAGGGGGAGTCCGGGAAGGGAAAATGAAGGAGAACACAGACAGGCAACAGGGGGCACTGAGAAAGGTCTGATGAAGAGACTGAGACAACAAGGAAATGTAAGAAATAAACAGCAGTAAAGGGAAATGGGAAACCAACAGCAGACACTGGTGCAAATGTATCCTCCAGCCAAGCCAGTTCAAGCATTCTGACTGAGGCAACTTAATTATGCTGTTCATGTCAACCCCAAGAAATATTTTTGGGCAGAACATAAATAGACAAAACATTCAAGAAAAAGTAGCTGTTTGAAAGACCTGAATTAAAAGACCAACATTAGTGAAATATGGCACAATGTAAAGAGTGCACACACTTCACGTTGAGTGTCCAAGTCTGTTTGATACCGTGTCCATTACCAGTCTGACAACAGACATTATGTCTACCTCTGGATAAACAAGTGAATTTCACCCAGTGTTGACTATAAGCAGCACAATAACTACATACCGAGGAGTGGCATGATCAGCTCTGCCATGGTTAATGGAGAATCTCAGCCGTCTCCGCTCAGACTGGAATGTTTTGCCTGCATGAATGAATCTCAGCTGACTGGGGCTTGTAGAAAACTAGGATATGCATGACATTTCCCTACCCTATCAATCATCAACAACAAGTATTACTAGTATTAAGTATTAAAAGAAAATGCACAAGCAATGTACTGAGAAAAGAACATTGGAACCATCCCATCTGACAGCCTCCTTTTCAGCTCTTTTCATTGTCTGGGACAAGCTGGTAGATATGTGGACATATTGTGCATTATTAAGACTGATTTGGCTCAGACTAGGGTTGAAACTAACGATAATTCTTATTGCCTACTGCTAGTTAGTTTTTTTTTGATAAAATGTCAAAAATAGGGAAATACGCCCATCACAGTTTAACAAATAGCTTTTATCATAAGAACAGTCCAAAACCTTAAAATATGTATTTACTATTGCAAATATTAACATTTAAGAAGCGGGAGCCAGTGAATTTTTGACATATTTGCTTCATAAATGACAAACGATGAATTCATGACCAGAATAGTTGTAGATTCATTTGCTCTCTATCGACTAATCTATCAATCCATTAATTGTTTCAGCTCTAGCTCAAGCTTTAGCTTAGAGCGGTTTTTGTGAGCTTTTCCAGCCTGTGTTATCATGTGTCTCCGCTGTCAGCCTCGTACAGACAATCAGAGGTGAAGATATAATTGGACCGGTGAATGCAGTTAAGAGGTCACATACACACAAACAAACAAAATGAGAAATACCTCACATATTTTAAAACCTCTTTGAAACTTCATAGCGGAAGACAACTGTGGTTTGCAGTGTGCCAAACTGTGTCACGCTGCCCTCCTCACATTGTGCTAACATTT
Source organism: Thunnus albacares (assembly GCF_914725855.1). Lineage (NCBI taxonomy): Eukaryota > Metazoa > Chordata > Actinopteri > Scombriformes > Scombridae > Thunnus > Thunnus albacares. The sequence continues at coordinate 6,747,165 of NC_058122.1, read as the reverse complement.
ACAACAAAAGCAAAGGGCCTGAAGGCAATCTGCCTCAGACAGGATGACTGCCCTTCAATGAAATCTAAACATCCACAGGCATGTTCACTCAGACTGTATCATTTTGAGAAGATTGAACAGCCAGCTCCTTGTTTCAGATTTTAAGATGTCTGTGTTTAATTTTGTCTAGCCTACAGTAAATCTCCCAGGGGGCCTCAAGTATGGACACTGCTGACACACAACTGATGGAATGTAACGCTCTCCGTGGGGGGCTCCATAACTGCACCAAAACTGGCAATGAGTGAGAATCACTGGCCTCTAGAGAAGCCATTGCGCAATACATGAGCTGAATTTAATTCATGACTCAAATGCAATAACAGGATATGACATACTACCTGTCACCCAACGTGCCCCTTTAAGGATAAGTATTTACCGATATGTCTTCCTCAAGCAGTAAATGACTAGCGCTGCTTTATGTAGGTGTGTCGTCTGAGACACACTATCATGAAAGAAAACCTTCATAAAGAAATGCTTACAGGCTACATATGACTACACACACACATATGTTTGTTTATTCATCTACTGTAATGACTATTTCACCATGAACCACTATGTGGATGCCTGAGTATCCAAAAGTTATTAATGTGGTATGTTCACACTGTGGTTTAATTGCATGTTGGCAAGCGTCAGCTGGATAGAAGTTTATGGCTCTGATTACAAGTGAAAGCAAAAAAGGTGCTGCTCTCACTCCCCGTGAGACCGCTAACACTTTGTACAATGAGAAGCAGGTTTGGTGGAGGAATACCAGAGTTGTTAGCGCTTTGATGCACAGTCTGACGTGAGGTTGAGTTCATGAGTAATTTTTTGCAAATAGTGAGCCACGCAGCGCCTTACTGACTTAAAATCCGAAGGGTGTGCAAGCATACCAGAGTCTGTTTGCTTCCCAAAGTGCAAATACAATGATGTCCCATCTGAGAGAGCAAACACAAATTGTACTGACATAGCATAACACTTGTGTTGTAGGTGTACAATAAAATGGCAGAGGTAGGCCGGAAGAGAATGTGAAACCTCAGATCTGAGACAAGTCTGAGATTATAAGAACCTTGCTAAGATTGGTCTGCATGAATAAAAAAAAATGGAGTTTGGTGCTGTAACATGTGCTTTTGTATGAGCCTGAATGAATAAAAATGAAATGCCTGTGATCACTTATGTCCTGACTGTTGCTGGGTAATATGGAAAGAAATGACAATAATCTGAAGACAAAGTTATCTGATGTTTTTTACTGATTCACATTCTGCGCTCCAAACACTTTTACACTTTACCTGACACTCAAAGATTTTTTCTTAATAATATGTTTGAACTAATATTTCCATATTACATTTGTACATTTACTGCATGTCTCCTCCTCTGATGAAAATCAACAGTCTAAGATTAGAGGGTTTTGTAGGTTTTACAGATTGTAAAGTTTGCTGGGGAAAATTTGTGATTTATTACATTGGGCTATGAAATATAATTGATTTAACTTGGCTTTATATTGATATAAAATCTCTTAAACCATGGAAAACTCTTTTGTTGCCTGGTTTATGTTTGTCACAGCAGACTGCATGGTAATTAGAAGACAAACCTGGTCATTTTCAGATGACATAATTGTGTATTTCAGTCATTATTCTGAGTAAAATCTGGCTAATTGATAAAAAAAAACCAAATTGTGTATGACAATACCCACTTAGTTCTGTTAAATGCGTTCTCCAGTTTCATTTATCAGACCAGGAACTCCACATGAATAATCTTCAGAGTCTCCAAATTCTGCTCTGAATTTGACACAACTGTAGTTTCACACTACACACCCAAACATCATCTGGAAATGTCTTTTATGAAGAATGCAACTAGGGCTGGGCGATATGGACAAAATCAAATATCAAAAACATTTTTAACCAAATACCTCAATATCAATATTGCAACGATATTGCAGGGATGACTGCTTTCACAAAATATTTAAACAATGAGATATTTGATAAATAATCATCAGTAATGTGTTTATAATGACTAAGTGAGTAAAGAAATACTAGAGCAGCTAGAACAGTCTGTTAAGTTCAGATAATGACATCACTTTACTGTAATGCAGCTTTTAAAACCAGGAAGAGACAACCCTTATGCCATATCCTGATATCCAATATCAAAGATGATATTTAGTCTCACATCATGATATCAACAGAATATCGATATATGGCCCAACCCTAAAGTGCAACTCTCAAGTCCTGTATTATGTTATGTGTGAATGTTCTAAATATTTTATGTGACTCTGGTATTCTACGCTGCAATTTTCAACAGGCCTCTCTTGTAATAGAGATCATGTATGTCAAGAGGCATCCTGGTTGAATAAAAGTTGAATAAATAAAAAGAAATGATGCAATGTTTTGAAAAATCACATATAACAATGACTGATAAACAAATAGATATACTGAACATGCAAAAATAACCATATCACTTCAACTCATGATTTTGTCCAATCTAATGAGCCATCTACATAAAATGGGAAGGAAACACATGGTGAGGATAATCAGTTTTCACCTCTTGTGAACTAAATCACAGCCAAATGTGTTCCTCTTTTTGTCAGAGCCTCTTGAAGGTTGCCCTGTAGGCTGGCATCGAAACTATAGGGACAGAAAGACAAAGTCCACAGACATGCAGATGTCATGCTTCACTGAGGTTAAGCTGATCAGCGGCGGAAAAGCGCAGCGCCGTTTTTTTTTTCTTTTTTCTTTTTTCTTCAGTCCACCGGTGAACCAAGTGACGTCATGCCGCCAGCAAGCAGACATATTACTGACCACACACACACAGCGTCCGTTTCTGGCCGCTGCACACCAAAAACTTTAACCACAAACTGACTCATACACTTCCCGCTGTGTCCATGTAGTCTCAATTCAACTTTTCTTCAGTTTGCTTCCCCGGTTGGTCTCAAAAACTCTTCACCGGCCTTTTTCTGTGACTCATTCAAGCGAATCACTTCCTGCTCTGCCGTTATGGCTTCAGCTTCTCGCCAGCTGCCACAATGCTGCTGCTGCTGTTGTAGTTTTGTCGAGCTTTAGAGCTCACATGTCGCACACAGGTGCGTGTTTAAAAGCTTGAATAACAACTTATATGTACTGTGGTGCTGCAAAGTTGAAGAAACCCCGGTTTAAATTAGTTCTGGAGGTCGGGTTGCTGAAGTTGCAACGATGAAGTAGCAACCCGTGCTTCCTGGTTCAGCGCACTTGCTGAGCAGATTGAATGAGTTATATGAAAGAGTACACAGAGGGAAAGAGAGAGCATGGCAGGCAGAAATAAGTTGAGAGTATTACCTGCTTTTTGGGTGCAGGACGCCTTTCAGAGGATGGCTAACAACAACCAAGTGGCTCAGTCAGCGTCGCCGTGAGTCAAACTTCTTTTCCTGTCGACAGCAGCTTCTCAGAGAGTTCAGGCTAAACTACAGTGCTCGTTTCCTCCCTCTCTTTCTCTGCTTCAGTCACTCTTTCTATCTTTTTTTTTTCTTTCTCCCCCTCTTCCTTCTGCCCTCCCTCTTCCACTGGCTGCTCACTGGTTCGCTTAATTTCCCTCAGTACGTAGCCAGCCGGGGTGCGGTCCTGGACGAGGCGGGTACCGTCCCGCTTGTACCGCCCCTCTGAACCAATGACTGCCGTGTCTTCTATAATTCTCCCACTTTGGACCAATCATGTTCTGCTGAAGGCGTACCCGGGTGGAGGGGTGACAGCCACTGGGCAGGGCAACAGGAGCAGAAAAAAATGAACTTGAAAGAGCTTAGAGGAGGGAGGGGGGTACAGATAAAGCTGTGTTTAATGAGAGAGGTATGTGCATACTAAGGATTTTTATGACCATATAAGTACCAGTCACTCTCAGGATGGACTGCATCATCCAGGTTTTCCCTCATGTGTCAACAGGGTCTAGTCTGGCTTCTGCTTTGAAAATAAGAGGCAGTGATGGCTCCAACTATTTGATACAGGGCCGCCCCTGACTATGTTGCTGTCCTAGGCGAGATTTTAGATTGAGGCCGCAAAAAATTTAGGTCAGAGCCCCCAAAAAAAGTGATAAATATGAATTCACACTAAAACAAATTGCCACAATGGCACCTCCAGCCCAGACAAAGTCCTCCAAGGTCCTCCAGACAAAAATTCAAGTGGGAGTCAAAGTGCCATTCAATGAGTGTTTGATGGCATTGTCTGGGGTAGCAAATGAAGTTTGGTAGCTGTCATGCTTAAACTGACTGAACAGTAAAGCTTTGGAAAATCAAACTCAATGAAAACTTATGCAAGTCAATAGGGAAAAAGACAGGAAACATTTTAAGAGGGGAGAACATGTCCATCTTTCCAAAAGCTGTATACAAGGACATCAGTTGGTAAGAAAAAAAAATCCTAGGTGACCACCTATGTTGCCCATGCCACAGACCAGCCCTGATTGGCTAGTACTTCTGCTGTAAAGCTGCCAAATCAGACAAACCCAACACACACAGGCATGACTGGGCTTTTCAATACTGCCACTAATATCACTATTGTGTGTTTTTGTTAGCTTAAATACTTTAACTCCACAGACAAAGAAGGGGGGTTTTTGTAACAAACACTCTGGCAGTGTTTTAAGCTTGTTGAAACTGTACACCTCTGCCGCCTCTCTCCGATACTGGACTAAAGATGATATAATCATAGGTGTTATATTAATAGTATAGGGCTTAATTTATGTCTTAATTTATGCCTGTATGTTGTTGTTTTCTTCCATTGAAAAGGAGGTCAGAGGTCACAGTCCACAGCAGAACAGGGCCACACAGAGCTAGTAAGGATTCAGTGTCAGGCCCAAGGACACGTCGGCAGGGTGGATATTGGCCTATAGGATCTGGAACAGCTCACTGCTGAAGTTCAAATTTAAAACACTCAGCAATTATGGTCGAGTCAAGTCAATTTTATTTATCATAGCACAAATCAGAAATTTTCTTCACATTGCTTTACAGTCAGTACAACATACAACACAATCTAATATATCAAAAATTACTTCCTTGCCTGAGTTCTTTAATGCAAGTGAAGAGAAGTGAAGGTGGATGAAATCTTAACGAACTATATGGAAATGTTTAAAATGTATTTTACATGTAAATTTAAGGATAGTTCAGTTAAAAACACTCTAATCTTGGTTCAATAAAAGTCAGATGATATGTATGTAATAAAGGTAGTGATAACTCAACATTCATGATATGCTAATTTGATCAGATTTTTCCACGCTCCTCTACTGTTTGATATAAGATTCATCAATTTCACTTGTGAAACTCTTCACTAAACTTCTCAGCATGTCTCTCAGTGCTCTTGTACTTGAATTAATGTTTTGCATATTTTTAACTGCACCAGTGCACCTCTCAGATGTAAAGTACAATTAGTTCAACAGAACGTACAGTAAAGCGCAGTACAGTTATGTGATTCACTCTCGCAGGTTCCCATAGTTCAAACAGGTAAGCCTGGATACATGACCAGACATGCTAACACAACATGGGAACCGCTGTGGGCGATGATCTAATTAATGTGGGGGAGAGAAACACTTGTTCAGTCTTTAAATCATGCTTGACATTTGTTTTCCTTGGCACTTCAAAAATACCTGACTTGTTATTCTCAAGAAGCAATGAGGAAGAGGAAAAGATGCAATATTTATATATAGAAAACAGATGTTTATGTAGGTGAAATCACATACAAAGCAACAGATATCTAGAAAATTATTGTTCCATTGGATGCAGAAAATGAGAAATAATAAGACTTGAGTGTGACACTAGTAGAAAAGAGGAAGGGTGGTGGGACAGTGCGTGAAAAGTGAGCAAAAAAAATAGATGAGTGAAATGATGGATGTGGAGATGAAAGTTCTGAGGCGTTGCTGCCAAAGTCTACACAGAAGAGTGGAACAGTACAATGTGAACCTGTTTACCTCACTTATACTCCTGGGATTCAGATTTGAGCCCAGTTTTGCGAGTGGAACTGAAGGCATGGGGCCAACGCACATGCCACAACCAGCAGGGAGACATTAGCAATAGCAAATAAATATTTTTCACTTTGTCAGTGGATTAATAAATCAGTAGCTCTAATTAAAGGGAGATCATCTAGATTATACTGTGGACTTTGTGACGAGTAATGACTTTAATGGCTGAAACAGGAAGGAAGTGTAAAGGTAATTCCGCTTAGACAGCCAAAAGCTTTGACCCCTTTCTGTTTTGTCTTCCCTTTGTCACTAAAGAGGGTGATTTCTGATAAGAGGCAGGAATACAAACCAGATGCTGTTGTGATGTCCAGAGATAAACAACAAGACCAGATGCAAATATTTCCTCTGTTGGTGACATCAACACACAGCGCCATCAGTTTACACATTCAGCACGGCACACAAAGACAACTTTTGTGCTGGTTTACCCCAAGAAGTCACATTATATGATAACGGCGCCTCAGGCATGGCTGGCATCCCCTGACAAAACATAGGAAAATCACATTTTCAGTACAATGTGTGATTTACGTTCGCTATGTGTCATTATGAAAGGAATGTGTCGGTGTGTTTTCCTATACGTTTAGCAGCTGGGCATCACATGTATGTGGAGCAAAACATTGAACATGTTCAGCGTGCCTGCCTGGAAAAATCAATAAATCTCACACTCGTTCCCTCTCTGGGATAGATGGGAAATATCCGAAATTTCAGCAGAGAGGTCAAAGGTCATCCTGTCCGATTACTTGAGCAGGAGCAGATGCCGAGAGAGGCAAAGAGGAGGAAGAATGATGGGGAGTAAGAGAAAGAGAGACTTGTCACATGACAGTTGTAAAAAAAAAAAAAAAAAAAAAAGAAGAAAAAAACTTTCAATTCAAAGCCAATTTCAAAATTAAAAAAAGGACACATAATAAAAAACGTGTGTCAAAAAAGTACATGAATTTCAGCTGGGTTTACATATATTACACTATTACACAATGACGGCACAAGACTCCAAATAAACAGAGCGGGGCACAGAAAGAAATGTAGGATTAAAATGCAGGCATGAATTACCAAATATGGACACTTCTGACCTCACTATCTCCCTCCCTCCCTCCCTCTCTCTGCTCTCCTTTTCACTGTGACCTAGTCTCTCTCTCTTTCTCTTTTTCCTTCAGTCGGTTGTAATAGCAGCAGGGTGTGTCTGTAATTCAGGGTGTGTAAAGCCATTATATCATCCAGTCAGAAAGAAAGAGACCCATTCAATGTCAGCATGTTAAAAGTGAGGCATGTTAACTCACTGACTGGGTAATTACTTGTGTGAATTCATGTGTGTGGGCATTCACGCTTGAGGGTCTTGGTGAGAACCTGTGTCCTCATGCATGCACACACATACATATAGATCTGTATGTACACGCTGCGGCTCAGATTTGTGTCAAATCTGATATATGTTGTAGGTTATATAATGCTCGTGTCTGACCCAGATCCTCTTACCTGACATACACTGAGAGGAAATTCAACACACACATGCTTGAATGTGAGTGTAAACACACCGCAGTCATACAAACCTCTGCCAAGTCTACAATATTTACGCAACTTGCTTCAATAAAACAAGCAAAGCTGAGTGTTTGTTTGTGTGTGTCTAAAAGGCCAGAACGAACAATCTAGAGCAACCTCCATTTTTAAAATATGCTATAATGGGAGTATGGCACTAACTGGCTGTTTATTCTCTCTTCTATCCTTTAGTCTCACCCTGTTTCTAACGCCTCCATCCTCCTCCTTTCCTTTAGTAATCAGTACACAGGAAGGAGTGATAAGACACATGTTGACTCACAAAACTCGGGAATGTGGAGCAAAGGGAAAGTACGCAAAGCTTTGCCTCTTTTGTTGAGATGTGTCTCCGCTCATTTATCATCTGTACTGCTTTGACGACACCTCTAACACGCGCTAAGTCGGTGTGGTATTGTAAGCCGTGTGTTATGTTGCATGGGAAAAAGACGGAATGATAGAAAAAGCAACAGTAGCAGCTTTGTCTGGTGTCTGCTTGGTATTTGTCTGGAACAGAATGAAGACCTAACACGGTGGAGGGCAGCATGTGTTTAAAATATAAATACAGTTATGTATTTACTATAAACACACAATACTCTCCGGCTGTGCCAGTTCTGGGTGTTGTTATGCAGTCTCTCTCTCTCTGCCCACACACACATACACACACTTCAACAAAAAAAAAAAAACATGCAATGCAAGCCCACAATCATGTAATTCAAACACACAGAGCAAAGGCATTTGGCTGAGAGTCAGGCAATTTCTTTTCAAACAAACACACAGCAAACATTAACAGCTTGAGGTTCCAAGGAAGGCAGGCAAACTGGGACTGGAAGTCACTAGAAGAATTCTGCAACTCTGCCTCTCAGCCCGTTTGTTCAGCAGCCGCTGGCTTCCCCTGTCTTTTTTTGCCTTATATGGTCACAAGAGTGGTTGAGTAAGAGAGAGAGACAGCGGGAGCGAGGATGGAGGTGTGGTCTATTGTTTTAGGCGGAAGAGGTGTAGGGTTACGTGCTGTTCTTGAACCTTTGGAGCCTGTCGTCATTTCTCTCTCAGACAAAGAGGATGAGACGGGTGTGTGTCTGCCTTGTCTGTCTAGGGGGGGCAGTTTCTTTCATGAGTGTGAATCCTGAAGTCTAAAGACCCCAGTGACTGATTATTAAGAGGCAGAGAAACACACAGAAGAGGAAGAAAATAGTTAAAAAATGGCAGATCATTAACAAAGGTGTTGCCATTTAGACATCTCAAAACTATGCAGGAATGTCTTTCATCCAGAGCACAATAATTGCATTTGTACATCTGGAGCATTTGCTGGTCCAACCCGCTTGCTTCACTCACACCTGCTTATGTAATGCCAGTGGAATTCCCCCTATTCAGAAAACCACTGGGCCTCTGCCTCTGGTTGCTACCGAGCAGCTCTGCATGTCCTGGGGCTCCATTTGCGATGATCTAATACAAGCTAGGACCACTAGAAATGCAGATCATGTCAAATGGTGCGCGCTTAATAAGCAGTCTGGAGGCTCTCGTCAGCTGCGGGCTCCGTAATGACATGCCAGGATGTTTTTTGGTTAGCATGTCATGAGAGAAGAAGGGGGATGACGAAATGATGAGCGGAGGGACTCTTGACTGCAGGTGCTCGCCTGTCTCCTTCACATCTCGGCCTTGTTTGACCTTGTTTACTCCGCTGTGTTTCTAGCAGGCAGTGACACATAAATGCTTTAATCCTACCCTGTACACACCCACCCACACACACACACCCACACACACACACAGTCTTTATAGGAGAGTCATTTGAATTTCCTTGTTGTTGATACGTGCTGTGCAAATAAACTTGCTATGCTTTACAATTACAATGAATGATTAACAGTGTGCAAAGATAACACACAACTGTATTGCTTTTGGTTTTATACTGTAATCAGGAACCATGGCAACTTCCAAACCAGTCAAAAATCAAAAAGTCTGAAATCTACAGTACAGATCTACAGTACAGAGGGATCTAAGGCCCCCACACTGTGTCTGTGTGATGTTCAGACTGTTCAAAGGCTGGATTCAATCACATGTGGTGAGAGACAGGAAGGTGGTCTGGCTTCTTATCAAGCAGGTGAAACTGAAAATAAAAGACTGAATGGGGACTGTGTGGTGGAGGGCCAGAGTCCGTCTAACTATAGTGTATTTTGGCACAGACTCAAGAGCTACAGTGATTAGCTGATTATCGATTGACAGAAATGATTTTTTAATCATTTATTAACTTAAAAAATACCACAATGCACAGGAACTGGCTTTTCAAATCTGCATATTTGCTCATTTTCCCAGTTTTCCATGATGGTAAACTCAACATCCGTTGTTGGTCAGACAAAAACAAGTAATTTAAATATAATAATTTGGACTTCTTCACTATTTTATGACATTTTATACACTGTTGTCAATTGTCAGACCTGTTGGTAATGAAAATCATTGTTGGTTGCAGCCTTACAGTACTCCTATGATGGAATAATACTACCTTGCCCTCAGTTTTGTGTGTAAATGAGCACAATATAAACTAAAACATTTCAGGTCTTAAAACTACATTTTGACACGGACCAGGGCCACAAGATGGAGGATGGAGCTCATACAGATTGGTGATAAATTAAAGGAAAAACCTGAATAAATGAGTGGAGACACATAATGAATGCAGATGCTTCCACACAGGTGCACTACATGGTACAATTAAGCAATTAACATCCAATCATGCTCTGTGGCATGTATAATAATGCTGAGCAGGCCCAGTTGATTCAGATTTTATATCAAGATGGCAAGAGGAAAATATCCAAGTGACTATGGTGTCACTATGGGAAAGACATCAATAAATAGGGTCGGAAATTGTGGTCAACAGCGCACATTTGATGACCATGATGCTCGCGCATTAGTGCATTATGTAAGGAAAAACAGAAGAGCAACACTTTCTCAGGTGACTGAGAATGTCAATGCAGGACGTGATCAGACTGTGTCAGCAAAAACAGTCCGTCGACAATTACATAGAGAGGGATTTTATAGTAGGGTTGCAGTGCATAAACCCCTCATTACAAAGATGAATGCACATTTGAGAGTTCAGTGGTGCAAAAACCATAGGCACTGGTCTACCGAGATGTGGAAAAAAGTGATATAGTCAGATGATTCATCCCTCATATTTTCGACAAGGCGGTGAGTGCATGTGAGGCGTACACCAAGAGAACAGTACAGGCCTAAGTGCATGACCCCTACAGTGAGGGGATCTGGTGGTTCTGTTATGCTTTGGGGGGCATTTTGTTCGCATGGTTTGGGTCCACTTGTCCCATTAGAGGGAAGCGTCACTGCAAATCAATATAAAGTTGTTCTGAGTGATCACCTTTATCCTATGATGAAACATTTCTATCCTGATGGGAGTGGTCTCTTCCAGGATGACAATGCCCCAATTCACAGGGCACGAGGGGTCACTGAATGATTTGATGAGTATGAAAATGATGTGAATCATATGCTATGACCTTCACAGTCACCAGATCTCAACAAAATTGAACACCTACGGGAGATTTTAGACTGATGTGTTAGACAGCGCTCTCCACCACCATTATCAAAACACCAAATGAGGGAATATCTTTTGGAAGAATAGTGTGCATGCTTCCAGTACAGTTCAGAGACTTGTAGAACTGAAGCTGTTCTGGTGGCACGTGGTGGCCCAACACCTTACTAAGACACTTTATGTTGGTTTTTCCTTTAATTTGTCACCCGTCTGTAGTTGACATTATACTTCAGTGTTGCAAATTTGCAGTTAGTAATAATTGTAAATACTAATGATTATTTTCATTATCAATTAATCTGCCAATTATTTTCTCAAAAAAGCTTTTCTACAAAACATTACAGTATAGAGAAAAAAAATGCCTATTATAGTTTCTTAGAGCCCAAGGTGACATCTTCAAATGTCTTGTCTGATCAACAGTCCAAAATCTGAACATATTCAGTTCACTATTAAGATACATAAAAACTTCATTTAAGAAGTTGCAACAAGCAAATGTTTGGCATTTTTCCTTTAAAAAAAATGACTAAAAACAATCATTCAATTGTCAGAATAGTTGCTGATTAATTTTCTGTTGATCGACAAATCAATTAATCAACCAATTATTGCAGCTCTAATGTAAACCTGAATGATATAGAGTAAACCTGGGCTTTTGGTGCCCCTGGACAGTTGCCCTCTTTGCCCTGTTGGTAATCCAGACTTGGGTCAGGTCACCTGACAGGTGTGAGACTGAATTGAAGACAATATAAAGTTGAGATTTGAGACAGACGAGATGGCAGACACTTTGATTTGAGGGGATGACAGAAGTGAGGTCATTTGGAAAGGAGCAATAAGTGGAGGGTGATGTGTAGGCGTTTCAGTTACACTGATAAGAGGGTTATGACAGCATGAGTAACACCTACATGTTCAGACAGAAGGCGGAGAGATGGGGCACACAGAGCACAGAAATTATGGACAATAAAGCTCAGATGCTTGACTTTCACAACCACAGACAAAAACACAATTCAAATACAGAACATCTTTTGACTCCTTTATTACTTCACTTGGTCATGTTTCTGGTAATTAGAGTTCATTTCAGTAATAAACTAAATCAAACTCATATTTGCAATTCCCGCTTGACATTAGTTTCACAGTCAGGACCCAGAGACGCACAAAGAAACATACACTCATACACACACATATTCCTTTCTCACATTATTAGGCATAATGGTGTAAAATGACCGTGTGTGGCTTTGTGATGATAGAGAAACGCCACCCTCGTGTGGACAAAAGCAGGAACTACAGGTAACACTGTCAAACCTCATTCAGTATCGTCTGGTTTTAAGTTAAATCTTCTTTACTGCTAAAACTATAAATGCTCATCCCTCATGTTATACAGTATAAGTGCAGTAAAACGGTGTATTTTTCATTCTATAGACTTTTACAGCAAAGTGTTACCCACTCTAGAGGTATGAAATAGAGCCGTGGAACTGTCACATTATTCAACAGAAGTGGAACTGCACGGCCTGAACTAAAAGATTAATGTAGGCACACACCCATTACTAGACAAAAGAAACAGGGACACAGAGAGACAGAAGCAATAATGCACAGCAGAAGCAGTGTGTCTAGGGATGGGTGTGAGCATTTGAAAGTTTGCCAGCTGGGATTGTGGCAAGATTTTTTTATGTGTTGGTTGTTGCTTAACAGGCTCAAAATGGCAGCTGACTGCTGCTGACCACGCCAGAATCATACAAAACGGCACCATGATGGTGGTGAACGGCAGGGCTGGGACATCTGGTTTATTGTCCAATGATCTTGCTGACAAATGAGTCCAGCTCATCATCATCTTTGATACCCACAAAATGGTCGACGACGTCACCTCCTCGCATGGCGATTACTGTGGGAACAGCAGACACCTGGAGACAGACCAAGTTACGTGTTATATGACACCAATAATAATAATAATAATAATATGACTTAACATCCAATACGCCAAGTAAAATTCAATTCATTACCCTCCTTTCACTGCGAATTATATCTCTCTACACACAACAATTTTATTTCTATAGCACTTTTCATACACAACGGCAGTTCAAGGTGCTTAACATTGGCATAAAAGCAATGATCAACATGATAAAATTGTTTTAAATCAAAGTTTAAAAATACAGATAAAAATATCAAGCACAAGTCAAAAAACAGTTGTTCAGCCACCCACACTCAGGTAAGAAATTGTCATAAGCCTGAGAAAAGCTTTTAAATTTTCTTTTAAATGTGGAAACAAGCATCTGATCTCAAGTAATCCGGTAATTTGTTCCAGAGAGCAGGACCAAAGCAACTAAAAGCTCTCTCTGAAGACCTGGATCTTATTCTGGGTACGGTTAGATGACAGCTGCCAGATGACCTGAGGGGTCTGGTTGGACTGTAGTCAGTGAGCAGGTCAGTAATATACTAGGGAGCCAAACCATTAAGTGCTTTATGGAGTATTAGCAGAATTTTGAAGTTGATTCTGCGCTGTACTGGGAGCCAGTGAAGAGATTTAAGAACTGGTGTAATAGGTTTGTATTTGTGTGTTCATGTAAGGACTCTAGCTGCTGCATTCTGAATGAGCTGCAGCCTTGAGATTGTCTGTTTTTGGTAGTCCAGTGTAAAGAGCATTACAATTGTCCAATCTGCTTGAGATTAGTGCTGACCAATAAATTGTCTTTTCATCGCCATCACGTTATGAACATACGTGATAATCACATTGCAAAAGACTGCCTGAAACGCCCTATGCATTCAGGCCTGTTCCTGCTGTAGTTCACCGCTCCGCTCCGCTAACGTTAGTCTTGGAATGATGGTGTAGAAAGTTCACAGTATACTTCATGTTCATCTTGCAAAAGGTAATTATTTAGACATTAAATCAAAAAATGCTTGCAACCGCTGCTTTTTTTAGAAGATGAGCTCTAGTGTATTGATGTTACGCTCAAAGCAGAAGTATTGCGGCAAGATGTTTCGAGCCTCGCTTCACCACGCCAAAAATCACGTGACCACCCCAAACGAAGCTTCATTACGTCACACTTGTATCAGAGAGGTGTGGTGCTGGTTTTGGATATGGGGACTGCTGGAATTGGAACCTACCTTCTTTGTTAATGGAATAAATATTTTAAGTCACATATGTACTAATACACATGTAGGAAATTATTTCTGCAGTAAAAGTTCAATTACTTCACGTGGGAAATGTGTGTAGAACTCCCATTTTTCTAACTATCACTGGGAAACAACAAGGCTTCTCTCATATACATTTGTTATCCCCAACAAAGTGCACCAAGTACGTTACAAAATAGTGCATAATATCTATCCCACCAACAAATTTGTCTCAAGATTTGTGGATATCGATACCAAATGTGAATTTTGTAAAAGTGAAGAAGAATCAATTAAACATCTATTTTATGATGATGCTGGAAAAAATTGAGGACTATTTTTACACTCAAACCAATCATTCAATTAAGCTGGGAGCTAAGAATATAATACTATACTATTAAACAAAAAACAGAAATTTGACCAGACTCCATTTATTAATTTTACTGGGAAAATTTCACATCCATAAATCCAATTTCTCACCCATTGTTTGAACTTGTCATGACTGAATTTAGAAAGTATTTATGAGTCTCTATAAATTATAAACAATAAGAAATGGAGCATACTAACTGTATGTGCACAAGAATTTTTTAAAGAAATTCTGATTTTACTGCCTACTTTTTCTGTTAAGTTATCTTTGTTTTTTTTAATTACTTTTACCCCATGTACTGTTGCCATGTTAAATTATCAACCAATTGAAAGTGAATTCATGCCTGTTACATTATCTTTATTTCATCATGATGCCTAAGTGTTTTCTGTTATTGTCTTAATGTCACACATGTTGCAAGTGACGGTTTCTATAAATAAAGAAATGAAAAAAAGGATACAGGGTGTGCTTCTCAATCTGTCACAATATCTAAAAAACAGATCAATAGACTGTTTGAAAGTGATCCGTTTTAATAATATTGAGTGTATTGAACAAAATAACAAGAATGACAGAAGTAAAAGCGCTTATAATCTGACTAACTGTTTCTTCCCGGGCTTCGATTTAATTCAGCCATGCAAATAAAATACCAATAGTTGCCCAGCAGATGTTGCCATTTCAACTGTATTAGATGCTTCAAAACAGTGAAGAATTTTTATGCCATTGTTTCACATTGATTCAGTACTTCAGAAAGCTGCGTTTCGACATAACTACTCTAGCGTGTGCGCGCTGTAGACTGTCCATGTGCTGCACTGCCCTCGCAGTTGAGTTATGCCTTCAGTTACATCACTATTAACTAACATTTAGAAACAAGAAAATCATCTTGCTGGGCCGAGTCAAGGGCCTTGATGATTGTAATAGGAGACATTACACTTATTTTAAATTGCCAATTTAGATTCATTTAATTTAAATTGTATTATTTTCATTTCAACACTGTAATATAAAGAGATGTTTTTGTTGAGTTTAGAAAAAAATATTTTAAAGGGAGCAGGGGAAGTTAATTTCTTATAGTTAGAATGTCTTATTTAAATGAATGTCCTGTGCAATTTGTTCAATAAAAGCTTGAAAATAATGTATTTCATTTCTTTATTCAGTGAGCACAGGCTTTTCAATATTTGGGGTCTATCCCAAATAGCAGTGTACCTATTAAAGCAGAAAGACATAAGAACTCTTATAGCTAATATTCAATATTTGTTTATTTATCGCAAGTCTTATCGTCATCGCAATATTTAACAATGTTATTGCAAATTAAGATTTTCCTTATATAGTGCAGGCCTACTTGAGATATGAACCCTCTAACTTTGGATATATTCTTTAAGTGACAGAAAGCTGTCCTAGTTATGCTCTTAACATTACTTTCAAAGTTAAGATGAGCATTAGGAATGACTCCAAAGTTCCTGACCTGCTCACTATATTTTAGAGACAGTGAATCTAAATGTGAATATATTTTCAGTCTCTGTTTTTGAGGGCCTACTATGAGTATTTCTGTCTTATGTGTATTTTATACAAACTGCAAATCTCACCCCATATTCGATAGCCAGGTCTGTGTGATCGTCAATGTCAACTTTTGCCATGGCAACACGACCTTTTTGTTTGGCTACAGCCTTCTCCAACCTTGGCCCAAGGATCTTGCAGGGACCACACCACCTAAAAACACACAAACAGAACAAATGTTAAAGCGTTCATTCCCTAAAAGACAGCAGTATTGAGTATGGCCAGCACAAGGAGTGTATGATAATGACTGCTATAGATTTTAAAGGGGTACAGCACACCATTGATTTAGTAATGCATTTCCATAAATTTGGGGGGCTTGTGAGAGACAAAATAAAGCAAAGAATGGTCAAAATCAAAGCGACAGAGGCTGAAATATCCTGTCTTTTAGTCTAGTATGGGTTGAGCTCCAGAAAAACTGCTTACTACATTTCCCACAATGCAATTTAATAGCGTCTTTGATTAGGCCTTCCATGACTGGCAAACCTCCATGTCTTCCATCATCCAAAGTCCACACCTCCAGTTTGTGACACAGGCTTTCTTTTTAAAGTGTCAGACCGTATTCGCCATAACCCCGATGACATCATCAGGGTTATTTTCTCAGTCAGAAGACTTTATACAAATGTTTTCATGGAATAGTACTTGTGACTCTTGATGAGTTTGAACCTTTAAAACACAGAGCACGTCGAGTTCAAAGGCTTGTCACTGTGCATTTAACTTTCAAATATCAATGAACTATAATAAAACCATAAAACATGAATAACTATGATGACAGAGCTGCAACGATCAGTCAACTAATCAATTAGTCGATCAATAGATGTTGACAGAAAATGTCAATATTTACTGGTTGCAGCTACTCAAATGTGAGGATTTGAATCTTTTATACATGATAGTAAACTGAATATCTTTATGTTTGGACTGTTGATTGGATAAAGATGATTAAAGATTAAGATGTCACCTTGGGCTCCAAGAAATTTTCGTGACATTTTTTAATGACATTTTAAAGATAAAAGCAATCAATAGAGAAAATAATCTTTAGTTGCAGCCCTGGATGATGTATTTGTATAACAACGTATGGTAACGTAGTCGTATGTCACTCAAAATGAGAGGGTTATAAAGAGCTGAAGAAAAGGAATAAAAACAAAAGAACACTGATACTGTAGGTAGAACATCTTTAGCAAGAAAACAATAAGTTAAACAACATTTGGCTGACACAATAATAAAAACTTTTAAATGATAAAGCTACTTGGTACTTTTCAGAGGAGGGAATTATATTCATTTTTGAAATATAAATAAATAATAAACTTAACAGCTTTGTTTTATAACTTAAATTCATGCTTCATGGAAATTTCTCAGACAGCTGTGAGTCAATGCTGATGATATCCAGGCTTCAGTCAAATGAAGAGTCTTTTGAAAATGTGTTCATAATTAGTATGAGATTAATGTCCTTTAATATTTTTTTGTGATGGGCTCCACCTTCCCGACCCTTTATCTGGCTAAAAATGATCTGAACCATCACCTGCTACCTCTTATTACATTAACTTTTAAGTATAACATCTAGCTATGCTCATGGTGAGAGTACAGAATTCAATTAGTTGTATAGCATCTCCTCAACAAAAACATAGATATACATTTACACAATACCATGCCAGTTAACAACTCGCATCAGAATGCATCTCACATACATTTTGTGTCAGATAATCTAAAAGCTATGGATATGAAGACCTCTCTATAGGACACTATATATCCAGTGGCGTCTTGCAATAGCTGCTGTGTAGCCTCACATGACTTGAAAGTGGAATCCCCACAGTCAGTTGTGTACATGTGTATTTATTTTTAACAGCGAGACACATGCTGTATGTAACATACTCTAGTCATTTAAAGAAACAGGGCAGCTGCAGCAAGGTCAGTGCTTGAATTCCTCAACTATACATACAAGTCAGCGTTCATACAGACATGTTATTAGAAACTTTGTGTTCAACGCTGCTCTTTTGAACACCTAAACCTGTTGGCCTGATCTAACCCACTTGTACACCATTTTACCACATCCACATGGTTTGTAGTGCTGCAAAAAGTTACAGAAACACAAAAACAATCTAATCACACATTACATGTGATCACTTTAATTAATTAATTCCTTCATACAGCTAATTAGTACGGTGGCCCTGAGAGCTCAATGCACTGCAACTTAAGAAAAGAACATGCATATAGACTAAACACAAGCAAATTAAGAAAATGTCTTCATCAATTTGACAACACATACGCAGCATTTAGAAAACGCGCTGCAAATTCATATTTTACAGAAACACACTGCAAATACAGACAACTCAACGGAAGTGTTCCCAGGGGGCGCTTAAAGGTGATGAACACCTCTGGACATGAGATCACAATGTTAAAATAAACCAAAAACACATTTTAGCTCATTTTCCAACACCACTGACAGATAGCCAACTTCAAAAACATCATGAGTCACAAACCATGGCAACAACTAGCGCGTCCATACGTGTTCATCACTTCTGTTGTGTTGTCTGTAATGTATTTGCAGCTGTTTTCTAAATGCTGCATCTGTGTTGTCAAATTGATGAAGATGTTTTCTTAATTTGCTTGTGTTTTTTTTTACAACCATCCCTCCCCGAGGTACTCACTGTGCGTGGAAGTCGATTAGCACGGGCAGTTCGCTGTTGATGACCCTCTCTGTGAAATCCTCGTGGTCCTGAACATTGAAGGAGACTTCACGGCGGGGGGTGTGAGGAAGGGCGCGAGTGCGTGAAGGAGAGAGGAAGGAGACCCGGGTTGTGGCGGACTGCAGGGAGGTGGAAAAAGAAGAGGAGGCGATGGTGGCGGTGGATGCTGGGCGGCAGTGGATCTCTTTCACAGAGAGCGTCCAAATTCTACGCGCTAGCAGCCTGTGAGCCATCTGTGCCAAAAGACATAAGATAAAAGAACAGAAGATGAATGTTGATTAATATAATTCATGGTGATTTCAAGCCAGTTTGACACTGCTTGAGTCAAAAGCAGAGGCACTGCACAATGCTCATACTGTATCACATGGGGACACTTATGTAAGGCCAGCGGGTCTACATGCAGGGGTGGGTGTGTTTCCTGTATGATTTATGTGTGTTTAGCTCAAGCACAAACAAGGTTTAACTAGATTCTCCCATGACTGTAATGTCACAGTTATGCAACATTAGAAAGTCTTAAATCTTAAAGATACTGCTACAGGTCTTATCTGATTTTAAATATAAAAGGCAAGATGTTAGGAATCCACTTTAAACTCTGCATGTATTTACCATGCAGGGTTAAAAGTTGGCACCAGTTTGCTAGGACTAGGATTAGAGCTCACAATTAGTTGCTTAAATGATACGCAACATCAATCTGCATCAATTTTAATAATCCATCAATCATTTAAGTAATTTCTTAAAGTAACTTGTTTACAACTTTACTGGTTGCAGCTTGTTGGATGAGAATATTTGCTGGTTTTCTTGGTCCTTTATGATTGTAAATTGAATTTCTTTTGAAAATGTTTGAATAAGTCAATTTATAGACAAAATGATTAGGGCTGCAACAATTTCTCAGGTGACAGGTTGACCTTTTAAAATGTCTTGTTTTGTCCAACAAATAATCTGAAACCTATAGATATTCAATTTACAATGATATATGACAAAGAAAAGCAGCAAATCCACACATTTGAGAAGCTGGAACAAGTGAATGTTCAGCTTTTTTTTTTGTTTTAAAAATGACTGAAATGATTAATCAATTATCAAAACGATTAATCGAATTAGCTATAATTTCATAATTTAGGCTGAAAAAAACGATTCAAGTATCCAATACTATGAATATTACTCATTCATGAATATAACTGTTAGTTGTAGCCCGAACTAAGATATTATTATCACAGATTGACAATAAAATCATTCAGCATCCCTTTGATGATTAAAAGTGATCAATAGCTCATAACTCAAAGCTGGCTGACAGAAGAAATAATGAATATCGCCATTAACATTTGACCTTCTGTTATCAATACATAACACCATCTCTTACACACCTCCTGGTTTACCTGCTCTCAGGTGTTAGTTTTGTACAATTAATTGAGTACATTTCTGTGACTGGTGAGATAGTGAGTTAGCCTACTAAAACAGTTCACATCGCTTTGTCAGGAAAACCAATATTAGCTTGTATTAAAATACTTATCAGGCTTGTGAACTGTCACAGTGTTTAGAAGAGAAGTTAAACGAGGTTAGCTTCCCTAACAGACGGTTTACAGCCATGTTGCTCTGCTGTTATACCACACTCACACACCAAAGACGAGGACACAAAAAACAGCTTCAAACATGAAACATTACAACGCTAGATAAAAATCTAATCCATTCCCCGCCGGCTTGGTCGGAGGTGTTGTCAGTCTCTTGTGTTGGCAGCTCGTTTCGTCCATTAACCTACGTTACGTATGACTTTGCCCTCTTCGTCCTCCTCCTCCTCCTCCTCCTAACCTTACCAACGCCGCCTCCTCTCGCCGTGAAACACACAAACTGTCAAGCCGGAGCCCACAGTCCGGCGACACATTCACATATGATACATACATTACAGATAAATTAACACAATACCAGACATTTTCAGTGTTTACCTTGCCGTTAAGCTGTAGTTGCACTTGGCCTCGCGGACCAACGAAGTGCTTCCGCTGTAGCGCCGCAGATGATAAGCTGCTTTTTATCCAGGCTGCTGTACTGTGAGCAGCCCCATCGCCTGGCAGAGTAGAGAAGCACATGGCGGTTTGTTAAAGAGATAGTTCGTATTTTTTTAAGCGGGGTTGTAATTATGAGGTACTTCAATGTATTACCTGCACTAGATTTGGGTCGGCAGCCCCCAATTTGGAGAAGCAGACAGGAGTAAAATTGCATGTAAGCTAAGCAATGTACTACTGTGGACGGGGACAGCAGCAAAATGTATTTTAGCCACCTAAATAAAGGCTCACCTAAAAAAAATCAACATCAGTTTAAGTTTACGCTATATTTAGAGTATTTTCATCGCTTTACCTTGCCGTCACACAGCCCTTTTCTTTGGCACTACATTTTCTCAGCCGTAGAACTTCCATATTCCTACGCATGGCGCGCACTGTGCAGCTGATCTGATCCCCTCCTCTCAAAAACATGTTTTTCTTCTTGTTCCCTCAGCTTCACTTTGCAGAATGATGTACCAGAAAGCTTTTTTTCACATTCATCTGCTGAAAGTGGAGTGTTCCTCTGAGCTCATTGAAAATCTGGTTTTTGAAGGGGTGGGCTTGCGAACATGATTTGTGACATCTAAAATAGTTTGGAAGCCAGTCCTGGTCCAATATTCAACTTGGCTTCAACCTTCCATTACACAAACACTGAGAATAGACTTTACAGTGAATTAGGAGACATCTTGTGTCCAGCAGATAAACTTCTGAAATGAAATATATTTCCATATTCAGAGATTCTGGAATTTTTAATGAGGGGGAAGAAGTAGGTGTAATGTTAAGGATTTTAACAAGACGTTCTTGTTTGTTTGTTTTTTGTGTGTGGAAAAACCATGTTAGACACAAAATATTATTCAAAATAGAGTATTTCATATACATCCTAAAATGTCACTTTAAAGGATAGGTTCATTATGCCTCAAATCTGTCTTAAAATAACAGTCAGTCAGGTGCCCAAATGAACAGTGACACAGGTTAAACTTGCTGTAATCATTCCTCCTCTTCATATTGACCAGTAGAAGATCCCCTTTATTAGGTTCAAATAAACTTTTACATAAATTTTTGCACAGATGGAAGAGTGGATTTTTTCCCCCATCACTTATACTGAAAGTGAATTAGGATGGAATCTCTTAATGAGCAAGAAAAATGATTACAGCAAGGAAAACATGTGTCAGTGTTTATTTGGGCACCTGACTGTTGTTTTAGGACAGACTTGAAAAACTGTGAACCTGTCCTTTAACTTTAAATTCATCCTTGAAAACAATTTGGACATGTAGTATTGTCAGTGGTGGAAAGTAGCTAAGCACATTTACTCAAGCACTGTACTTAAGTTCAATTTTGAGGTACCTCATTTGTAGTATTTTACTTGAGTATTTCCATTTTATGCTACTTTATACTTCCACTGCACTACATTTCAGAGGAAAACATTGTACTTTTTATGCCGCTACATTTAGCCTATTTGACAGCTGTAGTTACTTCTCAGATTAAGATTTTACATTAAAAAAAAAAAACAAAAACAAATGTGATAAGTGGCCATCAGCCTTTTTGGCTTGTGACCCTTTACAAAAAGAACTGGGTCCGATTGGGGATGCTTCCACCAAAGAGACAGCAATGGACTATTTTTACATTGTGGTATTGGTACTGTTACTTAGAGGATCTGAGTTCTTCTTCCACCACTGAGTATTGTAATGTACAGCTCAAGTTGATGTCATCAATTCAAGTCTCATGCTGTGATTTCCAGCTTAGTGCAACATTTGCATTATGTTTTTAGATTCAACCTTTTCTGTACCAAATCATTGGAATAGCATAAATGAAAATCTAAGCAGGAACTTCCCATTTAATATCATGTGTCTTCTAGTAATGATGACCCATGTAATTTTAAACACTTTTTTTTTAGTTATGATGTTAGACATTCAGTTAAATGTCAAATCAGTTGGACTTTACATGGGTTCCCTTTGCCCATGTGCCACCAATAATTTCAGTGTAACTCATAGTGGAGTGTTGATTGAATAATGAGGGAGATGCCGAATGATTGCAAAATAAAGTGCAGCTTGTGTCCACACAGATTGTGATCTTTGTTATTTGACTCAGGGGTATGTGGCATTGGTCCATACTGTCCCTATGAAAATAAACATTAAATAAATAAGATATTTTATGAATATATTTTGATAGTTCATGCAGTTAAAGCAATAGTTTGACATTTTGGTAAATACGCTTATTTGCTTTCTTGCTGAGAGTTAGATGAGAAGCTTCTCTCATGTCTGTACAGTAAATATGAAGCTACCTGCAATAGCCAGTTAGCTTAGCATAAGGACTTGAAAAAGGGAGAAAAACCTAGCCTGGCTATATCTGAACATAACAAAATCTGCCTTCTAGCACCTCAAAAGCTCACTTATTAACATGTTATGTCACGTTTGTTTAATCTGTACAAAAAACGAAATGCATGTAACAACAGTAGGCTATTTACAGATTGTACAAAGAAGATACTGTATAGGCCAAGAAATAGTCTGGCACATAGTTGCTTATATAACCACCAGTTTCTGTTTTTATACTTCAGTTTTTGTATAGATTAAACAAATGAGATATAACATGTTAATTAGTGAGTTTTAGAGGTGCTGGTAGGCAGATTTTGTAACCTTTGTACCGAGCCAGGCCAACTGTTTCTTTTTTATGCTAAACTAAGCTAGGTTTTGTTTATGCCATCATTCATATGCACAATAAATTAGTTGAGAGTGGATCCAATCTTCTTCAGTAAATGAATAACATCTGCTCTCTCCTCACTATTAGTTCATGATTTATTGAGATGGAATAGCATGGTCGATGCACTGTGCCTTTCATGTCCAAGAGGGCATCAGGATAAAAGAGAGAGAAGGTGGGTGGGTGGGTTGTTTGGAATAGAGATGGGTGTCATCCAAGGCTCAAAGTCAGATAGACTGAAATACACGCTGGACAAGGAGGATCACGGATGGAAAAGTTCCATGTTCCACGTTGTTGTGGTAAACCATGTCTAGGACCAGATGAAGAACAAAGGAGAACAGAGGAAACGCTGTGGTTCTTTGACTTACCTGTACATTTCTACAGAGAGGCATGGAAATTTGCCCTGACCACCACCAGACATCCTTTTGTAAGGTTAGAGTCAGTCTCTCTGTGTTGTATGGCTGATACATACACAAAGATTCTAGTTTCTACTCTCTAGTTTCCATTTGGGCATTTTTATCATTTCTTAGAGAAGTAAAGTTGTAAAGAAGATTGCTTTGGTGACTTCAGTGCATCCTCCCTTTGGACTTGTGTGAATCTGTGGACAGAAAGCATTTTGAATGGGGAGAGTGAGCCATCTATTCCTCTACAGGAGGAAATCTGAGTGGCAGCTGTGAAGCACATCCCAAATAACAAGATGGATAAAAGCACTCAGGAGAAAGTTGGAGTTTTGAGACATCCTCCCAGTCTTCGACCTCCATCGCTGTTTCGCAGCATCGGACCACCCGGGCTTTCTGCCAGCCTGCCCCCACACCGACGACTCCGCTCTATATTCTGCAGGTCCAGAGCTGTGCTGCCTGCAAACACACACACTATTGAAGCCTCGGATACACACACCTTTACGGACATACAGACAGGCGACCATGCTCGTACGATTATGTGTCCACTGGGTTGCAGTGATGTACTCTCAGAAAGTATTCAGTCCAGCACTGTGTTGACTGCTCTGCAGCCTGAAGTGGACTCATATTTACACAGGAGAGCTGTGTTTAAGTCAAGTGTTTTTGCAGACTCATGGTCTCTACTCTCAGCAAGCCGTCAGGCACAAAGCAGACAGCAGGACAGACAGCTGTTTTCTCACCTCTGTCCATCTCAGAGAGTCACTGGCAGAAACAAAGGCAGACAGGGAAGATTGGTGACTCCACTTCAGACATCAGAGGATGCTGTGATCAAAGAACGGCAGCAGCAGAAGAGGAGAAGGAGGAGCTATAAGGTGGACTGTGCAGGCAAACAGAAATATTTAGTGCCATCACTCACTGAGAAAGAAGAAGATGTGAGGCTCTGCGAGTGGTTGCAAAGTCTGGGCATTGCAGATAACAAGGAGAAGCACTCCATCACTACAAACAACCAGCAGCGGCTATTTGTGTCTAGGTGCAGCAGGGGGGTGACGGGCCACAGAGAGCCAGACACAGCGGCAAGCCACAGGAGAGACAGACGCCCCCATTTCCTACCTCCCATCTGTCAGTCAGAGACCCTCCTACATGTGCCCCTCCTGCTTCCCAAAAACTCCCCCCCGCCCTCACCTTGTACTTACCCAAATGCCCCCATCCGCTCCCTACCTGTACCACCGTTGCAGCCACTCACGTCAAGGAGGAAGTGAGATGCTGTCGACCAGCCAAAGAAGGAAGACCAATGACTTCCTCAGGTCTAGAGGTTCTGGCTGTGTTTCAGATTTATGTTATGTTCTGTTTTCTCTGGTTCTCATTTCGAAGATAAAACATCTGTTATCTAATACATTCATTCATTCCATCTTGATTGTTCCCTTGTACATGCATTTAATCTACTTTTAATTACATTAAACAAGAAATGTACAGTCTAATGCCATCAGGTGCAGTATCTGTGCAACACACTGTGCAGCTTTTAAGAGTAGTTGCTCAATCTATTTGCATTATTATATCAATTGTTCATATTTTGTAGTCCTAGAGTATACATAGAGGAAGACAAATAGCACAAACACCTTGTATTATTATCATGTTGCATGAAATTACTTAACAAGACCCACTTGTTATTTCAGTGTTTAGAGATGTTTATTTGAGTCACTTGGTTGTGTTTGTCCTTCCCTGTTTTTTCATGTCATGTCCTCATTTCTCCAGCAGAGGGAGCTGTCCAGTGAGCAGACAGGAGGTGTGTGTGTGGGGGGTGCTTATTAGACTGTGGCCGTTGGGGCCTGAACAGAGCAGTACTCTGTGTCCTGGCTGAGGTGGGATCTGTGTGTCAGGACCAGAACACACAAGCCTCAGTCCCTCTTACCGCTCGCCCCTCCTGCACATGTTTACCCTCGAACGCAGCCCAAACTGTTTGTGAGTGGGGCTCTTTTTTTAAGGCAGCTCACCCCCCAGCCCTCTTTCCGCCAAATAAACATTGCACCGGAAATTGCAGGGATATCTGGGATTTTTGAGGGGTCCCAGTGGAAAGGAGGAGAGGGCTAGAACAAGGGTGCTCTCTGTGACACCTTGGAGTTGAGGGGAGGGCAAAGGCGCAGGAGAGAGGGGGGAGGGGGTCCAGGGAGGAGGGCGTGACCTTGCCTTGGGTGGTTGGCGGGGTGGGCAGCATCAGTAAGATGCATATCCACTGACGAACAGGTACAGGTGACCCAGTTTCCTTTGACCCCATCAGGAGTGCCGGGACCTGGAGTGCGTGCTAAGGCCGACCTCGCTCGTCACCGAAAGAACTGACCTGGCCTAAAGGTCAAGAGGAAGTGATACTCTGTGACGCAGAGCAAACTGTACTGCGTGTCTCCTAACAGATAACGACTTCTCAGGATTGCTGTAACTGTTGCACCTGATCACTCTCCTCTTGTGGCCTTTAATTCTCTCTGCTCTGCATCCTTACTTGTTTCCTGGCTGCACAAGCCTGCAGTTGGGAATACAACAGCCATTGATGAAGCTGAGGTTTCATAACAGCCCCTGACAAAGCACACATGAATGGAAGGGTGTGTGTTCATTGCGTACACAGAACGCTCCCTCTCCGCCTTTGTGTGTGAGTTTTGTCCCAGCTCACTCCCTATAAAGCCCAACGTCTTTATTCGATAATAACAGCATACCCGGTGGAAAAGCACACAGCATAAAGCCTGTTGTTGGGCAGATTGCGCCAAGAAGATGATTACAGTTGATGACCTTGTATTTATTTCAATTAGTGTGAAACTGTATCCTCGGTGATTTTTTAGTCTCCTCACGTTCTTCTGCTGGTCTGTCATCTTTTTTTAAATGTTGTGATTCCTCTCTTTCTGTCTGCGCTTATCCCTGGCCTGTAATTGACATATTCTGACTGTCTGTTCCTTATGTACACCATGTCTTGATTATAGTCAATTAGACTAAATGCAATATACATATGTATACCAGAAAACAAGGAATACAAATAGAAGTTCAAATGAATGCCTCTCTCTTCTTTCATTAAGGGTTTGAGGGTATGAATGTCTTAAAACACAGAGTTATAGGCTGTATTTACATGAACATGAATATGTGGCCACATGACAGTGCAAATTTGTGGGCATGAAATAAAGCAAATGTGTATCAGCATCGGTATGTGTTGACTGAAATGTGTTTCGAGGGATGCATGTGTGTAGATGTAGACACATGCCTAGGATGACACACCTGACAGCTGTATGAGTGTGTGTGTGTGTGTGTGTGTGTGTGTGTGTGTGTGTATGCACTCCCTGTCTCCTCTTCCCAGCTCCAGTCTTATGCCGATCTATGTCTGAGTGTTTGGGAAGTCAACAGTAGAGTTCCTGTTCTTGGTTTAAAAATAACTTTGGGACTTAAATTCCTTGCCCCCCTCCTCTCATCCTTCCTTACCGGCACTCTCCTAAACTCTCTATTTGCTTGTTTTTCTTTCCCCTTTCTTCTCTGTTTTGGAACAGGCTGCATAGCTGTCCATGCTGCACACACACACACACACACACACACACACACACACACACACACACACACACATGCTAAGATAATGACAATGATAAATTATATATGAGTGATAACAGAACAAATTTATTACTATCCACAACTTTTTTATTGCTTTTTTTATTGTCAAGGCACAAGCCCAGACAACAATAAAACATACAGTGCAGTATAATATTGCAATGTGTCAGTGAACTCACTCCTTGATCCTAGAGATGAACATGGTAGACAAAAAAAACCAACATAAACATATTAATAACAATAACAGTGGTTTAAAAAAAAACCCATAGGATACAGCAGAAAAAGGAAGGTAAAAAATAAGCAGCCATGCCAGCGGCTCTGTGAGGCTGCACTTGGTATTTAGCTCCACTAAGCACCACTATACCTAAAGTCAGCATGCTAACATGCTCACATGTGACAATTCTAACATGCTGATATTAAGCTGATATAATATTTATCATGCTCACCAACTTAGTATAGCATGTTAGCATCCTTACATCTGCTATTCAGTATTAATAACAAAGTAGCACTAAATACAAAGAACAGCTAAGGGCGATGGGAGCGTTATTAGTTTTGCGGGTATTTGATCATGAACCAAAATACTGGACACATTAAAAGTTTGACCTGATAATGGTGTTAGTAAAACAGCACAGCCTAAACTACAGTCAAAAAGTCATCCAATTCCATTATGGTAATAATAAAAAAATGTAGAAGGAGCTTCAGACTTTTCAAAACTTATCAAACTTATTTTTTGTAAAAAAAAAAAGTGTACTATATCTCTTCTGAAGCAAGACAACAAGTCATCCCATGAACTACATTGTTTGGCTTCCAACAATTAAATATTCCAACAATTAAATATTGATTAAAGAACTTTTACTTCTTGAGGTCACCAAGCCCTGAGGATAAACATTTAAAGGACAAAGTTTGGGGCTAAGAGGAACCAAATCTACCGATAACTGAAAAATCTTCTCCCAAAAGCAAATTATCTTTGGACACTCCCACTGGCAGTGGAAGACAGACCCCATGTGCAATGTATCTATAATGCATAAGTTTGAAATGTTAGGGTTAAGATAATGCACCATGTTTGGAGTAATACACTGCTGCATACTGCTTATCCACTTAAACTGTAATAATGTCAAATTCACTGTTTGACTTTAGGCCAATGAACAAGCTTCTGACCATTCTTCCTGTTATAGGTTCTCTTGCAAATCATTTCTCTGAGCCTGCAGGATATTGTTCGAGGACTCTTGGATACTTTAAGGGACTGTCCAAAAATTATTGGGGTGGTGAAAGAAGCTGAACCTTATGTTTCACTTTGTAAAAAGTAATGACCTGCTCAGGGTTATTACAGTCATGTTTTCTTTTAACCCTCTTCATAGAAATAAGATGCAACACCCTCCCTTCAAAATCGTACAACTTGTATAATCCTGTACCCCAATTTAAACATTATTATCTTATCATATTATATTTTAATGGAATGTTAACTGTGTGCCACCTATGTACACCCTACTCTACCTTCACCCAAAAGAAAAAAAACTTACGATGCCCTCACACTTTTTTGACCCCCTCACCAGTTCCTTATAACTTTTGTACGGTCCCTTACATAGTGTTTACATATAAATACACCTGTTCCCTTGCATTTAAGGAGTCCAGAGTGATATTTTCTCACGTGGACAGAGGAGGAAGCTTCAGGCTGTTACATTACTTTGGCATAATAAAGCTTTGAAGCTGAAGATGTGTTAAAAAAATTTGTTAGTAGTCCATGTGCAGCTTTAATTTCCTCAAATGACATAAATCCAGTCTCATTAAAGATCAGACACCTTGGCCAAATGGATCCTGTATCCGCTGTACCTGGCCAAAAATCAAAAATCTTAATATTTATGTGTGTTTAGAGGCTGTACCATATAAAGAGTAAGAGTTGTGTCCCCATCTGAGAGGAGTGTCGTGGCAGGTGTGGCAGGGGCTCTCCTGAACAAACACCCCACACCTGTCTTCCTCTCCCCCTCCTCTCTGCTTCCCTCATGTATAAACACACTGTTTTTCAAAGCTTTCCTTACGGTAAGACCACCACTTTTCTGCTTGGCTCACGATGTTGTGCTCCTTGTGGTGAACAACTGGATGTGAAAAGTGAGCCGCTTTTGTTCCACTGACCTCACACTGCTATCATGTTCTTCCTCTTGTCTCATTGCCTAATACAGTATTTCCCTGGCTCCATGCATGTGCCTTCAATCACTCTCTCTTTTCTTTTTTACTCCCAGTCTATCATCTCTGTCTTCTTTTGAATTTCCACTGACTTGTTTTTGAACTTTTCGATCTGTTTCTCACCTGCCATTGCTCACCTTTTCCTCCTCTCTCTCCTCTATCATTCCTTTGACTTTTTAATAGGAGTGACAGGGAGGTTTTCCAGTGAACTCTTAAAGCAGACTTGTGTCACTTTAACCATTACGAGTTGACGCTCACTGTCAGCTTAGAATGTAAAGGTCAGCGCACAGGGCAAAAGTTCCCAGTGGCAGTGTCTAGTATCCCCAAGAGCAAATGAATGCCTCTACTTTGGTGTGTTGGAAATTCTGCATGTTTGTTTATTATGTCTAGGATGGAAGCCACTCAGACCAAAGGGGAAAGGAATCACTCTTTGATGAGTGAATGGAACTTTAATATGAATACAACAAATACATTTTTCTCCCTCTGTGTGTGTGTGTGTGTGTGTGTGTGTGTTTGTGTGTGTCATGAGAGGGTGGGTGCGCGCACACACACACACACACGCACGCACACACACACACACAGAGCTTCAGCGAATCCAGTGGTTTTTCTTCCTTCATTTTCTCCATACGTGCTGGGCTTGTTTACGCGGGCCTGTTACATCACCCCACTGACAGAGAGAGATGGATTGTGTGGGAAGAGGATGGAGGTTTGGTGAATACATAATTTTGCTCTCTGTGTAGGCCTCTGTGTGTGTGTATCTGTGGGTGTACGAGCACATACTGTATGTTTATGATGGTGTGTATTAAAGGACCAGTGTGTAAGATTTAATGGCATCTAGCGGAACGGACTTGGCAGAATTGGAATATAATATTCATAAGTATGTTTTAATTAGTGTATAATCACCTGGAAATGAGAACTGTTGCGTTTTCGTTACCTTAGAATGAGCCCTTTATATCTACATAGGGAGCACGTCCTCTGTTGCACCGCCATGTTTCTACAGTAGCCCAGAACGGACAAACCAAACACTGGCTCTAGAGAAGGCCTTTCACGTTTTTCACAGGTTTTCAGCCACCATAGGTTTTCCTACACACTTGGAAGGGGGAGGCAGAGGGGTATTCAGTTCATTGTAATGTGTAACCTCACTGCTAGATGCCACTAGATCTGACACACTCGTCCTTTAACCCCAGTTTGTGCCTCTTATGTATTATCATTACGTTCGAGTCACAGCATCCACTTTTCTCAAAAATAAACACCAGGTAATTTTTGAGAAACCCAGAAGGTCATCCAAAACCATTCTGTGCTGTTCTGAAGGTCCAAAATCCTAAAAGACTCTCTGAACAATCTGAATGAAAAAATGTTCTACACCATAAAACATATTTTCTACTTGTTTCTCAAGTCTCTGTATTTCCTATCTACCTGGAAAATTACTCTCTTTGTACAACACAAGAAAGTATCAATGCTTTATTTTGTCTGAAAATATGATTTTTTTTGGTTCATTTTGTACAAACTGAGCAGAGACATATGTCATTTCTGACTTTGTTTGCAGTAGGAAACAGTCGCAACAAGGGACACAGGTCAAAAATCTTTCTTTTATTGTGCAGACTAAATACTTTTTCATCCAGATGGTTATAAGAGTCTTCGAGGATTCTGGAAATAGTGTTGTTAAATGACTTTCTGTAAAAGTTTTTAATTTTAAGCAGGTTTAACTTGAAAAAATATTTTGCAGGTGCATTGAAAGTGTGAATTAAATAAGCTAAACTTTAATCATTTGTTCAAAGTCATCTCAAGAGTTGTTAAAATGTAAAAACTGAATTAAATTTTACTGAACTTGAGAAAACAAATTGAACAAACTCAGAACATTAAGTTCATTCAACAAATCACGTTAACACGTAACAGTAAGATTTGCCTTTTTAATTTACATTCTCAGTTAATTGTCAATTGCCACAAAGGTCTTGGAGATACATTTATCACCAGTTAGTACAGAGACAACTTGTTACACTGCTTCTAGTACTCCTGTTTATTGGAGGTGGGTGGGGGGAGAGGATGAATGGACACTGTGCAACATGGTTAGCATTGTTTTACTATCATTACTATCAGAAGAAACAACTAGGACTCAGCTCAATATTTATTATGCACAGTGTTTTAAACCCCAAAACAATGCTTAATGGGGAGTCTGACAATATGCTAACTGTGTTTCTTTAAAAACTTAATTTGATATATTTAGTGAACTCAACTCATCATTTCAAGTCACAAGTTCTGAAGTAGAAATTGAAAACTGTATGATTTTTAATTTTACAGAGTGGGGTTTCAATGATTGCCAAGTATCTATTTTTTAGGAAAAGCAAATGCTGAGTTCTGTGACTTGAATGTAATGGTAAAAACATGAGAGGCACAAACTGGTGCTTGCGGAGTGAACTGCTGATATGCAAAAGTTTAGTGTGCTCGCAATATGCAATTGTGTGCATGTTTGTGTAGCACAATCCTGCTGAACGCATCACTCTACATGTGACCATTTGGTAAGTGCAGGGGGTGATTTATAGAGGATGAAGGGGGATGATATCTTCCCTGTTGGCACAAACGACTGCAGGCATCCCTCTGCTTAATGATACATTTTATGGAAACTGCAAGGGAAAACAACAATTTAGCCACCCACAATCCCTCTCAGTGAATTTCAACAAGCAGCCCACTGCGTCACTGGTGAACAGTTTAATGTACTGGTGTGCCTGCGAGTGCATAGATGTGGAATATATATTTAACCCTCTCACATAAAGTATCAGTGTGTATCACTGCGGTGTTAGCCACCAGCTCGGGTACTGTATATGACTGGTTTCCTGTATGCATGTCTGCGGGGATGACAGGAAGATTATCCGGGCAGTCCCCACCTCCGTTCTGCACTCTTCAATAAAAACCCTAAACCAAATGAACTAAATTCTTGTCTGTTTACATGGGTAACTGTATGTGAGTGTGTGTGTGTGTGTGTGTGTGTGTGTGTGTTTTAGAGAGAGAGAGAGAGTGGGAGGTGGCCTGGGAACCTCTGAGTAGGTAAAAGGGATGTGGGGGCTAAAGACAGGATATGGAGGAAGGAAAGGAGAATGATGAATTGCACGGGAGATTATCATAATCATTTTCAACATCACTATCACTCAATCATGTAGTTGTACCCAGCTCCACTCTGCTCTCCTTGTGCATGTACTTTATCTCTGCAACTCTTGTCTGAAAGTGTTTTTATAAAGTGCGGGAAGGAAATTCCTAGCTGTTTTCCATGGCTGCCCCCAGTATTAATGTAGCTCAGACTAGCAGCTGAGTATATTTATTTTACTTTTCACAAAGCAGCAGCCGGACAGAGGTATGCGTGTGAAAAGGACTTTAAAGCATCAAAAATATTATTTTCGCTCAAACATAAATAAATAAACACCCAAAAGCCAGGTCCTCTTTGGAATGTAGTAATTCTGAATTTTTATGAATGACTGCATTCATGCTTGGCCCCGCCCCCCACCTGAACCTCAGCTCTCCGTGTTGGAGCTTCACGCCCCGCCCTCCGCGCGCCCTGTTGGGATACCTTGGCCTCGCGCCTGCGTCCTAATTGGTTAAAGGAGGTCCGGGGTGGGCGTGGCTGCCATAAAAAGCAGGGGGCACATATAAAAACAAGCCTCAAACTTTGATCGATGAAAATTTACAAGTGATGGAAGACATTTGAGGATCATTGTGCTAGACGGATTTAATCTTTGTGGACAAAACCCATTGTTCCTGAGCGCGTGGAGGATTTATTTTTCTGAGATATAAATTACTATTTTTTTTAAACAATTTATCTTCCTCTAAGTGAACTAGCTGGCAGCATGGGGATACTGCTATTATTTGCTGTCCTGCAAGTGGTGACAGTCGGTTTGGTGAGTGTATGAAGTTTATTTTGCTTCATGTAAACACTGAGGAATAAAGACTCACGTGCCTGTACTGTAAGTGCGGCTCCAGCAGATTTGAGCTGCTGTCGTCTGGTAACATTAATATGTAGCTCAGTCTTCCATCCATCTTATTGCTGTCTGATGAAATCAACTCCTCGCCAGTTCATAACAATGTGGCCACTATACACTTACCTTCTGCCTTCATCACTCAATGTTTTATTGTATTGTATGTGCGGAGAATCTGCCCTAACATGTGCTGGTTTCCAAAGTCGGGTTTTGGGACCACCTGAGGACCTCGAGGAGTGTTTCAGGGGGTCCTAAGTAAAATAAAAATCAGGAAAATTAAGGATAAAATGATTTAAACTTTCACACACCCTATTTTCTCTGGTGTAAGAACTATTCTAATTTTTAAGTAAAAGTAGCAATACTGCAATATAAAAACACTTAAATGGCACTTAGCACGTAAGTATTATTAGCAATAAGTGTCAAAAGTAAAAGAAGCCAGTGTTATACATTACATATATTTTTTTATTATCGGATTATTAGTACTGATGTATTAACGTGTAATTAGTATTTTACTGTTGTAGTTCATCAAAGTGGAGCAATTTTAGCTATTTTAAATACTGTTCGGTAGTTTAATCAATAACATCATGTTTTAGCATCTCATCATGTATTTTGTATGTTAAATCTAAATCTGCAAAGTATCTAAAACTGTCAAATAAATGTAATGGAGTAAAAAGTACAATATTTCCCCCTGAATTGCAGTATAGTAGCATGAAATGGAAATACTCAGGTAAAGTAGCTCAAATTTGTACTTAAGTACTTGAGTAAATTTACTTAGTTACATTCCACTGCTGCCTATTTCTACCTCCCTATTCGCAGCTTAGACACTCATTTCAATCTAAATAA
Organism: Thunnus albacares; assembly: GCF_914725855.1. Lineage (NCBI taxonomy): Eukaryota > Metazoa > Chordata > Actinopteri > Scombriformes > Scombridae > Thunnus > Thunnus albacares. Next base: position 6,712,763 of record NC_058122.1, on the reverse strand, counting down.
AAAGATGCAACAACAAAAATATGTCCAGGTGGCGCCCACTTGGAACAAACTTGTGTTTATTAGGTCTGTCAGGTTTTGGGAAACTTTTTGACAATTCACCCTTTTACCAACGATGTCCACATGACACTACAGTAATATTACCCTACAGTTATACCAATGGGGATAAAAATACTCTTCAGGTCAATATGAACTGACTGCTGACTATAAATATCTACAGGAATATTTTGTGATGTTCTGTCAGGGGATGTTTCAAGTGCCGCGCTATATCCAACTATAATGCTAAAAATGGAAAGTTATTGTCACTGAATTGTGTAATGTCACACCCAGCCTTCATACCCACCTGAGACCCCCAACAGTGGGTGAAACCAGAGAGGGAGAATTGATCCGTGGTTGTATTTAATCTGCAGTGGCACACTGGGACCTGGCCTGGGTTGAGAGAGTGGCAGAGTCAGGAAGGGATCCCTTTGGGTGATCTGACTGTGGACAGTTAGACAGTTCCCTGTGATCTCAATACCTGCTGGGAATTGTTGGAGTGGCTCTGCTGTATGTGTGTGTGTGTATGTATGTGTAGAAAGAGTGGGAGGGTGGGTGGGAGGGATGAGAAACAAAAGATGTAGGAGCAGGGAGGTGGGTTTTTTTGGGGTCAGAGAACGTCTCTTTCATCCCTGCTTGCCCGGCGAATGCCAAGCGGAAGGCGACAGAGGGTTACAGATATCCCTGTGGGGCTTGGGACAGTGCTGGGTATTCAGCGAATGTTAAAGCCACACACACTTTGAGGAATTTCTGTGATCTGTGTAACATGAGTCAAACTATTGTCCTGCTTGGTTCCAATGTGACTCCTCCTCACACGGAAACTGTACTGTATGAATTTTTTTTCCCTCATATTCAGGTTAGTGCACACTAAGCAGTCTCAGCCATGACTGTACTATATGTCCCCACCTGTAGGTGACTGCAGGCTGTCCAGTGGTATGCGAGTGCCCGGCAGGTCCCCCATCCTGTCCCCCAGGGGTCAGTTCAGTCCCAGATGGCTGCGGCTGCTGCAAGGTGTGCGCTGCCCAGCTCAACCAGGACTGTCACGAAGGGCGGCCCTGCGACCACCATAAAGGCCTGGAGTGCAACTATGGCAATGATGTCGGCCGTACCCATGGCATCTGCAGGGGTATGTACTGTAGCGGAGGAGCAGTGGGGAGGCCGAAAGAGAGCAGGGGACAGACTGGGTACAGAGTTTGGGGTTTAGCTCGGGGTTGAGTGAGGGAATGTGTAACTTCAGGGTGGGGAATTAGGCTTCCGAGCCAAACGGCTGGAGTTTCTCTTTGATAGGGGCTTGAGGTTTGAAGCCTGTGCCACGTTTCAAAAACAGAGCACCTTCAGGAGCTGCGACTGAAAACTGGCCAAGTCCAGGATTTATATAAGTAGTTCAGTGTGTACACAAACAGCCCCATGAAACACACAAACATGCACGCACACACAGAGGTATTTTTATATGTGTGTTTATTTGGGGGTGTTTCTATATAAAGGGGGGTATCCGGGGTGTTGTATGGGGAGTCCCACTGAGGGAGCGAAGGGGAAGGACTGTAAACAAGTCAAAATTCCCTTCTGGTCTAAGAATAGAGCTTGCTTCATAAATCTGGAGATAGTGTTTCAGTCCCTCTCTCTTCTTATGCAGATTAAAGGTGCATTTACATATGAGCCTCTTCTTGTTTATTCATTCTTCTTGATGCTTCAGAGTTTCCTTTAGATCAATATTTTAACAAACTTGTGTTCTTCCTTCCCCTCAGCGAAGGCAGAAGGCCGCTCCTGCGAATACAACGGAAGGATTTATCAAAATGGCGAGAATTTCCGTGCTGGTTGCAAGCACCAGTGCACCTGCATCGATGGAGCGGTGGGCTGCGTGCCCCTATGCCCCAGCCATGTGCCCCTGGCTTCCCCTTCCTGTCCCACCCCGCAGCTGGTCAAGGTGCCAGGCCAGTGCTGCCTCAGCATCGACTGCCACAAGGGAACCACCGTTGTGCCCCCAGCGCACCGGCGACCCCAACCTCCAGCTTACCCGCCTTATCCCTTCATTCCGTATCCGGCCTACCCTTACCCAAAGCCATATCCAAAACCTTACCGGAAGCTGTACCCCTACAAACCCAAAAAGGAGAAGGACACCCTGGGCAACGAGCTGGTGGAGGTGGGGCGCAAGTGGGACAAGCCACGTGGACACAAGCACCTGGCGGGTAAGAGAAGGTGCCACGATGTCGCCTCAGAGTGCCGTCTGTTTCCTCTACGCAGTAAAGCATCATGTTTACGTTTTAGCCATTTTAGCCCCCTGACACACAAACGGCCCCACTGTGAGCCTTTCCCTCTGCATCTGCGCTTGTGTGTGTGTGTCAGCATTTATGTGAGGCTTGTTTTCCACTGGCTCCTTGCACACCAGAGGTGCTCTCCCTCGTACACACAGCTCTCACACAGCACATACCTCTGTCACCCAGCTTTCCCCTCTCTGTAATCACCCTCTCTATGCGTCAGTGTTGCCTGTTCAGTGAATGAGGCTAGTGTGCTTTGCATCTCTCGGTGCCTCTCCTTTTCCCTCTCTCTCCCACTGGCCCTTTCCCCCCTAATTTTACTTTTGCTAAACTCTTTCTCCGACTCTCCATGTTTTGCACGATCCGTTGTTGTTCTCCCTCACACGTCCTGTCTTTCGTTCTCTCTCTTAGCGTGGAGGCAGGTGGGAGATCAGTGTGTGGTTCAGACCACCTCCTGGTCCCAGTGTTCTCGGAGCTGCGGGATGGGCGTTTCCTCTCGTGTTACCAATGACAATGCCCGGTGTAAGCTGATCAAGGAGACGCGTCTGTGCAACATTCGGCCCTGCAGCTCCATGTCTATCCCTGTCAAGGTGAGGAATGTGTTTGTGGTGCTTTTAAGATTCTCATAAAGGGGATAAAAGCAGAGCTTCCTCTAATGGCCCACAACCATGCAGTCCAGCCACCATGCTAAATAGATTTAGGAAAGGATTGCTCTCCAGGGGTCAGATTGGTATTAATATCATGGCATGTATACAGCGCCCTGCCCCAGAATCGTTCTGTAGCTGGAACCCTTTCCATCTATTCATGGTTCTGTTGCTGTGTGGGCAACATCCCCAGCAGGATGAAGACAAAGCTGGGGTTAGTAACTTGGGCTGAGTTAACATAAAAACATACATGTAGTGTGTATTTTGAAGGCTGATCCCATGTTTTAAATCAAATATTAAAGCACCTATGCAGTTGTTAACAAAAAATATAACACCACTTTTCAATATGATGATAATATTTGGGCATTAGTGAGCAGTTTAAAATAGTAATACTGCAAATCTAATCTGGTTGTGAGTCTTCTCTGATTTTTCACTGACTCCCGGGGGAACCTCAAAAAGTAACAACAAACAACTGCATCATTTTATCAGATTTGTTTTCATCCCATAATTATAATTAGCTTGGTAAAAATGTATCTTGTTTATGGTCTGCATGGTTCCAATTTTGCCCTATTTTGCAATTTAAATTTCATTGTAAGAATATTGGTCGGCCCTCAAATCTTTCATACTCCTAAAAATAAAACATGAAATATCCAAATAGTTAAAAGAAGCCTTTTAATGTCTGGTCAGAATCTCTGAAGTGGGGCTGTACTGAGGGGGTTTCGACTCATGACCTCACTATTTCTAAATTAATTAATTTCTAAATTGAATTGTTGAAAATCATGTCAGCTGTCCTTTATACGTAACACAACAGAAATACATTTACACAGGCTTCAATCCCAGAACTTTTCAGAGATGTGACAGTGAAACAAACTCCCCCTCCAATTTGTCTGCGGGGGTTGTGGGTTTTGGAGCACTCCCACACTGAACCTGCGACACTGTGGCTGTCAGCTGCACTCAGTGGCTCTTTGCTGTGTGATTTAAAGAGCACTCGATTCACCCACTCTGTTGCTCTCTCGCATTTCAAACACAACACCCTCAGGAACATTCTGCCTTCCGCCATCAGCCACTCATGAGGCTGATGGGTTGTTATGCACCTGTTTCACTGTGCTTTCCTAGTGTTTGCAGAGCTGTTGTGGGTGTTAATGTGCATCAGTGTCAATCCTTAACTATTGTTGGCATGCTCCTCTCTCCGGCACTCATCTGTTACTCTGACTTTTATTTTGTTTTTCCCTGTCTCTGTACTCAACTGCATTAACTCTGTTTTTCATGTCTCTGTGCCTGGATAATGAGTTATTTCACGTTGCTGTGATCCTAAAAAGCTTTCACAGGAAAGCAGCGTTCAGCCTGCTCTACATCTCTGCTTAGTGTGTAGCATCGAGGCTGCCAAAGAAAAGATTTTTATTTTCTCTCGTCTTTCTCCCTCCACAGAAAGGAAGGAAGTGCTCTCGTACCCATAAGGCCCCTGAGCCACACCGTCTGTCCTACGCTGGCTGCAGGAGCACTCGCCTGTACAGGCCCAACTACTGTGGTGTGTGTAGGGATGGCCGCTGCTGCTCACCCCGTCGCACACGCACCGCCAGCGTGACCTTCGCCTGCCCTGATGGCGAACGCTTCAACAGGTCCGTGATGTTCATCCAGTCCTGCAAGTGCAGTGACGAGTGCAACCACCTCAATGAGGCCGCCATGCCTCCGCAGCGATGGCTCTACGGAGACACACACAAGTTCATCGACTAGTGGTATCATCCCCCCAACCTACATTCCTTCACAAAAAAAAAAGACTTTTCCTTCCCCCCCTAGCAATCCCCATTATAGAATAGCTGTCCGTAGTGTATCTATGAGTAGACGCAAGCGAGGTGCACACGTCAAAACATCTTTTTTGGAAAATGATTTGGGGAGGAATGGGGAGAAGAAGAATGAATCAGTTGGGCGCATCTCCAACTTGGAAAGAGCAAAGTGACCAGCCCCTGCTTTAGAGTAGATAAAAAGTTGATTCTGGACCGGCCAGACTTCTTCAGACTGCGACAAAATCTTTATGGAAAACGTGGATTTTATCAGCCACCATGTTGCTGCCACGCACCAAATGTCCCTTGAACTCTGAGACTTTCGTTGGGGATGATGGAGCAAAAGCTGCCACACATAAGCCTAACTGTTGGTGACTTCTTTTACTGAGCAACATGTCTGACTAGCTTATAGACAGCTGGTCTGATGTTTCTTTGGAGCCAGATATCAAACCAGTCTGTGCACTCCGATATCTGAGTATTAATAAACCAAATGAAGACTCATGGAGAGGACTTGACAGAAAAGACTGGGATGGTGATAGCAGAAGATGGAGGAGCATCTCAGATGCTCTGAGCTCGTGTCTTTTTATGGTATTTATTCATTGGTATTTATTGTTGAGAAAGACATGATGACAAAGTGGCCTGCCACCAGGGAAGGCGGCGCTGCTATGTTTGGAGCATCAGCGTGGCTGAACGGGGATCTGAGAGGGACAAAACAGCTGAGAGCTGTCAGCCATAGGAGGGAGAGGAGAGCTCCCACAGATCTGGGGCTTGACCCCAGGGTCACATCAGAGGTCACCTTGGTCAGAAAGCCATATCTAATGATGGATGATGAAGGCTACAGAAGAAGAGGCGGTATGTACTGGAAAAAGTCAGAGTTGAACCTGATGGGTTGAGGCTTTGTACGCATTAGTGGGGAATATGTCAAAGGTTGTTTACACAGCTGGACTCATCCCCTGCGTTGCCTCCACAAGAAACTGAGACATTTAGCAAGCACCAGAAGAACAAGCCTGGGATTCTGGCGTCAAGAAGTCGACCGCCTAATTCTGTGCAAATTACAATCCTGACTCTGAGGGGCAGTGAGAGAAAATCAGCCACTTACTGCTATGCTATAAAAATAAAATTTGAAAACTGCGTGTACTGAGGCAAACATGTAATTTGTGACTGGCGGGTGGAACCGCTCTGCTGCCCAATCTGGCCTGTAATCGAGCAGCAAACCGATGCAGGCAAGCTCACTGAAACAAAACAATAACTCATGCTTCTTCGTGTTAAAGTAGTGTCTATTTCTGAAAAATGCTGTGGAAGGCTGTGTTGTCGGTAGACATCACTGTCAGGGACAGAGAAGAGCTTTATGGCCCTGCAGAGGACGGGGCCAAGGCTGCCAGAGGTCAACAAGAACCTGTTTCCAAGGACAGGTTTGAAGGAGGGGAAGACCCTTAAGAACCCAAGCATCGTACTTAACCGGGACGTGGGTTTAAGTTCACGCACCTTACGACAGCTGTCAATCATGACCTAATCTTTTATCTCATGCCAATGTAATACAGAGGGATGAAGAAGTCATTTCAAACTGATTTTCATCTTAACCAAATAAATATTTTACACTGGTGATTCTGAATTATTGAAGCACCAATTTATTATTTCAAAGTTTGTTTTTCTGTTGTGCCATAAAATAGTGGCTTAGATGCTTTTGCAGTTTTCTATGAAACTGCAAAATATTTGCATTTTCTACCATCTCTTGGCTACAATAGGCTTTCTTAGTTAAGAGATTCTGCTGCCTCGAAACCTTACAACCGTGTTAGGAGGTTTTAAACTTTACAGGTGAAAATTGTTTGATAAATGTTTGCCATGTTGCCATTGCTATTTGGCTATGTAGATGCTGTGGTTTTGGTACTGTTTGTCTAGTTTTGTTAAAAGGACACTATAGAGCAGCTATGTACAGATGCGTTGTTACCTTCTTTTGTAGTTGTATCTGCTGTATAAGGGCCAATCCTTTTACTGAGTTATACTGAAGTAGTCCATGTATAGTTTAGCACTGAACGAGGCAAGGTTCAGATCCTTTATGAGCAGTAAGTGCCAATTTGAAAGCATGATGATTGTATGTCTAAAAGTGTACATTAACACCATCTGTAATAATAAAGTCGTGCTTTTTAATAGTATATTTAAAAAAAAAAAAAAAAAGGAATTCACAAAGATGTTAAAACCAATTTAACATGTTTTTCCACAACTACTTCTATTAAAAACCGGTTGGCCAACACACATTTGATTAGGGTTTGGATGAGTTTGTCATTTTAAAGTTTTGAATAAAGACATTTTCACTCCTACACTTGGTGTTGAGCACTTATCAAAGTGATTATTTCCTTATCATGTAGATAAATGACCCAATCTTAAGTCCACAGACATGCTAGCAGCCTTGTAAAACTGTACTTTGGCACAGCAGTGCTTGAACTAAATGTTATCAGCATGTTCACAGGCCATTTATCAGGTATAAGGTTTTGTCATTGTCACCATCTGAGTTTAGCGTGTTAACATGCTAATATTCACAAATTAGCACTACACAAAGTACAGCTGAGGCTGATGGCAATGTCACCAGTTTTGCAGCTATTTGGTCATAAACCAAAGTACTGGACTAATTAAAGTTTTCAACCAATGATAGTGCTAGATGTAAAGTCAGGGGATCACACACAAACACATTAGAACTTGTCCTCTGAGAGCCATGAAGGTCTGTATATTAATTTCATGGCAATTCACCCAGTGGTTGGTTGCTTGAAGTGCAATATTCATTGACTTTTCCATACAAAGTTTTTGCTCATTTAATGGACACACATACAATTAATGTCATGTTTTTGTGTAGTTGTGTTTTACTTCAAAAACAAGATACCAACAGATACATGTTAAGCATCAATTATTTTATACAATGCGCTGATGACATACTTGTATCAAAACTTGCAAATTCACTACTAGGACTCTACTTGGTGACGTCATTTATTGGAGGCATTCAATTGGAAATTCAAACAAAGAGCTGCCATGTGATCTAAAATCCTTTTACTTAAATGTCACTACATGACTACTTGATTACTTTGTAAAGATCAACTCTTCTGCATTGGGGGAAAAACAAAAACACAAAAACGTCCTATACAAAAACTAGTTTGAACATTTAAAAAAGGCTAAAAATCACTTTTACATGTTCCTCAGAACTACGTCTCTGAACGTTTCCCTGAAGCTCTGCTGGAGACTGAAATCAATGAAAATGGGGTAGAGACAATAGCCTCACAAGAGATCACAATAGTGAAATGGCATTTTATAAAAAGTTTTAATTTCATTGAGCAAAAACAGACAGTAAAAGACAAATTAAAATCAACCATAATACCCCCCGTCCCCAAAACTGACAATAAAAATAAATGTTTGGTGAACAAAGGGAACGAGCAGAGCTTTCAAATTAACAGTGAAGTACGTCTATTTCCAACTATAAGACACAAGATCCATGGAAAGAAGACTTCTGCTTGGCTGGAGTACTCATCTGGACTGCTCAACTAGAGGGGGACAGAGGAGGAGAGACATGAGTCCATGTAAAAGATCACGATGAGCAACAGCTGAGCATACCAACTTATCACCAGCAGGTTAAACATGTAAGGGGGCAGTTTCCATTTGTCAAGAGCTGCACAGTTACATAGCAGCACCAACTGTTGTCTTGAGTTGCCAAAATGACCGTATGGGTTTATTACACCAGCTGATTATCTTGTATGGTAATCCAGAACTGGCAAGATGTCACTGGCTTCAAGGGCCCAGCAAAACACAAAACAACAACAATTAAGATAATATGTTGTTTTGATAGTAAAGTGCTTTGAATCCATTTAAAGCCGCAAATTACAATCATTCCAACAGGTCAGCCCATCAGGCTAACTTTATTAAGATCTTCAAGCAACACTACATTTCAACAGGCATTTGGAAATAGACTTACTGTAAGAGGAGATGTCAATCTCATCTGGCAGCTCAGCCACATTGACCTCAAAGCGGTCTTGCACGTCGTTCAGAATCTTGGCATCGGTCTCGTCAGACACAAAGGTTATAGCCAGGCCTTTGGTCCCAAACCTACCAGCACGGGCAACCTGACCAGGGCAGAGAAGGCATGAGTGAGTGAAATCTAAAAACACATGTACTAACATTTAATATAGTACACAATGACCAGCGTGCCACCATACTTCTTTAAACCAATAAGCCTTTTTCACAGTAGACATCTCAACTTGTAATTGTAGGAAAAGCACAGCTGTTGCTAATACCACTAATGATGGACTCTGTTGTATTCAAGCGTCCCAGTAACTTATGACAGTGAGACAGTGAGCCAGCATGCACAATACCAGGACCCTGAAAATGAAGCAGCTAAATGGAATCCAGTCACCATTAACCTCATTAACACCTGTGCAGTGGTTTCCTAATGTGACATGTCAAAATATCTGCTGTGAAAAAGGACTATATCCCAGGACAGTCATATATTAAAAGAGAAAAACTAGAGCAGTCATCCCCCTCCTCTGTAGTTCTCACCCTGTGCAAATAGGTGTCAGAATCTTCTGGCATGTCGTAGTTGAAGACGATATTGACTCGCTCAATGTCCATCCCTCGGCCAAAGAGGTTGGTGGCCACCAAGATCCGCCTTTGGAAGTCCTTGAATTGCTGATAGCGAGACAGTCTGGGGGGGAGAGCCAGAGAGAGGATTATCAACACAGCTGCTGTGGTCATTACTGAACTGCATTCCCTTTGAAGGCAATGATGTGTTGAGTTAACTGATAAAACCTCAAGCTCCATAAACATACTTCAGAGCTCAATAGAGCATATTCTATGAGAGTAGGTATGCAAGAGGAAGATGTCTGTATGTGAGGTTTACCTCTCCTCCTGAGCCATTCCCCTGTGGATGGCAATGGCAGGGAAATTTTGTTCCACCAGAAGCTGGGACAGAGCGATGCAGCGCTGAACTGACTTGACAAAGATCACCACCTAGAGGCAAAGCAAAGACATTAAAATACAGCTGCAGAGGCAGTATGGGCCAGCAACCTCAAGCTCTTCTGAAGGGAGTCCTTCAGATCGCAAATTAGAAGTTTCCAATCACAGTTTTAAATAATTTGAACGTCTTAAACAGATCGACATTAAGTTAGATGACAGACACCAAAAATTGCAAATAATTCAACATACCACGTCCTGCAGGGACAGTAATAACACCATGAAATAGCTCCATCAGTTTACCTGGTTGAACTCCAACACGTCAAGCAGGTCAAAGAGCTTGCGGTTCTTCTCGCTGTCCTTCAGCTTGCAGTAGTACTGTTGCAGGCCGTGGAGTGTGAGTTTGGTCTCGTCGTCCACAAATACTTCCATGGGCTGTACAGGGGATGACAGAGGGTTAGCCTGGCAGTTTCTAGTTAGAGTAGAAAGAACTTAAAGCAACAAAACAATTTAATTGTTCACTTACATCCTGCATGAATTTGCGGCAGACTGGTCGGATCTCTTTACTCAATGTTGCGCTGAACATCATGACCTGCTTCTCATGAGGTGTGATCCTGAAGATGTCCTGTACGTCACGTCTCATGTCTGTCACACAACAAGAGTTCAGAGACAGAAAAGGTCAGCAAAAAAGATGTTTCCTTCCTTTCCTTAACTAAATTTTTCGTCCAGGTACTGGAAATGCCTAGTTTCCTTACTTTTCTATATAGCTAAAAATATTAGTCAATTTATCAGTTCTATTTAGTTGCAGAGGTACAAATAACTATTGATAGATTCATTTTATATATGTTGTTTGGAGGATAGAAGCCTTCACCAAATACATCAAAGTATGTTAGAATTAGAACTGAGGAGAAAAGTCAGCTAACACATGACAACACACCTAGCTGCTCCAACATTTTGTCACACTCATCCAGGACAAAATGCTTGACGTTCTTCAGAGTGAGGGTCTTGTTCCGAATGAGAGCGAGGATGCGGCCCGGCGTTCCGACGACGATGTGAGGGCAGTTCTTCTTCAAGACTTCCTCGTCCTTCTTGATAGCCAGGCCACCGAAGAACACTGCTGCTTTTACCGTGGGCATGTACTTGGAGAAACGCTCGTACTCTTTACTGATCTGGAAGGCCAGCTCTCGTGTGTGGCACATGACTAATACAGACACCTGTGGAGCAGACAAATGCAACGTGGAGTCAGACACTTTAGATTTCAACAATTTATTGCATCTTGATATGGTTTGAAGTAGCCAAAACACTACATTTTGATCCAACTGCAAGAAATGCATGCAGGCACAAAATAATGCAAGCTGCAGGTTGTAAGCAATATACTGAAACTTCCAAAGGTTTGTGTACCTCTACATAAATAATACAGTATTGTGTAGTTTGCAATTTGTTGTAATTATTTTAATGAACAGCAATTATAACATGACTTTTATTTGTGAAGGCCACTCGCATTTCATCACTGTTTACAAGATGCTTTTACTAAACAGTTAAATTAGCGGTAAATTACCCACCTTGAGCCTAATTTAACTTTTGTCGAAGTTTTTAATCGCCATCATTTATCTTGCTAGTGAGGTTGAATGCCTAAAATATACTTACTTCCTTTAACTCAGCCTAGCCCTTTATTTTATATGCAACTTAGTCTGGAAAGAACTTGGGCTTGTCCTTGATTGTAAGCCCAAGACCATCAGACAGCTCAATTTTTGTTTAATTTCTGACAATGCTTACTCAATTCAATGCATAGACCTTGTGTGTCGAGTTTATGTACTAACCTGTCCATCAACAGGTTCAATCTGTTGCAGTGTGGCCAGCACAAACACAGCTGTCTTGCCCATACCAGATTTGGCTTGGCAAAGGATGTCCATGCCCAGGATAGCTTGTGGGATGCACTCATGCTGGACTGAATTAAAAGAAAACAAAAAAACACAAAGATTCAAGCAAGTGCATTCATGTTATTGGCAGTAGAGCAATTATTTGAAGCTATTGTTCAGAGCATGTGGAATGTGACAGTCAGGCTAGTATTTAACAGGACATGCAAAACCAGTCCACCTCCTGCCACACTGTTACTGTGTCTCACTGCAGTGGCTATGTCTTCTACAGTGAGACAGAGTATGCACTTATAGCTCTGTCTTCTTAACTCAATCTGGCATACACATTAAAAAAAAAAGAAACACAGATGGAACAAGTAGAAATTCCTATATCCAGTGTCTAAGAGTAAGCATATTAAGACCTTCAGACTGCTGCAGTGATATGAATTGCCCAAGTTGGCTGCTAAGTTGTGTAGAAGAAGGACACAGTATTTATTAACATATTCAACCTAATAAAATTATCCAGAAACTACCCTACTGTTTGCCATATGTAGCGCATGTGCAGTCAACCAGTGAGGAAAACCAAACGGCTCTCACCTTCAGACGGATGCTCGAAACCACAGTCGATGATGGCACGGAGCAGCTCTGGTTTAAGCAGAAAATCTCTGAAGCCAGAGCTGTGGATGGAAACGTAGGAACCCTTCACCTCCTTCTTGCCTGCGGGGGCTGCGCTCTCAGGGGCTCCTTGAGGCTCCTCGTCTTCTTCATAATCGAGCAGCTCATTATCAACGTCGTTCTCGGCCATTGTGTCTGTCTAGAAGAGAGAAAACACAAAGTTAGGTTATCCATTTGTTTCTGTGTCTTTGAAAGGCTCATCATGGCAGCAATCCCCCCTTACTAGTCAGAGTTCCGAGTTTAAAGACAGACTTTTATTTTATTATTTATTACATTGTCCATCACATCTGTTGTATTTCAGATTGATATTTTGCGTATGTGCTGCTGTTATCAAATGTATATACCTTGTGTAGATTATTCAGGTATCAATATATATTATATATATTGGTTGTTGTAACATTTTAATTTCCTTTTGGTATCTATCTATCGTATGTATTTATGTCTGGGGGCCTTTTAACTAAGCCCACCTGTTGTTGCCACTCTTTGTGCCAGGTCTCACCACACGTTTTCAGTACGTTTAGATACCGTGTTAGTGCAAAAATGAGAAGGGCTTCATGTTATCATATCAAGATGGATTCGAGATTTGACTTCATATAAAGTGTTACTTGCGCTGATATAAAGCCTACACTGTACATTCACAGTGCTGTGTGCTCTCCACAACCCCATTATAAGCTGTGAGGCCAGTGGGAGCGAAAGACCGGCGAATTTAGCATAAATCGAAAGCGCACATATTACATAGACTCAAAATAGAAGTCAGTACATTGTAAACAAAAAGTAACACATACAATATCATAGACATAACATAGATTAAACCTATACTTGGAGCTTAGTCGGCACTGTCGGATTAATTATTCACGTTAGCTTCAGAGCCGTTTACTACACTGGAAAGCCATTGTGTTGCATAACCATTGCTAACGTGGCAAGCTAACCTGCTATTCCGCTAACAAACCAGCCGAATTATGCGAATAAAACAAACAGATAACATATACATAATTATAAAGAATGGGTTAAGGACGGGGAAATCACAAGGGTACTCATTTAGTGAGTATTATCAGAAGGTTTGTTGCGTTGTCTAGGCTATCTAACGTTAATGCTATGCTACAAAACGCTAGCTAGCTCAATAGCTCCCTCAAGCAAACAATGAAGGATGCTAGTTCATTCTATGGTGGCTACTTTATAACTTTGGCACTATAAATAACAATTACGACTACCTAGACGCAAATCAAAGTCTTAAAAACTCTCTCAATCTTAAAACTCAAATTGATATTGTATTCTTACCGTTTCGGTGTTAGCTACGAGTCCAATAGATCAACACCGCATGGAGAGGCCTCAGTTGGTTTACGAGTAGCCGGAAGTCCCGCCTCCGTTGAAATGCGCTCACGTCATTGGTAGATTTGGAGGACCAAAGGCAAAGAGGGCCAGTGATTGGACAAAAGGTATGCCGCAGTCCACCGCAGTTCAAAGACGCGGGATACATCAGTGTGAGACTCTTTGTATGGAAGCCCATGAAGGACAAGAAAAAAAGAATACATAAATAATTAAATGTGCACAGGAATTAAAAGATAAATGTTTCCCCCCCCCCAAAAAAAATCAAATAATTGGACACACTTTAATGATACTCAATATTCTTGCAACCTGTACCAATATTATTCCATTTGAAGCGATCTTTTCAGCTCAGATGGACAAGCCTTTCTTTCTTTTTTTTATTCTATAAATTTATAAAATTTTATACTTTATACAACTTTATTTATAAAATCTGGTACCCATCCTTGGACTGCATGGGCAAAGACTGGTTTCCACGCTGAGGGATATAGCCTGTAAAAAGGACTTGTATATGTAGAAACCAATGTATCTAGTGTATGTTACTGGCAAAAAAGGTACCTATACACTGTTCATATGTTTAGAGACAACTTGGTAATGTAACTGTGACAAGAAGAATGACAAACAGCTACTTACTTAAACTTATTTGAATTAATTATTTTATTAGTGTTGTTTTTATTTTATACACAGTTTCTTTCGAATAAATTTATTTTCTTCTTCAGCCGTGCAAGAAATATTACCTTTGTAAATATTTTGTCCACCTCCTGTGACATACATTGCAGTGAACAGAATTATATCCCCATATCTGTTATTCAACTGTGTTTTAGCCCATTCAGTTCAAATAATTTATATGTTGTTATATGAATTGATATGCATTTGGTTTGTACATTCTTACCTTTTGACAAGCCACTGATTGACACTGATTTAAATGTGGTAAGAAAATCAATGTGCAGTATGTTTATTATGTGGTCTAAAATGTAAATGCAACAATACTCTTATGGTTGTTAAAGAGTCACATTAAAAGTACAAACAGTAAAACTACATTCTTAAAGAATAGCCAAAAGCATAACTCCTATTAAAAATAGAAACATTAAAATATCAGTATTATCAGTAAATAATGGTATTAGTGTAGGATACTGTTAGCAGCCAGATAGTCATTAGTCTTATATCTGTGATTCCAGAGCAGAGGAGAAGCTCCATTGTGTTGGCGAGAAGTATGGGAAACTGTCTGACTCTGGCCGGGAATGCCCCTCTGTGTGGGAGGGGGGGCAAGAATGGCTCAGAAAGTCCCTCACCTGGGGAGGCAAAGACAGAAACAGCCAGTCTTCCACCAGAAGACCACCTCCATGCAGCCCTGAGCAGCAGCCCAATTCAGCAGGCAGTTCCTCCAGACTGTTACTGCGCAAGTCCAACTTGCACAGCTGACTTAAAGCTGCAATCCCTCTTGGTAATGAACTTAGAGAGTTGTGAGCCACATTTAGGATGCGCAGCTCTGAACAGCTACTGAATAGTTCAGGGGGCAGACTCTCTAGTCTGTTCCCACTGAGGTCCAGCTCTGTAAGCAGCTGCAGTGCCTTTACCTCAGCAGGCAGCTCCTCTAGCAGGTTGCCAGCAAGCAGGAGCCTACGAAGGCGGCGAAGAGTGAAGAGCGCTGGGGTAAGGTTCTGGATCTGGTTGTTGGACAGGTCTAGCAGCTCCAGGCCTCGAAGCACACCAACACTGGCTGGCAGTGCCAGAACACGGTTATAAGCAAGTCTGAGGCAAGAAAGACGTCGCAGATGAGCCAAACTGAGCAGTTCCTCCAGAGTTCTCAGGTTATTATGCTGCAGGTCAAGTGTCCGCAGGTTGGTCAGAGCCAGCAAGGCAGAGGGCAATCGCTCTAGCTGGCAGTCCTGCAGCTGCAGCTCTGTCAGGTCGAACATCCGCTTCAGGCCTGTCATTACAAGCAGCCTGGTGCCTTCATTGTAGATCTCCAGCCTCACCAAGCTGTTGGCCACCTCACACAGCTCCCCGGGGATTCGCTGTAACATTCCTCGAATCACCAGCACACGGAGGTGACGTAATTGGCGGAGGCTCCCCAGTGCCCAGCTGCGACCCACCCCACCTTCACTGCTTAGGCGACCAGAGAGGTGGAGCTCGTGCAGGTTGCGGAGGGAGAGGACCCAGCTGGGGATCTCTGACGCCTGAGTGAAGGTGAGGTGGAGTACTTCTAGACGTTCTTGGAGGACTCCAAGTGCACTAGGATCCACAGCTGCTGTACAGTGGTAGAGGTGGAGCTCCCTGTTGTAGGAATAACCAATTAAAAGACTAATTATATTTTGATTTTTTTATTATAACAAAATATCTAGGAACTGGAAATAACATTTTTTTCAATGGGCATTTTTTAAAATGTGTAAAAGTCTGGCTTCACCACTGTACAACTCACCTGAGTGAGGTCATGTTGGATACCTGCACAGTAAACCTGGCATCTGTGATGAGCTCAAGTTTGAGGACCTGAAGTTGGCTGAGGGTGAAGAGGGCTGGAGGAAGGCGTGGGAGGGCCACCAGCTGCAGTCTGGAGCAGCCTTTTGCGTCCACACTAGTCATAGCACGCAGCTTCTCCTCCCCCCAGCGCCTCTCCAAGCTTTCCTCCAGCAGCCTGCTCTCACTGACAGGGGACAAAAAAACAGACAGACGCCGGGCCAGCAAAGGGTCATACTGGTCTAACATATGTAAAAGAAAGGCCAGGTCATTTCTAAGGTCAGGGACATCTCTCAGGGAGCACAACTCCTTCAGTGAGTGGAAGGAATACTGCCGTAGAGAGCTAAAGAGGGCACAGACCAAAAAAACAGAATGAGAAATATATTACACAGAATATATTGCAGCCCAGAACACAGAATTACACTCTAATCCTATTATAAGACCTTTGGCATGCTCAACCTCATGGGCATTATTCTGTTTAAAGGCCCTTAAAACAATAACAGCCTGTCTAGTCAAGAAATCTCAACTAATTATTAACCAACCTTTTCACATTTAGACTAGTTTATCTTGTTTAAACAACCAGATAAAATTATACACCCATAAGCCTATTCAACCCTATAACACTTGTATGTGCACATTCCCTCTCTCTTACTGTACATTTTGTATGTTTCTAGCCCATTGTTTACACTTAACGTCACTGCTGACAAGTTTCAAAAGCTCAACATTCACTTCAGTAAAGTATGAAACTCAATGTCAAGGAGTTGAAACTTATTTGAGATTAGTAATCCATGGAACATAATGATTTTGTTATGTTATGGATATGGAGTAGTATGTAGTATGGAATGGAAACCAAAGGTAGGAAAACAAATTGTAATTGTAATGTAAGGTATTCATGAGGTTTGTGGTAAATGGGCTAAAATATTGGTATGGTTCTTAGATAACAATTAAAGCTGCATTAATTGATATTTTTGGCCATATTAACATACTCAATAAAGTTTATATGGTGAACATCTTAGCAAACAATTACTACACAAAAATTAATTTATTCGTCCAGCTGACACAGAGCAACATTGGCATTTGTTTGAAGTCGTGTTTCTTGCCACTCTAGAAATGTAAGTCCAGTATTCACTCTCCTTTTAGCTCTCCACTAACTCCTGAAAGAAATATCTGGCTCATTAGGTGCTAAATGCTCCACTTTTACCAGTTGGTTGCTAAATTGGTCTTTCTGCTGTTGGATTCTGAGCAGGTAGTGTGCAGTGGGTTTGTCAGGACTTTCTTGCTGAAAATGGCTGGAAATGATGTTGATATGAGCGGAGACACTGAATTAAAATAGCAAAGTTGCAGGCCGTAAAACTAACACAATGAGCTGAAAAATGCTAAAAAACTCCATATAGCTGAGGGGAATGGCAGAATCAGGTGATAAATCTCCGTGAGTTTGTCACTACAAGCAATACCTTTCACATTACACATGGTCATTTTTTCCATTGTTGATATAAAAATATTAAGTAGTGCGGTTTTAAAGTTTATATCAAGATACACTGTTTTTAATGCATTGTCACAGCACCAACACATTTATCCTGCTCATTATACACAAATGCACTCTTTGTGAGTCCTGACCTGTGCAAAATCCAACTGAGGGTGTATAAGTTGAGCATGCCATACAGCCCCAGTAAGGTCAAGTAGGCCACCAGCAGTTTGCGTAGAAGGGAGGAGAGCACATGGATACACTCAAAGGTAGTGTAGCCCACCAGGGCCTGCTCCTCAGGGTAACAGGTGTGGGTGAAGGAGAAGGAGCTGAGAAGAGGTATGGTGTAACTCACAATCAGCGTTACCATCAGCAATTTGAAAATCGTCTGAGCCAAGTAGACCTGCATAGATGAAAGAGGGCATGATGAATAATTTGACAATGTTCGATAAAAAAAAATCCCTGTAATGTCACATCATAACACATTTTCATCTTTGAATAAGAAAATGTGAAAAGGAAAGGTCTCATCAATTAACCTAACAAACAAAGTAGATGATTTGATATATGCAGCACATCTTTGGGGCTAGAGGATCTCTAACCTTATAGATGACAGCTGAGCTTTCGCAGTGAGATCGAAATTTCCTGACCCTTTCGAACAGTGCCCTGGCCTGTTCTCCATCACTTTTATCCAAACTGATTCCCTGCCTGGGACTGTCAACCATGAGTGAGGGCTTGGGAGAAGGGAAGTGCACCCTGGAGCCGAGGGATGTAGATGACATAGTGGAGTTACAGGAGAGTGTGGAAGGGCACGGGGAGGGAGGGGCGGCAGAGGATGTACTATCTGACCTCTTTAAAAGCGGGCTGTCCGTGCCCGAGTCTATGCTTGAACGTCTTGTGCGGTTCACTGGTGATGAGGATGAAGTTGAAGAGGTAGGAGGTTGAGGTGGGTGCCTCTCCTCCATCACCTCCTTCTCTTGGATGTTTTCCTGCTGGGCAGCATGGGACAGGGCCTGAGATGTCCAGGGTGACTCACTGCACTTTGCCAAGATTGCCAGGAAGTGCTCTATGCGGGCAGAGGTGTGGGGAAAATGGAGCCAGAAGGAGCCGCTGGCTACCAGCACTAGAGACTGCAGCAAGGCTATGTAGGGAAAGAAGCGGGAGCACAAAGGCAAAGCCTCATGGTAGCACACCTAGAAAGACAGACAGACAGACGGATAGACACTTAAAACTGCAATCACAGATTTTTTGTTCACTTGGGGGCAGTGAAATAAGCTACAAACACAACATTGTGGTGAATGTATTAGCGAAAAGTTGCCTTTTTATACATGCTGCAAAAATTACAACATTATCATTCATTTGGAGTCATGCTTCTGGCCACCCAGCAAATGTCAGTCCAATATTCAGTCTACTTTTAATGCGGTTTTTGGTCTCCACCAAATCCTGGGAAAAATATTTGTTTTCTTAGCTGCTAAATGCTCCACTATATTCACCAGCTAGTTGCTAACTGTCTGTTATTTGGTGCTGTGTAGAGCTTTTTTGCCGAAAACATTTGCCTGCTGCAGCCAAAAACAATGCTAACTATAGAGCTATGAGAGTGAGTCAAACTAGAAAAGTTGAAAGTCGCTCCATAAAGCTGAGGGGAACTGCAAGGTCAGGTGGTTTAATATGAGCGAATACCTGATTTAAGAGATTTGACAGACAATATTATTATATTATTATTATATATAATTTTATTGGTTTCACCTGTTCTGTTGCATCATTTAAGAAGCAAGTTAAGATAGTATTACAGTACCTGGCTAATGTAAACATACTGCTGGTAGACCAGGTGCGTGCGTCGACCCCGAGCTGTAGAATGAAGATTTGGGCTGATGTTGCGTGGAATTTGCGTTGGGGGCTTTGAAGATGGAATCAGTGCCACATCACTGCTAGTTGAGGACCTGTGATCACTAGTATTTGCAGTGACAAGAGGATCCAAGGGAATGCACACCACTCGGTCCCTGGACAGCTGCTCAGTACAGGCCAGAACAGATGCCATCAGCATCAGGACCACCAAGTAGTCCATGAAGACCTCCCACCATGGCTTCAACAATTTAGACCTGCTTTGATGCTGGTTCAGAGGCGCCAGCTCCGACAGGGAAAACATGGCGACCTCTGGGTCATACAGGGATGACTGCAAAAGTAATTGTGAGATGGTGAAGAAAGGTTTAGGCTACACACATAAACTAATGTTGTGACAGTAGAGGGTCAACAATGGAAGAAATATTTGATTTGCTGACCAAATACTGGTAGGTGCCATGTCACAATTACAATTTGTAACCCTATTTAAATATTATGGAGTTTCCACTTGTGGTAACAGCTATCAAAATATGTGACCTATGGAGTCACATAACCACAGCCTGATCCAGGAAGATCCTGATCAGGTCACAGAATAAGAGGTAGCTGGTAAAGAATAAATAACAGTTTCAAGTGGACTAGAAAAGCTTGGTGTTTTAATAGAAATTCAATAAATTATGTAATTTAAAATCTTAACATTACAAGATGAAGCTTTAAATAAGTCCATTTCAGCCTTTAAAGATCTTTTGATCAATGGTTGCACGTTACTAGTAAACCAATTCAAAATAGTACAAACACCATCTGACAAAATGTCCATTGTAGGCAACATCTACTTAGTCTACTTCTTGGCAAAAGAACATGTTCAGCACTTAACAATTAAGTAATTTTTACAGCCAACGATCAACTTTCACCTACCTGGGTAAATAAGTTGTTTTCCTGTTTTCTCTGTTTCTCTTCTGATCAGCTCACAGCCGCCTTACAGAAACTTCATTCCGGTGCTGTCCGGTTCTGCCGTGAAAAACTCTTGAAACTTACAACAAACTCCTCCTCAGCTGGCCGACACACAGCTTTTCAACGGTTGCCATGGCAGCAGAGGATGTGTGGTTGAAAAATCTAATTCAGCACTAGAAGCCCGTTCATGACCCACCGGGGGCATGCCTGCACCCTTTAACTCCTTCAGAACTAACTTACTCTGAGCAAAACATCAGAGGGAATCACAAGAAAAAAGTATTATCAGAAAAATGTACTTAGATATCAATAGTAGATATACTTGCTATTCATTCAGAATGATCCTTTTTAGAATTTCAATGTTGCAGCTGCTTGAGGTGGAGCTTATTTTACTTTCTTTGTTTACTGCTGGGTAGTTTAATCTATAACATGGTATCATATTTTATAAGATGATCATGGGTTTTGTGTGTAAAATCCTAATATGGATTAACATAAATACTAACTACAGTAAATAGTAAATGAAATGGAGCAAAAAATACACAAGTGCCTTCTGAAATGTGGTTACATAAAAGTATAAAGTAGCATAAAATGGAAACTCTTAACCTCAAGTAAAGTACCTTGAAGTTGTAAATAAGTTCTACAGTTCATTAGTAAATGTATTTTCCTCCACTCAGTCACACTCCATGATCTGCTAGCTGAAGGTGTCTAGCATTTTTTCACGTTTAAAATCAACTTCTATCAGTTACTTGGATAAAAGACTTTAAACCAACATTAACAGATTTTTGATATTTGCTGCTTAATTTAGTTTGGATCCCATTGCTCTCACCTCTTTCCTGTACAAGCTACACCACTATTGGGTACCCTACAGAGAGAAACTACAACACTGTATCCAGCAATATCCAGCAGGGGCTGCTGAAGTTACTGTGCTGTGAGTTACACAGCTGCACTTGACACCGGAGGCCTACTCCAGTTGATGTTGCAGCTCTCATCGCAGGCCTGCATTGTTTAAACCCAGACACGTTATCTGTTAATGTTGTTTGTTATAGACTGATGTTTGCTACTGTAGAGAAACCAGATTTGTTTTCTACAGAAGGTACTGACTCTGATGGCCAAGGAAAGTTCTTGCGTGTGTGTGTGTGTGTGTGTGTGTGTGTGTGTATATACACACAGGAGGGTCATATAAGTATACATGTAACTCAGTATGTTGTTTCTTTGTATTCGGGCCAAGAAGAATCTGGAGCAAAGGCGCAAACTGACACTGTACCACAATGTGATCTACTATACACAGCTGGTTCACTGTGTCTGCAAGTGTGAAAATGAATGTATGTGTTTGTGATTGAGTGGGTTGGGGAGTGACAAACGGTATGTGTGAGTGAGATTCTCATTTACTGATGCCACAGCGAAAAATCACCAGATAAAGTGTGAAGGTGTAGTTGAGGGACACCTACAGAGCAGTATTTAACACCAGATAAACAGCTTCAGAAAACAGCACAGTGTGTTAGTGACAGCCTGACTGTATTCAGTGTTGTTTGTTGTGAGGCTGTTTGTGTGTCTCTGAATCTTTAAGTGTGTGCATATGAAATCATTCACATGGCTTCCAAGTGTCCTGATTAGACCAGTGTAGCCTTTTGTCCTCATTTCCCTGTTAACATCTAACCAAAGGGAGGCATACTGTACATAGTATTATACCTATGCTCAAATGAAGTAGAATTATTTTAATCTTCATTGCATATCTGTGCACATCTCACCATCTTTACTACTAACCTGATAGGATAATTTGTCATTTAATGATAATACTGATAAGTTTTTTAGTTAGTTTTTTACTCCTGTTCGATAACCATAGTCATGTGTGTGCATGTTTACACCATTATGTATGAAACATTTTTTTAGGTGTAAAAAGTCAAGTCAAACTGTTATGTAACTCACTCAATCTCACTCTTTTATCTCCACAAGGGGGAGCTGCTTGGCATCATCAGACCACATGCCATCTGGCGCCACCCACTGGAAAGAAATGTAACTATAATGGTCCAGTGAAGTAGCCAGAGGTCTCAAATGCACAACTCAGGCTTCGTTCACATCACAGGCCTTAATGCTTAATTCAGATTTTTAGTCAGATCTGATCTTTTTGTGTTGATAGTTCACATTCATGTATGTAAGTCACATGTATCCAAAAACTGTTGAGGTCCTAAACTGTCACACATGTGTACAAGAATAACAATAATAATGTCATCTGTGCAAAAGTCAAATCATAAAAGTGGATGACATGGCTGTGGTAGCGTACATGTCCAGGAATATATGTTGTGGAGAAGCTTGTCTGTAAATGTCCAACAAATTTGAAACTTCATCATCTCTCTGTTGACCCCCATCATTGTTGTTGCTCTCTTCCATGTTTATTTTTACAGGACTGTGGGGCTCTGACACTGAGTGATGACTACAGGCAATATGCACAGAGAGGTGAGACATTATATAAACCGCATGAATTCTGATCTGACAATTCTGACAGCAGTCACATAGCCAGAGATCAGATATGAATCAGATCTAGGACCACATATACAAGTGGCCCAGATCTGATGTGAAAAAAATTGATTGATTTGGTTTGTTCACACTTCCGTGAAAAAAATTGTGCCACTTTTAGCATGTGATGTGAACATCGCCTCAGAGACAGGCAAAGTGAGGTTTGCTGTGTTAATGGTTCAATTTGTTTGTTAAAAAAGAGGTTTGTATTTTAATCATCTTATTTATCTTGTTACAATACTTACTTGCTATATGTATGTTGAAAGTTAACAAACCGAGTGGGCATCCTTGTCCTTTTACTGGTGTTTTGTACAATGCAACTACCGGGATGTAAGCATGGAAACAGTAGCCATGGAAATACAAAGCCTATTGTGCAAGTCTATTAATTGACAATCTGGCAGGGAACTGAAGGGGACAGGGTTATATACTGGGGAGTTAATTGTGAGCAGGTATGCAGGTGTGTGTGGAGGGTTAGGCCCTGAAATAACAGGCTTAGGAAACATGATGATGTTCAAAAATAAGTTTTGACCTTGGAAATGGCAGTTGAGAAAACAACATTTAGTCCATTTAATTTTGTAATCTTTAAGAGCACATTTATGTCCACCATCTTATGCGAAACTAATTTTGGTTTTTGTATCTGTTTCTGGGAAATATGTTTTTAAAATTAGACAGCGGGGCTGTGGTGTGGCAAGCTAAACATTACAAGGGGCAGATATCCTATCAACACCCTTTCAGAGTTCTGCTGCAAAAAGGCCTGCGGCTTCACACCTCGTCACTTACTATACACACACACACACACAAACACCCCCCACACACACACTCACATTCACACAGCCATGCCCTTCAGCAGGCATGTTATGGGTGGGGTTGTGTTATGAGACAAGGTTCACACGTCCATGCCTTGAAAAAACATCACAAGATTGCTAAAGACCTCAGCACAACAAATAGTTACAATATTCAAACCTGCAATAACTGATTTTTTGGCCACCTGGGGGCAGTGTAAACAAGTTGTGAAAACAACATCGAGCTTTTGTGGTGAACTTGTTAAAGTTACACATCTAGCACCTACAAAGCAACTTTATCATTAATTTGGAGTCATGCTTCTGGCCACCTGGCAAATGTCAGTCCAATGTTCACTCTCTTTTAGCTGTGTTTTTGTTCTCTACCAACTCCTCGGGGATGATGTAGCTGATAAATGCTCGACTATGTTCACCAGCTAGTTGCTAACTGTGTCTTATCTGCTATGAGAGGGGTGAGAGTAAACTAAAACAGGTTTTTTGGGGGGCTTAGTTAGTTTTGCTTTGCATTTAGTTGTAGTTAGTGTCCATCTTGTTTACCCTTTGTGTGTTATTTGATTGGACCAAGCCACTCTATATATGTTCCCTCATGTGTCATTGTGTTAGGTGTGTTTGTTCAGTTAACACCTTATTTAGTTGTTACATTGAGTATTATTGTATTTTGTTGACCTCTTTCATAGGCCTAGTTATCAAATTCTTGGTTAATAATGTTTTCGCATTTTTTTATGTAAATCTACAACTCCTGTATCCTCATTGCCTCACTGCTTGGTCCCTAACATCCTACCACAAAGATGTTGAGGTAAATTGCAGAGTTAGTTGTTCATGGTAAAAAGTAATCTATACTGAATGTGTTTTGAATCTTGTACAAACACTGTTTCCAGATATTGCTGACTTTGATGATCCTTTGACTCCACTGGGGCCACTATGATGTCGGTATTTTTGGTTTTTGGTGAAATGTCTCAACAAATATTGGATATATTCCATGAAATTTGGTACAGACATTCATTTTCCCCACGAAATAAATTGTAATAACTATGGTAATGACTTTGCATCGTGGTCCATCATCGCGCACGTGAAAATCTTTATTTTTTAAATTTTTACTACTTTTTCTTTACCTTGCTTTATGACCAAATACCAACAAAACTAATGACATTCAGCTTCAGCTGTACTTTGTGTTTTGTGCTGATTGGCAAATGTTAGCTAACATGCTAAAGTAAGATGGTGAACATGTTAAACATACTAAACATGCCTACTAAACAAGCATGTTAGCATTATCACTTTGACCATGTTAGCATGCTGATATTAGCATTTAGTTCAAAACACTGCTGTGCCTTACAGCCTCACAGACCTGCTATCATGGCAGTAAAGTGTAAAAGTACTATTTATTATTATAGTTATTCTAAATGAGGGCATCTGTCTTGACATCAAGGTGAATATTGAAGGCTCCAACGATTACAGTATGTAATTAAATACCAGTATATATTTATGTACTCATTTGATTTGTGGTTATGTAGGCTTTCTGTATGTATACCACCACCAGTTTTGAAGATGTACATGAATGGGTACTTTCAGGCACTGGCTGCCTTGGGTACCATGTCATCTTGCAGTTCTCACACCCCCTTACCTTGCTGTAACCCTGCATTGTCAGAGTGATACAAATTTCATCAGAGAGTTAGCTGCATGTGTGGGAGTGGGGATGCCCACTTGCTGACTGAATTTTAGAAGTTGTCATCATCAATATCACACCATCACCATCATTTACATTATTCTCCTTACATGGTGATGTGACAGTTGTAGTTGAGCATATTTATGCAACAAATGTATTTTCATAGACACCATGGGAAAAGCGCTTAAGCACATCAACAAAATGCTTTGCTTCAGTTACTTCTTTGATGGAAAACCACAATTTGGTTTTAATCTGAATCTGTGATGTTTTCAATCTGACAGCAATTGATTGAAAGGAGTAGGAGGATGTGATAAGCCGTAACATAGAAAGAAAAATACCTCAGCAAAATATTTGTTTCCTGTTCAGTGGGAGGCCCAGGGCTGCTTGAGAGTGTTGCAGGTTTACTTTTGTACATGACCCTGTGACATAGTGTGATATTAAGAGAGACAATCCACTGTTCCTATGGTTATAGTAAATATACATTTATTGTTGTTTATACATCCTTTATATTATATATAGGATCACACACACACACACACACACACACACACACACACACACACACACACACAAATATACATGTTATTCTATTTTGCCATCACCACTTCCTCTGTTTTGTTATACATTGTTTACTTTTCTTAAATCGAATTATTACTAAATTAAGCACGCATTTAGCATATCTATTTCCGTACAGAATAGTAACATTAACATTAAATGTCAAAACCTCTGTAAGCTCACTTCTGATTTCCTGTCCCTCATCTAAAAAGGAAAAGAAACCCCTGTACTGTCCGTATCTTTCATTCTACTGCTGCCAACCAAAGTGAGAGAAAGTTGAAAAGGTTTGAGGAAATGAGTGTCAAGTGGGTGGGTGGGGGTGAACTAGTGAACAGAAAGATAGAGAAGCTGTTGGCCGTGAGAAAGTGGCACAGTGCTTCTTTCGTCAAATCCCCTGACTGAAACCACTGTAGGCCACCAGCCGCAGCAGCTACACAGATAAACACCAAAAAGCTGAGACTGTGACCTGACCCTGAGACTATCCTGAGAATGTAGTGTTTCTCTTTCTGTACTCATTTTGGATGACAACTCATTTGATGTAATGATGTCATTTAATATATTTCAAAACTCCTCATAGTCACAGGCACATTGAGAAAGTACATGGATAGGTACTTAATAAGATTCTCATACAAACATCAGTCACCTAGATGTTACATATATGACATCTCATATTTGTAGTGGAGTTTTTAGGACCGTCTAAATGTAATTTTATATAAAACATTTTAACACATTGTACACCACTATTGTGCTTCTACATTGTGATGGTATCTATATACACATGTGCATATGCTATCTCAGTTGCTGCCATGTTAAAACCACTTTACATAGAGATCTGTGATGAGTTATATGAGGATGGACGAAAATCTTGCACAGCTTTTCTTAAATTTTCTCTCTGTTACAGTTTTTATTTTGAATCATGCTTTTACTTTTCTACTTTACCTGGCAATATCTTCTTGCATTACTAGTCAGTTCAACATGGACTTAAAGAGTAAATATATCTTGATGTGTAAAATTTGTGGAGTGCCCCTTGAAAGAGCTAGGGTCATTAAACACCTGTGTAGTCTATTGTTAGCAAAAATCTTTTATTTGAACTGTTAATTGCTGTTTTGATAACTGATATAAAACTGAAACTGAAAATATTTTTGGTGGATTTCTTAAAAATTTTAAAACCAAAGGGAAATATTCTCAGTTAGAATTAGCGTGGGTGCATGAGTATTTTCAACATATCCGGTAAACTGTATCACACATGTATCACATTCCTCCTACATACTTACCATACAATAGTAAGATACATGACATTGTAAATGAACATCAAAAACAATGCAATAGGAAAATGAACTTTTGACTAGATTTGCACTCTCTCCTTCCCTCCCTCCTCCCCAAGGTTCAGGTTCCTAGAAAGGCAGTTTTCTACCACCACCAGGGGAACAAGAAGTCCATGAACCCCCCAAAACACATGAGACATAAACCCACTGAACCCACCAGCCCATCTCAGCTCCCTGCATTCCTCTCGTCTGCTTTCGCTGACAGCCCCTGGGAGAAGGTTGCAAGCCCCCCACCACATCAACCACAGTGCTCTGACATGCCTCTCTTCATGCACATCAAGGCAAAACTCAGCTCCATCATATGCTGTTCACACCAGGAGTCAAATGAGATGTGTGCAGAAATACAGCCACAATGAGAGATGCTTTGGTCTCAGTTCATATACAGCCCTTGATGACTTGATTTCAATCTGAGGTCATATTATTCAGACCTGAATGTTTTAATGGTTTCAGCAGAGAAGCATTTGATTAATAGATCTTTCTCATGAGTGAGGAAAACTGTTTTTTTTCAGTGTTTCTCGACACTATGGTGCTATTGCTTTGTCAAAAAATGGTAGCTTTATTAATCAAGTAAAGGGTTGTATGGATTTCTGTATTTGATGATGTTGTGTTGCTGCTTTACAGTGTCTGTAACTGGGTAGATAAAATATTTTAAGTAGAAATTCCCTTTTTTAATTTAGATTTTTCCATTAGAGTAGTGTAACTATGTATTATTAATGTAGGATATTTACTTTTATGGCTGCAATCATTCCAGTCAGGGACGGTGTCAGTTTATTCCAGCTAGAGAGGTTGTCTTGTGTGATTTTCAGCAATACTGTGAAATTCAAAGGAAGTATATCTAGATTATATAAGATGTATGAATTTGTACTTTTTCTAAGTGATTTTGATAGGAATAGTCTGAACCGTACCATCCAAACAAGGCTCATATGTTTAAAAACTGGTAGTATTTCAGATTTTGACCAATGGAGAGCAACCAAAGATACAGCCCAAGTTATATACTGCAGCAGATCACAGCCCTGACTAAGCAAACTTTGGGGTTTGTTAGCTAAAGGAGTATGTCATCTGCATATAGACTCATATAGACCCAACCAGATATGTCTTTTTCCTGATTAATGGAGCCTGCAAGTGCTACGGAATGTGTTCCTCAGCCTTGGCACTGATTCTACAAGTCTCTGAACTCTACTGGAAGCACGCACACTATTCTTCCAAAAGATATTCCCTCATTTGGTGTTTAGATGATGGTGGTGGAGAGTGCTGTCTAACACGTCAGTCCAAAATCTCCCATAGGTGTTCAATTGGGTTGAGATATTGTGACAGCGAAGGCCATAACATATGATTCACATCATTTTCATACTCAAAAAACCATTCAGTGACCCCTTGTGCCCTGTGAAGTGGGGTATTGTCATCCTGGAAGAGACCACTCCCATCAGGATAGAAATGTTTCATCATAGGATAAAGGTGATCACTCAGAACAACTTTGTATTGATTTGCAGTGACACTTCCCTCTAAGGGGACAAGTGGACCCAAACCGTGCCAGCAAAATGCCCCCCAAAGCATAACAGAGCCACCAGATCCCCTCACTGTAGTGGTCAAGCATTCAGACCTGTAATGGTTTTTCCTTTAATTTGTCACCCATCTGTATCTGTTATAAAGAAAATTAACAACAGATATAGGTTTGCATTGTGTGTGTATGATTCAGTGAGCTGTGAGTTTTGTTGATTTCTGAAAAGGTTTTTGTTTCTATTTTTATCTGTGTCTTCAATTTGAGTGATTAATGTGTTCACTTTGTTCTGCTTTGGTTAATGTTCTTGTTTTTGTTAACTGCCTTGAAGTATGAGTAACTTTTTATGGTTGTTTTCCAAGTCCAAGTTCAAGTATCTTATTTGTCATTGTATAAAACAACGAAACAACAGAGCTTCTCCCTGAGCCACGTAGTGCAAAATATAAGATAAAAGATGTAATCAAATAGAATAGAATAAAATAGATACTAAGAATGAAATAGATATTAAATAGATAGTCAACACTTATTTACACAATAAAATTGTATAAAATAGTTATCAGGAATAAAATAAACATAAAAATAGTCAGCACATATTTACACACACAGTAATCAGTAATATTTTCCGTGCAAATTCTTCAGGTGCAAAGTAATGCATGTGGTGTTAACATGATTCAGAGTTCAGAGTTCTTGTCTGGGGTTGTGTAGGGAAGTAGTGGGTGGGAGATGGATTGAAACAGGACGGAACGGTACTAGAGGGGTGTGGGCTGGAAAGTTTTGTTTAGCGGCCTGACTACTTGTGGGAAAAAACTGTTCATCATTCTGGTAGTCCTTGCTTGGATAGACCTGTATCTTCTTCCTGAGGGCAGTACATCAAATAAGAGATGAGCTGGATGTGATTGGTCTCTGATGATGCTGTGAGATTGGCGAAGGCTGTAGATGGTGGTGATGTCTTGTTTTCTGATGGGTTCAGTGCAGCTGGACTTTATCTCTTTTTCTGGTTTTTATATTTCTTTATTTTCCCGGTTCTATTTTGGGATGAAATGTTTATAATTCTTCTGGTGTTGGACACAATATCTTATAATATATGTAATATATAATATAATATCTAATAAACTTATTCCGTTCTGATCACAAATTTGGCTTTAGGACACAAACGGTTTGGTTTATTTATTGAAACTGTAGATTTGAGTCTGATTCATACTGTGTACACCCACTGAGCACTGTGTTAGGAACATCTGTGCAATCTAATGCTATCCAATACAAAAGCTCTGCCATAAATTCTGCTTTTACAAAGCTTATACATTTTCAGTTTTTGTGGACAAAAAGGGGATATTTCTGTTTATTATAGCAGTCATACTGGGTGGTGGTGGTGTAGTGGTTTCTAATAGTGTTTCTAATATTTAGTCAACCACATTAACATACATGAGGAGGGCAAAATTTTAGGAGCACTTTTCAATAACACATATATAGATCATTTGTAACTGGTGATGAAAATTAAAAATGGTACAGTATATATTTGTAAATAGATTAGGGGCTGCTAAAACACTTACTACTGATATAAATTATATTTGTGATGACCATTTAACAAATCATTTACAAATAATGACCTAATCTAAGAAATAATTTACTGATCATTTGTAAAGATTTAAAAGCACACTAGAATGAGTGATTCCAACTGTAAATAGTTTTGAACTATCCAAAATTACCCAAGTCAAATATTACTTATTGGTTGACAGTTTTAGTGTCCCTGTCTGCTTTCTGTCTGTATTGTTTTGTGAACCTGCAGTGTTGAAAATGCAGTATAAGGCAAAACACCATGCAAACAAGATGCTGCACACAGTGGTTTACATATGGGTATTTATTTTACTGCAGTTTAGTAATCAGTGTTGGTTGATTAGGATGGGAGCACTGTAATTTCCATGCTTTTATGGATGAATGAATTGAACCTTTGAATTGGCTTGTTTTCTGTTGGACAGATAGATGCTGGCTAGAATAGTTTGCTGCAGCTAATGCTGTAAATGTGGTAAATGTGTTCAGGGGGAGGATGCTTCATGTCTTGTTAGGAAGAAGAAGCAGGAACTTTGCAAGTGGTATTCACAAGTCACACAACTAGGATGACTCAGTAGGTCTTTACGGTATTGTACGATTTAACACTTTTTTCTTTTGGCTTGAGTGTTCAAGTTTACACTCTGCTCATGGTAGATCATAGCATACTTCACACTTCTCAATATTTGCAAATATTTGGAAGTTAATGTGTAGTAAATGTAAATGTTTTCAGCACATATATGATTATGCATTCATAGTTTGTAATGGATATTTCTAACAATTTATAACAGATTAACAACAGTAATTAACAAATGTATATAAATGTTGTGTTAACATTAGTATATCATTTATTAGGGCGTATATTGATTGTTATTGTGATACCTGAAAAGTGTTATGGTATCTAAATGATGATCTTCCTTCCTGAGGAAAAGGTTAGTAAGTTAGGCTGTAATTCAGTAATTACAAAAAAAAAAAAATCTCCCCTCGCTCACAGATGGAAGTGTGTGGGATGGCTGGGTACCACAAGACCACATACACATGAACAGACAGGTGGAAGTGGAGGGTAAGGGCATTTTAGTGCTAAAGGTTCACATGTTCACATGAGAATGATGAGATATTCAAACTTTCCAAAGGATGCTCAATCTATTTATGAGTCCACCCACAGTAACAGTCATAATAGTGGGGAATCCATCCAGTGAGCATAGTACAGTAAACAAGATTACACATTCATGTGCAGTCGAACAAACTTTTCACACACAGATAGTGTCATGTTATTACAGACACGCTTGTCAAGATGTGGCATCAACAATCGAGAGTGTAATAGAAAAGAGGAAGATATGCTCAAAGTTACTCTTTTTAAAAGTAATACTTTTTGATTATTTTGTAATTTTGTAGATCACTCCAATGGACTTTTGTTGGCGTTTTTTTTCTTCTTGTGCCTCCTGCCCCACAATCCTCTGCAGCCTTTCAAAATCAAATCAAATCTCTTTGTGTCATCAGTTGATGGGTGTTACAAAGAGAAAAGAGGACGTTACCAACAGTGAAGACACAACAAACTCCCTCAACCTTCAACTGCGCAATACAGAGGTAAGATCAACAATTCTGCTGGAATCTCATTGTTATGGTGTCAAGGTTATATCTCATATATATTATCATTTATGTTTCAATAGCTCATGTACTTACATAACAACATAACAAAGTCAACCTACTGGCACTTTTCTACTTCCTCTGTGCAACAGTCAGCTAGTGAAAGATATTATTTTACAGAATTATGTAATCAGGGGGTTACTAAATAAATGATCTTTATCACAGTGGCTGATAAAAAAATCTACATGAAGGGTTATGGAAAAAATATGAAACAAGCTGCGCAATATTAGTCAGCCGTAATTTTCTCGAGTTGTCTCTTACTTTTTCTTTCGGGCTTTCCCGAAAGATAATAATGTTAAAATAACCTATTTTCAAAGCAGTTTCAAGCAGTTATTTGTAAAATATCTCGTGTCTAGAAATATGAAGCCACTCACAACATAGTTAACTTGATACATTGAGCACTTAAATACTCTTGTTAAATTCTGGTAATCTGAACATCAAATTCTTAAATTTAAAATCATTCTGCTGTCATTCTAAATGTCAAAATAGAGGGTATTATCATTAAAATGGAGGTATAAAAAGTGGTAGTACAGTGTCAGTTTAGAAGTTATCTGACAACATCACAGCAGGGTTATCCTCAGTGAGAGCCCTGGCACTTTTTGCAGGTGGCAGGCTGTATTTGTTAAGGAAACCTCAAGCTTTGGCATTGTAACTGAACATGCACCAACAGGTGCGCGACATCTGAGTGTGTGCAGCTCTAAAAGTGACATGAAAGATCTGACTTTTCAGTCTCCTGTGGGTCTTTATTCTGCATCATTTTTACCTCCCTCAGTCACCCTTCTGCCATGCCACGATCGTTCCTCGTCAAGTCTAAAAGGACTCATCTGCTTGGCCAATCTAAGGACTCCTTTAGACAACACTCCAAGTCCCAAACAGATGCTGACCAGCCTGTTACGCAGGGCAGGACGGAGCCTGAAGATGCTGTGCAGCCTTTGACCGCCACATTTGGAGTCAAAGACTTTCTGGCTGAAGCCCACTCACTGTGGGATAGCTTGGCAGTTCGGTCTCACAGTGCCCCCACAGATCATCCTTGGGCTTCAGGTACCCAACACTTTCTTTGTTTTTGTGACACTGAAATAGTTTTTAGAGTATACAGGATGTGTTTTTGGATGGCAACACTGTTAATTAAGGTGAATATTGTTGATCTCACTGATTTTGTCATAAAGTGGAAGATGATTACAAGAGGAGGCTCTGCATTATTTGAGACAGTGTTCAGGATTCAGTTTTGTGCACTTAGTGTACTCAGAACAAGCAAGTATCCTACAAAAAGCTAGAAATTACTCAGTAATTCTCCGTAAACTAAAGACATTCCCACCATCCTTATCCTTTCATTTTCTAACAAAAGCCACTGTGGAGAACAGAGACGCTCCTCTACAGGCCTCGCCTTGGTCGACAGACAGATACCAGGCATCTGAAAGAGAGAGGGAACTGGAGAGACTGGTCTTCATATTACTCAACCACACATCGCACACTGACCTCAAATCCCCCGTCAGCCAGTGCCCGCTTTGTGAAAAGGTAGGAGGCCTCTGGATTTTGAGATTTCCATGTGACCCTTATGCTCTCTGTTCTTATCAGTCGTTGTAATGAAAGTGTGAATAAAAGTACTTGCAAGGCAACAGGTCAGAGAGGAAAGCAGCAGTGGTTTACTGTGTGAAATAAAATCTGTGAGATCAGTCTGTGCTGTACAGAAGGAGTAGGATTGCAATTTTTCTTGCAACTGGGGGGATATTGTGAACAACAAAGAAATCTAAAATAAATCGCTGTTTACGGGTAGAAAAATTTGCTAGTTATTACATTCATTTGTATGCATTTAACAAAAATTGAGATAACAAGGCTGGTAAAAAATATATATTTGTGATGTATCTTCACAGATTATGATTTTGTTAATGTTATTCAAGCAAATGCCTTTCCATAGACACTATGCCTTGCCTAAAACCTTTTTTCAAGAATGTTTCCACTCAAATACCTGACTTACAGGTTTAATTAAAAGATAAAATGAATTAAACTGCCCCCTCTCTCTTCACTAGAACCTTATTCATACCAGATTTCTGAGGCTGATACTGACGCTATAACTACATATCAGCCAATATTCATTTAACACTTAACATCCCTTAAATCTAGTTATTAAAGGACTGTGACTACAATGTGTTGAAAAATAGTAATATTAGGTGATATGATAATAGTTATGTAAAAATAAAAACTGTTGAAAACTAAACTTGTGGATAAACTATGTAATGGTATCACTGTTCATAAAAAACCTCAAATGTACATATGTTGTCTTTGTTACTTATCAGCTGACACACATATACCGATAATAAGCTAATATCGGCTGATTTATATCAGTCCATCTCTGCTGTTATGTCATCCTTCTCCTTTTCTCTTGCTGACACTCTGTCTCCCTCAGTCTCTTTCAGAAGTCTTAATATCAAGAGGTGGTCTGCTGCCTCATATTTACAACACCCTCTCTGTCCCATTGACAAGATCATCCACAGTCACAGACATGCCCAGTATGCCCTTTGGTTTCAGAGCAAGAGCTAAGGTACAGTGCACAATGAGAAAATATTTACAAGAGAAATAACTTTAGCATTTTCAGTGCAAACACATGACTCTGTCTGCTATTTGACCATGTGTGCATGTGTTCTTACACATCCAGGAGCGTAGCTTTGGCTGCAAGGTGTGCGGAAAGGTGTTCAAGCGCTCGTCCACCCTGTCCACTCACCTCCTCATCCACTCAGACACGCGGCCTTACCCGTGCCAGTACTGCGGCAAACGATTCCACCAGAAGTCAGACATGAAGAAACACACCTTCATACACACAGGTGAGTGAGCACTGCAACAGGAAATGAACTATACTCTTGAAAATGCTCCCACTCATACTCTGCACTCTTTTGGTATCCCCTCAGGTGAGAAACCACACGTGTGCAAGGTGTGCGGTAAAGGATTTAGCCAAAGCTCCAACCTCATTACCCACAGCCGAAAGCACAACAGCTTCAGGCCGTTCAGCTGCCCCCGCTGTCAGCACAGCTTCCAGCACAGGCTTGACCTGCAGCGCCACCAAGAGACTCAGTGTGTCTATGGAAACATGTACGCTAAAAACTGAGTCCAGGAAGTGATGAAGTCATATCAAAACTGGGTGAAATGGCACTTGTAAATAATTCTCATTCAGTCATTCACATGCATCATTAAAAGTGGAAGATTTATGTCAATAAAAGTTAGTTGATTTGTGTAGAAAGCATTATTTCAACCTCTTGGTTTGTGTTTTTTTTTTAGTTTGAAAAGCCTTGTTGTTAGTTTTGTGTGTTAAGCAGGAACTTAGGCAGCATCCAAACACACTGCCTATGACCTCTAAAACATGATGATGATCTTTCAGGAAATTCACCACCAAAACGTATTCACAAATAATAATGGGGTTATTTTTCCAAGATGTGCTGCTGGGCCACAGTGTTCTTGGAGTAACATAATCCAATCACATTGTGTAATTTTCTGAAACTACTTTCCTCCAAAAGTTGTGCATGCGTGTGTGTGTGTGTGTATGTGTGTGTGTGATTGTCCCATTAGTGAATGAAGTGGGCATCTGCTCCCTACAGAGATGACTGATGATGATCCATTCACATGATGCACTTCAACATCTGCATGTAATAGGAGGTTTATGTTTAAAATATTTTCTAAAAATAGAGTTAAAAAAGAAGTGAATGTTCAGTACTGTTTCTACAAGACAATTAAAGATACTCTGATTTAAAGCCGCACTAATCAAAATCTTTTTATCAACAATGGATCGAATAACTACATGTAATGTAAAAAGGGTCGCTTGTCCTTAGAGTCCTGAGCTCTATGTAGTGTTTTAGCATCATTTCACACAATGTAGAGGTTTTGTGGCCTACAACTTTACTGCTTTGGTTCACCGCTCTCATCAACCAGCAGTCTCCAGCTGCAGCCGGCAGCTATTTTTAAAGAAAACGCTTTGGTAAACCCAAAGCACACAACCTGCTCACAGACAAAACACAGCGGCGCATTTATTCACCTCAGAAGTTGATAGAAACCAAACTAGAGCTAGAAGGAGAGTGAATATTGGACTTACATTCATCAGGTGGCCAGAAACACAACTCTAAATAATTTTGCTCTGTATCTGCTGGATAAATTACATTTGCCACTTTGTTGTATTTACAGTGCTCCACTTCCCCCAAGTGGCCCAAAAATCTATTATTACTGCTTTAAACATAAAAATAAACACATTTTACAGTACTGTACGTTTGACTTACTCACAACACATTGACCTCCTTTTCTTATTTGGGTTGCGTGTGATTTGAGAGTGAAAAAAGGGAAGTCAAAATGGATTTTAGCTCATTTAATACATCTTAATTATTTGCCACATGAACACAAAAGAATTCACATACAGTACAAGATGTAGTTTTGATATCCAGCTGATATTCACAGTTACAAAATTTCAATTCATCTTTGACCTTGTGCTCCCTTTCTAAAGGCGAGGAGGATGTGGTTTTTGTTTGAGTCACTGCAACCAAGTTTAGATCCTGTTGAGTCCAGATAAAGGCATCTGCATGTGATTTGCTGTCAGTTTTGAAATGACTTGATGTAGAATGGCTTGCAGCATTGAACAATGTTTCACTTTGAATCAAACATCTGATTTTTTCACAATGCTGCGATGAGTGCTACTGTATTCACATGGTTTCAGCCCTCTCGCATCTCGGCTGCACAGTGATGAGCGACACTCACTACTGAACTGCACAAACACGGCTCAGTACACACACAGGCAGCTGTGCTCTCTCACAAACAACTTGTTTGAACTTCTGTCCCAGTTCTCCTTTTCTCAGATTTTGCAGGAGGAAATCCTGAGAAAGAGATAAAAGAATAAAACTGTTCAGACCTATCTGGCATATCAGAGTTACAATCTGCAGGTGCTCGCCTAATGTTGACATATTTTCTGGAATTGTCAGTACTTTTAGCCACTAAAGTTTATTTTAAATACACAGCTTTGACATTATAGGTTCACTCATGATTAAGTAACAGCTGGAGTAAACTGTTCACTTCTATTCTGTAAGCCTATGAACATGTGTTTAGATTGAACAAAGGGGATAGTGACAGATACTTATGATTTACTGACAATGATAAAAATGACAGTAGCTTCACATTAATTTGTCTGTGTAGTATGCTACAGTGTATTTTAAAGTATTTTATTGAATCATTTTGCTAGAAGAACCAGCAGAATTGGCAATTAAATATTAAAGCTGCAGAGGAAGGAAAATTAATACATAATACTAAAACAAATACATAAAATACATAAAATTATTTTATCCATAAGTAACACTATAATAACAAATACACAGTTATGCCACATAAATATAGGTATGTTATATAAATGATGGTAAATGATTTGTGTTGATAACATGTCTCTCTATCACCTTTTTCGCATTTTTTCACAGATTTTGATGCAACATAAGGCAAATGTCAGAGTTAAAAAGAGGCCAAATTGATGAAACTGATTAATTGGACAAACTATCATCAACACAGAAACAGGTTAAAAAGAAAACCACAGTATAGCATCAGAATTATAGCTTCAACTTAAAGTGTGCAATGTGAGTGTTACAAATATCAAATTTGTTAAAATCTGTAGTCTGAAATCCAGTCAGAGGTCTTTGACAATATATTCTCCCTCACATAGGTGCACAAAGAGTAGTCTCAAAACACCCAAAGTCATAATGCTCTCTTTGACATCAACAGTCACATAAAACCCCCCTGATATTTTAACGGAAATCCAAAGTGCACATCAACATGAGTACACCCAAAGTGGAAACAGGTGAATAAGTAGCACATTTAGTCATCCTCCTTAAATGACCTTCCTCATCAGGTCTTACCTCTACAGCGAGCTGGTGGACTGATTAGACGGTGAAGGTGGATTCCAGATGCTGTGGCCTCCATGAGTCTGGTCTGTTAAATGACCTTCTCCGCCAAGTGATGCTGGGCGTGCCCCTTCAAATAATACATATATATTTATAATCACATTATAGTGCCTACAAAAGGCTATCATCATCTGTGATCATAACTGGTGGTTTCTGTGACATTTTCATTATGCCTGTCATGTATTTTGCCTTGGATTTACTGTTGAAACAACACTTTCTGATTAAAGGGGATGTTCCTGGCACAGAATTCACTTCTGGGAATTTGTAATTATTTTTTACTAGAGCGGTGTCCACCCCGAGAGTGAGTCAAATTCATTTATGTGCTTGCAAACTGAAAGTGTCCTGATCCTCTCAGTATCAAAGTTTGCGTAATCTTGAGGATCATTCTTAATGCTGCTCCTCCCCCCTTGAGGAACTTTGTTAAACTCAGCTCAGAAAAAATAGTTGAGGGTCGGGGATTTGGGGATAATTGTGTTTGTATACTCTTATTGACTACCATGGTATTTTGTTCTCTTTTAATGTGTAATTTTCTTTCTATTTATTTACCTGCCCAGGTACTAGAGGTGGAAAATAGCAATTTGCTAAAACCTGGTACATTACATCTCTCCTTGTTTTATATAAGGTTAATCTACTTTGTACATTATCCCTTGTTCAAATAAGGAAATTCAAAATTCAAAAGGACAGGATGTCTTTGAGAGAAGTAAGAAACTCTACTTCCATGTCTTGTCACTGTCAACCTCTCCAAAATATGATTTGTAGCCTAGCCTAAAACAAAGAAATGTTTTCACAATTATACCCCAAATCCTAAAAAACAATATTATCTTTTGAAACTAAAATGTTATGTGACTAGTAAAATTATTTGACTTTATAAATATCTAAACAGTTCTGTCTTAGAAATAGTAAATAATCCAATCTAAAAGTTAACAGCCACGTTAGCGGCTCTGTGAGGTTGTACTATGGAACAGCAGTGCTTTGAGCTAAATGCTAACATCAGCATGCTAACATGCTCAAAATGGCAATGCTAATATGCTGAATATTAGCAGGTATAATGTTCACCACGTTCTCCATCTTAGTTTTGACTGTTAGCTTGCTAACGTTTGCTAATTAGCCCTAAACACAAAGTAAAGCTAATGTCGATGGGAATGACAGTTTTGCAAGCATTTGGTCATTAACCAAAGTCTCTGACAAATGTAAATGTTGACCTGATGGCTCTAGATAGAAAACTAAAGGATGACCAAAGTTATTAGGATTCATAAGTATCAAAAAGTGTTAATAGTGTCACTATTGTGTTACATTAATCAGTGATCAACAGTAGTGAAACAGATATTTATCGGTATGGTCATGATATTTTAATTTGTCAAGTTTGTATTTTTAAGATGATTATATATTTGACACCCTAACTTTACTGTGACAGAAGGAAGCTGATCTCATTACCTGTATAATTGTAGATGCACCACAGCCCCCCCATCAAGCCGACACCCATCACAAAGGCTGCAAAGACAATTCCCATCACTGGTCCTGTCTGCACCACAGAGCCTAGAGACAGCGTTCATGAGGTATTGTGATGGTAGGTTAAACACTGAAAAGTGATGAAATAAATGATACTCACTGCTATGCTCTTGATTTGGACTGGACAGTGGAGAGACGCTCAGTCTCTTGGTTCTTTGTCCCATGGGGGGCCTCAGTGATTTGGGTGCCAGTGAACTAATACGCTGGGTGACCACCATGGGCCTGGACAGGTTTCTGATCTCACACTGAGATGGGAATACAGGAGTAGGCCTGTACTTTAGTTAAGCTATTACCACCTTGCAGTACTATAATACATGGTAGTGTTACAAAGCACACATTATGATCTAAAGACAGAGGACAGGATAAATTAAAGTTTTACTGGTAAGTTTGCACAAATTTGCCCTTCAACCACAAATTTTGTAACCTTTGCACACTGCTGAGCACATTTTTTGTTTTTTTCAATAGATTTCCTACCCCTCAGTTCATGCCAAAACAGTATGAAAATTAAGTTGCAGAGGTTTTAAACTTCCTTCAGGTCTGTAACCCATTACAGCGAACATTTTGCTGTATTAACCAAAGTTGCTTTAAATGTAGCCTGTGGAGTTTCTCACCAAAACATTGTGTGTATCCTTGAGGCCAAATAACCTGCTAAGTGTATTTTCTACGTCATAAAACATTTGCAGAACTGATTTTTGCAAGAAAAGGTTACATCCATGTCAGCATGCTAGCAGTTTCTTGTTGCTTGCCTTTGTTGGCACGTTACTGCCACCGACTGTCAAACAGTGCATGAGATACTAACAAACAGGGACCCATTTTTTAAAATTGTCTTGTGAAACATAGCCGCAGTGTAATAATTGTTTCTGTACCTGATGTCTGGGTGACCTGGATACGAGTGGAGGGATACGTAAGCCACCCTGACAGTCATTCTGTACGGCTTCTTTCATGAGCTC
The DNA here is from genome assembly GCF_914725855.1 of Thunnus albacares. Lineage (NCBI taxonomy): Eukaryota > Metazoa > Chordata > Actinopteri > Scombriformes > Scombridae > Thunnus > Thunnus albacares. Next base: position 6,672,643 of record NC_058122.1, on the reverse strand, counting down.
CCCTCTTGTGGAGTCAGAGTTACACAGGCGAAGGCTGCAGTGGAGGAACTGCATGGAGTCATTATAAATGGGCCGCAGGATGAAACTAAATCTCAAGGACTGCATCTCCTCCTCCGCTCCCATACTTGTGCTACTCTTTTTCGTCCTTGCTGGTGCTTCTCTCCCTCTACCCATTTTGCGGCGACGTGAGACACTTTCATCTTTGTCATCAATCTCCTTGTCTTTTCCCTCTCTCTCTTCCTTTTCCTCCTCCAGTTCGTCATCAACCTCAGCCTCTTCCTCCTCTCCCCCTTTTGTTTTTACATCAAGGGTCAGTGAGGGGTCTGAGGAACAGCCGTCCCTGATGACAGTCCAGAAAGGAGACTTTTTTGGATCTGACAGAGGGGAGACTACACATGATTTCACCTCCACAACATCTGTAAAGGGCCCTTTTGCAGAAATCTGTAGAATTGAGAACGAAACAGTGATGACGAAGACAAATTGTACTTACATTTTTGGACAAGATGTTGTAAATGAACAGAATTAAATGATGCACCATGTCAGTTTTCACTTTATTTCATCAATAATAATTTCAAATAAGCACAGAAAAAAATGACAGACGAGACACACACAGACCTCAAAGTAGACACGGTGGTTTGCAGTGATGACACAAGGGCCAATCCGCTTCTGATCGTAGCTGTCAGTAACGAAAAGTTTCAAAATGAGAACAGGCCCAGTTCTGTGTTTGGGTGTCAGGGTGTGGCTCAGTCCTGGATCCGGCCCCGGACCTTCGGGTGCCCAAGGGACCAGCCCTGTCTGAGGAGTGTTTACATTGTCATTATCATCAGAAGCAGGGCTGGAGACTGCAGCCAAACAGCTGAACTAAAAAGAGAAAGAGGAGATTACGCATTAAAAATACTGAAAGAATAATGGAGAACATTTTGACCAAAATGAAAACAGACACACAGATATCTCATGTATGCCGAGTGGAGTTTTTGGCTTTTTGTCTGTGCCATTGAGTGCCGGGATGGTCCGAGGCTTGTCTCTCCATAATAACACCTGGTCAGACAGGAGGGAGAAGATGGAAACAAGGTTGTTATAGTCAACAAGATAGATATATGTTTTTTTTGTTTTTTTTTTTACATTTTTCATTGTGTTACAACACATACGCCTCTGTTGTTTGTCTCCTTTTTTCCACTATTCTGGAGTCAGCATGCATAATTCTTCCTTCCGATTTCCTGCCTCTGAACTGAGACTTTCTCTCTCTTAATTTGCCTTTGTGCAGCTTCCCAATTTTAGGCGTTGTTTTGGTCACTATGACCTAGGTCATGAATCTCACCGGGACAACTTCCACTAACCATGTTTTCAAGTGTCTATTATGCACAGCGTGTTTTTGTTTTCACTGCTCCCAGAGAGACTTTGACCTTATTTAGATTTCAGATGTTTTTCCCTCTTTTCTCTTAAGGCATCACTCATTCTCTCCCTCTCAAACAAACTAACTAATTTTCTCTGCCTCTGCTTCTGTCAGATTTTGTGAATTATATCAACAATTATGGCAGAAACCTTAAAAATCCCCCAGAACTCAATCAAAATTGAATGAAAAAAAAGGATAAAGATAACATGGACTATTTTGAAAATGTACGTGGAGATATATAAACAATTAACAAATTATTATCTATTTAATTAATTTAAAATTAAGTTAATTAAAGACACAACATATTTCTATATTTTAATCCCTTTCTGTCCAAATTTCTTATCTCACCTTGTTTTTGTACTGCACCCCTTTGGGATGTCCCAAGAGCAGTCCCTCAGTCCCACAGGAAATGACTGGGAACACCAACAGGAAATGGCTCCCATTGGACTGAGCCTGGCACGTTGGGTCTCGCAGAGTCACGGCAGCCACTGGGACAGACAAGCTCTGAGGAAGAGAACTGGTGTGAGACAGTGCAACTTCCAAATTGAATCATTTCTCTCTATAACTAGAAGAATGAACACATCACAATAACTACTAATGCTAGAAATAACTGTTTAAAAACTAAAAATGGGCAGATACAGCAGGCTGCGTATCAAAATAATGCTATTTCAGCACATGAAATCACACTGACGCCTTGAATTTAGCAAAGAGGATATTGTATTTCTGTGAACACACTAATTAAAACATACTTATGAATATTACATTCCATTTCTGCCAAGTCTGTTCCGCTAGATGCGACTAAATTCTACACACTGCACCATTAAGTTGCAGTAGCTAGTAGTATGCACTGAATGTACAGTACGTGTAGTATTTCTTTCGTGCGTCTGACTTTGTAAGTTGCTCACATATAAGACCGCATCTAATACTGAGGTATAAAGACCTGCAGGATGTGTCGGTCCACGGTCATACTGAGGCGTCCGTCATCACACTGCACTGTGAAACTCTCTCGGCCTCCTCCTACTCTGGCTCTACTGTTCAGCCACTCTCTCAGCCTGCGCTCCTCAGCCCAGTTAGGCCTCCCAACCAGAGGATTCATCATTGCAAACATGTCTGAAGAGACATTAAATACTCCTTTATTCAACACATACATGCATTGATGAAAATACTCTGCTTTCAATTCTCATTCTCCAGAAGACCAAAGAACATTTACATAGGGGAATTGAAAAAATAACAAGGGTGGGTTATAAAGTTAAATGGAAATGTTCAGTTCACTCACACAGTGATGGAAACAAGAGACACACAGGGGTCCTGACCTGTCCCGCCCCCAGCCAGCTGGATCACAAAGCGATTGGCCAGGTCAGCCTCAGTGTATGAGGTCACCTTGGTGTAGCCGCTCTCACTGGCCCAGACAAGAAGGTCAGGTATGGTGGACAGGTCGTAGTTCAGTGTACTGGAAAGGCTCAGGTCAGGCTCAGGTGGGTAGGGTGGGGATACACTGTTGGAGGACTATGACGAGAAGGAGAAGACACATAATGTACATAGACATAAATACATAATCAAAATACAAGCAAGTAAGAGACATAAATTAAATCACAGACATAAAATAAATTCTACATTTTTCTCATTGTCAACAAAAACCAATAATGTGTTAATAAATCTCTCATCCCTTTCTGACTTCCCTACCTTCCCTCCTGACAGATATATTTTCATTTTTAGAAAAGGCTCAGTAAAACAGCTGGAAACTGTGCTTTTCAGCAACTTTAATTAAAACAGGAGTGTACAACATAGCTGTGTGGCACAGATGAATAAGATATATCACCAATATTTGATAGTAGGATCAATTCAATATTGGTTTTGGTTGTTTCATGGGAGTTATATAGAAAAATACCAGCCTTATCCTTTCAGGGCAATTTGCTGCATCTTTAAAAACAACTCTCAAGTAGACATATAAATCACATGACATATTAAAATACAAATCCTTACATGAACAGAGACATGACCCCGGACACCGTGAGCAATAATGGCCCAGTTGACTGGCACTGAGCTGCTGAGAATCAACACAACCTTCTGTGTCTTCCAACTGGCTATCGGGGGCACAAGAGAGACTATCACCTCCACCTGCAGAGAGCTGGATGATACAGAGAGAGAGAACAAGGTTTGCATGTTTCAGTGAATCCTATATCAGGTCATAACTTATCTTTGTGTCTGAAACTTATCTTAGTGTCTGAAACTTATCTTAGTGTCTGAAAAATAAGAATCAGTCTATGCCGTAGCTGAAGCTGCATGTTCTCACCCACAGAGCCCTGAGCCCGCTGAATGGAGCTTGATCACATGGACTTCAGGGCTGATCCCACCTGCATCCGCGTGGGCGCAGCCCTGCACTTCCTGTGGCTGCAGGTCAGAGGTCATGTAGTTGTTAGAGAGGAACATGGACTGCAGCTGGCACACAGCGGGCAGGGTTGGATCTGAAATATGGAGACAAGAGTGTCATTTGAAAGGGAAGTTAGATCCTCAGATCTCAGCCTAATGTTCTGGTGAGAACACAGAGGGGAGATGAGAGATAAGTTGTATGACCTGAATTCTAAGCGTACGGAGAGTACCAATCTAGTACACAGATGTTTAGGTTAAGCATGTTACCCACAATGAAGGATATTATTTCAGTGTCAGTTTTATTTTCACAGTTATTTTTTTACTTTTTGCTTTTTTACTATTAATATGCAGATAAGATGAGAGCTGTAAGAAATTGTCTCTTAAAATGATACACGTTTAAGCTGTTGTACTTTTGTAAAGCTTATATTCAAATAATTGATAATATGACAGTGGTTTCTCGGTGGCTCACCCTCTCCCAGTCGGACATAGACTCGATTGCCATGCGTTGTGTGTGTCAGAGAGGACAGGTTGCCGTGGTGTTTCAGAGCCCAGCGGTGCAGCGCACGTGGTCGGAAAGGTAGTGAATGTACCGGTTGTACAAGCAGACGCAGAGAGTGGGACTCTACACTGGAGTTACTGGACACCTTCAGGATAAGGGCAAATTAGAAGTCATATCATACAGATGGAATGAACAGATTTTGAATGTCATGAAAACAAAACAAAACAAAGAAAAAAAACACTTTTTGTCTTTGCTGCTTGATAAAGCTGTATCAGTTTATGTTGTTTCTGTCTTACAGAAACACACAAAGCTGGATCTAAACATTTCTTTGTCCAGGTTGTAAATGTATTCCACAATATAACATCCCAAAGACAGCATTTTACACTGAACCGCACACTCTGACTGACCTGCACCAGCACTGGGAGGTCAGGGGACAGTCTCTCTGCCTCCAGCCACCAGTTGACTGGGAGCTTGGAGCTGAGCAACAAGTGGAGGGCTCTGAGAGGTGAAGGGGACAGAGACAAGGGCTTCAGCAACACCGTCACCTGTAGACAGAAGAGGAAAGGAATGCCATGTAGTTGTAGCTGTAAAACCAGCACTATGACATTGTGAAATTCTAATTTCATGTTTGTTTAGTAAGAATAACAGCAGAGAGGATGTATTTTAGTTTTGTTATGTTCCCTTGTATGGAGTCCCGAAACTGACAAAATGTGTTAATCGATTATATTGTTAGTTAAATAATTTAAATGTAGTGTTAATTTATTTTGCCCTTCTATTTATCTTTTACAAGCTCAAACATTTCTTTATGACCCCCTAGTTGTCCTTTTTTTCAGCAATCTGAAAAGATTGGTGCTCACTGTGTTTAGTCATTGGTGATTTCACTTAAGCTAACTAACCACAGTCCTCTCATTGCTCCACCGATTGTTACACACACACACACAAACCCTGGACATACACGGACATACATCTCATTATCATATCATCATCACATTTTGAATTGTCTGAACATTTTACTACATTTTGTCAGTTTTGGGGCTCTGTACTCTTATTTTACTCTGTACTCTGTACTTTGAAAGTTTAAAACACATGCTTAGAACATTTAACATTTAATATTTAGATGATCATGAAGTGTGACAAACTTTAAGACACTATTCATTCTGTTCCTCAAAAGTCTGTGATATTCCTTTCTATGTTGATCACTTTTGAAACTTGAAACTTGAAACTTTTTGAAATGTTACCTTGTTGTTGGGGCTGTTTGTTACTCTCCCCACTGCAATGACATGAGTCTCCTTGTTGCCACTTTCTCTGGCAGCACAGCCCAGACCAACCTCAAACCTCTCCAGCAGACCCTGAACAGGGTGTAGCGCCTCCACTGGTGCCACGGAGCATTGCAACTCTTCACTTTGAGCTGAGGGGGAAGAGCAGATGCATGACTATAAAATGTGAAAAAAAAATGAAACCTAAAATAATGGCACAGGGAGGTAATCAGTGTTCCTTGATGTCAAAGAACAAATAACATGAGTTATGAAAGAGGTCAGTTGTTAAATCCCTGTCTGAGGCAACTGGAAAGTTTCCCAGAAGAAATCCGATTTCTCCCACAAAACTATGTAGACTAACAATTTTCACTTTCATTCTGACAGTTCAGTTAAAAATCTCTGACTTGTGGGTGCTTGAGCAGAGAAGATATAACATTTGATTCTGTAACAATACAATCATCATTTTAAAAATAAATGGGTGCAGTGTTGACAAGTCCAGCTGAGTCCTGATGTTCTTACCTGCCATTGTCCTCCAGAGCAGAAGGAGACAGAAAACAGTCCATCCAATCCCTGGCAGTGAAGGCATCGTGAAAGTTTCAACACTACACTGATTTAATGTGTTGGCCCCTCTTGCAACTTCCTAGTGAACAAAAACATGATGATGCATCATTCATCATCAGAGCTGCAACGAGTAATAGATAATTTAGTTGAGCGATAGAAAATATGTAACAATTGTGATAATCTATTGTTTTTAGTCCTTTTTCAAGCAAAAACAGCAAATATTCTCTGGGTCCAGCCTCTCAAATATGAGGATTTGAGAATAATCATTTATCATATATGATTATAAAACTGAATACATTGGTTTATATATATATATATATATATATATATATATATATATAGATGACAGATGAAACCAGCAAGTTCAACACACTACTTAGAGCTGTGGGAAAGTATAATGTGCATTTTTCCAATATCTTCTAACATTTCTGCCCATTTTTGTCAGGAAAAGAAAAAAAATTAAGTTAGTCATGATAAAAGCAAATACTCATGTCAAAATTTTGACCAAATGAAAATGAGATAGTACGTCAAAATCATGAAACACAGTCAAAATCTTGAATCTTAATAAGTCAAATTCGCAAATTTGTGAGACTGAAAAGTGAAACTTTTGAGATAAGTCAGAATTTTCAGTTAGTGTGTCAAAATTTTGTCTTACTGTCAAAATTCATCGTTTTTGATTTTGGCATGACTAACTTTTTATCTGCTTTCTTCTTTTATTGGCAAGAATAGGTTTCCATAGCTTGGCAATTTATCTTCATGCAGTTTCTGTTTAGTTTTTAGCAAATGCATGTCTGTTTGTCAAAATTAAAGACAAGAAAAAAAGTACCCACTCTGTTGTGAGCCTCCTGAGAATCCACAGAAGCTCACGTGAGCAACAAGCAATAAATCAAACAGCAACATACTAAATCTGAGATCTGGTTTCACCAAAGACGAAGGAAAATCATGTTAAATATGCAGAACAGCACAAGTCGATGACACCTACTTAAACAAACAATCTTAAAACATATTTAGATGATGCATAAGGTGACAAAACGTGATTTTCCAACATAAAAAAAAATCTAAAGAAAATTTCTCATGCTTAGATCATATTAATATATCTGTATTATTCCTTAAAGGATTTAGCAGCGAGCCTGTGTTATATTTATCATGTCTAAAGTTCATTTCAGGCTACTTAAAACTCTTTCTCCTCACCAAACATTTTATGAACTAAACACGTCCAAGCAAAAGTTGAACTCACCTGCGGCGCTACACGGAGGGACAGGCGGTCTGCTGATCCAGCTGTTGCTTCAGGCTCCACTGGAAGGGCTGGATTCACAACTCAACACACGCCTCCCTCATTTCCTAAACACACAACCACGCAGTCACACACACCCTCCACATCTTGAAGCAGGCAAAAAATACTCAACTCTCAGCTGCGTGTCGCATCTTTTATCCAGCTGAGGTGCGACTTGTGAGAAATATTTCTCATGGGAAATTCATTTTACAACCGTGTGGGCCTGGGGGGGGAGAAGTTGTTGTAAAGACACAATTAAAGGGGCAATGGGAGGGACTGCGGGATGGTGTGACAGAGTGGAGAGAGAGATGGCGAGGAGAAGAATAAAAGGCTCTGAAAACGTCTCCAATCGTAGAAGGCAACAGGAAGGAGGGTTGGAGGGAGAGAAGGAGGGAAGAGGAGGAGGAGGGTGGACCTCAGGAGTTTGACTGGCAGGTGAAATGTTTGGGAGATGCAAGGAGGTGAGAAAACAGGGGCAGCACACACACTTATTATGTCTTCTCTGACTCTCTGAGACATTCATGACAGGGATCATAATTTCCATATTCCTGCCTTTGAGTTTAGATGTTGCATTTTTTTTCATTTTAGTTGAAAATGCAGCAGACATTCTCCTTTCAGTCTACAAAGTCTTTCATTTCCAAAATAAAACAGCACTATGAGAAATACATTAGGACAGTGCTTGGTTTTTTTTTTGTTTGTTTTTTTTGTATCATCTATTTATATGAAAACCCATTTAAGTCACATTTGTATGTGTCTGGATGGGGGGCCTTTTCAAATCATGCTCTTTTTATTTTTCTAAAACTTTCTATAAGTTGAAAAACAGTGTAGTGTAGAGTGTAGAGTTTGACAAACATCAGCATTTAGCAGGCAGAGAGGGTCTAATGCTATCAAGTTGCATTGTGGGATGTGTAGGATCAGCGTTTTTGGAGCTCTACCTATACTACAGACTAAAAGTCAGGATATCGTGACCTTTTTTGCTTTGATTTGATGATTATTTTTAAAATCTGCTTCTCCTAAGTCCCTCAACTTTATGTTAGTTCCATACTAAATCACTGGAGTGCCCCTTTAATATTCATTTGTCGCTCACACAAGAGATATTCCAGTGTAGTTTTGATTGCTGTACATGGGTGCATGGGTGTACACTGAATTAAATAATAATAGTTATCATTATGTGCTCAAGTTCAAAATATAAAAAATAAACAATGCTTTCAGATGATTTTCAGTAATGTTATGCGCGCGCGTGTGTGTGTGTGTGTGTGTGTGTGTGTGTTGGGCTCCTTTCATGTGTCCAATTTCATTCCCATTAATAATAACAGGAATGTTTTAATGATGAACATTTCAGGATACATTCATAATAACAGCTGCGCCCCTGCTTCATGTTCATTCACAAGTACCATCTAACTACCAAACCATTGTTACACTGAGATGGAAAATATTTTACAAAACCGCTGCAAAGCTAGCAGGACATTTTTGGTCCTCATATTGCATTTAATCATTTTGTCTGAGCAATCCATCTGAGCATTTTTGAGTTCAGACAACTGATGTTGACATCAGCCAGTGCGGCTTAAAGGCTGAATTCACGGTCTGTGTGACCCTTAGACAACATTACATGAACAGCTGTCTGCTTTTCTCTCACTTACTGAGGAAACTTTAATAACATCTATATATGTCTTCAGTCAAAACTCAAATAGCATCTAAGGAACATTTGGTTTCCAGGGTTTGAACTTCTAGACATACATGTCTGCTGTAAACACCTGTCACCATAATATTTCATGGAAAACTACATTTTTCCAACAGTTCTTCACATCTTCCTCCCTGAACATCAATGAGACACAATAACACATTATATTAGCCTCTGGTTGGAAGAAAAATCTTTTCTTCTTCTCCGAGCTGCTCTGTGAGAAGATGCTGTTCTCTTGTCCTCTGACACAATGGTCGTCCTCATTGCTGATCTATTCTTGAATTCAATGATGTCTCTGACATTTTACGCTGAGCTCCGACCCAGAAATTGCCACAAGAAGCTGCTAATGGTTGCAAAAGCACGAGATCAGAGCAGAATCCCATCATCATGTAACATAAACGCCGGGATCTCAATTTTCACATATTGTACTTGCATATAAATCTACTACCTGTACTCCAATTTTCTGAAACTATATTTATATAATTGTGCACACAGACCAAAAAACATTTTTAAAATGAAGAAAACTGCCTGCTGAATATATATTCTAATTGTGTTGCCACATAAATACAAACAAGATCTACAGCGTGCTGGTGCCTCTTGAGACTTACTGTAGTCACAGCAGTGCTTTGTGCTAAATACTAACATCAGCATATGTATTGTACAAGTTTTGGCCAAATGTTAACCTGATGATGGTGCTAGCATGGCTAATAAGTACAATGAGAAACTGCAGAGAGGATTTGGAGTCATAGTGAGTCTATAATTTCGTCATCCTGTCAGTCTATGCTGTATTTCTGTAATTTTGCTTTCTTGATCTATTCTGTACACAACATCTATTGCATGTCTGTTCGTCCTGGGAGACGGATCCTTCCTCTGTTGCTCTTCCATTTGTTTCTGCCATTTGTTCCCCATTAAAGTTTTTTTGAGAGTTTTTCCTTATTCAAATGGAGGGTCTGAGGACAGAGGGTGTTGTATTGCTGTAAAGATTTGAAAGCCCCCTGAGGCAAATTTGTTATTTGTGATATTGGGATAAACAAATAAAAACTGACTTTACTTGACTTTTCCACAGACACTACTGATCACTTCATGGGAAAAACAAAGTGCCAATGAATCATCAATGCTTCTGTGTTTCATTAACATCTTTACTGAGTCACAGTTCCAACACATTTCACCAGCAAATGACAGAGGAGAAAACACAGATGGGGGGAAAAAAAAAACTATAAATCACAAAAAAGAACAAAATCCTTAAAAGACTTTCGTCATTGAAAAATGATTGTAGTTAAAAATCTGTGTGGTACCTAAAGACAGTGGGAAGAGAAGACGATGAAGGCAAGGCATTTTTATTTATAGACGAAGAGGTGTGCTATGTAAGACCGAGCACAGACACACAAACAGCACCTGACTCCCTCCCTCTCTGTTAAGCCCCCCTTCCTGCTCTGCCTTTCTTTGACACAATCAACAGGCAGCAGCTATGCTCAAACATGAGCCGAATTTTCTCTTTCCTCTGGCTCCCCCGAGTGTTCATGTAGAGGCGGTGCATGATTTGCAGCTGACGTGGATACATTCACAGGGACACCGTACACAGCGAAACACACACTTAGCAGCAACAAACAGCAGAGATAAAGGGACAAGAGACTGGAGCAAGAGCAGGAAGAAAAGAGACAAACTGCTTCCTGTCAGAGTAATCAGTTTTCACCCTTTGACTCTGCGATTCTTAGGCTCTCTGAGCACTTCAGTGCAATCGCTGACTCTTTTATATGCCTCACTCTGTTGCCAGGCAGAACACACAGCAGGATCCATCATCTCATTTTACATTTGTTACATAATCTGGATTATCTTCCGTTATCATCACAACTTCCTCCTCCTCCTCCCCTCCTCCTTTAAAAACCACTCCAGATAGTCTAGAGGTCAGCAGATCTGTGACACTGCGTATGTGTGCGGCACGCGATCAGATTCTACTGATCCCTGATCACACATGCTCGGCCCAGCCAGTCCTTCATCCCATCTCAGACACGCAGAGTTCCTGAGGTCAGCTGTCACTTCTCGGCCTCCGTTCAGAGTCTGTGGCTGGCAGTGGGCAGCTAATAATCTTTTGACCCCTGACCCCAGGCCCTAGCAGAGGTCAGAGACGTAGTCAAAATCCTTGAAGTAGTCCTGTTCCTTGCGGGAGAGGGTGCGGCGCTCGCGTGGCGGAGTCAGGGCGGGAGGCTCGGCTGTGAACTCCACGTCAAAGTTGCTGACGTCTTCTTTTCCTCCGATGCTCGGGACGAACGGTGGAGGGGACTTCCTCTGGAGGAGTGCCTCCCAGTCCACACCCTAAACCACATTTACATTCAGTTTAGAAGTAGAATGAAGTTCCCTTATCAGCATCATTACAAACAACCTCCAGCAGGAATAATGAGAAAAGAAACTCACTCTGAAGAAAGGTTGTTTTTTCACATCTTCAGCATCCTTTTCTCCAGAGCCCAGACGTCTTTCAGGATTCCTTCTCAACAACTACGGACCAACCGAAAAACAACAAAAAGTCAGAAAGTGATAAATGGGTAGTCATATATAAAGCTTACATCTGCATGTTTCTAACTTTTCGAGCAAAAAGGCAAAATAAAAAATAGAATAGAGTTTGAGTTAGTCAGGAAGTGCCACAGGAGAATTATCAGTCTCACCCGTCTCATGATGCCAATAGCCTCGGTGGAGAGGAAGCGCGGGTAGCGTACTTCATCGTTCACTATGCTGTCGAAAACCTCCTCCTCATCGTCACCTGGGAACGGAGACTGAAAGAAACAGATGCGCATTATTTTTCATTGCATTACATGTTAGACCCACCCGATACAGGCAAAAACCCACCTTTTCAGACGACACCGCTGCTAGATGTGATGGTATCTATTGAGGTTCATTGCAATTATTGTAACTTTGGACAGAAGTGTATGTAATGTAATGTATAATGTTGAATTCATTTCCCACAATGTTTGGTTTGACTGCCTCAAAACCTTCTATTACTCATCATCACCTTCGTCTCTCTCTTATGACTGAAGTGAATCTTGAAGGTGAAAAACTAGTGATCATAGTTTTCACTTCAGTCTAATCATGAAACCAGCTGATTTTATGCATTCAATTAGACAAATAGATATGGACAAATACTGTGTGTACATGTACTAATATTAAACCTGTAATAACTGTTTATTTGCCACTTGGGGGCAGAAACAAATTGTAAACACAACACTGTCATATTATCAGCTTTTTCATTGGGATGGTGAACCGGTGAACAAACAGCTGAAAAGAATGCTACGAGAGCAGTGAGAGTGAAACCAAAACCAAAGAAATGAGCTGAGAGATGCTACAGGTAACCATATGACCTATTGTTAAAGTTCAAATATTGATTATAGCCAGCATGAAAGCACTATTTTAAAATATTGCACATCTTTTGAATGTTAATTGATAGAATTACTGTAAACAAATGAGACAAGATGACTATACATCTGTATTATTAGTGCCAGTGTTTCTGTAATTATTATAATTTCTTTATTATTTCCCATTAAGCCCATTCTAAAGACAATGCTGTCCATCTCCCCTTCCCAAACGTTCTTCTACATCCTCGTTTTCTTTCTCTCTTAACAGCATTAGATAAACATGGTGAGTGGATTTTCTTTCCATCAGCTCTTCACTCCACTTTTCACTCTAAAAACTTTGGGCTCCATGTCTCTTACTGTGGGTCAATAGTTCCTGTTTTAAGCCAGAAAGCAACTTCCCTTAGTGCCTTAAATTAGCCTGGGTATTGTCTGAAATCTGAGCATGCAGAGGCTGCCATTGTGGCGATTATCTTGTCAGTAACAACATTTATGTCTCAAGACACAGATTAAAATGCGTTTTAGCATCTTTGATAGATATAGTAATTCAAAAAAAGTGTGTATTCTCACCTCTCCGACCAACATCTCATAGATGAGCACTCCGAGCCCCCACCAGTCGACTGCTCTGGTGTATGATGTGTCCGTCAGCACCTCCGGGGCCAGAAACTCAGGGGTCCCACAGAACGTACTGGTCCGGTCCCCAAAACCCATCCCTTAGTAAGAGAAGATAAGAGAGAAAAACTTGATTTGAGGTGTGAAGACAGAGAATTATTGACTGTGGGAGTGAGGAGAAACATTTAACTGATTAAGAAGTAAATTGTACAATGTAAGAAAAGTCCATTTTCCTTTATGTATGAAACTTTTCCTCATTAGGTGTTGTAGAGTGCCAGTATGTCACTCACCTTCTTTACAGAGCCCAAAGTCTGCTATCTTTACAAAACCGTCAGTATCGAGCAGCAGGTTGTCCAATTTCAGATCCCTGAGAAACAAAAGGAAAGGCATTTAAAGCAAATAATGAGTATGTATCCTCTTGTATGTGCTGTTTGTGGAGGGAAAAGACAAGAGACTCACCGATACACAATCTTCTGGTCATGAAGGAACTGCAGACCCAAAACCACACAAGCTGAGTAGAACCTTTGGGACAGATGAATGGACAGAGAGACAGAGAGATTTGAACATACACACTGCTACATATTCATGCTTCATACATTAATGCATTTGAGATATTGTGGACAGACACACAGAGCATAGAGCTTTCCATGTAGGCACAAACTTCATGTTTCTTGTCTTTAACACACACACACAGTAGAACTCACACAGCGCGCGGCTCAGAAAAGACGTCGGCATGTATGTGCATCATGAGGTCTCCTCCTGCTGTGTACTCCATGACAAAACACACATGTTCTGGCGTCTGGAAACATGCAAACAGGTTGACCAGGAAGGGGTGGTGGGAGCCGTTGACGGTCTCAAAGATCCGCTTCTCACACATCAGACTGGAGGCAGACAGATAGGGTGCGTATGAGACAGTAATTACTGTGCAAGGTGTAATTATGAGGTGAATGAGCTTCTGTCGTGCAGCAGAGACTTTGGTTAAGGTCACCGGGTGCTGTGTCGTGAGATAAAATTACCTTTCCACTTCATCCCGCGCGACTATGTCTCCCTTCTTCAGGGCTTTGATGGCATACAGGGTGCCTGTCCTTTTGTACTCAGAAAGCAATACCTGAAGAGTCCAACAAAAGCTTCATTAATATTAATAAGGCTGACAAAATTCTATATTTTAGAATTATTATCAACAAATCTCATGAGAAAACCAAAACCAAAACAATGTGTTAGTCCATCTCGCAATAATTTTCCACTTCCCTAGCTTGTTTGTGACACAACCCCATTTGTTCCTACTAAAACCCATTAGTTCCTCCTCTTTAAAAACAGCTCACAGATACATAGTTTCATTAAAGGCTTAGTAATTCACTAAAACAGCTGGGCACTGTAGTTTTTTAAGCAAACTCAAACTGAAGTAAACAGTGAATTTGTCAGGGACCAACTGCAGATTAACAGACATTTCATGCACTAGTATGTATTTACAGCAGTACGACAATGTCTATGGTATTGAGTAAAAATGAAGTACAGTGTGTGTGTTCATGGCAATAAAAGAACACATGGCACAAATGATTGTCAGGCTTTGGCTGGACAGATACTGTTCATACTTGTTTGTAGGATCAATTCATTGTTGGTTTTTGTCTTTTCATTGGATTTGTTTAAATAGAAAACAGGACTGAAAACAGATTATTAGATGCAAACATGAATTTTAACAACTGGGCATTTCCACTGTGTCAGTTGGCAAGGTATTATATAATAGAGGAAAGGAGTGTTCAGCAATATGAGACTACATAATGTAATAAAGTCATTTCCACAAAATAAAATGTAATCATTATCATGCATTAATTGTTTTTCTGGTCACTTGAGGGCAGAGCACATCCAGCAGATACAAACTAACATTAACATTTATTTGGAGCCATGTTTCTGGCCGCCAAGTGAATGTAAATCCAATATAAGCTCTGTTTTGGTCTCCACCAACTCCTGAGGGAAATATCTGGCTCTTTAGCTGCTAAATGCTCCACTATATTCACCAGTTAGTCACTAACTTTGTCTGTCTGCTGCTTGATGCTGACCAGTGAGTTTATCTGAGCATTTTCACTGAAAAAACTGCCTGCCGCTGCTGGAGACGATGGAAGCAGACTGAATCAAAACAGAAACTCTATGGGCTGTAAA